>NC_059076.1:137285080-137885080 GCF_020497125.1 Mauremys mutica
GAGGAATAGCAGGAAGAACTGGAAGCATTAGTACATATGCTAAATTATGTACCACAGAGAATTAGTGGGAGAAATCTCATGACCGGAATATCAGTATAGCTTGTTCAAGAAGGACAGGCAAGGTAAAAAGAGAGGACATGTTGCATTATACATCAAGAGCGTATACACTTGTTCTGAGGTCCAGAAGGAGGTGAGAGACAGAGCAGTTGAAAGTGTCTGGGTGAAGATAAAAGGGGGACTTTTCATGGCAGAGGTCTACTACAGACCACCAAATCAGGAAGTGGTGGCGGATAAGGCATTTCTAGAACAATCAGACATGTCCAAAACAAGATCTGGTAGTAACGGAGGACTTTAACTACCCAGACAGCTGTTGGAAATGTAACACGGCAAAACCTAAAATGTCCAATATGTTCTTGGAATAGGCAGCAGGGGCCCCAGGAGGCGGGGACTGCTCTCGGCCCAGCTGCGGCTTCTGGCTTGGCCAGGGGGCAGGTCCTGGGGGGGGGAGGAAGAGGAGGTGCAGCGGTGGGGCCACGGGGGGGCAGGGCCTCACCCCCCATACTTTTAGGAAGATTCCGTCACCCCTGGTGGGTGCAACTCATTGAAAGACCATGTTCAAAGAGAAGCAACCTATGGTTTGGTGTTAAACTGGGAGGACATATGTAGTAGAGTCCCACAGGGACTTGGATAATGACTCAGATATTATCAATGACATGGATAATGACTTGGATAATGGAGTGGAGAGTATGCTTATAGCATTTGCGGATTACGTTAAGCTGGAGGACAGGATTAGAATTGACAATGATCTTGACAAATTGAAGAATTGGTCTGAAATCACCAAGATGAAATTCAATAAAGACAAGTGCAAAGCACTACACTTAAGAAGGAAAAATAAAATGCACAAGCACAAAACGGGGAATAATTGGCGAGGCGGTAGCATTGCAAAGGGTCTGGGGGTTATAGAGGAACACACACTGAACGTGAGTCAACAATGTGATGCAATTGTGAAAAAGGCGAATGTCATTCTAGGGTGTATTAACGGAAGTGTCACATGTAAGACACGGGTGGTAACTGTCCCACTCTACTCGGCGCTGGTGAGGCCTGAGCTGAAGTATTGTAGTACCTAGAACTGGGCACACTTTAGGAAAGATGTGGACAAAGTGGAGAGAGTCCAGAGGAGAGCATCAGCAATAACAAAAGGTTTAGAAAACCTGGCCTATAAGGAAAGGTTAAAAAACCTGGGGATGTTTAGTCTTGAGAAAAGAAGACTGGGGGGAGGGGGAGAGACCTGGTAACAGTCTGCAAATATGGAAGGGCTGTTACAAAGAGGACAGTGGCCAGTTGTTCTCCATGTCCTCTGCAGATAGGACAAGAAGCAATGGGCTTAATCTGCAGCAAGAGAGATTTAGGTTGGATATTAGGAAAAGCTTTCTAACTCTCAGGATAGTTAAGCTCTGGAACAGGCTTCCAAGGAAGGCTGTGAAATCCCCGTCATTGGAGGTTTTGAAGAACAAGTTGGACAAACACCTGCCAGGGATGGTGTCTAGGTTTACTTGGTCCTGCAGCTACACTAAATAACCTCTCGAGGTGCCTTTCAGCCCTACATTTCTATGATTCTATGACTCCCACAAGAAATCGACTGGCAATGGTGGAGAGAGAGAGAGGCTGATAAAAATATATATTTGTATTTTTAAAAAATGATATAAAAATGTATGTATTGGGGGGGAAAAATCTTATTCAATCACTAAATCCATCCCCAGCAAGTGCAGGATGCAAAACGCAGATGTAAGAACGTACCAGATGTTAAACTGATGCTCCACTTGATTTCAGCCAAAAGGAAGAATTTATATAGACCTTCATGCCTTGGTGCTCAATAAGGGCCTGATTCAAAACTCATTGAAGTCAACTGTAGTCCTTCCCTCCACTTCTTTGGGATTCAGATCAGGCCCCAAGTCACCAGCATGTCATTGTCCTTTTCCCTCTCTTTAACTCAAATGTCCACGAGACTCAACTCAACGGCAGTCCTCTCCTTCAATGTCCTATGATAGAACCACCAAAGAGCAGTGGGGGAAGAGGAGAGGCACCAAAGATTCTGAGACCAATGGGAGGATTTGTCTGCAAAAGTTTCCCCAATAGAATTTGAGAGGAGGAAAATCTGGGTCAAAACACCATTGAGGAGTGCTATAAAACAGGCAAGTGAACAGACTCACTGTGGGGCAGGTGTGCTCAATATATTATCTTTGGCAGAGATCACGAGGCAGGGACCAAAAGGAGGCTTAAAGATGCTTTTACACCTATGTAGTTGGTCCCTCCAGGTCTGAATTCAGACACTCTGGTGGGGCAATGTTAGGGAAGCTCATACTACCCCTGTTGGATGTAGTTGTCCTTTAGAGAACTGGAAATAAGGGCTCCCTTCACAGCACCACATACACTTAAAAAAACCAAAGCAAAACAAAACCCCCAAGATGTTTCAATCTGCTAGACTTGAGAAAAACAATAGTCTAGTTTGACTGAGCATGTGGCAGGGCTCCAAGAAATCCCGAGTTCTAATCCTGGCCCTGCCACATTCTTGCTGAGGTCACTTGGGCTAGGATTCTCAAAAGACAATAAGGGAGTTAGGTGCTCGACTCTGTGCAGCTGTTTCTCACCTATAAAAGGGGATGATGGCGATTATGCACCCAGTGGGGGAACTGTTGAAGCTAAATTTCTTAGTCCCTGTCCCAAAGATCTTACGATCTATCTTTTCATTCTGTGTTTGTGCAGTGCCTAACACAGTGGGATCCTGGCCCACGACAGGGACTCCGAGAGTAAGTCTACACAGCAAAGAAAAACCTGCGATTGGCCCATGCCAGCCGACTCAGGTTCGCGGGGCTCGTGCTGTGGGGTTGTTTCGTTGTTGTGGAGACTTCCAGTCTTGGGCTGCAGCCCGGGCTCAAGGGTCCCTGCAAGGTGGAAAGGTCCCAGACTTTGGGCTCCAGCCAAGCCCAGAAGTCTTACACAGCAATGAAACAGACCCACTGCCCAAGTCAGCTGGCACAGGCCAGCCGCAGGTGTCTAGCTGATGCGTAGACATACTCCTAGGTGCAGGAGTGATGGAAGCTCCCTAAAAGTGTGTGTGTGGGGGGCACTGGCACCCAAACCGTGGCCCCTGCCACCCCTTCTTCTGAGGCCCTTTTAAAAGTGATGGGGCCATGGCCCCCTGGCCCCACTGTTCCGGCACCCCACCTACATGCGATCACTATACAAATAATACTATTAATTGTCACCGATGATAAAATTCCAGGTGAAATTGGTAAAGCTTCCATTGGCGTCAGTGGGGCCTAGATTTCACCCCGTCTGTGAAAGGCTTTGAAATCCTTTGTAGGGAAGGTGCTATAGAAGAATAGGTGCTACTGTTAGTAGAGATGGTCAAAAATGTAAGTATATTCACAGAAAAGTGGGAAAAAATAACTTTTTTTTTATTTGTAGTGCAATTTTCCACTATATTTTATGGAGTGAGGGGAAGGGGAACCCCCCCCCCAATTCTTTTTCATTTTTACACTAGACAAGAGGGCAGCAAAAAACAAAAAAAAGTGTTTTTTTCACCCTCAGAACAAAACAAAGATTGCTGAAAAAAATCACTTTTTTCTTCATTTTTTTGATTCAAACTTCATCAAAAAGCAGAAAATTTCAGATACAAGGACAAACATTGTGAAAAATTTTCAGTCTGTCAGAAAAGGCATTTCTGTCAGTGAAAAGTACTTGGATTAACATGCGTCGGGTTGTTATTTAAGGCAGCGCAGCCCTGGGGAGACAGTCTCCGAGTGCAGAGTACATACCACCACATTGCCCTGGATCTGGGTGTCTTTTCACACATCAGAACTGTGGTAGTGTCTGAGGGCAGCCTGCTGAGCTGAACGGTTGAAACCTTATGCAGCTCTGACCGTCACTGAGAAATGTAAGTATAAGGTGCACATTAATATGCAAACAATGGCTTGTTTCTGGCAAAGCTGAGATGGGTGTTGCTGACAAACACACTCATTTTTGTAGCATTCCAACTCTCCCCCTCCCCCCCAAACATACACACATATGGTTTCTCAAGAGCTTTTTGTGCTTTCCCTGGGATTTGAGTTCCTATCACAGGTAAAAAGCAGCAAGAGGATCAGCCGTCTCTGTGTTTGATTGCGGCTGTGATTAATCTGCAGGAAACATACGCCAACAAATTATATTAAGTACCAAGCCCAATAAAACTTGCCAGGTAAACACTTCACTACTAGACAGTGGAAAGGTTTCATCCCAGCTGCCACTTCACGGTCCCAGGGTATATCATTAATAGAGGTGAGTTGTAATGGTCTGGAACCACATCTGGGCACGATGGAGACGTCACAATGGAAAGGGGCTATTTCCAACTCCCATCCTCCAACATTTCACCCTTTTCATTTCAGTTTCATGATCATCATTACGTTAATTACTTATTAAGTATGATCACTATTGTGACAAATGTCTGCGCTGCTCTTTACAAATAAGCCTGCAGATGAGGGTCATAAACTCTTTGGGTTAGGCACTAAACAAGATCCTGCACTCTAAATATTTTAATAAAACTAATTAATGATACTCTGCCCTTCTACAGCACCAGTCATCCAAAGATCCCAACGCTCTTTAAATGTTAAATAAACCTCACCACTTCCTTAATCTATCCATTAAAAAGCTGGAAAAACAGAGGCACCAAGAGATTAAATGGTCACTAAATGAGTCAGTTACAGGTCCTAGAATGGGAGACAGGAATCCTGACAAAGTCTTACACTCTAGAAACAATCCCACCATCACCAATGTTCGTCCCACTGTTTCTTACACTGAGCAATGTCACTTGACAAAACGAAGGGCACGTACTTGACTAATAACATCTCGGCACAGTTGGATATTTATTTCATGCCTGATTTCAACAAACACAGCGAAACTAGGAATTATCACAGGAATTGTTGGGTCCAGTTTGACAGACGATCTTCTCATGCTATACATGTACAGTGCCTAGCACAATGGAGCCCTGATCTCTGACAGATGGGATCACAAGACAAATTGTAATTATTATAATCATCATCATCATGAATTAATAAGAATCAAACACTTTTACCAGTGAAAAATTTCTATGCTATCTCGTGAATTTTAACTCATGCTGATGGCCTTCCCCAAGATTATCCCACTGGGAATTACATTGACCAGTGACCCCAGCAGGGGCAAATGTCAGTTCAAAGGGGAAAAGGTCATTTTGCTCTTCCTTTTGAGCTGCTCTCTCTACCCCTTAGGGGCAAATGCAAGGTGTGAAAGCCAGCTGATAATGGCTAACCTTGCAACTCTGACCCCTAGCAATTCTCATTCACGGGTGGTGAAACCTGCTAACCTAAGTCACATACTCGGATAGAGATCTGTTCTTTTTAAAAGCCCTTTTCTATTAGTCCAGGTTAATATTACTCCAGGAGCCTTATGTGAAAGTAAACTTCAAGGAAGGTGGTACCTTTAGGTGCCGTGTTACCTTTCTTCACTTTCTATACTGCATGTACCTCACAGAATATATTCTAAACTGTAAATAAGACTGTATTGTTCCAAACCCATGACCTACCCCCTGGTTTAACTTGCAGAGAAGCACTGCATGTGCATTGCATGAAATGACCACACTGTACCTTTAACTGTTGCCTTGCTGTACGGAGACTGTCTACCTAACTCCAGCTACTATGGTGATCGGGGCTGCAGGAAAACACCTGCTTTGGGGGAAATCTAGAATTTTTGTTGGCTCAGAAAAAAGGTAAAAGGAATCACCTTGTAGTGTAATCATTAATGGTCTACGGTATTTTCTTTTAGAGTCTATTTTTGTTTTTAAAATGAGACACTGTCCCACCCTGACATCAGAGACTCAGGGGAAATAAATTGTTGGGACATCTAATCCATTCCCATGGGACTGTGCCGGATTTTTCCCTCCAGTATTTTGCTACTTTTTAAAATCTCAAGCGACAGGGCTCTCTCCTCCTTCACTTCCTTGCAAATTGCAACACAAGAATAGTGACACAAACAAAACAAATGCTTAGTGTCTTGGACAGTCTTGGTTCAGGGCTTTTTTAAATCCAGTCCCATTCTTCCCTGGGTTAAAGAGGAGATATTTTCTTACAATACAGAAGCTGCACGTTTGCAAAAAAGATGAAGCATGAGAATAATTGCACAGTGCCGACAGCAGCTAAAGTGAGAGAGAAATCCAGAGAGATAAACGACTGACATCGTTAGCGGCTGTACACCTAACGCTGGAGTTTGAACAGTCTCTGGTATTCAGTCTGTGTGCTACCTGCATCATCGCTGGTTTCAGTTGTCAAAACAAATCACATCACATTTAATTCTTTTTAGCAGCACCTCTTCTGCTCCTCAAAAAAACACAACCTTTTCTATCTCAAGTGACACAAAAAGCATGATTTGTTCCCAACGTGGCATCATGTTTTTAATATATTTGGTGCATGTTTTGATGCCATTCACTGTATCCTAGTGGTTAGCAGCACTGTCCAGCAGTACTTGCTAATTCTGCCATCAAAGATCACAGGAAAACAAAAACACATTACAGTACAAGGAGAACATCTACCCCTCGCTCTCTCCAGTCCAAGAGACTTGAGACGATCCAGACTTCAATGATCTAGTTAGGTTTTTAGAAACCTCTGCAGATAATCCCCCATGTGCAATTCAGACAAATGCTGGAAATAACAAACCCTGAACAATTCCACTGTGAAAATATTGCACGTCCACGTTTTAAATTTAAGGCTATATACTCACTAGGGCAGACTCGCACATACACACTGGAGCTATGACACTCAACACAAGCCAGAGATGTGTTCTATTGGGTCCACATTTTTTGCGGAGGGAGGGGGGAGGACCCGGAAAATTGATCTGACAGGTTGGGGAATCTGAAATCTTGTTTTATTTTCCAGAGTCCCTTCTACTAGCTTGGGGGCATTAAATGAGTTAGATGGGATCTTCAAAATCTTCCAAAGAGCCACAGTTTTATCCCATGTGGTACCTTATCACTGAAGAAGCATCGTTTGGATTTTAAAAAGATTAAAGATTTCTCTGGATAACAAGAATATCTAGGGTTATAACAGTAAATATTCAACATAAACACTCATCTTGGACCAGATACAAGCCCTCCACGGCACAAGCCAGCCACTGACTAATGAGATTTGGGGGAAAGGCTATCCCAGAACTGCTACTACAGGGTTCCTTGCACCTTCTTCTGATTCATCTGGTCCTGGCCATGGGCTAGATGGACCCCTGGTCTGACCCAGGCTGGCGTCCCCTACATCCTCAATCCCCCATGTCCTTTAAACGGCAGCCCTGCCTCAGAAGTAGAGGGAAACCCCCAGGAAAAGTCGGTTTTGTTTCTATCCAGCCCACACTCCCTTTCCCTGCCTCCAGCGAGGGAGCAGCTCATCCCGAGCATCCCACAGGCCAGTCCCACCCCGCACCCAGAAAGTTGGCTCCTCTCTTTAAAAGCCAAGGAAGCCGCGGGGGCCGCCCCCCCGCCGGTCAGCGGCACAGCCGCCTCGGCCAGGCTAGTCCTGAGAGCCAAGGGCGGAGGGTCAGCGAGGAAGCCGGGCTCCGAGCAGGGGCTGTCGCGACTCACCTGTGAGGATCAGCATGACCAAGTAGCAGATCCCCCTCATCCTATTGACTCTGGGCAGATCCGGAGCTGGAGGGGGGCTTCGGTTCGCCCCCTCGGGGGGGGGGGGTCTAGCAGGCGCTGCAAGGCTCGGGCGGGTTAATCCCCCCGGGGCAGCCCCCTCTTTGCTGGGAAACGAGCGCTGGCCGGCAGGGACCCCGGGTCCGGCTGGGGCATGGTCCCCCCCTGCAGCCCGCCGCTCTCCGCTGCAAGCCGGCTGCTCCCGGGGGCGGCTGGCTGGCTCCACGCGCCTGCCCCGGAGCCGGGCGGGCGGGGCGGGGGCGGCTTTTGCAAACTTCTCCCGGGGAGGGGCCGCGAGGGGAGCCCCCGGGCGGCGCTGCAGGTTGCGCTGCGGGGAGCGGGGGAAGGAGGGTCTCCCCGCCGGGGGGTGGGTGAGCGGGGGCGCTCCGCGGGCTGCTGCTGCTGCCGCCGCCGCTGCAGCTCCGGCTGGGCAGGGAACCGCGGGGAGAGTCTTAAAGGCGCAGCAGCGCCGCTCCTCCTCCACCCCCCAACCCCCCCGTGGGGCACCGGATCCGTGCTCTGCCCCTCACCCTTCCCGCGCGTGGGGCACCGGATCCGTGCTCTGCCCCTCACCCCTCCCGCGCGTGGGGCACCGGATCCGTGCTCTGCCCCTCACCCTTCCCGCGCGTGGGGCACCGGATCCGTGCTCTGCCCCTCACCCCTCCCGCGCGTGGGGCACCGGATCCGTGCTCTGCCCCTCACCCCTCCCGCGCGTGGGGCACCGGATCCGTGCTCTGCCCCTCACCCCTCCCACGCGTGGGGCACCGGATCCGTGCTCTGCCCCTCACCCCTCCCGCGCGTGGGGCACCGGATCCGTGCTCTGCCCCTCACCCCTCCCGCGCGTGGGGCACCGGATCCGTGCTCTGCTCCCTCCCCTACTCTCCCCCCCGTGGGCCACTGTCCCGTGTATGCTTCCTCCCCTCCCCCACATGGAGCACACGATCCCTGCTTTGCTCCCTCCGCTTCCCCTCCGTGGGGCACCCGATCCACCCCTTGCTTTGGGATCACTCCACGCAAGGGCTTTGAACTCCCCCCTCTCCCTCCTTCAGCGCTCTCCCTCCCCCACCGCCCAGGAAAGGAAAGGGAATGAAACACACACACAGCCCGTTGTCCTCTGTGAGTCCCCCTTGTCCCCATGGGCCTCCCTCCCTGTAGTCCCTGGGGCTACATCTGTAGTCCCATGAGCCCCCCAGTATCTGTGATCTCCAAACCATATCCTTGAGAAACCCCCATCTTGTCCTCATGAATCCCCAGCCCACATTCTCCATGAACCCCCATCTCATCCCCAGGAATCCCCATCACCGTGAGCTCCAGACCCTGTCCTCCATGAACCCCAACCCCATCGCTGTAGCCCCCAGGCACCATCCTCCAGGAGATCCCCATCTCCATGATCTCCAGACCACATCCTCCAGGAGTGTCCATCTTGTTCCCCAACTACAGGAGCTCCAGGCCACACCCTCCATGAGCCCCCTCATCTAGCTGATCCCTTGGCTGCATCCCCAAGAACCTCCTGTCGCTGTAGCCCCCAGGCCAAATTCTTCATGAATCCCCACATCTTCATGATCCTCAACCCACATCCTCATTAAGCCCCCCAATCCACATGACCCCCAGACCTCATCCTCCATGAGCCCCTCCTTCCCCCCGTCTTGTCCCCCTGAAACCCAGTCTACCTGACCCCTGGCCCAAGTCCTCCATGAGACCCTCGTCTCTATGACCCCCAAAGCACATCATCTGACTCCTCCGTGAGCCTCTTCACTGACTTAAACCGCATGGCATGCCCCTGTGTGCCTCTCTCCATCTCCTTTAGCCTCATGTGAGGATTCTCATGGCCTTGAAGGTGACCTCCCTATGGGAAAAGTCTGTGCCTTTTTTCAGAGAGCTCTACAGAACTTTCCATCCTGGCCTCCTAAAGTCCTTCACAACGCTGAGTCAGTAACAGCCACCTGCTCCCTGCACTGGAGATAAGGCTACAGCACAGAACAGATAGAGCAACCTAGGCACGAAGAAGTCAAGGGACTTTTCCAAGTGCACACAGCAAGTCAATGGTAGCATCAGGACTAGAGCCAAGTTCTCCTCATTCCCAGTTCAGTGACCGACCCATTGGGCCATGCTGCCATATTCTTCCTTCTTTGTGATTTAGTTTAAAAAGCCTGGACTTCACACTCACCCCATCCTCCTCCAGTTAACCAATGGACATCAGAAGCATCAGGAATATTGAGGCTTGTCTTTCCTCTTTGTGATGGAGGACTCCCTTCGGGAATCACAGATGTGCAGTGGGAGCTTTCTGAGCCTCCAATGGTGGGGCAGGAGGTGATGTGAACTTTTACATAGAGAACTTTTCTCCCACCTATGTGCAAGGTGTTGGAGTTAAATGAATGTTAATAACAAGTGACATCATCATCTAAATTCTGGCTAAAAGTCCCTTCCCACTGGAACTGCTCAGGGTTTTTCTCTGTTTTTTCTTGTGACAGATCGATGCGCTGACAGGGATGTCCTGTGCTGCCTAAGGCCCTAGGGCATAGACCTGTAGAATAAGTGATCTAAGATGCATTCCCTAGACAAAACTGCGTAAGAAATTTGGGGGAGGGGCGAAGGTTGGTGAGAGAATCCACAAGATCTGCTGTAGCACTGAGAGAGAGAGATGAAGAGGTGCTGAGATACCACAATGCGGGGTGCTCTAGGAAACCCTAAGGGTACAGCTACATGGGGACAAAAGCCCTGCAGCATGGCCACAGCTGGCCCGGGTCTGCTGACTCGGGTTCACAAAGCTCAGGCTAAAAATTGCTGTGTAGACACTCGGGCTGGAACCCAAGCTCTGGGACCCTCCACCCTTGCAGGGTCCCAAGCTTGTGGTCCAGCCTGACCCAAAGGTCTACACAGCAATTTTTCAGCCCAGCAGCCCAGGTCCCACGAGCTGGAGTCAGCTGACATCAGCCAGCCGCAGGTTTTTTATCCCCGTGCAGACATGCCCTAAGATAGACACATCGATCAACAAGACAGTAAAAGATTGGGCTATCTCCTACACGGTGGTTGTGCCTGAGGTGTATCCAGGTCAGATTTCGGGAGCTGCTTGGAACATTTTGAAAAGTGTGAAATTTGGACAAAAATGGGGGGCGGGGAGACATCAATATTTTTTGCAGAAAACTTCCATTTTTTGGACCAGCTCTGCTGACTTCTTTGATTTTACCGGGCTCGGTTTTCAGAGATGCTGAGCGCTCGTCCTATTGACTTCACTTGGAGTGAGGCACCTAAATGCCTTCGACGATCCAGGCCCCAGTGCTTCTTCAAAACTCAGGCCCAGACCTTCTTATGTACAAAGGTGTCTGCGGGCAGGAGAGATGAAGGGACAGGCTCTTTTCTGAGGTAGGCAGCAAGTGGAGTTTATGGTGGGGTATTCAGCTTACTTCTAAGGACAGGTCTATGCTGGGAATTTACATCGGCATAGCTATGCCTCACAGGGGTGTGAACCGCCCCCCGCGAGAGACGTAGCTACACCGACCTAACCCCAGTGTAGACAGTGCTAGATCCATGGAAGCATTCTGTCTACCTAGCTACTGCCTCTAGGGTAGGGGGATTAATTATACCAACCAGAGAACTCTTCCGATTGTCACAGGTAGCATCTACACTGAAGCACTACAACCACTCAGCTGTGCCACTGTAGCGGTTTAAGTGTAGACATACATTTCTACTCCTAGGGTATGTTTGGAGAGCAGAGATGTGGGATATCTGCAAAAGCAATCTGCAGCGGGAAGCAAGAAGATACCATGTGCTGGCTGCTCAAAAGTACTTGGCGGCAAAGGGTTTCTTTTGTTTGGTTATTTTTCTTTCCCATCATGTTCTTGGAAAAAATGTGTAACAGGGCTAGATGGGTAATAACATGTACAGACCTTGACCAAATCACTGAATGGAATTGGATCCTTTGATTAATGAGTCCTAAAGAGCTTCCAGGGCTCAGGGCAGCATGGCAACCGACTCCAGCAGAGGAAATCTGAGGACCCTTGTGGGAACGAGCGAGGAGCGTTTGGGGCAAAGATCTGAGCCGGGATGAAAACTAAGAAGGTTGTTTGACAAACCGTGCTCAGGCTCAGCGCCCATTGACGTCACTGAGTGAAGAGTGCGTAAGGATGGAAAGATTTGGCTGGACATGTTAAAGCGTGAGGATGCCCTGAACAGAGAAGGGGAGCTGGAGTCAGTCTGAGGTCAGAGCAACACACTTTAAAGCGTGCAAGTGTTGCACAGTATGTGAATGGTGGCAGGATGTCTGTGAGGCAGGGCTCACTGCTGATTATTACTCCAATCCCTGTGATGAGGGCACTGCTATTCTGCACACACATTGCTGTATCTGGTTGCCATGAAAAGAGATGGGTGGAGAGAGGGTTTGGAATGATGGGTCTGGAGTAGCAATTTCAAAGTTAAGATGGTAAAGCCATTGCGGTTTTGACACAACCTCCCCCTTCTACCTGACAGATTGTAGAGCCAATCTAGGAGGATACCTAGCTCTTACCTGGAGCCTTCCATCCACAGATCTCGGAGTGCTCTGGAGAAGGTCAACATCATTTCATCCCCATACTATGGGTGGGGAAACTGAGGCATGCAGTTTTGCCCTAAATGACACAGTGGGTCAGTGCCAGAGCGGGGAATGGAACCCAGGTCTCTGAGCCCAGTGGCTTACTCACTAGACCACCATACTTCTTCATGGGTATTGGGTCTCCTGTCACGATTGAATCTTTTTGCTCCATTTGATCAGACCAGCTCTTTATGGGAGACCTCACCTTAAAACAGAAGATCACGGTTGGAAAGGACCTTGGGAAGTCATCTAGTCCAACCCACTGCTCAAAGCAGGACCAATTCCCACATGGCCCCCTCAAAGATTGAACTCGCAACCCTCGGTTTAGCAGGCCAATGCTCAAACCACTGAGCTACCCTTCCTGAGCGTTGCACTTTCAGAAACATCTTCTAATATTGAACGGCCACCACTAGCTTAAAAATTCATTCTAGGCACTGCAGCACTAGCTGGGCCTCAAGGAAAACTCCTTCACAAGGGTATATTGAACAGTGCTGTGGAGATGCGTCCCAAGAACCACTTACAACCAGCTGGCAAGGGAGTTACAGGAATCTCCTGATTCTGGTATGCACATTCTGGTTCACCAAAGAATGTCAGATGAGATTTCAAATGAAAGCCGGTGTCACATTGGTCTTCACTATCATTGTGAAATGTATGTAGAGATCCTATGGAGGGAATTATGTATCTGTACCGCAAAAATGTCTGTATCAAGGTATTAGTCACCAGCAAAGGTGAAAAACAGGTTTTCCACCAGACGAGAGAGGTTTGTCCATCTATCTGTTTACATTTAAAGTGGGTATTGTCTCATCCACAATGGGATCACCAGTCAGAACTGAATGCAGGATGAAGGATTTCCAGTGGAAAAAAAAATCTAACAGAAAGAGAAAAGCAGCAGGAAGGGGGGGACCCTATCTGGAGGTATTCGCCAAAAGTTTGCTCCACTATATTTGGGAGGCAAAGGAGACACCTGGGCAGCAGGCTCCCTTCACAGAGGAAGAAAAAGGACAGAGCTTTTGGGTCACGAAAAAGGGAGGGCAGAAGAGATCTTTGGCTGGGATAAGCTTCCTTAGGCAAGAGAGTGAAGCCTAGTCTCTAAAAGGTGTGCTATGATTTTGTTTTAAATTTGTTTCCAACATTCCTATTTACTATCACTTGAATCTCTATTCTTTGATCATTAACTTAGGCCATGTCTACACTTAAGATCGCTTGCGTAGCCGCGTTATGCCGACAGGACAGAGCTCTCCTGTTGACATCGTCAAACCAGCACAACGAGCGGCAGGAGACACTCTCCCACTGACCCAGTGCTGTGCACACGAGCGTTTATGCCGGCATAACTGATGTCGCTCAGGGTTGGGTTTTTTTCCACACCCCTGAGCGACAAAAGCTTTGCCCACATAAGTGTTAGTCTAGACGGGGCCTTATTCTTGGTTTCACTCCACGTCCATGTATGTGCTGTGCTCTTAAGCTAAGTGTTGGTCCTGAGTTGACTTTCCAGGGTGGTGTGTGCAACTGTGCACTGTTCCCTTGGAAACCTCAGGCCTGGTAATTCCGTGAGTGTCCAGCGGATAGGGGCTGGATACTGCAGGGAACACGCTGTGGACTTTGGTGTGTGCCTATTTCCACTGGTACAGAGAGTGCAGGGCCGGGTGTGTGTGTGCGGGGTGGGGGGGCAGTGTTTGTGCTGCTAGAGGCTGTTGGTTAACCCATAGCAAGCAAAAAGACAAAGACAAAGACAAGACTCCTTCAGGTGAAGGGCAGGTAGTGGTCAGGTGCCTCACAAGCTTGGGTAGCCCTGGGGAGCATCATAGCAGATAAAAGAAAAGTTACTTGCATGTGAACAAACAAGATCCTGGCCGCTATGCAAAAACCTCCACAAAAATTTTAGTTTGAGGGAGGAGTCCAGTGCCTCTGACAGCCTGCAGGGTAGGTAAGCTCGCTGCGGAGGTGCTCCAGGTTTTAGAACTTACACATGCTACACAGCAGCTTTGCACTGACACCAGTAGAACGTGTCAGGGACTCCTGTAGAGTTTATAAGAACCCTAGAGGGTCTTACATATTTTATAAGCTCTGCTGAGACACTGGAGCTGGGCACCTCCTGCAAGGTGCTGTGGTCCTCAAGTGACTTCACTGTGAAAGGAAGGCGGCCAGAACCTTGCAAAATTGGGCCTCAAATATACAAAGGAATCATTTCACCCACCACTGAAATGCAGCCACTGCTGGGGCAGGATACAGCAGCTGTTAAACAGCAATACTATGTAATAGGTTTGGCCAGAAGGTGAGGAAAGGGGGATGGAGATGGGTAATTCTGTACTTCCTAAGTAAGAACATAGCCAGAACACAGACACCCCTAATTAGCAAAAAAGTGACATGGCATTTTTCTTCACCACAAATTGTCTTATTTCAGAGTGTCCTTAATTTGTGATGGGCATGTAGCTCTTTCGCTGTAGGAAATCGTTCATGACAAGCAACAAGAGGGACCTGATGGAAGGGCGAGGAGTACCCTAGAAATACCTTCTATTCAACATTTTTCAAAAGTGTCCACTGATTTCGAGTGCCTACAGTCCTGGGTGCCTAACTTGAGACCCCATCTAAAGCTTGGCAAAAATTGTAACACCCCAAACTACAAGACCAACTGCTCATGGTCCCTGCTATCCCATAGTTTCTTGCCCAGACTTCAGGGTATTGAGATGAAGCCACTTGTCTTAAATCCACTTAAGAGCTGCAGTAACAACAATTCAAGCACACAGCTCGATGAGCTTTCTACAGGCTGCAGTAGCCTTGGTAACTCCAGGGGGAAAAGAAGGGTATTTTCCCTTTCATCCATAAACTGAACCCTTTCTTTAGAGACTATTAAACATAAACCTCCAAATCCTTTGTCCTAATTTAAAAACAGTGACATTTGTCAAAGGAGTGTCCTAGATTTTCAATTTTCTGCTCATTGTTTTTATTTATTTTTTAATAACAAAAACCCCAGTTGACTTTTTATTTATTGATCTGCTTTCTCTTCCCCCCTTTTTTAAACATTCTTTCATTCCCTTCTAAGCTTGGTAGTATGAGCAGGAAAAGAAATTCCGTCCTGACCCAGAACCCACTTGGCTTGCATTTGAAACAGAATTTGGAAAGTGGGGGCATATTATTCCTTATTATTTCTATAGCATCAAGAGTGTGATAGACACTTTCTGGATTGGCAGGAAGACACAATCCTTATACGATGTGCTAACGCAGAAGGCAGGATGTATCTTCAATGAGCTGAGAGGCAGTGTGATCTGGCAGAGAGACACAGGTTCTGTTCCCAGTGCTCCTGCTGACCTGCAGGACCTGGGACAAAATGTTTCTCCTCTCACTTTCTTGTCTATTCAGGCTGTAAACTCTTGCAGGGAAAGAATTTCGCTTACTATGAGTTTGAATGGTGTCCAGGACAGTGTTTCCGTGACCTCAGTTGAGCTCTGGCAGCACTGTGTCTTACTAATCACATGTGCGCCGTAGATCATGAGTCTTCTTCACAGTGTTTGGGGGCCCTCCAGGAAGGTTATGCTCCCCCCTGTCCCGATCCCCCACAGTAGGGGAGATTTCAGTGTGTTTTTCTTTATGTCAATTATAGTGCAGATGGAAAGAAGCAAAATCAGATTGACAGCCCTGGAGAGAAAAGTGCTGTTTCTCTCCCCAGGGAGCAGCATGAGAAACTTTCCCCACCCTGTCCTGGCTGTGTGCCTCAATCCAGACCTGGAGGGGGCCACCTAGGGTGCAGGAACAGGAGAGGTCAGTCCCCTGCTGCCACTCAGGACTGTCCCAGGCACAATCTATGCTTCACAACCTTACCCAGCTCTGTTTTAATGCCTCAAACCCATGTCCTACTTGCCCTTGGAACTTCAGGCTCTGGTCTCCTTTGCTAAGGAAGTGAGAAGCAACTCAAGTGACATGAGTGGAGTTAGACCAAGGGTGATTTTGTCTGGGGACATCTCCCTCCTGTACCTTTGAAATCAAGCAGGGGCACAATCAGGCCATCATATTAGGGCAAATGGTGGAAGGTCCTTAGCAGTAGACTAGAGATCATACTCAGACAATTATATGTATTTATATTATATGGAGATTACCTAGTTCATAGAGCTGGAAGAGACCTTGAAAGGTCAGGTCAAGTCCAGTCCCCTGCCTTCACAGCAGGACCAAGTACTGTCCCTGACAGATTTTTGTGCCAGCTCCCTAAATGCCCCCCTCAAGGATTGAACTCACAACCCTGACTTTAGCAGGCCAGTGCTCAAACCACTGAGCTATCCCTCCCCTCACAACAACATGCCTTCTGATTTCGAGGGCAGGATTCTATCTATCTGCCCTCCCCTCCTGTCCCCTCAGTATCCTTCCTCTCCTCTTCTGGTTCTGCTTGATTAAGGCTTCAGCATTTAGACTCAAGTTCGGGCTCAGGCGTTAGGCTAACAGCTGGCTGCAGCTTAAAGTCTCCAAGCCACAGCTGGGCTGAGCGACACAAAGCATTCAGGCATTGCAGCAGGGATCAGCTGTTATCCAGCTGTGCATACCACAAATCCTGGGCCTCGGAGCACAGGCAATAGAGGTACACGGAACAGCATGGCAGCATGATCCGCTGGGTGGAGAAGACATGCATGAATATTCACCGCAATACAGGAACGTGGAGCCCAAACCGGGCCTTAGACTTGGCAACTGAGTTTGGCTCTGCCTTTTCACATTTCTGGCTGGCCTCCCCCTACACAGAGAGTAACCCTATCTTCCCCACCCACACACTGATCTCCCCGGGGTCTGCACACTGCCTCCTGTTCTGGAATGAGACGAGCCTTCATGTGTAGCTCTGGCTTATGGACTGTGGGGTCTGACTGGCACATTAGCAAGACAATAACCTTGCTCGTAAATAGCACTTTTCATCCAAAGATCTCACAGTGTTGCACAAAATTAAAAGGAACTAAATGTTACTATTCTTATTTTTTAGATGGGTGAACTAGGGGCTTGCAAGTTAGAGAGCGTTAAAGCAGCCCCATGCACCCTAACTCACGCTGCATCCACACTGGCAAGGCATGTAGAGTGCCCTGACTCTGTGGCTGGAGTGCTCCTGGTAATCCACCTCCACAGGAGGCATAACACTTGCTGCACCCCAGCTGGAGTGCCACGGTGCCAATGTGGACACCCTGGTCGATTAATGTACTCTGATCAGCCTCCAGCAGTGTCCCACAATGCCTGTTCTAGCCACTCTGGTCATCACTTTGAACTCTACTACCCTGCCCTCAAGTGACCAAACCATCAGACCCACCCTTTAAATTCTCTGGGAATTTTTAAAATCCCCTTCCTGTTTGCTCAGCCAGGCTTGGAGTGCTCT
Source organism: Mauremys mutica (assembly GCF_020497125.1). Lineage (NCBI taxonomy): Eukaryota > Metazoa > Chordata > Testudines > Geoemydidae > Mauremys > Mauremys mutica. The sequence goes on from NC_059076.1 coordinate 137,302,676, forward strand.
CAGTGAATCTTTCCAGGTGACCATGCCTCCACGTGCCAGGCGATCCCCAGTATGGAGCAATGGCGAGATGCTGGACCTCAGTGTTTGGTGGGAGGAAGCTGTCCAGTCCCAGCTGTGCTCCAGCTATAGGAATTACGATACTTTTGGGCAGATATCAAGGGACATTATGGAAAGGGGCCATGACCGGGACGCACTGCAGTGCAGGGTTAAAGTGAAGGAGCTGCGGAGTGCCTATTGCAAAGCCCACAAGGCAAACAACCGCTCCGGTGCTGCCCACACGACCTGCCATTTCTACAAAGAGCTGGACGCAATACTTGAGGGCAACCCCACCTCCACTCCAAAGACCACCATGGACACTTCCGAGCCCAGTTCAACAAGGCAGGAGGAGGAGGAGGAGGAGGAGAGTGGAAGCGAGGGTGCTGAGGAGGAGGGAGACAGCCCAGCATCCCTAGATGCATGCAGCCAGGAGCTGTTTTTAAGCCAGGAAGATGGTAGCCAGTCATAGCGGACAGTGCTTGGGGAAGAACAAACACCAGAGGAGGTTCCTGGTAAGCATAGGCGCCAACTTCTCCTGGTGCCAGTGGGTGCTCGTGCCCCCCTGCCCGGCGCCAACTCCATCCCACCCCCATTCCAACCCCTTCCCCAAAGTCCCCGCCCCAACTCCGCCCCCTCCCTGCCCCTAGTCAACTCCTTCCCCAAATCCCTTCTCTGGCCCCGCCTCCTCCCCTGAACATCCCAGTAAGGCTAACATGTCTGCGCCCCTGTGCTGTGATGGGCTGAGGGACCATTGCTGCACACAGGCAAGCTGCATATGGGCCAGGGCGGAAGCCGCAGTGTAGTAGAAGACCCTCCCTTGCTTCCCAGGTCACCCTCAGCAGCGAGATACCTTCCAGAATGAACTCCTGTGGAAAATGCGGGGATAGCGTTCACTATAGGGGGCCCCTGCAGCTGTTGGCTCTCCCCAAGGCACAGAACCCCAGCAGACAGTACGGCCATGAAACCATCAGTCCCCTTTGTCCTGTGCTTATTCACCATTTTGGGGCTCCTGTGGGTTATGTGTGCTCGCTTTGGGATGGGCAATTTCTGCTATTGTGTACACTGTGCTTGTCTTTAAGTACGGCTGAATCATTGCTCTGTCTGGTGTGAACAATGCTACCTCTGTTAAGTGTTGCATTTTGGCTTTACAGATGCAACCTTGAGATCCCAGCAGTCCTTGTTATCAATGGCCGAAAGACTCCAAAGAATCAGGAAGCATCGGCAAAGAAGCAAAGAGGACATGCTGCATGAAGTCATGCAGCAGTCCCTTAATGAAAAATCAAAAAAAGCGTAGGAGTGGCAGGAGAGTGAAAGGAGGGTCCATCAGCAGAATGCAGATTGCCAGCACCAAAGCACAGAGTGGCTGCTAAGCATCACGGAGCGCTAAGCAGACTTGATACAGGCACTCGTAGCAATGCAGGCAGAGCACTTCCGTGCCCGCCCACCCCCTGCAGCCCTTGTCCCAAAACTCTTTCCCTTGTTCCCCCCATCATTGCCAACCCACTTTCCCCAACCTATGGGTTCTTATCACCACCAGTTGCATCCAACACTGTAGCTTCATCACCCAGCCCTGCAAACTACGACCCTTCCCCACTGCACTCAGCCGCCATCCCCATGCGTTTTAGCCAGGCTGACGTGGAGCACTCATTGCACAGCACTCTAGCCAGGAAGGCTGAGTAGGATAACAGGACATATGCAAATCTGTGACTGTCCCGTTCCCCATCCCACCCCCTTCCCTCATCCCACACAGAGAGATGTGTCATGCCCTGTTTCCCAAGAAGTTGTGTTTCTTTTCAATAAATGAATTTTTTGGCTTTGAAAACATTATTGCATTAAGTAAAAGATACCATAGCCCAGGAAATCAACAGGCACTGCAAGTCAGTGCATCATACGTAGCAAACACAGATTCCTACTAACATTGGAACCACTGCACTTCACTCCTGTTCAGGCCACCAAACATTACTGGTGGCTTTCAACCTCAAATTGCTCCCTCAAGACATCCCTAATCCTTGCAGCCCCACACTGGGCCCCTCTAATAGCCTGGTTCTCTGGCTGTTCAAATTCAACCTCCAGATGTTGAACCTCTGAGGTCCATGCCTGAATGAATCTTTCACCCTTCCCTTCACAAATGTTATGGAGGGTACAGCACACGGATATAACCATGGGGATGTTGTCATCGGCCAGGTTCAGCTTCCTATACAGACAGCGCCAGTGGCCCTTTAAATGGTCAAAAGCACACTCCAAGTCATTGGGCACCGACTCAGCCTGTGGTTGAACCACCCCTTGCTGCTGTCAAGGCTCCCTGTGTAGGGTTTCATGAGCCACGGCATTAAAGGGTAAGCGGGGTCTCCAAGGATCACAATGGGCATTTCGACTTCCCGTACGGTGATCTTCTGGTCCTGGAAGAAAGTCCCAGCTGGCAGCTTCCTGAACAGGCCTGTGTGCTGAAAGATGCGTGCGTCATGCACCTTTCCTGACCAGCCTGCGTTAATGTCAATGAAACACCTCCGGTGATCCACAGGCACCTGGAGAACCATAGAGAAATACCCCTTCCGATTTATGTACTTGGAGGCTAGTCGGCTGGTGCCAGAATTGGAATATGCATCCCATCTAATGCCCCTCTGCATTTAGGGAAACCTATTTGTGCAAAGCCAGCCACAATATCATGCATGTTACCCAGAGTTATGGTTCTGCTAAGCAGGATGTGATTTATGGCTCTGCAAACTTGCATCAACATGATTCCAATGGTTGACTTTCCCACTCCAAACTGGTTCGCGACCCATCGGTAGCGGTCTGGATTTGCCAGCTTCCAGATTGCAATAGCCCACTGGCTTTTCCACCAGCAGGGCAGCTCTCACTCTTGTGTCCTTGTGCCGCAGGGTGGGGGTGAGCTCATTACACAGTTCCATGACAGTGGCTTGACTCATCTGAAAGTTCTGCAGCCACTACTCGGCATCCCAGACTTGTATGACGATGTGATCCCACCACTCAGTGCTTGTTTCCCCAAGCCCAAAAGCAGCATTCCACTGTGGTGAGCATGTCCATGAATGCCACAAGCAATCTCGTGTCATACGTGTTATGCGAGTCAACATCATCGTCCGAGTCCTCACTGTCACTTTGTAGCTTATAGAGCAACTTTGTAGCTTATAGAGCAACTTGACCCCTCAGCGTATTCCTCAGCAGTTCAGGATCCATTCCCACAGACTGAAAGGGAAGACAGAGCACGCAGTACAAAAAACCATTGAAAGATGGCACCAAATGTGGACGGAAGCACAGGGATTGCTGGGATGCGAAGCGATGCATCACGGGGCATTGGGATAGGACCCAAAATGCCACGCAACCCCCCACCCCCTTCCCACAAGCCACAGCACCAGAACGGGAAGAGGTGCTCTGAGGGATAGCTGCCCACAATGCACTGCTCCCAATGCCGCTGCAAATGCCACAAATGTGGCCACGCCAATGTGCTTGCAGCTGACAGCATGAACACACTGCAGCGCTTTCCCTGCTGCGGTCTCTAAGCGCTGGTTTAACTCTAAATCTGCAAGTGTAGCCATGTCCTGAGACACTCAGAGAGAGTGATGCCTAGGGAGGTTGTGGAATCTCCATCATTGGAAATTTTTAAGAGCAGGTTAGACAGACACCTGTTAGGGATGGTCTAGATCAGCATTTCTCAAACTTCATTGCACTGTGACCCTCTGACAAAAAAATTACTATATGACCTGGGGGGCAGACCCGAGCCCCACCCCTCTTCCCCCTGTGGGAAGCCCCCTCGGGCTTCAGCTTCAGCCCTGGGCCCCAGTAATTCTAATGCTGATCCTGGTAATGACCCACTTTGGGGTCCCAACCCACAGTTTGAGAACTGCTGGTCTAGATAATGCTTAGTCCTGCCCTGAGTGCAGGGGACTGGACTTGACCTCTCGAGGTCCCTTCCCATCCTATGACTCTATGACATCCCCCAGGCCCTATAGTAACAGGTCTGAGAACAGAATCAGGATCTCCTGCCTGCAGGTCCTGGACTCCTAGCACCAGACGGCATTGCCACTCTATGATGCAAGAATATATCATAGATCCGGCAGTTTTCCAGAAATCTTTCATTAAAGTCAATGTTGCTCTAAGGCATAAAGGCTCGGCAGACTACCGTGCATCATGCCAACTATACAAGCGCCAGTGTAGCAGAAAGCAGGGGCTGTCCCCATGTGAGCAGGTGGTACCGGCCACGAGAAAGCTTGATTCAGCAGATTGTCAAAAGCTCGTCTCTCTCACCAGCAGGAGTTGGTTCAAGAAGAGATATTACCTCATCTACCTTGTCTTATACAGGCCGCCTGATTCTGCTATTTGGAAATCTTTAGTCAACTGATCCGAATTTGTCAGTTGCTGTGAAAACTGAAAATTTGTAAACAAAAAACAAAAAAAACAAAAAAACCCAACTTTTTGGTTTTTGATGAAAATCTTGACTTTTCTTTAGAAAATGGTCATTTTCTGTGGAAATGTCTGTTTTCATAAGTAGCTTTCCCCCCCTGCCCCCGCTGGAAAAAAAAACAAAAAAAACCAACCTTTCAAATAAAAGATTTCAGCCAGCTCTCATGCTAATTGACAGATACAGGGACTCCATGCCTTGAAAAATCAGGCTACTTATGTTAATGTCTAATTACAGATTTAATTACCCAGCTTTTGGCACTAAAGTTCAAAAATTTTGTCCTTACAGATAAAGAATGTTTGTAAAATTGAGCTGGTGCCCACTCGGTTTGCTTTTAAAACAAGAGGGAATGGTTTTTCATTTTCAAGGGGTTCAATTGCCTAGTGCATTATAAATATGTGGTCCTCCCCAGCTTTGCTAGAGGATCTTTTTCCTAACTTTCCTTTTAATTGTGTGGCTTACATAGGTCTCCCTCTAATGGTGAGGTAGCAACTTATAGAGATTGATGCGCATGTTTCAGTCTTGACTAACCGAGCCGGCTGTTTTAGCTCAAACGGTAGTGGCTCATGCCTTAAGATCCCAAGGTGCCAGGATTATAATTTTCCTTCTGACAACCCATCCAGGGTCACGACCTTACAATTAGAACTGTGCACAAGCCCGGTATGTTTCTCTTTTGCAACTCAACCCTCAACTGTTGTGCCTTGGTTTCCCCAACTGCAAAAGAGAAATATTATTACCCTCCCCATCACAGGGTCTTGTGGGATTCAATTCACAGCAGCTTTCCCGCAATGATTTCAAAGCGCTTCACCAGGAGTGGAGTCCAGTAAATTGCACTCTAGTTTAGGATATGTGGGCCGTATGCCTGTCTGTGCTGCGTGACCTGGAGTAAGTTATTTTGCCTCTTTCACCTTCTTGCCCCCTTTGCATGTTTAGATTGCAAGCTGTTGGGGGAGGGATTCTCTTACCAGGTGTTCATACAACACCTACTGCCGTGAGGCACTGATCAAAGGCGGGGTTTCTAGATGCTACCGTAGACCTAATTATTAATAATAAAAGTACAAAGTTTAACTACTGAGTGTTTAGCAGCCTCTTGTGTTTCCTCCACCACTTAAGGCCGCCATACGGTGGCAATGGAACATGTTACGGCTGCACTGAGAAGCAGAAAGTGGACCCTTTGGAATGATCATTTCAACCTCATTTACAGGGTCTGTGCACACTAGATCCTCTTACCAGTACAGCTGCCTGGAGCCAAGTCTGAGTGGGGAGGGGGATGGGGGAGAGCAGTGCACACTGAAAACCAGAGACACTGTCAGAAGAGAGTTACGATGATAATGGGGAAAGCAGAGCAGGCCGGACGGCCCTGGTAAATGTACTGTGGAAGGAAGGGAAAATGATGAGCTGTTAAGTCAATATGTTGTATTTGTTTCTGCTCCCAGAGGCAGATTTAATGAAGAAAAATTCAGCAGGGAAAAAGAGAATGTGCACGGAGGGAAATTCTCCTCCCCAGCCTGGAAAGCAGCAGGGGATAATTGGTTAATGCTATTCTCTGAAGTACTTTCACTCTTCTGGTTAATTGGGAAGGAGAACTGAAAGCTGGAGGTGCGGGGGGGGGGGCAATTTACAGAGGGAAGAGCTCTACTGGCCCTTTGCATTTCCTCTCTCCAATGCTGCCCCTGCCCCTCAAACCTTCCACTGAGCCGTTTAATTTCCCCATTGCCTCTTCCTCACTCGACTCAGGAGCCTTGGCTCCCCGGATGCCGGGGCCACAGCACCACCCTTGCTGTGACTTTCCAACTGGCTTTGGCCATGGTGCCTATGAAGCTGTCCTAGGTCATAGCCTCATTCTGAGACCCTCCAATCAGCCAAGGCCTCATTCTCTTCCATGACTCTGCGGTAGCCCTGGATCTCATTCCTGTCTCTCTTTAATAGTGCCCAGCCTCACCCCTTTCAGCTCCCCCACTCTGACAGACTTTGGCTGTACACTCCATGCCATGATGCCCCGTTGAGACCTTGGACGCATTCTCTTCCATTCTCCTGGAAGTCCTCGGCCTCAGCCTGTCATTGTCTGAACACAATCCCCCTGAAGATCCCTTTCCAAGGGCTAGTTTGATATCTGTCAGGCTCAGATGATAGAATATCAGGGTTGGAAGGCACCTCAGGAGGGCATCTAGTCCAACTCCCTGCTCAAAGCAAGACCAATCCCCAACTAAATCATCCCAGCCAGGGCTTTGTCAAGCCTGACATTAAAAACCTCTAAGGAAGGAGATTCCACCACCTCCCTAGGTAACCCATTCCAGTGCTTCACCACCCTCCTAGGGAAAAAGTTTCCTAATATCCAACCTAAACCTCCCCCACTGCAACTTGAGACCATTGCTCCTTGTTTCGTCTGATTGGCTCTGGCTGCTGCTGAATGAGGTCCTGGACTTGTCAGGATGTGCAGTGCACTGTGGGATACATAGTACTGGAGCCAATAAGCATATGCCACTGCTGAGTCTTTCACGGAGTACTTCAGAGACAATGGTTACTATGGGAAAGGGGAGGTGGTGCAGGTTGAGAGGAATCAGAACCAGTTTGAAACCCAGGGACATTGGAGAGGCAAGGCTGAGGGAAGTGGGCTTATTTAGTCTGCAGAAGAGTGGCGGGGATTTGATAGCAGCCTTCAACTACCTGAAGGGGGGTTCCAAAGAGGATGGAGCTCGGCTGTTCTCAGTGGTGGCAGCAGGGGCGGATTAACAAACCTGGTGCCCCTAGGCCCTCAAAAAATTGCCGCCCCTCCCCATGCCAGCTCACCTCTGCTCCCCCGCGGCAAGCCTGGGAGGGAGGGGGGAGAAGGGGAATTGCGGCGCACTCAGGAGATGGCGGCGGTGGAGCGGAGCTGAGCTGGGGCGGGAAGCGGTTCCTGGCTCCTCCCCCGGTTACTCCCCGTGTGCCCCAGCTCACCTCTGCTCTGCCTCCTCCGAGTGCCGCTACTCGCTTCTCCCTCCCAGCACTTTCGCGCGGCAAGCCTGGGAGGGAGGTGGAAGGAGGGAAGCGCGGCGCGCCTGGGGGAGGAAGCGGCTCGGGGATTTGGGTTAGGGGTGGTGTTGGGGAGGGGGCGTGAGTAAATTTGCCACCCGTGCAAATTTGCCGCCCTAGGCCTAGGCCTTGTTGGCCTAGGCGATAATATGCCGTTGGGTGGCAGATGATAGAACAAGGAGTAATGGTCTCAAGTTGCAGTGGGGGAGGTTTAGATTGGATATTAGGAAAAAAACTTTCACTAGGAGGGTGGTGGGATCTCCTGACCTTAAACCTCTAAGGAAGGCTTGACAAAGCCTTGGCTGGGATGATTTAGTTGGAGATTGGTCCTGCTTTAAGCAGGGGGTTGGACTAGATGACCTCCTGAGGTCCCTTCCAACCCTGATATTCTATGACACAAGTGTAGCCTTTGAGAGAGGTGGAGCAGCGGGCTGTTAGAGGGAGTGGAGAAGAGGAAAAAGGATCCAAAATACATTTGTGATCATTCAAACCACCAAGCCTCTAAAGGTCACCCTGCACTAATGAAAACATGGCTGGGGCCGCTAGTTGCAACTCTTTCCTATAAACCATTTTCTTAAAAAACAAACAAACAAACAAACCAAAACAAACAAACAAAAAACACCCACCCACCCCAACAACAAAAACTACAACTTTTTGAATGAAATGAAAATGGTATTTTGGCTCAGACTTTTTTTGGAGGAGGGGGAGGGGGAGATCTCCCCCTCCTTTCTGGCACACTTTTCCAGCAGAAAAAATAGGGAAACAAGGAAAAAAGAAAAAAGGGAAGGCAACAGGACAGCTGGTTTTTTTTTCTTCCAAAAACCAACACCTTGAAATTTCAGTTTTCATTGACATGAAAAAAAACCAAACAAAACCAAAAACCTCCACTAGAAATTTCATGAAAAACATGCTCACGTGAGGGTGATACCAAGACCTGTGCAGACTAGCGATAGCATTATTCTGCCAGCTGTCCTGGCTCATCACTCAGACAAGCAGCTCTGCTCCACATGCTCATTGTGGTAACGTTTGCTGGTTTGTTCCCATAGCTGAACATCTTATGCACCATAGCTGGCAAACCCATTGTAATTGCCATAATCTGCTGCCTATTAAATCTGATAGCTCGGATATCAGTGTTAATAACAGCTAATTAACAAGGCAGCAACAGGGGAGTGTTCTTCATAAGTGAAGGTATTTATTCCTAGCTCATATAAACACTCTATTATAGGGGAGAAAAGCACACACAATTTTAAGGGCACAGACACTCACAGATTTTGGCAGGGGTAAATGAAGTGAAAGGTGCCAGGCTATTTGACTGTCTACAAGGGGGGTATAATTATGTCGCTCATCACCCCTCCCTCCCCCCGAGCGATGTAGTTCTACCGATATAGGTCTGCAGTGCTGACCAGACCATAAAGTCAGCTAGTCCCAGGGGACAAATGAAAACTGCAGGAACAGTAGTGGAGTTGGAGAACAGTAAAAGAGGGGAGCATGGAGCAGAGAATCCAGGACAGCACCCGCTGCTCAGAGAAGAGAGCGAGGGAGTGAGTAGATGCACCCAGTGGCACTTTGCCCCGATGCAGGAGTAATGCTGGGTGGAACGCAGTTCAGACCATGGGCAGCAAGCCACCATCCTGCCACCATGCGTCAGTTCTGCTCTGGATGGTCATCCGGAATGGAGGAGAGCAGCGGTTCGCAAACTGTGGGTCGGGACCCCAAAGTGGGCCACGACCCTGTTTTAACGGGGTCGCCAGGGCTGGCCTTAGACATGCTGGGGCCTGGGGCTGAAGCCAAAAGTCTGAGCCCCACTGTCCAGGGCTGAAGCCGACGCCTGAGGGCTTCTGCCCTGGGTGGTGGGGCTCAGGTTACAGCCCCCAAGCTTAGGCTCTGCCTCCCCCCAGTGGGCGGGGCTCAGGCTTTGCCCCCCTGCCCAGGGTAGCAGGGCTTGGTCTTTGGTTCCCCTTCCTGGGGTCATGTAGTAATTTTGTCAGAAGGGTGTTGGTGAAATGAAGTTTGAGAAACCCTGGATGAGAGTAAGGTTCTGCCTCAAAGGCACTTGGTTACTCTAGTGGTGAGGGCACTACAAGGACCTAGATAAAAGCTAAAATCAGCAGAGCTGGTCACAGCTATTTTTCCTGTGAAAATAGATTTTGTATTCCCCCCCCCCCCCGCAACATTTGAGGGATTTCATTGAAGAACCACAAATCCAGAACTGATTTGATCAAACATTGAGACTTTCTTGTATCAAAAATTATTAAGCATTTGGTTTTTGACAACTGAAACATTTCTTTTGTCCTAAATAAAGGTTTTTCATTTTGTTGAGAAAAAAAGTCAGTTTTTGTTCAAAACAAAAAAAATGTAAGAGATTTTTTGGTTTGGTCACTGAACCCCTCCATCCCCCCGAAAAATCAATTTTTCACTCAGCTCTAATGAAAACTAGTTCAGACACAAAATTTTTGTAATTGCTTATACGCCAATACTAGAAGCCTGGGTAGCAAACACAAGAGGAACTGGAATTGCTCATTTACGAGAATAAATTTGATCCAGCGGAATCCCACTGAAACCAGCTGGGATGGTTCACACCACTGGAATATTAAAATCAATGGTTTTAAGCAACTTGGAAGGACCAAGTAGGCAAAATGGTAGGAGGATGGTGCTCTGTCAAAAAAGGCTTTATCTGTTTGAGTCACTGATCACCTGGAAGAAAGTGATCTTGAATGCTTATGGATCAGTGTCCTAACAGATAAAGCACAAGATGGGGTTTAGTTGGTGTCTGCTACAGACTGCCAGATCACACTTGGCAACAGGATGACTGACTCCCTATGCATCTATCTATAAGGTGTAGGGGGGGACCCCACAAAAACTGTGTTATCCTGAGAGACTTCAATTTGAGTGACATGCTGGAGGGCTCATGCTACCTGTTCTAAAACATCCTTGGTCATTTATAATGCTTAGAAATTCCATTTCCTACCTCAAAGAGTGTGGCAGCCAACATGGGGGAATTCTATATTAGACCTTGTCCTAACAAAGAGGAGCTGATCACAGACCTAAAAAGGAACGGTAGCTTAGGTACAAGTGATCATGATTTGATCACATTTATAAAGGCAAGCAGAATAAAGTCGAGATAGTAATATTATATATACGCACAAACACACACTTGGGGCCTTAATAGGGCCCATGTCATGCAGCAGAAAACAATTATGAGCCAGTTCAGCTGTAATGAAGAATTTAATGAAAAATGTGAATGATAATTGGGAATCAATATCAGCAGAGTTAAGGACAATAAGGAGTTTTTAAAACTATATTGGGAACAAAAAGAATCCTGCTAATGGTATTGGTCCATTTCTAGACAAATGGTACAATTAGCAATAATAATGCAAAAACCTGTTTAACATATTAATCATTGACCCGGAAGAAAACAAAGTCATCCCTGATAAAGTTTGCAGATGACACAAATTGGGGGAGTGGTAAAAAATGAAGACAGGTTACTGATTCAGAGTGATTCGGATCACTTGGTAAACTGGGTGCAAGCAAGCAATATGTTTTAATATGGCTAAAAGTAAACATACATTTGAGAACTAAAAATGTTGGCTGTGTTTACAGGATGAGGGACTCTGTCCTGGGAAGCAGTGACTCTGAAAAAAAGATTTGGGGCTGGAGATGGATAATCAGATCAACTTGAGCTCCCAGTGTGACACTATGGCCAAAAGAACTGATGTGATCCTGGGATACATAAAACAGGAATCTCGAGTTGGAGTAGGGAGGTTATTTTACCTCCGTATTTAGTGACCGCTGCTGGAACACTGTGTCCTGTTCTGGTGCCCACAATTCAAGAAGGATGTTGATACATTAGAGATGGTTCAGAGAAGAGCCAGGAGAAGGATTAGAAGACATGCCTTTTAGTGATTGAATTCCTTGAGTCTATCTATATAGCTTAACAAAGAGGTTAAGGGATGACTTGATTATGGTCTATAATTACTTACATAGGGAATGTATTTAATCATGGGTTCTTTGGTCTAGCAGAGAAAGGTTAACACGATCCAATGGCTGGAAGTTGAAGCTAAACAAAATCATCCTGGAAATAAGGCACACATTTTTAACAGTGACAGTAATTAACCTTTGAAACAATTTACTGTGGGTCATGATGGATTCTCCACCACTGAATTAATAAAACAAACCCCAAGATTGGAGGTTTTTCTAAAAGCTCTGCTCTAGGAATTACTTCGGAGAAGTTCTATGGCCTGTGTTATACAAGGTCAGACTAGATCACCACAGTAGTCCTTTCTGGGCTTGCATCCATGAAAAAGAAAAGTCAGTGGAAATTCCCACCAGATCTATAAATCTGACCACAAGCCTAGAGGCTTAGTTTGGTTATGTGGACATGGATCCATTAGGAATGGATTTATAGTCCTACCAAATCAAACATTAGTATTGGAATGGGACTTTACTAAGGTATCGTCCTGATCCAACCAACCATTATGGTGTCTTCAGGCCATTGGTGCCTGGATGAAAGGGACGATTACCCCAGCAAAGCTGGTGACAGCTGTGGGGAAAGGTATGGAGCACAAGGATGTTCTGTGGCGAGAATTGTTACTGCACAAGCTGGTTGTTAGTGAATGATATTTTTATAACTGTGCAAGCTGGTCCAACAACAACAAGGCCTGAAGGTGAGCTGTGTTATGCCCCAACAGCTGTATGCAAAACTAGTTCTCACTGTCCTCACCTTACCCACAGGAAGCAAGACTGACTCTGGGAGGGAGGGTAGGAGCCATCATTTTGGGAGGAAGGTAAATGGAAGTCATTTGTGTGGTCTAAGCTGTGGGCAACCAGTCTGGGCATCAGGAGATATATCTTCTATTCCTGCCTCTGCCACTCCCCTGCTGTGACAGCTTAAGCAAGTCACTCATTCAGCCTCTCTTGTACCTCCCACCCCTGGCCTGTCTTGTCTATTTAGATGGCAAGGCCTTTGAGGCAGGATCTGTTCTGCTGTGTTTGTGCAGCACCTGGCACCATGGGACCCCCTGCCCACAGGAGATGCTCAGGAACGGACTAGTCACGTTTCCATCCTGGACACGCAAGTGTAACTATTGCTTGTTAACAGCAGTTAAACTCTTGGCCACTGTGGGGCAACAGTGCATCCATTTGATTTTTGCCTTGCATCAAAATGAAAACGAAGCCCTCAGTGTTTTAATTAAAGTAGCAGCAGTTTTAGGAGATGGATGATCCCTTAATGACTTTGCTCACTCCACTGCCAGGTTCAGGAGGTGAATCTGCAGGCTGAGTTTGTTTTATTGCTTCTTCTCCTGCTGTTTTGAGCATCTGGCTTCACTTGTCGGCAGAGGTGAAAGTAAGCCGGTTCAGGCCCGTATGGCATACCGGTAAGAAAGTGGCTGCTGATACGGGCTGGTACACAGCTGACCATACCGGCAGGGCTGCTGCCCTGGTGGCTGGTGATTTAAGCCAGCGTTCAGCGAGGTTCTCTTATTTACATTTAATTTTTTTTAATCAATAAATGTCAAAGTTTGTGCAAGCTGCAGTGCTGACCGTCTGAAGACTGCAACCACAAACCAGACACAGGAAGGGCACTCGCAAGGTAAGCTTCCACCATCCTGCCACTGCATCTCAACCCTGACCCAGAAAGACTAGCTATATACAGCACACACAGCTGGTGGTAAACATTTCAGATAGGGGGTGTATTCCTGGTAAACATGGGAGATTAGGCTGGAACTTGAACTGTGTGGAAGGCTGATTTCTTTATATAGTTGTAGCTGTGCTGTACAATAAATGCCTCTGTTTTAAGATGGACTGTGTCATGGCAGGAATGGGAGGTTTGTTTAGTGACAGCCCATTCAGTTATTGTCCTCCCTGTCAGCACAGGTGTCAATTAATGCCAACTACTGTAGCAGTGTGTGGCATGGACATCTATCCACTAGGAAGTGCAATGGTAGCTCACTGGACAAGCTTCAGACTTTTGGTCACAAACAACCAGAACTGAACTAGTACATAAGAATGGACATACTGGGTCAGACCAATGGTCCAGCTAGCCCAATATCTTGATTTCTGACAGCGGCCAATGCCAGGTGCTTCAGAGGAAGTGAACAGAACAGGGCAATTAGCAAGTGATCAATCCCCTATTGTTCAATACCAGGATCTGGCAGTCAGAATCATAGAATCTCAGGGTTGGAAGGGACCTCAGGAGGTCATCTAGTCCAACCCCCTGCTCAAAGCAGGACCAAACCCAACTAAATCATCCCAGCCAGGGCTTTGTCAAGCCTGACCTTAAAAACCTCTAAGGAAGGAGATTCCACCACCTCCCTAGGTAACCCATTCCAGTTCTTCACCACCCTACTAGTGAAAAAGTTTTTCCTAAGCTTAGGGATACCCATCCCATGGGGTTACATCCCTGGCTACCTTGGCTAATAGCCATTGATGGATCGATCCTCCATGAACGTACCCAGTTCTTGTTTGAACCCAATTCTAGTTTTGGCCTTCACAACATTGTCTGGCAAAAAGAGTGCCACAGGTGGACTGTGCGTTGTGTGAAGAAGTACTTCCTTTTGTTTGTTTTAAATCTGCTGCCTATAAATTTTATCAGGTGACCCCTGGTTCTTTGTTATGGGACGGGGTAAATAACTCTTCCTTATTCACTTTCTCCACATCATTCATGGATTTTATAGACCTCTATCATATCCCCCTCCAGTTGTTGCTTTTCCAAGCTGAAGAGTCAGTCTTGTTAGTCTCGCCTCATACAGAAGCTCTTCCCTACCCCATCATTTTTGTTGCCCTTCTCTCTATCTTTCCAATTTTTTTTGGAGATAGGGCAATCAGAACTGCCCGCAGCATTCAAGATGTGGGTGTACTATGGATTGTAGAGTGGCATTATGATATTTACTTTTATCACCTATCCCTTTCCTAATGGTTCTTATAATTGTTAGATTTTTTGACTGCTGCTGCTGCACGCTGAACAGATGTTTTCAGAGAACTATCCACAATGACTCTATGATCTTTCTTGAGTGGGTAAGAACTAATACAGACCCCATCATTTGGTACGGATAGTTGGGATTAGGTTTTCTAGTGTGCATTACTTGGCATTTAACACTGAATTTCATCTGCCATTTTATTGCTCAGTCACCCAGTTTTGTGAAATCTTTTTGAAACTCTTTGCAGTCTGCTTTGGATTTAAGATCTCGTGTGTCCTAGACCAGAACGGGGACCAGAGCCTTAGCTGGGGGAAAGCAGCATAGCTCTATTGAAGTGGATTTACAGCAGCCGAGGACCTGGCCCATGAAGTTTAGACACATGTCCACACCCCAACAAAACCCACCAGGCCACATTGTTTTCATTCACACTGGTGTCAATGTGGTGACCCGGCTAGGCTAACTGAGGGGAGGCAGAGGCAAACCAAGACAAAGGGATAATTAAGGGTTGGGGTTTTTGTTTTAGAATTTATAAAGGAAAAATGCCAGAGTTGTATCCGCAGCATAAACATAGAACATTACAATAATAAACTAGAGATTTCCAACACATTAACCTTTGAACTCTTCCTTACTTTGAGGTAACAGGAGCAAAAAATTATTCAATATACGGTGTCACTTCAGAGAGGAATCAACTTTTCCTTGCCTGGGCTGTGAGCCAAGCTCGACTCTTACTGTCCTGTTCTTTACACTGAAGTGCTCCTTAGATTTGATGGTCCCATGGTTGTACCTCTTCTCACAAAAAGTTTATCCACAAGCTGGGTTTCTTCAGCCGGCAGGCCTTGACTTTTCCATTAGGCTCCTTTACACTGTCTTCCTTCACTAGATGTTCTGTCATTCTCGGTTCATGTACTTTAGGTCCACTCTGGGTGGGCTTCTCGTTTACATCTAACAGCTTTTTGATGGATTCCCTTTATCCACCAATTATATTTCCTTGCCGTCCTTGATTCTCTCTGGCAAGTCTGTAGATTTTATTTCCCTCTGCCTCCCTTCTCCAGTAAGGTCTGCTCACTGGAGATCAGATCTATTTTTCTCCTGCTTGTCCTGACCTGAAACCCTTTCCTTCTCCTCACTTCCCAGCCCCCTACTCTTATTTTATCACCTCACAGCCCAGCTTCAGTTCATCTGCTGGCTCAGCATTTCCATCCTTCTCTACGAGTCCCTCCCACCCGCAGCTGCCCCTTTGGGTGGATTCTGAGCCCTGTCCTGGCACTGAGAGGGCAGCTTGAACCATCTCTCCCCCTGAGACAGCACTCAAGCCTGCTGCACCAGGGCTGATGCAGGATCAGGATTACTATGTAAATTGCTAGCAACTCCAGTGGTTTCAGTGAAGTTCTACCAATGCAACAAAACATGGAATTAGACCCACTGTCTGTAGATTTAGTAGCAATGGTCAACACATTATGTTCAGTCAACACATTATGTTCAGGAGGAAGGGAACGTTTCCAGAAAGAGCATCTTGGTACTTGTGCAGGGAGGTGTAGGACATAAATACAGACTGCAGTTTGTGAGGGTTTGGGTGCTGCTTTTGATATCACAGCATGCCCTATTTTCAGGCATGAATAATGGAGCGTGTTGAATATGAATGTCTTTCAGGATCCGGCTGACAGAAATGCACGCATCTCAAGGGTACTCCTTAGGGACCAATCGCCTTCAATTGAATCTCAGAGCCAGGCCATTGCTGTATATGCAGATTCTGGCCAGAAGGAAAAAAAAACAAAACAATCCCCACACAGGGTGTGTGTGTCCGTATTACTTGCAGCGTAGCCGGACACAGATGCGAGGGTGTAGAAAGGAAGCCAGCTAGCGCCAGCCGACAGAAAGCAATTAGCCTGTGGGCTTCAACCTACGGTTTACACACTACAGAAACACTGCATATAAATCAGAACAGAAACAGATTGAACTCTAGGGCTTTGCAGGCGCACACACAAGAGTGATGATTATGCTGTTACTTTAAATTCCTGTTTAAGAGAGGCAGGTGAGATGCTCAGGAGCTGAGCCAAAAGGAGTTTTATTTGCTGAGTGGCTTCAGAGCTTGTATAGCCATGTGGCACAAGGTACTGTGTGGGGCCTTTAAAAAAAATTCATATCCTCCAAGAAGAAAGTATTTTTTCAGCGTAAATTCAGTGTTTTCAATGGCATTTACCTGGCAGGGCAAGAAATCCATTTCTAGCACGGATGGAATTTTAAATGGCCACCACTGAACATGCAAGGGAACAGAGCATTCGGCAGAGTTTGAATCATCAGCTCCAAGAGGCTGGGAACTTGCTATTGTATCACATCTCAATGTGTGGTCCCTTTACAAGCCTGGTCATTGACATATACAGTCTGTTGGACCTCTAAGTAGAACATGTAAAATTCCAGACACTTAATTTACTTGGGTTAGGAATGTGTTGGGGATCCGAGAGCTGAAGCGACTCCATCCTTAAGCATTTCTTCCTTGAAAGGAAGGTTGTGTACGGCAATCAGTCCATGATGGAGACATTTGGCTAATGAGCACCACAACAGGATATTGATAATGCAGCTAGTCATGCACCTACCATCTTTGCTCTGTACCATGGACTGATCTATGCTGTTTTGCCAAGACTAGGAGGTCTGACCTAGTGGTCAGAATAGGAAGCAAGACCCAGGCCAGATACCAGGACGTCAGAGCAAACCAGGAGTCAGGCAGGATGACGTTACCAGGTGATCATTGGCAGGTTGAGCTTTCGTGGGTGAATACCCACTTCTTCGGATGCAAGGAGAAGAAGTGGGTATTCACCCACG
This sequence comes from Mauremys mutica, assembly GCF_020497125.1. Taxonomy (NCBI): domain Eukaryota; kingdom Metazoa; phylum Chordata; order Testudines; family Geoemydidae; genus Mauremys; species Mauremys mutica. The sequence goes on from NC_059076.1 coordinate 137,319,881, forward strand.
AAAGCTCATGCTGCAAAACGTCTGTTAGTCTATAAGGTGCCACAGGATTCTTTGCTGCTTTTACAGAACCAGACTAACACGGCTACCTCTCTGATAATTGGCAGGTTGTAGACACAGGCGTTGCAAGGGAAGCAGTCCTCAGTGGGCAGAACCCAGTTGCATAGACAACTTTGTGTTCCTGTGCTTGGTTCACAGCTTCTACTTAAGCCAATCAGTACCCTCCAGCATTCCACCAGTCATCTCCCAGGACTGGAGTCCTCTGTCAGGGTTCATCTTATATTCTGGTAAGCAGGTCACTACTTACTCGTGCCCAAGGACCCTGTAGATCAACGATCAAACCCTGTGGTCCCTGATTAGTTTCTTCACCCAAACCCCATTCAGATCTGCTGTAGTTTCCTAAGCATTATTTTATACCCTCCTTGTTATGTCAGACCGATCCTCACCTCAGCCTCTTTCCTGATCCCGAATCCAGTGTGGATATTTTCGTTAGAAGTTTCCCCAACCAAAGCCCCAGATTCCGATCAGACTCTTGTGGCTTGGGTCCATCTCAGATTTTAAGCAGAACCCCTGTTGGCCCCTTGTATTGTAAAGGCGGGGGGCTGTTAATCACAAGGAGGTATTTTCAGTTACAGGTGAAATGCAGAGAATGCTGGGGACTGGACTCTCCTCTTGGTGACACCAGGGTAAAGCTAGGTGTACACTGCCATTGGAGACGGGACTAGCTAGCTCAAATTACAAGAGCACTGAAACTGCAGCAGCATGGGCTAGCCACTCCAGTACATACGCAGGGTCCCCAGGGGGGTTGCTGAGCCCAAGCGCCCATCCAAGCAGCTCAAATAACTGTAGCAGTGGAGCCTGAGAAAACTGGATCAACGCTAGCCTGGGTACGTCTACACATGCTGCAGTCCCTCCTCTGACTGCAGTGTAGGCGCACTCCTATAGATCAGGAGCAGCTAAGTTTCTCCAATGCAAAAACAGCACAGAGTAGAGAATCAGGAGCCAAGTCATTTACATCTATGCCTGGTGGAGGTGAGGCACTGCCCCCAGTGTAAGTGGGTGGAGAATTCTGGCGTGAGAGAGTTTCACACTTACTTTGCACAGGGCAATGAGCAAGAGAGGGGCAAATCTGGCCCCTGGCCTCACTTGGGATCATCTTCCACAACTGGGGTCCTGCTGCAGTTAAATCTCTCCCCTCGCCCCCAATCCATAGAGCCTCACGCTGGCCTGTGTTGCTGCCCTGCCCCTGACGATCCCAGCTGTCATGGCTGGTCTCAAGAAGTGAGGGAGGAAGGCAGAGCCCAGCACACTGAGAGTTTTGTAGATCAGTGAATGTTATATTCCCATTTAATGCGGCTAGTCATGCACCTACCATCTTTGCTCTGTACCATTAAAAACAAAGCTACTCTGCCTCATACTGACAATTCTTAGCCACTGCTTTCCCTGCATCTGCTGAATGCTCTGTAGTGTTAAGGTATATTTCACAGGTAGGCCTGAGCTGCAAAATTCAGAGATGGGTTTTGAACCCATTACAATTTGGGAGAGTTCACATCTGGCCCATGGATTGAGAGAGGAAGAGTTTTGATCTGCCCTCTACATAATCAGTAGCAAACATTTGTGAAATGCAGAAACAGGATCTGATTGGTTCAGATTGTGTGGGGGTGTCACCTTGCTATCTCACTGCACTGAAATACATGAGCCACATGATTCCTTCCCAGCCTCAGAGACAGAGGTGGGAGAAAATGTCGGACATTTCCAGTAGAAAAACCCAACTACAGCTTGTGTGTCTGGAAAATTCCCACTTTTAATGGAAAAAACTGAAAACTAAAAATTTGTTTTCAACCCAAAATTCTGGATTTTGGCTGAAAAAGAGTTCAGATTTAAAAAAAAAAAAGAAAAGAAAAAAGAGTTGAGGAAAGTGCACTCTGGAAATTGCTAAATCAAAAAGAGTTTCAATGGAAGATTGTCAAGCTGCCTTACTCTGAAGGCTGAATTACATTACCTGGTACCACAAACCCACTGAATCACATTCTGCATATTCCTCCTTCCAGGCCAAGGTTCTAGCTAGAGAAAAAAATCTGCCCCAATGCTGCGCCTGACACTTCACTGCCCACCTGCTTCCACACTGAACCCAGTCACAATTCCAGTCTGTCTTCAACATCCTTTCCAGTTCCCACCACATTTATGTAGCTTATCTTCAACAACATGGCCTACTTCCTAGGTGGTGTGGCTTAGTGGCTAAAGCACTAAGCTAGGACTCAGGAGGCCTAGGTTCTATCCTCAGTTTGGCCAGTTACCTGCTGAGAGGCTTTAGGAAGTCATTTCACATCTAGGCCTCAGTTTTCCCATCTGTAAAATGGGGATACTGATCTTTGTCAAGTGCTTTGAGATCTGCTGAAAGATAGTGTAGGAGAACTAGGAATTATTATAGATCAACATTTTCTGCAGAACTAAAGACCACAGGGCCAAATTCCTCGCTGGTGTAACTCCAATATCTGTATGAGGGATTCAGTCATTGCATTACTACTTTGGAGAATCCACTCCAAATTCATCAGATGAGGTCTTCCAGTTCATTAACCAGGATTATTATATTTTAATTAGACAGGTCTCAGGTATTCTCCTACACTCCCCAATTCATGTTGCTAACACTCTCCCCGCCCCTTTCACTGATGCAGAGACTTGCAATTTCTTGCATTTTCCCTCTTTGAGTGTTTAAAATTAGGTGTTATATACACTCTACAGCTTTTACGGGGGATTGTTCTAGGATATTCTCTGCTTCCAAACAGCTGAAATATATCTGCTCTCCCCCTTTGGCCCCAGAAGAGGGGAATAGAAACATTGAACCTGGCCTTAAGTTTTAGCAGCTGTCAGACAGATGCACTACTTCTTTCTATCTGCAGCAGGAAGCTGGGCAGGAGAAGGTTTTAGGCAGAAGCACTGCCATGAGGCCAAGAGAAAGATAGAGGAGCTTTAGTGAAGATATTTCTCCCCCACCCCGCACCCCCCAAACAAAGATCCTTGTTCAGTATTAGAGGAAAGTGACCCATTCTACACCACTGGCCTCCAGACATTCTGGAAAGATCCTAATTTTCTTTAGTACTTCTTATGGCTGGAGTCTACGTTTGGTCTAATTCAGCCATGTTTTCTATCCACTCTTGTCAACATGATTTCCTAGATTTTAAGGCCAAAGAGGACCACTGTGATCTAATCTGATCTGCCTAACACAGGCCAGAGAACCTCACCTAGTGATTTCTGCATCAAGCTCAGAACTCCTGGTTGAGCTAATGTGTATCACATTCTATTTATGCTTCAGCGCTATGTCCGGCCAGACTTTGCCTCCAAACGGCTCCTGTGTCCACAGAGAAGCCAGTGGTCTCAAGATGAGGACAAATCTCCACCAGGAACAAAGCTCAGACCCAAAACCTCACTTCACATGGGTTACCAAATAGCTGGCCCACCTTCCCACACTGGGTTTGAACATGTGACCAAGTGAAAGGTTTTGTATTCGACATCAGGCCCTTATCCAAAGCTTGTATCTTTCACCCTCCCATTCACTCTCCAAAGGAGTAGTGCCCTGTGGCCAAGTAGGTTCTGCCTCACCATCCCAAGCTCTGCTTTTCATTAAGAATCATAGAAATATCAGTCTGGAAGGGACCATGGGAGGTCATTAGTCCAGTCCCCTGCACTGCAGCAGAACCAAGTAAACTTAGTCCAACCTGACAGGTGTTTGTCCAACTTGTTCTTAAAAACCTCCAAGCCCTTGAGGGAATCCCTCTTTCTCCTAAGAGATAGACTGACACAGAAAAGGGGGTGGATCAGGAGGTAGCTTTCTCAGCTGCCTTCCCCTCTGACTTGAGCCACTGGCCCCATTGGGTCTCTAGAAACTGGGAACTTTGCATTAGAAGCACCGTGAGTGCAATCCTGCAAATCCTCTACCCTTGGAGCAGACATGGGCAGTGAGATTTCAGTACTGTGAGGGTTTGCAGGGTCAGCCCCTAAACGGCAGCGTTAGGGCAGCACATGGTCCTTATGATGAACGGATGATAGGAAATTAAGAGTTCCTGTTCCCCCACAAAAAAGAACTAGATAAATTCATGGAGGATCAGTCCATCAATGGCTATTAGCCAGGATGGGCAGGGATGGTGTCCCTAACCTCTGTTTGCCAGAAGCTGTGAATGGGCCACAGAGGATGGATCACTTGATTACCTGCTCTGTTCATTCCCTCTGGAGCACCTGGCACTGGCCACTGTCAGACACAGAATACTGGGCTAGACGGACCTTTGGTCTGACCCAGTATGGCTGTTCTTATATGTTCCAAAAGGAGACGGAGGGAGATGGGAGGAGAAGAGAGCCCCATCTCAGAACTTCACTTGGCAGGGATGGAGAAGGAGCTCCCATGCAGCTGGGGTCCGATGTGAAGGCAGGCAAGCCCTCAAATGTGACTCCGGTTACCTGCCCCCAGGAGAGGGGAATCATGCCAGCTTGGCTTCAGGGAAGAAGAGGCAGAATGTACCCCTCAGGAAGAAGGTTGAGAGAGGAATTCTGTTTCAGTTGAAAAAAAGGTTTTGGCCAAATATTTGTTTAAGCAAAGAATTTCAGTTTTTTAAAACCAAAACCTCAACCATTTTTAGCCCAAAAATCTTCCACAAAGAAATTGGACTTTACATGGGGGCAAATTTGTCTCCTCTGTGTCCAACATCCAGGGTCACATAAGAGAAAACAATGTTGGTCTTTTGAGAAGTCTCATTGGGTGGCTGAAAGTCAGGCCTGGAGTTGTACAGCCAGAGAATGCAGAGAACTCCATTATCACCTGCTGCTCATCTCTCTCATCCATAACACCTCCTTGGCGTGTGGTTAAAAGAGGAAAGAGAGACTTCGATTGTTACTGGTTAAAGGTGAGTCAGAAGTCACTGGAGGGCTTTCCTACATCCACTCCTAACTCCACCCAGAACTTCACACCTGCTGGTGAGGGGCACTCATTTGCCACAGGGAGCTGCTTGTCTGTTTTGTAATTGGTGTAGTTTGAAGCCAGGGTGTTGGAAGAGGTGCTGTGGGGGTACTACATTGACTGCAATCCTCAGCCAAACCAGCACAGTAGCCAAGCTGTAAAATGGGCGGTTTTATCTGCGGTGTCTATTTAGACAAAATTCTCCAGGGCAGGAGCGGTCTCTTAATATGCATGTGTACAGCATGTAACAGTGGGTCTAGTGTAATAGGGTCTAGTGTTATAAGACTCCTGGAAGATAGCCCGTTGTCTGTCTTGGGCAAGGGGCAGATGACAAGAATCCGCCACGTTTGTTTGCAAAAAATCTCTTCCCCAATCACTTACGCATGCTGTGGTTTATATAGGATAACCATCTGGACTGAAATAAATCCTGGTCATTAGTCTTTTGGTTCCTCTACTTCTCTTATACAAGCATTGTCCTTTCTCTCTGATGGAATTACGGCAATGCATTCATTAGCTATAGCCATAAAGAGAACAAGGATACTCTATACTTATGATACATAGCATCTATCAATGAGGGATCACAGACTACTCCACAAAAACTGTAGCCTGACAGAAGACAGCAGAACCAGTGTTTCTAGAGATCAAGCTGTAAGTAGCTGGTCTTAGGGGATTCTGCTCTGTGTGGAACAGGAATTCTTACTGCACCATGAGGCAGAGATGTTCAGGGTCAGCTGAAAACATGGCCCTGGATCTGTTGAGCCTCTGGTCACAATATCTTTGAGAGAGAACAGAAGTAGCAGACTCTGCTGCTGTAACAGCAGGGTGGGGCTGAGGGCAGGGTCAGATTTCTACTTTGAACTGGCCTTTAGGTGCTGTGGATGGATCTAAAGCTCAGAAGATTGACCTCGATGTTATGAGGCTGGGCTACCCCAGAAGCATGCACGTGTTGGTGTTATGATTAATCATGTGTAAAGAGGGACTTAACTAGACATCAGTATCCAAACTCCAAATACATCATGAGCTGCCCTCACCTCCCAAACATCAGTGAATGTTGATTGGCTGTTCAGGTAGGGAAGCAAAGAAAGAGTGGTTCGGGAATCCATCAGATAACCCCATGGCCACAGGGAGCAAGTAAATGGGCTCCCTTAAGTGGCTGTTTAAATGCAGCTCCAGACATTAGGGACCCAAAGGAATAACTGACACCTGTTCATCAGCCTGTGTGTAATGATCTCAGCCCAGCACCTAGTGAAGACATGCCCAGGGCCATCCCAGCTGGCATGCTTGGTACTACTTAGATTGTAAATGCGCTGGGGCAGGGACTGGCTTTTTGTTGTGTTGTACAGCACCTAGCACAAGGGGGTCCTGGTCCAGGAGCAGAGCTCCTACAAGTAAGAAGATAGTAATATTGCTGCAAACTCGGCTAGGGAGAGTGAGCTGCCATCCGATTGCAGGAGGTGGCTCTCTCCAGGTCAGGGTTGAAGGAGGTTGGCACAGGGGAGGCAGCCTGCACTGCTGCTGTCTGTGCTCTACCTGGTCTGAAGGGCACTTTCCCTGGCTGTTGGAGTGTTGCTTTTGATCAAGGCGTGAATTCCTTTAGAGATATGGAACCAGCCAACAATCCCACAGTGATAAAGACAGTAGACATTATTTAAGGGTAATTACCCATGTGCTTCATGGGAGAACAGACCCTCTCTGAACCCTTGACCACATTACAGAAGGATTTTGCTCCCCACGTAAGATTAGCCTCTGCACCCCAGTCCTGCTCATGTTGCAGAGTGATCATTCTTCTACCAGGAAGCTCCATCCTACCTGGTCTGTGTCCAACCTCATAGCAGCCAATAGCCCCTTCACTCTGATAGACCATCACCATAATCCACAGTGAAATTCAAGTCTTAGAGTCAGCTGGAAGCCTTGAGCCTTGTATTGCTGTTCTTCTGCTGATGAAACTATGAGGTCTACTTTTGCCAATCGTCTCTTTAGGGTTCAGCACATCTTTGCTAATCCGGGGCCCTATATAGATTGTCTACCACATGGGCTACCATATCAGCCAGCTGGCTGCTTCCTGATCTCTGTACTTGCCATCCTTCTCCAACAGCTTAGAAGGAAGATGAGTAGCTTTTCCAAGATGCGTACAAGTCATTGCCTTGACTATATGTTCTGTGAAGCAGGTTATAGTGAACTGGGAGCCCAACCCTCAGCTGGTGTAACTTCAGTGCACTATGGCACAACACTGATTCACACCAGCTGAGGATCTGACCCCCAGCCTCACAGCCAGTGGAGGATAATCAATGGAGTGAGACTGATTTCCATGAGCTGATAATCTTGTCCAGTGTTTACTAGCAGGGGGAGGGGAAACACATAAAAATATTGTTTTCCTTGGCTGGAAAACTCATTAAACCGCTCAAAATACATTGGAAAGCTAGTCTGTAGTAGGCCAGTGCCTGTGTGGCCCAGTGGGGCTGCTGACACTGCACATCTATCTTCCAAATGTTACTTCTGAGCCCTTAAGATGTATTACTGGCTCAGATCTGAGTTGCTGGAGCAATGAAACAAACCCTGTAATTAAAAATCTTTATCAGTCACACAATGACTGAGCTTTAAGTCCTCCGAGCCTGTCCATCTCCTACTGATGCCCCCTGAGATGCAATACTGAAAAGCTCTGCAAAATACACTAGGAAAACTTTTGCTGGTGGTCAACTAATTTGTTTTTGTTTTATCCTCCAGCATTTGAAATTCATTAGACAGTGGGGCAGGAGATTAAATGGCACCATGTACCAATCACGTTTAATTTTGGGTTGAATATGCTCCAAAGAATTCCTGTCTGATTGTTTCCAATTCTAGCACCCTGCTCCTCCCTTTGTTGTTCTTGTTATGCTAAAAACCGGCAAGCCTGCTCTTGCCCGGTGGTTTGAGAGTCTTTTCTGGCTCAGACTACTTGTTTTTACATCCATCAAGAGGGTGCCTTTGCAAAGCTTAAGAGAGTTAGGCACTTAACTCCCATTGACTTCCAGTGGGACTTGGGAGCATGCCCCTCCCTTCTGTCTTGGAAAAATCTCACCATAACTATTGAATCACCAACCACCCAGGTGATCTTAGTCTTATAACCCTTATAGTGGCCTCCCCTACTCTTTTGTTACCCAGACTCATTGGGCAAAGTGTGTTGAACTCAGTGGAGCTACTGGATTTACACCATCTGAGAAACCAGTCTAAAATTAGAACATAATGAAGTCTGGGACCATTCTACTGGATTCTCTTCTAAGTTCTTATTGTGTATCCATCCCCCATGTGCCTTGTCTTTCTATCTGGATTGTAATTATGATTCTCCAACACTTGAACTCTTTAAATCACGACTAGAGATCTTTCTGAGAGACATGCTCTAGCTCGCCCAGAAGTTATGGGCTCGATGCTGAAATTATTGAGTGAGGTTCCTGGGCCTGTATTATGCTGGTGGCCAGGATAGATGATCACAATGGTCCCTTCTGGCCTTCACAGCTATTAACCTATTTATTAAATGAACATGCCAGATGCTGCCTATTACAAATAAGACGTGATCCCTGGAGCTCACAAACCAGCCTCAGATGGGACTCCTTGAGGAGCCTAATAAGGCAGCAGGGATGGATGCTGCACCATAATTTCTGAAGTGGCCACCCATTTTAGGTGGGGATTCTTCAGCATCTCAGGCTGGGCACCCAAAACCCAAGGTGCCTCAAACACCAGAGGCCACTTTTGAAAATGGCAGCCTGTGCAGGAACTATGCAAAGCTAGTGCCAGAATGATGGGCCCAGCAGGGGGAGGGTCCAAGCAGCACTCGGTGTTGGCCTAACATTGAAGTCAAAGGGATTCTTATCCTGGACTTCAGTGGGCGCTGGGCACTTCTTGAAAATCCCATACAAATTAGGCCAGGTAAATGGTAATTGGTCAACATCATAGGACATCCAGTGCAGTTTCAGTGCTCTCCATCATTTGTAGCAGTCCCTCCCACGGCTGCTGTTGACTGAAGTAAGCCAAGGTCCCACAGTGTTTGCCACTAGTCCAAAGGCAAAAATGGGAGGTTGCAGAGTTTTAGTTGCATCCATTGCAACATGCCAAAGGGGTAGTTACCAGATAAGAAATGGACTTTATCAAGGTTTATGGAGCTCACTCTTGTAGCCAGAATACATGGTGAAGAACAGCTCAAACCGCATCATTCACTAGGAATGTAAATTGCTTTTTGTGAACCACCAGCAGGGAGATGCATTCAGCTCTCACAATGCATTCATCAAATCCTGGGGTTTGTTTGTTGTTGTAGCTCTCTCATGTTATATAACCAGAATAAGAAAGTAGCCAGTGGTGAGCAAGTATTGTACATTATATTTGGAATCTTGGCTTATAGAACTCTACAACTGTAGTATAGTGGAGACTGTAGCACCCTCGCTCTGTATACGGCAGGAGAACACAATCAGTCTGAGAAATACACTCAGCCAGCCAGCCTTTAGTTAATGTTCTGGTATGCTTAGCTACTACAGCTCTGCTGTCTTGCAAATACGTATGGAGCCAGATAAAAGTTTAGTGTTAGCCATATACATGACATAATATGTATTTTGTACAACTATGAATTTTATTCATTTCAGCATTTTAATTATCATAAACTGTTTAAACAAGGGGAAATTGGAAGTAGAATCTCAGTGTTATACAGGGACATTCTAGAGACCATGGACAAGACAAACAATGTGTTGTTGCTTTGCTAACTGGCCCACTGTATCAAGCTATAACTGATGACGGTTGTCTCTGGGTTTGCTGACTTCTGGAATACTAGGGTCAAAACAAGATTAACTAGTTATAAACTTTGTCCTGTTTACTGCAGGGTCTGTGAAACCCCGGGGGCGGGAGGGGATAAGTCTTCAAAAAAAGTCAAAGAACAGTAAGCAGTAAGGCAAAGAAATGGTGAAATCCTCCACCCTAGTAGCTATAGAAGCAGAGTGTGGCTCAGATTTTGAGTCAGTTGGCCAGCCACACTACTGTCTCACAGATAGGAAGAGCCATATGTTACCACCAATCTGTACTATATTAGTTAAAGATTCAAACAGCAATGTTTGATAAATAAAAATCAATTAAGCTTAGCTGTTTGGTATCTCTGGTTACCAAATTAAATTGACCCCGTAACACTGCTTAGGCCAAGCAAAGACTTCAGGAGGCCTTGTGTGGTGACCCTAGACAGCACAGACCAGGAATGACAGAACCAGGGAGAACTATTGGGTTTGTCTGGGTCCAGCAGCCTCAATTAAAGAATTCCTTCTACGCGTCTTGTCTTTTTTCTCTGCAATGGATACCAAACACAACCTGAAGCTCAGTGTTAATATTGAATGGACTCAGAAGGCCTCTGCCTAACCTCCAGCTATTATTATTGAACAGCAAAAAGATGAAAATGAGAGTATGCCCTGATTCAGCATGCAAGGCTATGTTCCCTGTGGAGAAGGTTCCTATGGAGCAAAGTCTAGGAAGCAGATGGCTTTGAGACCAGTCACTTACAGCATCAACCTCAAGTGAATTAACTGTCACTTAGATATATAGGGAAAGGCAGGAGGGGCAGGTTAGTAAATTAAGCACTGACATGTCAATTCTTGATTATAATCCAATGTGCTAAATGGAAAGACTTCAACTGTTGCAGTCCCCAGTGGCCCATCTCTCGATCCCAGAACCATCAGTTGTAATCTAGAAAAGTGTTGTCAAATCATAGAATATCAGGGTTAGATCTAGTCCAACCTCCTGCTCAAAGCAGGACCAATCCCCGGACAGATTTTTGCCTCAGATCTCTAAATGGCCCCTCAAGGATTAAACTCACAACCCTGCGTTTAGCAAACCACTGAGCTATCCCTCCCCCCAATGACTAGACTCATTGTGGGAGAGGCCCAGGGTTAAGATCACATGAGAACTGAATTAGGTCTTTGCGCCTAAAGAAATTCACTGAATTCATTGGCCCAGATTCTGAACTCACAAAGGCCAGATCCTCATCTGGTATAAGTATAGCTACACTGAGGGAGTGCCACTAAAGTCAATGGAGCAGGCCCTAGTGATGCTGAAGTTAAAGCAGCAGAGTTACTCCTGATTTACACTGGAGTTAGAAGAGAATCAGTCTTATTAGTGTAATAAACCCTGAAACTTCCCACTCTTAATTAGGACTATAATAGACACCTCTATTAGCTATTTGTTAAGTGCCAATTATGCAGACTTCAAATAGCCTCTGGCCTGGGCTGTACCAAGCATTATTTGGAGAACATGCTAAGTGATGATTTTTTAATGGTGACTATCGCAACAGTCAGCACATGGAGAAATCTGAGGTACCACAGTTTCCCCTCCATGCTTGCAGGAAATAGTTTTCAGCAACTGTGTGGTACCTGTTGGCAAATGCTGGCTTTCTAATGGCGAACACTTTGACATTAATATGTGATGGATCCAACGATTGATTTATAAAGCAACTTTCATCTTAAGGCTCCAAAATGTAGGCTGTGAGCAATATTTTTGGAGTGCATCTACTCAACTTGTAGCATGTGTAACAACCTCCACCAGGTCATTAGCAGAGTTTAAACCCCCAATCTTCAATGCAAAAGCCCAATTCTCTACCAGTTGAGCTAAAGCTGTAACTATTAATGGCCAGCAATAGCACATGATTATCCTGTATGCAATCTAGCTTTAAAGGGGTCACACAATACACATTTTATCTGATCATCACACATGAATACACGTGGATAGGCACCACACACAACCCTGCCCCTCAACTTGCATGTCTATCTGTGCATGCAAATCCAGAGCTGCAGGTGCACTTTCAGAAATCTGGTGCTGAAGTGTCCAAGGATTGTGGATTCATCATAGAAGTGCAGATACCTCTAGGGTGAATTGTGGTAGCCAGCTAGGCAGCAGCAACACTACAGCTGTTAGGGGGTTAGTGTCCAAAATAATGCCCATAAAGGTCAATGGAAAGGCTGCCCTTATTGGCAGGCAGAATGTAATTACCCAGTTGGAATTCAGCCGGGATGCTGGGTTGAATGCCCTATTCTTACAAGAGTGTTATGGGATCTTCCATTACCACAAGAGGTCAGGACCCCACAGCTTTTGCAGTGATGTGATAATAACAACTGCAGGGAAAGTTTTGGCTCAATTATCTTTAATCTCATTTATAACCTCAACACAGGACTTCCATACTGAGTTATTCATATAACATCTTGTTGAAGTGCTTTTGTGCTGGACATCTCAGATAAATAACTAAGGATTTGCCAACAATGCAAGTTAAAGTGTTATTAAAGAGAAACATTTTTCACTTCAGGACAGTGGACTCTGGAGGCACACAGAAAATGCTGCTGAGCAGGAGTGAACAGCTGCCTGCAGAGGGGTTAGTATCACCAAGCTGGACCTGGATGACCTGACCACCACAGAAAAAAAAGGGGTGTTGTAGGGCAGGAAGAAAAAGGGAGCCAACAAGAATGTAGCAGTACTTAAAAAGAGAAGTGCATCAGTATCTAGTCTATCAGCAGCAACAACACCCCAAGATCTTTAGTCTCATTTCCCCATAATTTCTGTTACCTCTCAGGCAAATCCAAAGTTTTCCAGGGAGGCAGACCCCAGCCCTAGACCCCAGCCTCCCCAAACACGGTACCTTTTCTCCACAGTCATCACCTTTCCTTCAGCCTCACTCTGGAGCTGTTTTCCCCTTAGGAGCCCTTCAGTCTTCTAGAGTGTTACCTCTCCTCTTACACCCCTTGGACTAAGCTGGAGCTGTTTTATACAGGCCCATACTCCTCCCACTCCCAGCAGCCCCTGACAGGATTGGTTAATTGGAGCCCGCTGTTTAGGTTGGTTGGTTGTCCCCGCCTCCCCCTCCCCCCCGCCGCCAGGTGACAGTTCACATTCTGTCATGGTTAGCAATCCGGAGCATTTTTCAAGCTACTCATTCACATACATTGTTGCCTACATAATAGCTGTGTCCAGGAGGAAGTTTGCTAAACTGGGGAATTGACATCATTCCAGGACCTACTTTTCAGAAGGGCAGAACACACCCAATGTGCTGCAAGTGCGCAGAACCTCTGATTAAAATAGGCTCCTAGAAGATATTTTTGAAATGAAGGTGGAAGATGCAAGCAACCAAAAGGCCATGGGGCTTACTTCTGACCCCAGAGCAGTTTTATGGCTGCATGGCCAAGATTTTCATAAGTTGCTGGTGATTTTTTTTTTGAGTGGGGTCTCTAGCGTTTTTCAGATATGTCAAATTGGGCTTCCTAAGGAGCCTGATTTTCAGAAAGTGCTGAACATCAATCCCTGAAAATCAGTTCTGCGAAGGTGTCTCAATCTGGGTCCCACCCAAAAAATGGAGACACCCCGAATGCCTATTCCCTTTTGAAAACTTGTGCATGTAACTCCATTGAGGTCAGTGGATTTACTCCGGCTTTTCACCACTGTGAGATCAGAATCAGGCTCTGTGCATGTGCATTATGCTGTGTGTTAAGCACTTATGCCCTTATTAAGCTAGGGATCATCCTCAAAATCACAGCTTCATTTGATCTACTGTAGGAGAGAATTCTGAGTCTGAGAATTTTGTCAAGGGATCCCTACTGTAATGGAATGCTAAACTGTAGTACACTGGTCAGACACTGTGTGTAAAATGCCTTATTTAAACCAGTGGTTCTCAACCAGGGGTACGTGTACCCCTGGGGTACGCAGTGGTCTTCCAGGGGGGACATCAACTCATCTAGATATTTGCAACAGGCTACATAAAAAGCACTAGCGAAGTCAGAATAAACTAAAATGTCATACAGACAATGACTTGTTTATACTGCTCTACACATGGGTGCCAGGTTTGTATAATTTTTGTGGTGCCCAGAACGGGTCCAGGCAGAGCCGTCCCGTCCATAGGATGGATGGGAGCAACGGTCCTAGACCTCATGCTTTTGGGGGCCCCGCACTTCAGGGGGATGCGGGGTCCAGGGCAACCTGGGGGGGTTAGTGGGGGGCTTGGCACCAGCAGCAGTGAGCGACGTGGCCCAGCCCTCCTGTTCTGCCCCCTCCCGCCCCCATTCCACCCCTTCCCCCAAACCCCCCCGCCCCGCCATTGTTTCTGGGATCTATCACGTGTGATGACATTGAGCCTGCCTGGAGCGTGAAACTGAACATGCATGGCAAGACTATTGACTTTAAAACTGACTCAGAAGCTGATGTCACAGTCATCTCAGAAGGGGCTTAAAATCACCGGACACAGCTCTGACTAACCCTGGAGGAATCTGAACTGCATGGGCCAGTTCACCACAGAAACAACTTACAAAGACAAAAGCTTTACATACAGAGTGCGGGTGATCAAAGGATTACAGACCAACAGCCTTCTCAGCCGCAACATGGCAGCCAGGATGGGCCTTGTGAGAAAGGCGGAAGAACTCAGTGCAGGGGCACGCGTCGGAATTTAAATTTGAACCTTTTTGGGTGGGCATAGAAGCTCGTTCTCCCCCCTCCTCCTCTGGCCCTGGTAGGAGCTCGCTGCCCTCCCCACCTGGACTCCGGGAGGAGTTCGATCTTCCCTCCCTTCACCCTGCCCCAGCCCTGGCCCTGGTCTCAGCCTCGGGCCAATCTTCCCTCCCTCCACCCTGCCCCAGCCCCAGCTGGAGATTAATCTTCCCTATCTCCGCGATTATTGGGAGGGGGATGCCCCGGCTTGCCCCTCATTGTGCATGCCCCGGACTCAATGGAATATTTGGTGATATTGAACTTTTGACAGGAGATCCAGTACAAATAACCTTAAAAGACAATGCTGAACCATATCCTGTACATACACCTTGCAGGATTCCTATCCCATTACTTCATAAAGTGGAAACTGAGTAAAAGAGAATGGAATGGATTGGCATACTCAAGAAAATCTCTCAGCCAGCAGCATGCTGTGACCCAATGGTACTAGTTATAAAGAAAAATGGAAAAATATGAATCTGCGTAGATCTTAAAAGATTTAATGAAGCAGGGGAGAGAGAAAAATATATCCTCCCACCACTGGATGGCTTTCTCCCCAGAGTGAAAGGAGCTACCGTATTCTTCCAGCTGGATGCTGTGAGTGGATTCGGGAAAATTCCTTTAGCCAAAGAAAATGCTAAACTGACTACCTTTATCACACCCTTTGGGAGATTTTGCTTTTGAACAGAATCTTTGGGGATTACCAGTGCAAAGAAAGATGGCCGCACTGTTAACGAACCCAAATGGAGTTGTCGTTTTTTCCATGGATGATTTTCTGACAGATGGATCTTCAATGGACCAGCACAACAAAACCCTCAAGAAATTCCTAAGCCCAATCAGTCAGTCTGGACTGAAGCTAAACAAGGAAAAATGTGTTTTCTGTCTGCCCCAAATCGAGTTTTTTGGGACAGACAATATACAAAGATGGAATTGTCCCTAGCACTGAGAAAGTAAAGGCAATTTGAGATTTAAAACTAAACCATCTCTTTATTAAGATAACTATTTACAGAGATGCAGCGACTGCTGCTGGCATTCCAGGCATGTGCACAGACTGACTTTTGAGTGCTTCTTCCAAACTCTTCCCTCCTGCAACCTGCGCGCCTCTCTCCAAGTTCCATGCACGTTGCCACACCCTCATCTTGTGCCTCAGCCACAAAACCATCCTACTGAGCATGCAGATCCACTCACTCAGCCTAAGCTCTGCTGGTTTGGGAATGTGATCTTTAAAAAAGGGAAGAAGGAAGATCCAGGGAACTACAGGCCAGTCAGTCTCACCTCAGTCCCTGGAAAAATCATGGAACAGGTCCTCAAGGAATCAATTTTGAACCACTTAAAGGAGGGGAAAGTGATCAGGAACAGTCAGCATGGTTTCACCAAGGGCAAGTCATTCCTGACTAACCTAATTGCCTTCTATGAGATAACCGGCTCTGTGGATGAGGGGAAAGCAGTGGATATGCTATTTCTTGACTTTAGCAAAGCTTTTGATACAGTCTCCCACAGTATTCTTGCCAGCAAGTTAAAGAAGTATGGGCTGGATGAATGGACGGTAAGGTGGATAGAAAACTGGCTAGATGGTCGGGCTCAACGGGTAGTGATCAATGGTTCCATGTCTAGTTGGCAGCCGGTATCAAGTGGAGTGCCCCAAGGGTCGGTGCTGGGGCTGGTTTTGTTCAATATCTTCATTAACGATCTGGAGCATGGTGTGGACTGCACCCTTAGCAAGTTTGCAGATGACACTAAACTGGGAGGACTGGTTGATACGCTGGAGGGTAGGGATAGGATACAGAGGGACCTAGACAAATTAGAGGATTGGGCCAAAAGAAATATGATGAGGTTCAACAAGGACAAGTGCAGAGTCCTGCACTTAGGACGGAAGAATCCCATGCACTGCTACAGACTAGGGACCGAATGGCTGGGCAGCAGTTCTGCAGAAAAGGACCTAGGGGTTACGGTGGATGAAAAGCTGAATATGAGTCAACAGTGTGCCCTTGTTGCCAAGAAGGCTAATGGCATTTTGGGTTGTATAAGTAGGGGCATTTCCAGCAGATCGAGGGACGTGATCGTTCCCCTCTATTCAGCACTGGTGAGGCCTCATTTGGAGTACTGTGTCCAGTTTTGGGCCCCACACTACAAGAAGGATGTGGATAAATTGGAGAGAGTCCAGCGGAGGGCAACAAAAATGATTAGGGGGCTGGAGCACATGACTTATGAGGAGAGGCTGAGGGAACTGAGATAGTTTAGCCTGCAGAAGAGAAGAATGAGGGGGGATTTGATAGCTGCTTTCAACTACCTGAAAGGGGGTTCCAAATAGGATGGATCTAGACTGTTCTCAGTGGTAGAAGATGACAGAACAAGGAGTAATGGTCTCAAGTTGCAGAGGGGGAGGTTTAGGCTGGACATTAGGAAAAACCTTTTCACTAGTAGGGTGGTGAAGAACTGGAATGGGTTACCTAGGGAGGTGGTGGAATCTCCTTCCTTAGAGGTTTTTAAGGTCAGGCTTGACAAAGCCCTGGCTGGGATGATTTAGTTGGGTTTGGTCCTGCTTTGAGCAGGGGGTTGGACTAGATGACCTCCTGAGGTCCCTTCCAACCCGGAGATTCTATGATTCTATAATTCTATGATGTACCGGGGTCCAATCCAGACTAGTAGGGGATTGTGTCACCCCTGCCCTGCAACCTGGTGTGCCTTACAATGCTTTGGTGACAGTAGCTCCCACCTGTGCCGTACACAAACAGCCTTCCAGCATGCCAGCCAAATCCTGAGTTTCTGTGTGTAATTGCCACCTGACAGCCACACTTGGGTTACACTCTGGCTCTGACCAGCCTTGATGATACTGCAAGGTGACCCCACCACACTCCCAGTCCCAGATTTCCCTTCAGAAATGTATACCCTGTACTGCCCAGCCCTCTCCTGGACAGTCCAAGTATATTTAGTCCATAAGGGAATGATATACACACAACTTGCCACCCTAAATGGAGTTGCCCAGACACTTCAACTTAAACACACTGGATTAGATGAAAGAATAAAATAAGTTTATTGACTACAAAGACAGATTTGAAGTGAGTATAAGCAATGAGGCACAAGAGTCAGAAATGGTTACAAGAAAAATAAAGATAAAAATGCGTTCTAGTGCCTAACTTAACAGACTATATTAGATTTAAGCAAAGTTTCTCACCACATGCTTCCAACAGCATTACTGACCAAACTTTCAGATCAGGACCCCGCCACCAGGGTCTAAGGGCTGTTTCCTTTGTCTTTCCAGCTGCAAAGAATGAAATGGGCAGGTGGAGAGAGAGGGAGTTTGCCCCTCCTTTTTGTAGTTTCAGTCTCTCTTTGAAAAGCATTTCCAGCTGAGAACCATGAGACAGGGAGTCTGGTGGAGGAAGGAGACCTCATGCTTCTGTTTGCCAGAAGCTGGGAATGGGCAACAGGGGATGGATCATTTGATGATCACCTGTTCTGTTCATTCCCTCTGGGGCACCTGGCATTGGCCACTGTCGGTAGACAAGATACTGGGCTAGATGGACCTTTGGTCTGACCCAGTAGGGCCGTTCTTATCGTGTGACTTTGTCTCTTTGATCTCTTTGTCCCTGCCCCCCTTTCTTGCCAAAGATAGGTGATGGCTCATCAGCTTTGTAGACACCTGATTGTGGCGTCAGTTTTCCCTTTGTAGTTGAAAAAATGGTTTAGCCCCTCCCCAGACTGATCTGGGAAACACACTTCAGTCATGATTTCAGAGTGTTGCTACTTGCTTTTTACCATGATATTACTGATCAGCAAGTTAAGAGTTTTCAGATGATACCTCACAAGGCATACCTAGCACAAAGATTATTACAGTAGCATGGAGGGTGTGAATACAGGAGGGCATTCCGTCACAAGGAAGCACTAGAGACCCGACCTATCAAAGGGTACGGACCACTCCAGATACATCCCAGTGAGACCAGCTCCCAGTAAGGGAAGTCTCCTTTTATCAGAAGGTTTGTTGAGCCAAAACAATGTTACTTCAGAGACTCTGTTGGGCTAAGAGCAGCACCAAATGTGTCAGCTTTTGTAGCAATCGAAATGACAATATTTTGGCTTTCAGATACTGTTATCAAAGGAGATTAAAAAAAGAAGCAGCAGCAGCAGCAGCCTTTCTCGCCTGAAGGAAGATGATAAGAGCACTGTAGCTGCATCTCATCAGCTGTTCAAAGGCAGAGCTCTAGCAGCTACCTGGGTTTCAGCATTTCTCATTTATTGTCTTTTGTTTTTTGCTTGCTGAAAAGTCTGTCCTGGACAGATTCTAATAATATCGCCATCACGGGTCAGTGCTAGCAACATCTTTGGCCCTACTCAGTCTCTCTGAGCGTAACCCCCGCAGGTGTCAAGCTTCTTGGCTTCACCTGACCTGGGATGGAGTCCTACTATTCTCCCAGCCTCAGACTGGGTTGTGGAGACACTCCCCTGCCATGACCTCTCAGTAGCCCCAGCAGGGTGCAGCTTCTCTTCAGGAACTGGGCCCAGCACAGGAGAACACAGTGACCCGAACCAGCCTTTTCAAATCAAAGTATCATTGAAGTTCAACCGTCGGAACAGAGCATGACAAGAGTGAAGGGGTTAACACAACAAAACAGTCTGTTCCTGTATCTGTCCCACCTACAGCTTAGGTAGGTCAGCCTTCCCTGAGGTACCCCCACTCCTGGGGGCTGGTTCAGCCTGCTCCCCACAGTCCCTGTATCTCTCCCGTTAATTTTAATTCTGATGGAATAAATGGACCCAGAGAGTCAAAGATGTTAACAAGACCCTGTCACTGTACAGCACTAACAGTTTAAAACAAAATTTGGAGTTTTGACTAAAGAGACTTCGGCCTATTTAGGCCCCTGGCAAACACACCATTAAAAGTTTCCTTAAAACTTTGTATGAAAAATATGGAACAGAAGGAAAAACAATTAAAATGTTTGAGATATAAAACAGTGAGGTTTCATCTCCACAGTATCGCTTATTCCCCTTCCCTTTAGCTGGAAGGAGAAGGAGAAACCACCTAAGAGCCTGTCAGAGAAGCGGTTATTAAAAATGGTAATAACTTTCTTTTTGAGGAGAAACAATTGAGATGGGCTGGACCTCTTGTTGTTGCTGAGGTCCAACCTCATTTCCTAGAAGACAAACACACACAAAACACGCTTTTTGAGGAAGACTAGCAACAAACAGAAAATGCAGCTTCTGTCTCTGGTGCTGAATCTCACTTGCAACAGCAAGTGCTGGACAAACACAGGCCCAGCACGTGGTCTGATCAGTCACTCTGAGACGTGGCTAACTTGTACCAGCTTTGGGCTGTTCTTCAGGGCACTGTTTTTAGCTGCCTTTCAGTCACAGGCTTGCAGCACTGTTGCAAAAATATACAGACCTGCCTGGCTAAACCAGACTCTTATTAAACAGAAGGCAAAAAGGGAAAGAAAGAAAGAAAGAAAGAAAGAAAGAAAGAAAGAACAAACTGCATGTGTTGGACAAAGTCTCACAACCCAGGTGGTCAGAATTCAGCCAGAGCTGGTAGAGGTGGTGATGTCATCTGGGTCCTTCTCTCTGGCCCTGTCTGGCCAGGACATGTCTCAGAATTAGGATGACAAAAGCCCAACAGTGTCATGGTGGATCCTGGGGTTGCAGGAGATAGTGGGGGTGGCAGCCATGATGGTGAAGCTTTGTCTTGCTCATCCACCTGAGCATTTGATTTGCTTTTCCCCACAAAGTATTTTAAGGACCCCAAAAGGGAGTGATGGGTGGAATAGCCCATCCACTAATGATTTTGCTCATCGCTTAGGCCTAGTTTCTGACACACCAATTCTAGTCCAGTGATTTCCAGTCCCGTGCTCCTGTTGTTCATTAAACACAATTTTAACTCACTCTATGGGTTATAGTAGTAGGCCTTTCCGCTTGAATTAATGTAGGTGGGGTTTTGGGGCTGGGATTGTTTTGTTTTTTTGTGAGGATTTTGTGCAGGTTCTTTTGTCTCCCTTATGTACTTGATCATTGAGCTTTGCGAACAGGGGCTGCTAACAGGGAGTTTCGCAAGGGAGTTCTCCAGGTGAAGGAGAAGCTAATACAGCATCTGTGGGGTAAGTGACTGTCTGTAGTGTGTGTTTGTTTGTGTTTGGGGGTTACTTGCTGTGTGCTGAGCTTGTGTTTGTCAGTCTGTTTGTTTGAGGGACCGTGTGCTCTGGCTGGCAGTTGGAGGCAGGTTTGAAAGCTCGAAGCCTCTGGTAATTGGCTGAGCCTTAATCAGTGGGCGGGGCATTCACTCAGGCCAGGGCTTTATAAAGCCGCGCACAAGCGACCAGGGAGCTTTGCGACCAGGGGCTGCTAACAGGGAGTTTCGCAAGGGAGTTTGGGAAGGGAGCGGGAGTCCCTCGCCGGCCATAACCCCTTCCCTGTGGCCCCCCCCTAAAATCCTAAAACCTATAAACCAAACTACATTCCAAGACTACTTCCGTAAACCACCCTTTCACTAACTAGGAGACAATGCAGGCAGAAGCCCAGCAGCAGAGTGGGGGCTATCCAGTTTATTGCACTGACTGTCGCATGTATGATTACCTGCCCTGTGGGCGGGTGGCGTATGTGTGCAGTCGGTGCAAGGAGCTCCTGGCCCTCAGAGACCATGTACGGACTTTGGAGGCCAGGGTGGCGGAACTGGAGGAGCTAAGAGAGGCAGAGAGGTATGTTGATGAGGCTTTCCGGGACACTGTAGAATTGTCCCACCTCCGCTTAGACAGCTCCTGTGCTGTTGAGGAGGAAGAAGGGCCCAGGGAAGTAGAGCAGTCAATGGGAGAAGAGGGAAACCTTCCCGTAGTTGGGACCCTCCTTCCAGATGGTGCTGGGGTTGCCTCTCGCACTGAGGTTGCCTCTCCGGGGGAGGGAACTCCAGTTTCTAGGAAAAGGCAGGTGTTAGTAATGGGAGATTCGATTATTAGAAATATAGATAGCTGGGTCTGTGATGACCGGGAGAACCGTATGGTGACTTGCCTGCCTGGTGCGAAGGTTGCGGATCTCTCGAGGCATCTAGATAGACTTATGTGTAGTGCTGGGGAGGAGCCGGTGGTCGTGGTACATGTAGGTACCAATGACATAGGGAAGGGTAGGAGAGATGTCCTGGAAGCCAAATTTAGGCTGCTAGGGAAGAGACTGAAATCCAGGACCTCTATGGTGGCATTTTCAGAAATGCTCCCAGTTCCACGCGCAGGGCCAGGTAGGCAGGCAGAGCTTCAGAGTCTCAATGCGTGGATGAGACGATGGTGTAGAGAGGAGGGGTTCACGTTCATTAGGAACTGGGGAAACTTCTGGGATGGGAGGAGCCTATACAGGAGAGATGGGCTCCACCTAAACCAAAGTGGAACCAGACTGCTGGCACTAAACATTAAAAAGGTTGTAGAGCAGTTTTTAAACTAGGAGATGGGGGAAAGCCGACTGCTGCAGAGGAGCGTGTGGATCGGACACAGACTTCTCTTAGGGGAGAGTCTGATGATAGAGAATCTCCAGGTTATAGTCAGGAGCAGAGGAATGAGAAGTATAATGTAAGGGCCGGATCAGATGATAAACAGTCACATAAAAAAGAATCTGGCACATCAGAAAAAGGCAGGCTAATAAACAGGGACAAATTTTTAAAGTGCTTGTACACAAATGCCAGAAGTCTAAATAATAAGATGGGTGAACTAGAGTGCCTTGTGATAAAGGAGGATATAGATATAATAGGCATCACAGAAACCTGGTGGACTGAGAGCAATCAATGGGACACAATCATTCTGGGGTACAAAATATATCGGAAGGACAGAACAGGCCGTGCAGGGGGAGGAGTGGCACTATATGTTAAAGAAAGTGTAGATTCAAATGAAGTAAAAATCTTAAGCGAATCCACAGGTTCCATAGAGTCTCTATGGATAGAAATTTCATGCTCTAGTAAAAATATAACAGTAGGGATCTATTATCGACCACCTGACCAGGACAGTAATAGTGATGATGAAATGCTAAGGGAAATTAGAGAGGCTATCAAAATTAAGAACCCAATAATAGTGGGGGATTTCAATTATCCCCATATTGACTGGGAACATTTCACTTCAGGACGAAATGCAGAGATAAAATTTCTCGATACTTTAAATGAGTGCTTCATGGAGCAGCTGGTACGGGAACCCACAAGGGGAGAGGCGACTCTAGATTTAATCCTGAGTGGAGCGCAGGAGCTGGTCCAAGAGGTAACTGTAGCAGGACCGCTTGGAAATAGTGACCATAATACAATAGCATTCAACATCCCTGTGGTGGGAAGAACATCTCAACTGCCCAACACTGTGGCCTTTAATTTCAAAAGGGGGAACTATACAAAAATGAGAGGGTTAGTTAGACAAAAGTTAAAAGGTACAGTGACTAAAGTGAAATCCCTGCAAATTACGTGGCCCTTTTTAAAGACACCATAATAGAGGCCCAACTTCAATGTATACCCCAAATTAAGAAAAACAGTAAAAGAACTAAAAAAGAGCCACTGTGGCTTAACAACCATGTAAAAGAAGCAGTGAGAGATAAAAAGACTTCCTTTAAAAAGTGGAAGTCAAATCCTAGTGAGGCAAATAGAAAGGAGAACAAACACTGCCAACTTAAGTGCAAGAGTGTAATAAGAAAAGCCAAAGAGGAGTTTGAAGAACGGCTAGCCAAAAACTCCAAAGGTAATAACAAAATGTTTTTTAAGTACATCAGAAGCAGGAAGCCTG
Source organism: Mauremys mutica (assembly GCF_020497125.1). Taxonomy (NCBI): domain Eukaryota; kingdom Metazoa; phylum Chordata; order Testudines; family Geoemydidae; genus Mauremys; species Mauremys mutica. The sequence continues at coordinate 137,343,014 of NC_059076.1, forward strand.
CTAAACAACCAGTGGGGCCCCTTGACGATCAAAATTCAAAAGGAGCGCTTAAAGATGATAAAGTCATTGCGGAGAAACTAAATGGATTCTTTGCTTCAGTCTTCACGGCTGAGGATGTTAGGGAGATTCCCAAACCTGAGCTGGCTTTTGTAGGTGACAAATCTGAGGAACTGTCACAGATTGAAGTGTCACTAGAGGAGGTTTTGGAATTAATTGATAAACTCAACATTAACAAGTCACCGGGACCAGATGGCATTCACACAAGAGTTCTGAAAGAACTCAAATGTGAAGTTGCTGAACTATTAACTAAGGTTTGTAACCTGTCCTTTAAATCGGCTTCGGTACCCAATGACTGGAAGTTAGCTAATGTAATGCCAATATTTAAAAAGGGCTCTAGGGGTGATCCCGGCAATTACAGACCGGTAAGTCTAACGTCGGTACCAGGCAAATTAGTTGAAACAATAGTAAAGAATAAAATTGTCAGACACATAGAAAAACATAAACTCTTCAGCAATAGTCAACATGGTTTCTGTAAAGGGAAATCGTGTCTTACTAATCTATTAGAGTTCTTTGAAGGGGTCAACAAACATGTGGACAAGGGGGATCCGGTGGACATAGTGTACTTAGATTTCCAGAAAGCCTTTGACAAGGTCCCTCACCAAAGGCTCTTACGTAAATTAAGCTGTCATGGGATAAAAGGAAAGGTCCTTTCATGGATTGAGAACTGGTTAAAGGACAGGGAACAAAGGGTAGGAATTAATGGTAAATTCTCAGAATGGAGAGGGGTAACTAGTGGTGTTCCCCAAGGGTCAGTCCTAGGACCAATCCTATTCAATTTATTCATAAATGATCTGGAGAAAGGGGTAAACAGTGAGGTGGCAAAGTTTGCAGATGATACTAAACTGCTCAAGATAGTTAAGACCAAAGCAGATTGTGAAGAACTTCAAAAAGATCTCACAAAACTAAGTGAGTGGGCAACAAAATGGCAAATGAAATTTAATGTGGATAAATGTAAAGTAATGCACATTGGAAAAAATAACCCCAACTATACATACAACATGATGGGGGCTAATTTAGCTACAACGAGTCAGGAGAAAGATCTTGGAGTTATCGTGGATAGTTCTCTGAAGATGTCCACGCAGTGTGCAGAGGCGGTCAAAAAAGCAAACAGGATGTTAGGAATCATTAAAAAGGGGATAGAGAATAAGACTGAGAATATATTATTGCCCTTATATAAATCCATGGTACACCCACATCTCGAATACTGTGTACAGATGTGGTCTCCTCACCTCAAAAAAGATATTCTAGCACTAGAAAAGGTTCAGAAAAGAGCAACTAAAATGATTAGGGGTTTAGAGAGGGTCCCATATGAGGAAAGATTAAAGAGGCTAGGACTCTTCAGTTTGGAAAAGAGAAGACTAAGGGGGGACATGATAGAGGTATATAAAATCATGAGTGATGTTGAGAAAGTGGATAAGGAAAAGTTATTTACTTATTCCCATAATACAAGAACTAGGGGTCACCAAATGAAATTAATAGGCAGCAGGTTTAAAACAAATAAAAGGAAGTTCTTCTTCACGCAGCGCACAGTCAACTTGTGGAACTCCTTACCTGAGGAGGTTGTGAAGGCTAGGACTATAACAATGTTTAAAAGGGGACTGGATAAATTCATGGTGGCTAAGTCCATAAATGGCTATTAGCCAGGATGGGTAAGAATGGTGTCCCTAGCCTCTGTTCGTCAGAGGATGGAGATGGATGGCAGGAGAGAGATCACTTGATCATTGCCTGTTAGGTTCACTCCCTCAGGGGCACCTGGCATTGGCCACTGTCGGTAGACAGATACTGGGCTAGATGGACCTCTGGTCTGACCCGGTACGGCCTTTCTTATGTTCTTATGTTCTTGCTGTTGGTAATTATAACATTTTGTATGCGTTCATTTACTTTCCCACAGTTAAGCTTACAACTGGGGTAGGTCTGCCAGGCCCCGGTTATTACAACTCCCCCAACCTGTTTTTCAACGGTTCCCCTTTCAACCTCCCCAAAGTTCTTTTGTATCTTTTGAATTTTGTCAAACTGGTTTATGTGGCCCTCCCCATGGGGCTGGGAGAGACTTCAAGGCAGTTGGTTCTCTGCACGGTCTTCTAAGTATCCACAAATGGGTGGCTATCAGCAGGGTTTATCTTCCATCCTGCCTATGTGCCAGTCAGCTCCTGCTGGAATGAACCCCTGGTAAAACATGTAGCGAACGCCACAATAGCAAGCAGAGGGAATAGATAATATTCATAAAATATGACAGGCACGTCCACCTCCATAGTCACTGCACATTCATATGGAGCTTTCACAACAGGAACCTCAAAGCTCTTTGCCAGCTTGACTCTAGCTAGATCAGATCCCCAAGGCCTTCCCTTACCTCAGGCTAAACTGCCAGATGGCCAAATTTTGACCATAGGTGTAATTCCAGAGTAACTTCAGGGGAGCTGCCACCCTCTGGATCTGATTCTCCATGATCTTGCTCCTTGTTTCACCATTCACCCCTATGCAAAGTGAGAATGAAAAGCTACCGGTTCAGAAAGGTTTAGTTTTACAGAGACTTTGGACTGGTGAAAATAACTAAACACTGTGTGAACTGGAGGGGAGGGGGGGAAGAATCAGGGCCTGTGGATTTACATCATTGTAACAACAGCAATGCCTGGTGCAAAGATTCTCAGGGTACGAATGAGGTCAGGTGGGCTGATCTGTATAATGGAAAGATCCACCACGGTGGATGAGAGTGCTCAGGAGGAATAGCTACTAAAGGGTTAACCCAGAAGGATTCTCAGACCCTGCCCTTCTCACATTCCCAAATGGGAGGGGAGTCCTTGGGATAGCCCTGCCAAATGGGAAAGGTATTGGAGTGTGATGGGGTGTGCACCCCACACCAGCCCCGATAGGGTTAACAAGGGCTGAGAGGCCCGTTGAGTTACCGGGCATCACCCAAGAGAGGGACGGGCTGGGTTAACTGAGAGTGAAGCCCAGCTGGGGAAGGGCGGGGCCAGCACTCTAGCGCCAGGAGGCTGACAGCAGAAGGAGGCTGCCGGGGAAGGGGGCTGTAGTTACTCCCGGGGAGGAGAGAGGTTGTCAGAGCCGAGGAGGGAGTCTGGGGTAGAGTAAGCCCTGTGAGCTTGCCCTGGTGTAAGGAGTTTAGCAAGAGGCTAAGAGGGGGTGAAGTAGCCATGGAGACCAGAGCAGGCTCCCATGGTAAACCCAGAAACAGGAAAGAGAAGAGAGAGGGGCTGGGTAGCCCATGATGGTGGCTAGGAAAGAGCAACATGGATGGAACTGAGTAGGTCTGAATTGCTGGTTGTAGGGTCCCCAGACCGGAACCTGGTGTAGTGGGTGGGCCTGGGTTCCCCTGCCAGACACTGGTGTGTGGTGGTACCAAGCCCAGAGCAGGGGCTGAGCACCATCCAGAGAAGGCATTCAACCAGTGATCTGGTTGGACATCATAACCTGGAAGGGGTGGATTAAATGGGGACCTGGCTGGAAGGCCAAGTTACCAGAAAAGAGACTATCCAAGAGTGAGCAGGAGCAGAAGGGGGCACCCAGTGCCACGAGAGCGACTTTCCCAGCCATAGACACAAGAAGGTGCACTAGTGATGAATGGGAACCTTGGTACAGGGAGGGTAAATGGGGGTTATTGTATGGCATTGTCCTGCTTATAGTATGTTCCCTTCCTTGATGTCTTGTATCACACCACAGGAGATGGAGGCTGCAGACACCAGCTGCCCTGCCTACTACCTGGCAGAGTAAGTAGAGACTCAGGTCCTTATCCCTTGAGGAAGCGCTTCCTTTTTCTCAGGACCTAGAAGTCAGCACGACTTGTCGGATGATGCTTTCCAGGAACCATGGGAGTGGGCCTGGGAATGCTGCTGACATCTAGCCCCACGTGTGATGGCAGAAATGCAGCTTTCCATGGACCTGAAGCTACATCATAAGAGCTGGTTGTTGTTTTTATGGATGGCGGGTATTGGGCTTGTGCTGGCCAGGGCAGGCTAACTGACACAATGACTTAAAGCCACAAATACACACACACACAACGGGAAAATCACCAGCCAACGGTAAGGAGGTTGATAGAATGAAAGCAAAAAACATGTGGAGTCAACGACTTACAAATTTGGCCTCCAGACTTCATAGACAAGGCTATTTGAGCCAGAACTCTTACTAACTAGAGCAAATTAGGTCCCTGTCAGGAGTAGCCATTATCTGAAGCGGTATTAACGAGCTCATGAAAGTTAATTCAATCCATTTATTTATGGAATTCATAATAAAAATGAAAGTGAGATTCAGTGCATTTCTGACTGGTCTCCTTCATTCCTCTCTTCCATGCAGGGCAAATCTACAACCCACTGACTTCATGCCGCAGCTATATATTGGGTGAAACTAGTAAAGGTGCATCTACAGCTAGTAGTCAATAGAGCTACACTGATTCACCCTTGCTTAATCTAATGGAGATACTTTGGGCCAGATCCTCAACTGGTGTAAATCAATGTAGGTCCATTGACTTCTATGCAGATTTATGACATCTGAGGATCTGTCCCTTTGTCTTAAAGGACCATTATTTGCTGAGGTGAGCGTAAAACTAGTATAACTATTGAAATTAGTTTTACTAGGAAGACTGTAAGGACTAGAACAGTGGTTCTCAAACTTTTTTTTTCGTGGACCACTTGAAAATTGCTGAGGGTCTCGGCGGACCACTTAATGATCTTTCCAAATGTTGTTTGTAGCGTTAGCTAACTATTGTTAAGTGCTTTGGATAAAAGCGCTATATATATAAAACAAGAATTAATGTTTTTTTGTTCTACAAATAAAAACACACAACTCATTTTAATATCAGTAGTCTTACCTTTCTAAAGTGATGGATGTGCCCTCTCTCCCTTGCTGTGGCAGCCCCCTGGCTGGGAAGGAGGGGGGAATCTCCCTCTTTCCCCCGCCACAGCAGCCACAGAGCTGAGGCTTGGAAGAGGGCTGTCTCTCCCCTGCAGCCGCAGCCCTGGAGCTGGCGAAAGTCGTCTCTTTCTCCAGCCACTGCAGCCCTGCACATCCCACATTCCCCCCCACGCCCTCTTCTCTCCCCACTGTCCTCTCCCACCTACTCCCTATTTCCCTCCCCCCCATAAGGCCACCATCTCACCTTACATGTGCATCTTCTCCAGGGTCCAGGCACCTAATTAGTGGAGCCACGCCTGTGTGGCTCCACTAACTAGGTGGGTGGCCCTTCATTCTCTCGTGTGCAGCTGCCCAGGCGCGTACCTTAGAGGGAACTATCCACAGAGCATCTGAATGCAGCTTGCGGACCACTAGTGGTCCAGGGACCACAGTTTGAGAACCTCTGGACTAGCGTTTGTGTAGTCCACACAATGGGATTAACACCCCAAAAGCACCAGGGATGGGCAAAATTGTGGATCTTTTTCTGAAAATTGTTGCAGGCTCATTTTGCGCCTTCATGATTTTGGATTTTGCAAAATAGGAGTTTCATGCTGAAACATGTGCAGTTCAAATTGTTGCATGCTTTGATTCATCTGGAGTAAAAATCCAGACGTTGACACTGCAATCATTTTTAGGTTTGCTTGCTTGCTTCAAGCGACTCCAATTGGAAGAGTTTAGAGCAAAAACTGGATGATTTGTAGGTTGGTTCATGAAATCAGAAACTGCAATAAAAATCAGATGTCTATATTTTTAAATTTTGAAACTTTAAAAAGGCACAAATCTTGTATGTTTAATGACCCCAAGTGATCAGAAGCCGGATTTACATCACTTCTGGCACTATGCTGAAACATTGATTCAATAACAAGGCTGAAGGAAGAGCATGATGGGAAAAGATTCGTTGCCACAGAATTTTCTGTTGAAAGAATAAAAACAAACCTCTTATTTGGGTTGACATTAATCTCTGAGTCTGCCTGATATGTCACAGTGCCTCATGAGTGCTGTAATTCAGGGTATTTTGTGCCCCAATTCTCAGATATGGGTTGGACTACACCTCCCATCACGGCTGGCATTCTCTTTCTCTGGCAGAGCTACATTTTGACATTTGAGTCAAAAATTTTCAGAACTTTTTGTTCCATGAAAAGTTTTTATATTTTGACTTTCTGGCTTGATTCAAGATGAAAACAAATGTCAAAATATCAGAATCTCTCAGAGGATGGAAATGCCTATCATCTCTACCTACAGTAGTTCATTTCCTAAAATGACTGTTTTCCTTCTAATGCTTACCCAATGAGACCCTGGTTTGCCTGAGAGATCTGGTGTGATCACACCTCACAATGAATATAATGAAAATCACAACAGGATCTTCATTTCAACAAGTCCTCTTTTATGACAGAAATGACTTATTTTAAATCCAGATGGGTTCTTTACTCCTGGGATGGCATGAAGCCACAATCAAGATACAGTTTGTTCACTGAAATTAAATTGAAAAATTATTAGCACAATATTTCAGACGTGACTCTTGTTGCTAAGCTTCAGAAATGTATTAATTTCATTGTTTAAATCAGCAGGATTTTGTTTGACATGAACAATAATTCTTTAATTTCTCCAGAGGAAGTTCTAGATAGCACAACATTACAGTTAAAACATCAGCCACAAGTTCAAAACAGCAGGTGCATGAGGGGCATTTTGGTGCAATTGATCATCTTTGAGTTTAAATATATATATAAAGCCAAATGTGGCCTTGACTTCAGAGGGGTGTGATATATCTTGACTTTAGCAAAGTTTTTGATACGATCTCCCACAGTATTCTTGCAAGCAAGTTAAAGAAGTATGGCTTAGATGAATGGATTATAAGATAGATAGAAAGCTGGCTAGATTGTCGGGCTCAACGGGTAGTGATCAACGGCTCGATGTCTAGTTGGCAGCCGGTATCAAGCGGAGTGCTCCAGGAATCAGTCCTGGGGCTGATTTTGATCAACATCTTTATTAATGATCTGGATTGCACCCTCAGCTAGTTTGCTGAAGAGCTGGGGGGAGAGGTAGATATGCTGGAGGGTACGTATAGGGTCCAGAGTGACCTAGACAAATTGGAGGATTGGGCCAAAAGAAATCCTAAGAGTCCTGCACTTAGGATGGAAGAATCCCAGGCACTGCTACAGGCTGGGGACCGACTGACAAAGCAGCAGTTCTGCAGAAAAGGGCCTGGGGATTACAGTGGACGAGAAGCTGGATATGAATCAAGCATGTGCCCTTGTTGCCAAGAAGGCTAACAGCATATTGGGCTATATAAGTAGGAGCATTGCCAGTAGATCGAGGGAAGTGTTTATTCGGCACTGGTGAGGCCACATCTGGGGTATTGCATCCAGTTTTGAGCCCCCCACTACAGAAAGGATGTGGACAAATTGGAGAGAGTCCAGTGGTGGGCAACGAAAATGATTAGGGGGCTGGGGCACATGACTTGTGAGGAGAGGCTGAGGGAACTGGGGTTATTTAGTCTGAAGAAGAGAAGAGTGAGGGGGATTTGATAGCAGCCTTCAACTACCTGAAGGGGGGTTCCAAAGAGGATGGATCTAGACTGTTCTCCGTGGTGGCAGATGACAGAACAAGGAGCAATGGTCTCAAGTTGCAGTGGAGGAGGTCTAGGTTGGATATTAGGAAACACTATTTCACTAGGATGGTGGTGAAGCACTGGAATGGGTTACCTAGTGAGGTGGTGGAATCTCCTTCCTTAGAGGTTTTTAAAGCCCAGCTTGACAAAACCCTGGCTGGGATGATTTAGTTGGGAATTGGTCCTGCTTTGAGCAGGGGGTTGGACTAGATGACCTCCTGAGGTCCTTTCCAACCCTAATCTTCTATGATTCTGGGATATACACCTTAACACACTCAAAACCGCATTCACCAAACAAGGACATTCCACCAGAGAATTAGATCTGATCTTGGAATGGGTCACCCAAATACCTCCAGAGAACCTGCTTCAGTACAGAAATAAAATCTCCTCTTACTGCATACCCCTAATTGTCACTTATCACCGGGGTCGGCTCCAGACCCCAGTGCGCCAAGCGTGCGCTTGGGGCGGCATTTTGCCGGCAGGGCGGCAGCCGGCTCCGGCGGACCTTCCGCAGTCATGCCTGCGGGAGGTCCACCGGAGCCGCTGGACCAGCGGACCTCCCGCAGGCATGACTGCGGAGGGTCCGCTGGTCCCGCAGCTCCAGTCGACCTCCCGCAGGCATGACTGTGGACGGATCGCTGGTCCCGCGGCTCGGGTGGACCTCCCGCAGGCATGACTGCGGATGCTCCACTGGAGCCACGGACCAGCGAACCCTCCGCAGCTGCGGGAGGTCCACTGGAGCCGCGGGACCAGCGGACCCTCCGCAGTCATGCGTGCGGGAGGTCCGCTGGTCCCGCGGCTCCGGTGCACCTCCCGCAGGCATGACTGCTTGGTGCGGCCAAATTCCTAGAGCCGCCCCTGCTTATCACGCCACACTGGAACCCATATGGGGTATCATCAAACAACTACAACCCATCCTGAAACAAATCTTTCCTGAACCCCCTCTTTAGGCCTTCAAACTACCTCCTCCAACCTCATCATCAGAAGCAAGTTCCACACAGATCAAGACACATCAACTCAAAGTAGCACCGGACTGTGATAGAACGACAGATGCAAAACCTGCAGATATGCTCCGCTGCTACAATGATCAACAGCCCCCACAACACACCTTTAAAGACCGCGGGGTTCTACTCAGACCTACCATAATATCTGATGTACCTCATCCAGTGCACTAAATGCTCCAACAACAGTTGTGTGTGTGAAACCAGACAATCACTACACACGCGAATGAACTCACATAGGAAAATGATAAAAGACAAAAACACCCCGTCATCTGTGGGTGAACACTTTTCACAAAGCTGTCACTCTCTATCTAACCTATCAGTCCTCATCTCCAAAGGAAACCTGCACATTACTTTCAAGAGATGAGCCTTAAATTCATAACTTTGATAGGCACTAAAAATCATGGCCTGAACAGAGACACCGGATTTATGGAGTATTACAACAATCTGCTAGTGAAGGCAGGGGGCTGGACTCGATGACCTTTCGAGGTCCGTTCCAGTTCTAGGAGATTGGTATGTCTCCAATTTTTTGTGGGGGGAGGGATGGCTCAGTGGTTTGAGCATTGGCCTGCTAAACCCAGGGTTGTTCAATCCTTGAGGGGGCCACTTAGGGATCTGGGGCAAAAATTGGTCCTGCTAGTGAAGGCAGGGGGCTGGACTTGATGACCTTTCAAGGTCCCTTCCAGTTCTAGGAGATTGGTATTTCTCCAATTATTACCTAATCTGTAACCCACTAACCACCCCCAGCTGCCTGTCCCTCCCTTTCCCTCTAGGACTGGAGAGGTGTTAATGGGCCACTTCACCCTGAACTGTCCCTTGAAATGCACCTTAACTCCTTATGATAAACAACCTGTTCCACCTAGTATTTAGCTGTGATGCTCTGAGTACATTTCCCAGACCTGAAGAGGAGCGCTGTGTAGCTTGAAAGCTTGTCTCTTCTGCCAACAGAAGTTGGTCCAATAAATAGGGTGACCAGATGTCCCAATTTTATAGGGACAGTCCCGATTTTGGGGTCTTTTTCTTACATTGGCACCTATTACCCCCCCACCCCACTCTCCTGATTTCTCACACTTGCTGTCTGGTCACCTTACCAATAAAAGATATTACCTCACACACCTTGTCTCTATAATACCACCAGTAAAGTAAACACTGTACTTTAAACAGCAGAGTAAGTTTCTCAGCTGGTGTAGATCAGCTCATCCACTGAAGTTGATGGAGCTATGCCAGTCTGCAACAGCTGAGCATCTGACCCAGACTTATGTATGTTGTTTTGTTCCAAGGGAGAACTGTAATCTGGGAGTCTGAAACAAGCAAGCACCAGATTAAATTCCCCCAATTACCATCAGCGCTAAATGTCCTTCAGCCAAAAAGGAAAAAAAAAGTTCTCGAACTCTAAAAAGAATATAGATCAGCAGAGAATGAAGCAGCAGCCTCGTTAGTCAGGCTTGTGTGAGTAGCGACTCATTCCTGCAGCGGATTTGCACTCTCAGACCACGGCTTCTGTCAGAAGAGCTCCACCCCCCTCTGGAGAGGGAGAACAAACAAAATTCGGAAATACAGATCTGCCTGTTCTAACCGGCTTGCTGTGCCATAATTGCAATCTGCCATCTCAGGGAAACAGACAGATTTGTTTAAATGAACCCAGCCCCTACAGCATCTGTCCCAAACAAACACTATTCTGTCTCAGAAGCCGGTGTGAAAAGGTGCAATTTGTGTCTGTGGTTGAGTATTATTCAAAGCTCTTTTTTTAAATAAATATATGCCCCATAATTACCAGCAGAGCAGGGAGCCTCCCAGCTTTCTTGCGGACATAGAAGCTTTGCTTTGTGGGTGTCGAGAGGACAGTTACTTAGGAAAGCAGCTGGGATGCCCTTGGTTGGTGAAGAGAATGAGGGGTTGTGTTCCCTCATTATCAATGACACCTCAATGAACCCTAGCATCCCCGAGATCTAAAAGCATCAGTCTTGGTTGCTCAAGCTACAAGACCAGCTCTGATACCTTGGAGTGGTAGACTCATAAACCTCATACATAACCCCATCAACCTCCCCCAGCCACTGGAGGGAGACAGACTCCCGCTGGCACTAATGCAGGTTCCAGAGGTGTAGAAAAATTAGAGATCCGATAGTCTCGTGGGTCTGCCTCAGAGGCTGATGGGTCTGCCCTTCTAACTCTCCCCCACCTTAAAGCAGCCCCCACCCTGCTTTACCTTACATCCTTTCCAGGCTCTGCCGTATGCAGGTTACCCCAGATCACAAATGGTTTCAAGCAGGGCTAATCTGCCTTCTCTTGCCTGGTCTACAGTCGGGGTCTGCACTGGCGCAGTGAGCTCTGGGGCTGGCCTTGGATCCCAGGAATCCTCAGTGTCAGCAGACTCTGAGGCATAGCCGAGGCCCATGAGTATCTCTAAGGAAGTCTACATTGTCTATGGTGGGCCTAAGGCTGACATCTGCCCTGTGGAGTTTGGATGCTCCCCAGTTCTGTAGAAAGCCTTTATCAGAACAGCCGTTTCATCAGAAAGATCTTGTTCACACGGCGAACAAGACAAATGGAGAGCAAGAGAGAACATCTCTTGCCAAACAGACCTTGGCCTAGATTCATGGTAGGGTCTATGCTCGAGGAAGCCAGCAAAGACTTTTGGACAGTGGGTGGAGCTCTTCCCTCCACATCACTGCTCAGTCAGCGCTCCAGCAGGGTGTTGTTAGGTGGTGGTGTATACAAAACTAAAGCCTTGATTGCCTGTGAGCCTTACACACCTCCTAGCGCACTGGGGAAGCAAGTGGCCAAATGCAGCCATAGCTCAAAGAGGAACAACTTCAGGGTGGAATTTGGCCTGAGGTTTCAATTCCTGTCCCAGCCAAATTCCAGCCTAATTACCTTCCACCTCCCAAACCATTCCCTACCATTTCAGTTGGATGAAGCATTCACCCACTGTCCCAGGATGTTGGGTAGAGTTGTTGTGTATAAATAGCTGACGAGTTTCCTCCCCAGAGATGGCTGCATTATAGTGGGGGATGAAGTGAGGTGATCTATTTGTGAGGTGCCCAGGGATGTTATGTGAAATCTTATTATTCAGAACAACTAGCAACCAAGACACCCTCCTCCCCAACTCTTTCACCGAAGTTTCCAGAACAGCCACAGTAGCAACCGAAACAACACCAACCTTTTAAGCACTGTATGCAGAGTATCTGGCCAGCAGGATGAGGTTAAATATCAGAATAACTAGCGAGCAAAAAGACAAACGTCAGAAAATTAATAATGCTGCTGAATGACCTGTCTGTGCGGACCCTGCTAACAGTGCAACTCTGTCCCCTCTAGTGGTGAGTTGTTTGAGTCTGCGCTTGCCCTTGAGTTAACGTGCTGATAGTTTATCTTCTCAAGCAGTAGAGGCCCATACCACTGCCTGCGGAGCTCCGGAGTTCAATCCCCACAGACCATCTAGCCTGGCATGTTGTTACATCTGGAATCTGGATGCTCTCTGGGGTCACTGGCTGCTGCATCCTCATTGACTGGAGGAGAAGCCTGCCGCCCACGTGGCAGTTTGGTGCCAGTTTGCCAGCAATCACTGTTTCCCTCCTTAGTTTCGTTGGCCTCCCCTTGACTGGCTATTCACACGTTAACATCAGTGGGACCACTCGTCTGAGTGACTGGGGCTGTGTCACAGCCTGGCTCCTTGGAGTTATTTAGGAACATTCCCCTGTGTCCCAAACCAGGGTCTGAAAACAACTCCTGCTGGGATGATGTGACAGGCAGGTAGACCACGCCACGTGCACTCCTAATCCCCAAAGCAACATCTTTCTAGCGCTCCCTGAGTCCCAACACGGAGCTCCGGGATGGCTGCCAGGCAAAGAGTGCCGTGTCAGCACAGGAAGAAATAAAGCATTCGTCTCCCCTGCAGACTGTGGCTTTTCTTGCTCATTGCTCCCCTTCTATCTATCTTAGGTACTTACATGGGCCCCATTTCCACCTGAGCGCCTCATGACCCTTCATATATTTCTCCTCCCAACACCGCTGGGAGGCAGGGCAGTGCCATTACCCTCCCCCCGCCGGCACAGAGGGGAAACTGTGGTGCAGAGAGACTAAGGCTCAGATCCTCAAAGGTATTTAGGTGCCTAATGCCCACTGTCTGTGGGAGTTAGGTGCCTAGATACCGCTGAGGATCTGGGTCTAAGTGACCAGCCCAAACTCACACAGGGATTTCAATTTGCCAGGCTAGTGCCCCTAACCACTAAGCCATCCTTCCCTCTGCCCTTGCTTCCCTCTGGTCTCTGCTTCCAGCTTCCTTTCAGCCTCTCCCTTTCTCCCCCCACCCCCTTCCTGTGGTGTTTGCTCTCTTCCCTTTGATATACTCTCATCTTTTTTTCCTATTCTTGTATCTCTCTTTACCTCAGAAACCAGCTGTCCCTAGTTCCATTTTTTTAAACCAATATTTCAACCTCTCCTTCCCATCTCAGCTTTCCCCCTCTGGCCTCCCTTGCACTGACACTCCCTGCCAGTGCCCTGTCTCCAGGGGCGGCTCTAGACATTTCGCCGCTCCAAGCACGGCGGCATGCCGCGGGGGGCACTCTGCCGGTCGCCGGTCCCGCGGCTCCGGTGGACCTCCCGCAGGCATGCCTGCGGAAGGTCCGCTGGTCCCGTGGCTCCACCGAAGCCCCGGGACCAGCGGACCCTCCGCAGGCACACCTGCGGGAGGTCCACCGTTGCCGCCTGCCGCACTCCCAGCGTCTGGCAGAGCACCCCCCGTGGCATGCCGCCCCAAGCACGCACTTGGTGTGCTGGGGCCTGGAGCCGCCCCTGCCTGTCTCTCCCTCACCTCTGTACTCCCCTCGCATGAACCCCCTTGCTCAGTTCTCTCCTCAGCAAGGTCACGAGTCAGGCAGTGACACCCCAGCATCAGCCTGGGAGGGGTTTAAAAAGGAGATCGGAGAGAAGACCCAAATAAAGGTGGAAATACAGCCTCTTGCAAGGTCCTTCTGCCACATGCTGTCTCCGTAGAGGCTGAGGTATCTATTAGGCAGCTGGGAGAGATGTCAGTTTGAAGATGTGCCCAAATGGATACCGATTAAGAGGGACATTTCTCTCTTGGTCTTTGGCCTTCTCCACCCTTTCGACCATGTCATGGACAGCATATTTTCCTGACTGGCACGGAGTGCTAATGTGTCAGATGCCAGCCTGGATCAAAGCCATTCCTGGAAGGCTCCACGTCGGATCAGGCGGGCTATGAAGGACTGAGGTTGGCCGCTCAGGTGCTGGTTGTGTGACAGCTTTGGTTCCTGACATTTGGGGGAAGACAGACTTTAATAAAGTCACCATCCACTTCTAGCGGACGTCCTCAAGGAAGAGTGATGCCCACTGTCAGAGAGAGAGAGAAAGGGCAATTAAAAGGCTCAGTGACAGGCCACGTGAAAAATATAGCACAGGGAGACATCTCTGGTGAGAGAGCCTGTATTGTCTGTCTCTCTCTCCCCAGGCATAGTTAATGCCAGTGACAGGTGAACCATTGACAGAGGACTGGAGGCCTTTAGCTAGAGCAGATACAGCAGGGGAATCAGCAAGACAACTTTCCTCCGTACTGTCTAGCCCCTCTGCCTCAGCCCTGACTTGGGGGCAGGAGGAGGGGGATCATCTCTGGTGGTGCAAAAGGAAGTTCACTCTCCACAGCCCAGTCATTCCCTGGTCCCTGTGCTTAGGGCACCAGTGAGTGCCAAATGAGGCCTGATTGAGTACCCAGGCCCTAGTAACGGAGCTGAAACTCACCCGACTGTGCCGCTGCTCTTATTACCATGGAGATGGGCATGAAAACAGGCTGGATCTTTGCTGCCTGTGGAGATATTGGAGATACTGCAGTGAGGGTGGAAGGGCCCTGGCCTGTGCGGCCTCCCTGAGCCAAACCAACGCATTGGGCAGGGAGGATTCATTCCCATACCCTCTCTTCCATCCCCACGAGAAAACCCAGCCACTTGGGCTCCTGAAGCGATGGGTTCACTGTTTGTACTTCAGCCCCTCGGTCAGTGATGGAGTCTCCTCCCGTTGCCCTAAGCCAAGACCAAGAGTGTTGTCACCATCCTGGTGCACCTTCGGCAAAGGCCATAGGCCCCGGTGGCAGGCTGGCAAAGCTTCGGGTGCATGCCTGAGTGCATTTGGTACTGGCCCAGAGGGATGCAGAGCCATACCTAGAGCCCTTTGGATGCCACATCCAAGTGACCAGAGCACCCACAGGATGATGGGAAAACACATGCCAGACGACTGTGCGTTTCCCCCTTGCTCCCCGCTCCCGAGTGCTGCTTCTCATTTAGGGCCTGACCCAAAACTCACTGAGGCCTTCAGTGGGCATGTGTTTTGATGGGCATTGCTGTTGTGGGCATTGGCCTGTCAGTTGCTAGGCCATTGCCTCAGGTGCCACGCTTTGGAACCTCTGAACTGAAGGGGCTGCCCTGCTGTGCTGACGGGATGTCTAGGGCGGTCCTCTCTCAAAGCCTCTTGCTTTGCACTCGGCCAGCCTGCAGATCGGTGCTCACAGAGCTTTTGCAGGGCAGGGCCTTCTGTATTTTAAAGGTGATTGTGTGAGGGGGAGGGGAGGGATAAAGCCCAACTCCTGGCTTTCCTTCCAAGCAGCGCTCACTGATAAGGGAAGCTAACTCAGTGAATAATTGTTCTTCACCTCGCCCCTCCGGGTTTCCTTCCTCAGAGGAGGTGAACGTGCAAAGAGACTCCGTGTCACTCCTGGCCTTCCCTGACTGGCACTGACTTTCCAATTCTCACACTATGACACCCCTCCCTAATCCCAAGAACTCTCTGTAGCTTATGACTCGGTTGAGCAACTAGAGTGGGTGACATTTCTGCTCATGCTGTTGTTGTGAACTATTTTATTCATTAAGTTCTCATTATTTTTGCCAGTTGTTCTCCTCTGAGCCTTTAACCTCAATATGGTCATTTCTGGATGATAATTACTCAACCCCTGGCGGAGTAGCACCCCTACAGGTCACTCCTCAGGTAGAGTGGTTTGCTCAAGGAGAGAAGCAAAAAAGTATCTATCCCCCATTGTGGTAGTATGGAGAACCTCAGAGCTGTTAATATATTTAGCCGTGCAGCACCCCATGAGATAGACATGTGCTATTATCCCATGTGTGAAACCAGTTTACAGAGAGACTAAATTATTTGATCCAGGCCCCACAGGAAGTGTGTGCCAGAGTAGGGAATTGAACCCGATCTCCTGATTCCTAAGCTAGTACCGTAGGCACTGGACCATCCTTCCCCCTTATTCTGTGTCACTTTCTACAAGGGCAGGGTTGGTTAACTTAAGTCTTATGAGCAAATTTCAACTGGGGGTCATCCCTAGCGATGGGAGAACCTCCAAAAAGTTCTGAGTTCAAGTTGAGTCTGGATCATTATTATTATTAGTTGTATTACAGTAGGGGCCTAGGAGTCCCAGTCATGGAGCAGGACCCCACTGTGCTAGGTACTGTCCAGAGAAAAGAACAAAAGGATGGTCTCTGCCCCAAAGAGCTTACAATGTAGGATAAGCCCCCAAAAGTTCAACTACTGACCTGATGCTTATTGTGAGCCTGGAAAATCATTCCGGTAGTGCCATAAGAAGAGATGGTGAAACTGCATGGATAATATATATAGGTCTTTCCCATCTCTGACTTGGACAATTCTTCTTCTGGATGCAAAAGCTGCTGTTAATAACATCCAGATCTTCACCCATTTTTATCCACAATCTTTTTGTGATGGTCTGAAATGTTTTTTTTCCTGAATGTGCACATCCAAGTCTGGAAATTACATTCTGTCTACCTACAACTCCCCCTGGAACCTCCCTGGGAGAAGTTATTCTTTTTTTACCTCCCTAGACCCTGGCCTGTAATCTTGTTAGCACAAAACATCTGCCAAGTTACACCCCAGAGGTGGCTGTACAGTGGCAGGTGGAGATTTCTCCTCTTATGCTCTACTCTTCTGCCCTGTCCCCCTCACCTCATTCCCTTCCCCTTTCTTTCCATTTAGTCTATCCTGTCTGTCATAGGGCAGCCCAGCCTGGAGCACCCTGCAGAGAATCATAGAATATCAGGGTTGGAAGGGACCTCAGGAGGTATCTAGTCCAACCCCCTGCTCAAAGCAGGACCAATCCCCAACTAAATCATCCCAGCCAGGGCTTTGTCAAGCCTGACCTTAAAAACCTCTACGGAAGGAGATTCCACCACCTCCCTAGGTAACCCATTCCAGTGCTTCACCACCCTCCTAGTGAAATAATGTTTCCTAATATCCGACCTAGACCTCCCCCACTGCAACTTGAGACCATTACTCCTTGTTCTGTCATCTGCCACCACTGAGAACAGCCGAGCTCCATCCTCTTTGGAACCCCCCTTCAGGTAGTTCCAAGCAGCTATCAAATCCCCCCTCATTCTTCTCTTCTGCAGACTAAACAAGCCCAGTTCCCTCAGCCTCTCCTTGTAAGTCATGTGCCCCAGCCCCCTAATCATTTTCGTTGCCCTCCGCTGGATTCACCCCAATTTTTCCACATCCCTTCTGTAGTGGGGGGACCAAAACTGGACACAATACTCCAGATGTGGCCTCACCAGTGCCAAATAGAGGGGAATAATCACTTCCCTCAGTCTGCTGGCAATGCTCCTACTAATACAGCCCAGTATGCCATTGGCTTTCTTGGCAACAAGGGCACACTGCTGATTCATATCCAACTTCTCATTCACTGTAATCCCCAGTCCTTTTTTGCAGAACTGCTGCTAAGCCAGTTTTTGACCATGGCAAAAGCAGTGTCAGACTATGGCACAACAGGGGCACCTGCCTCAGTTTCCCTCCTTCAGAGTCCTGAGTCACTTCATGCAAACTTACTTGTCTCACTAAATGCTCCTCCTGGGGCGAGTTTGTTATGAAAATATAGTCCATTGATCACCCCAGTACATGTAATGCTTAAAATCCCACACCATCTAGTCCCTCCACATTCCACGTACCTCACCCCAGCATTTGCCATCATACCTGAGCTCTTCCTCAACCCTCTCCTGTTCTTCTGGCAGGACATCTGCCCCAGCACTCCCAGCTGGAGTGCTACCCCGCTCTTCCCAGCAGAAACCCCGACAGCCTCTCTGCTGGGGGATCAGCCTCACCGAGGGAGCATCCCTCACGCCCCCTATTCTGCTAGCCTTTAGTCTCAGACAGGCCAACAGGGAGGCCTTTCCACTGTTGCCTGGCTCCCACCCTCCAGTGCAGAGACATCTGAGGGTAAGTCCCTGGCTGTTCCCCATTCTTCAGCCCTGGGCTTTAGCAATCTGGGTTACAAATCAGCAGCTCTGCTGCTCTCTGGCCTTCAGCACCCTGCAGCCCTATGGTGCTGGCTCCCTGGAGGTCAGCTAGCAAATCCCTCTGCTGCTCTCCTGCCTTCAGCCTTTCCCCAGGAACACCTACAGGCTACAGCTTCCTTCCAGGACCTCCTACAGTCTCCTGGTCTCTAGCAAGTCTCACCTGCCAAACTCCCGCAGATGCCTTCCTATAAGCCCAACTGGGGTCAGCTGATCATTCCCAGCTGTACTAGTCTCTTCTCTCTTAAAGGGCTAGTGTCACCCTCCTCACCAAACCCACCCCACCTCCAAAAAACATCACGGAACTAACATGCCATTTGCCACCATCCTATCATTCCCTCGGCTGGCTTGTTCTGCCCCTCCCCTCCCCTTGTGTCTGTCTATTTAGACCGTAAGCTCTTTGGGACAGGGACCGTCTACTACTCTGTGCTTGTGCAGTGCCTAGCACAACAGGGCTGCATTCGGGGCTGCCCCTTAGGCCCTAGCCTGAGAAACACGATTAATGCTAATATGGTGGTGCTGTTCTTTGGGATGACAGAAGCTGTGCAGAACCTTGACAGTACAATGGCGGAACTGTGCAAATGCCTTCAGTTACATAATGCCAGTGATGAGGGAGGTTGGCCCCGTAGACTCTAAGCAACCCCACGCTTCAGCTATCGCTTCCTTTCAGCATTAATGTAACTTGCTGTTTTTCTCTTCCTTTTATTTATGTCTGAGTGTCGCTTCATTTTGTAATGATGAAGGGCATCAGTCCTGCCAGAACTCTGAAGGCAAACAATGCACTTCATGCATTGTTGGGTTGTTTTTTTTTATATTGCCATCAGAGAAGCGATCTGACCTCTAGTGCTTCCTTGTTTTATGATCATCCATATTGAAAGCTCCCTAGATTTATGTACTGTAAATGGTAAGTGCTTTGTTCTTTAGGTTATGTGCCTAGGATCCATATGGCCCTGTCGTGCCTGCTTGTAAAGTTTAAGGGCATTTGGAGAAGTAGGCAGAGGAGGCTCTTCCATTGTGTTTTATTCAAATTCTTCCAGTAAGTAACTTTTGTGAATCTCCGATTCTTTGGCTTTGAATTGAATGCTCTAATCTATTTGGCTGAAGTCTCTGAATACTTGGGTACTTTATAAGGTATATTTGTGATAGATTATCTACAAGTATCTACATGAGCTGGCTCAGGGTCAGCTCTTGAGTGTTCATCCGTTAATGTTGGCTAAATTAAACTCTTTTTCAAAACATAACTAACTGTGTTTCATGTTGCGATGGGTAAATCTCTGGGCAGGTCAATGCTATGGCGCTAAGCCGACCTAAGTTATGCAACTCCAGCTACCTTAATAAGGTAGCTGGAGTCGACATAGAATCATAGAATATCAGGGTTGGAAGGGACCTCAGGAGGTATCTAGTCCAACCCCCTGCTCAAAGCAGGACCAAACCCAACTAAATCATCCCAGCCAGGGCTTTGTCAAGCCTGACCTTAAAAACCTCTAAGGAAGGAGATTCCACCACCTCCCTAGGTAACCCATTCCAGTGCTTCACCACCCTCCTAGTGAAAAAGTTTTTCCTAATATCCAACCTAGACCTCCCCCACTGCAACTTGAGATCATTGCTCCTTGTTCTGTCATCTGGTACCACTAAGAACAGTCTAGATCCATCCTCTTTGGAACCCCCTTTCAGGTAGTTCCAAGCAGCTATCAAATCCCGCCTCATTCTTCTCTTCTGCAGACTAAACAAGCCCAGTTCCCTCAGCATCTCCTCATAAGTCATGTGCTCCAGCCCCCTAATCATTTTTGTTGCCCTCCGCTGGACTCTTTCCAATTTTTCCACATCTTTCTTGTAGTGTGGGGCCCAAAACTGGATACAGTACTCCAGATGAGGCCTCACCAATGTCGAATAGAGGGGAACGATCACGTCCCTCGATCTGCTGGCAGTGCCCCTACTTATACAGCCCAAAATGCCATTAGCCTTCTTGGCAACAAGGGTACACTGTCAACTCATATCCAGCTTCTCATCCACTGTAATCCCTAGGTCCCTAGTCTGTAGCAGTGCATGGGATTCTTCTGTCCTAAATGCAGGACTCTGCATTTGTCCTTGTTGAACCGCATCAGATTTCTTTTGGCCCAATCCTCTAATTTGTCTAGGTCCCTCTGTATCCTGTCCCTACCCTCCAGCGTATCTACCACTCCTCCCAATTTTCTGTCATTGGCAAACTTGCTGAGGGTGCAATTCATGCCATCCTCCAGATCATTAATAAGATATTGAACAAAACCGGCCACAGGACTGACCCTTGGGGCACTCTGCTTGATACCAGCTGCAAACTAGACATGGAGCCATTGATCACTACCCATTGAGCTCGATGATCTAGCCAGCTTTCTATCCACCTTATAGTCCATTCATCCAGCCCATACTTTTTTAACTTGCTGGCAAGAATACTGCGGGAAACCGTATCAAAAGCTTTGCTAAAATCAAGGAATAACATATCCACTGCTTTCCCCTCATCCACAGACCAGTTATTGCCTCATAGAAGGCAATTAGCTTAGTCAGGCATGACTTGCCCTTGATGAATCCATGCTGGCTGTTCATGATCATTTTCCTCTCCTCTAAGTGCATCAGAATTGATTCCTTGAGGACCTGCTCCATGATTTTACCAGGAACTGAGGTGAGGCTGACTTGCCTGTAGTTCCCTGGATCCTCCTTCTTCCCTTTTTTTAAAGATGGGCACTGCATTAGCCTTTTCCCAGTCATCCGGGACCTCCCCCGAACACCGTGAGTTTTCAAAGATAATGGCCAATGGCTCTGCAGTCACATCCACTTTTGCTTCTCCTACTAATTATTCCCTGTTTGTGAGCAGCAGGTCAAGGAGAACTCTGCCCCTAGTTGGTTCCTCCAGCACTTGCATCAGGAAATTGTCTCCTACACTTTCCAAAAACTTCCTGGATTGTCTGTGCACCGCTGTATTGCTCTCCCAGCAGATATCGGGGTGATTAAAGTCCCTGAGGAGAAACAGGGCCTGTGATCTAGTAACTTCTGCTAGTTGCTAGAAGAAAGCCTCGTCCACCTCATCCCCCTGGTCTGGTGGTCTGTAGCAGACTCCCACCACGACATCACCCTTGTTGCTCACACTTCTAAACTTAATTCAGAGACTCTCAGGTTTTTCTGCAGTTTCATACCGGAGCTCTGAGCAGTCATACTGCTCTCTTACATACAATGCAACTCCCCCACCTTTTCTGCCCTGCCTGTCCTTCCTGAACAGTTTATATCCATCCATGACAGTACTCCAGTCATGTGAGTTATCCCACCAGGTCTGTGTTATTCCAATCACATCATAATTCCTTGACTGCCAGGACTTCCAGTTCTCCCTGACATACCTAGGTGGACTTATTGCGGTGTCTGCACCGCACTGGGTCGACAAGAGAAACTCTCCTATCAACTGACCTTATGCTTATGCTGACCTTATGGAGTCGATGAGAGAGCGATCAGCAGTTGATTTAGCAGATCTTCACTAGACCCACTAAATTGAACTCTGGTGGATCGATCGCCGTGCGTCAGTGTCACGGAGTCACTGGGCGATGCTCTGGAACTGCTCCCCACAAAGCCAGTTAGGACTTTGGGGAGCCTCCTCTCCCTTGGAGCAGACTTGTTCAGGGCAAGAAGCTCAAACGTCTTCACCTCCTGGGTCCCTCCTTGGAGCATTCAGCATCCTCTGCCCCTCCGAGCGCTTCCCACAGCGATCCCGCCCCAGCGGGCTCCTGGGGAAGCCACAGGGTCCTGCACCCCCACTTCGCAGTCAGACGTAACTCTCAGCCAGCCAGTAACACAGAGGTTTATTCGATGACAGGAACAGGGTCTAAAACAGAGCTTGTAGGTACAGAGAACTGGACCCCTCGGCCGGGTCCATTCTGGGGGGCAGTGAGTCAGACCCCCACGTCTGCACTTCACTCCTCGTCCCCAGCCAGCTCCAGACTAACAACCCCTTCAGCCCCTCCTCTCTGCTCAGTTCCTTTCCTGGGCCAGGAGGTCACCTGATCTCTTTGTCTCCAACACCTTCAGCTGGCACCTTTGCAGAGGAGGGGCCCAGGCCATCAGTTGCTAGGAGACAGAGTGTCAGGCATTTAGGTACACTGGCCCCTTCCTCTGCAGCAATCACACACCCTTATCCCACCACCTAGACACTTAAGAACTGCAGAGGGGACACTGAGGCACCAACACAGTATTCAGAGAAAACATTAAGAACATTCCCAGTTCGTCACAGTCAGTCCCCCAGTAAGTGGAGACAAGCCTGTGACACGTTGCCCCCTTTAAGATGCCACCTGATGTACTGGGATACCACTGAGACCAGCCACCCTGGGCACCCTTTAACCCTGTCTTGCTGAGCCAGGCTCCTAAGCCTCCTCCAGCACACACACAAAGGCAGGTCCACACCCCACTGCAGAATCACACAGACACTGAGACTCAGCTTAAGGGACTTGCCCCAGCACTCAGGTGTCCACCTCCCTTGGAATGCAGACCCAAAGGGATATTGTCTTTCATTGTAGAGAAATCTATACAACACAAGCTCACAAATTCGCCTCAATGTGGAGGAAGATATGCACAACTTCTTGCCCCTCTCAGTTAGAAATTACCGAAATTGGGTTTAATAATAAACAAAACAAATTTATTAACTAGAAAAAGTAGATTTTTACGTCGTTAAAGAGCTAGCAAACAGAACAAAGCAGATTACTAAGCAAATAAAGCCAAACACGCCGACTAAGCTTGATTCACTAAAGAAACAGGTTACAAATTGTAGTTTCTCACCCTAGATGTTGAATTAGGCTGGATGCAGTCTAGATGCAGACTTTCTGTAGCTCAGAATTCCAGTTATTTCTTCTTACAGACTGAACCCCTGTCTCAGTCTGGACTCACCCCTGCCTTCCCCTTCACCTCTTCCCTTTCTCTCACCCCTTTCCTTTGTCCCTTTGGGTTCTTTCAGCAGTCCTTCTTTTTGGGTAGGCAATCAAGGAGAGTCCCAGTTGCCTTCCTCCCCACCCTTAAATAAGATTAACATAAGGCGGAAATCCTTCGTTTCCAAAACTTGACCCCCCCCCCCTTCCCCTTTTTAGTGGAAAGTTACAAGTCCAAGATAATGTTTAGTAACAGGTGACAAAACCACCTAACCTAGTAGTGTCACAGTTATGTCCCAGGAGGCCTCCCAGGAAGGAGAGAGATTAGTATCTTCTCAGTCTCCTAATGGCCCATGAAATTTTATGGCTTGTCATCTGGTGGGTGTCTTTCCAATAACACCCAGTTGTAATTGTTACATAGTTCATATTCCTAACATCAGATACAGAAATAATACAGGCATACAAATTGGATACTCACGTTCAGTAGATCATAATCTTTCCAATGATACTTTCCAAGACCCATCTTTCATAAAGTACATCTCAGTTATGTCATATCCATATCATAAGCATATTTTCATAAATAATATAGAATCATAGTATTATCTAGACTATCCCTGACAGGTGTTTGTCCTACCTGCTCTTAAAAATCCCCAGTGATGGAGATTCCACAACCTCCCTAGGCAATTTATTCCAGTGCTTAACCACTCTGACAGTTAGGAAGTTTTTCCTAATGTCCAGCCTAAACCTCCCTTGCTGGAATTTAAACCCATTGCTTCTTGTCCTATCCTCAGAGGTTAAGAAGAACAATTTTTCTCCCTCCTCTTTGTAACAACCTTTTATGTACTTGAAAACTGTTAGCATGTCCCCTCTCAGTCTTCTCTTCTCCAGACTAAACAAACCCAATTTTTTCATTCTTTCTTCATAGGTCATGAGCTTTCGTGGGTGAATACCCACTTCTTCGGATGCAAGTAGGTGAATACCCACTTCTTCGGATGCAAGAATTGGGTATTCACCCACGAAAGCTCATGCTGCAAAACGTCTGTTAGACTATAAGGTGCCACAGGATTCTTTGCTGCTTCTACAGAACCAGACTAACATGGCTACCCCTCTGATACTTCATAGGTCATGTTTTCTAGACCTTTCATCATTTTTGCTGCTCTTCTCTGGACTGTCTCCAATTTGTCCACATCTTTCCTGAAATGTGGCGCAATACTCCACTTGAGGCCTAATCCGCACGGAGTAGAGTGGAAGAATTACTTCTTGTGTGTTGCATACAATACTCCTGCTAATACATCCCAGAATGATGTCTGCTTTTTTTGCAACATTACACCATTGTCTCCTATTTAGCTTGTGATCCACTATGACCCCCAGATCCCTTTCTGCAGTGCTCCTTCCTAGGCAGTCATTTCCCATTTTGTATGTGTGCAACCGATTGTTCCTTCCTAAGTGGAGTACTTTGCATTTGTCCTTACTGAGCATAATATGGAGTGTAATGTCACAGAGCCCTCAGTAGGAGTGGTGAGGATGGCTTAAGAAGGAGCATGGAATGGATGAGAACTCAAATAGCAGCGATACCAAGCTCTTTATTTTAAATCTGTCTGTAACAATAAAGAATAATGGACTGGATGTCTAAGGAGTGAAGATGAGTCTTGATAAAGGCTCAGATCCTCCAAACTATTTTGGTGCCTAAATCCCAATGAAATCAATGGGTATTATTTGCCTAAGGACCTTTAAAGATCTGGACGGAAAAGCAGGTGAGGGAGTACTTGGAAAGTGTGACCATACACAGTGTAAATCAGTCATCTAGGCTACATGGCGTGAGATGTTAAGGGAATTACCTAACAACATTTTTTAAACCATTAACCAACAGTATTTCTGAAATATCATGGTGAATTGGAATGGTACTGGAAGGCTGGACAAAAACAAATGCAATATCTGTGGGAAATGGAAACAAAATATGGCCTATGAAAAAGGAGCGTAATCCTGACAATTCTAACCCTATGAATAATAGAACAAATACTGAGAGAAATCACTAGAGATCTAGTGGATTTTTTTAAAACCCACCTGTAAGCCATAGGCTTGGGTTTATAAAGAGTAAGTCTTGCCAGATACCGCTGTTTGCTATTTTTAGCAGAAACCATTAGCAGATAAAAGGTTTGTGGGATTTTATGAGAACAGTTGAAACCCTGCTCTCAAAATGAATTCAAATATGCATAGCTTAGCCAAGGAGGCCGGGGTGTGGAATATAACAGGCTACGTATCTAGGAAGGGTGTAAACACAAAGTAGGCCAGGGAATGATTCAGGGTGACTCAAGGGAGTATAACCAGGCATTAAGGGATGAAAATTAGACCGTGAAAATTTAGGCTGAGCATCAAGAAAAAGAATCCTGACAGCGATATCTCCCAGGCTGTGAACAGTCTCCCAAAGGAAGTACTGGGAGTCACGTGTAGAGCAATTGAGAAAGTGACATGATTAGTCACTTAGAGTCCAACTCAAAAGCCCGTTGACTCCCTTTGGCAAGGCTCCCATTGAGTTCAGAGGGCTTTGCATTAGCTACAGCTCAAAAGCCATAGACACTTTTCTAATCTATTTTATCCAGGTCAGCGAGAATATTGCATGATCACCGGTGGAAGGGGAGGTAGGCCCACGAGCAGAGCTCTGTGTTAAAATGTGGTCCATGCTATAAAAGCATCTGAGAACCCTTCAGCCTCCAAACGTATTGGATCAGACTCAGTTACTTTGACTACTCTGACGAGTGCCACACAACAATTCATAGATTCCAAGGGCAGAAGGGACCACTGTGATCATCTAGTCTGATCTCCTGTATAACACAGGCCAGGGAACCCCCCCAAATAATTCCTAGAGCATATCCTAGTGTGGCAGGCTCCGCATCAGCACTTGGATCCTTATCCTAAGCTCATTGCAGTCTCTGTAAAGACTCACAAGGATTTCAATAGGTTTTGGGTGAGAATAGCGGGAAATTTTGCAAACAAAACCTTTTTCTGGCAAAAAATGAAGAATCAGCAACACAAACATTTAACAAATTCTTGTTGTTTTTGTTGAATTGTTCATGATGGGGGGGGGAAACTTCTGAAAAACTCAAAACTCTCATTTTGATATTTTCAAAAATAAAGTTTTCAATTGTTCAGTTCAAAACTACTGTTTGTTTTAAAATTTCCTTCAATTTTTTTTTAAAATTAAATGTTAAACTCTCAGGCCTAGTCTACACTAGCAGTGTAAATTATGCTATTTAAGCTATGTAAGTTACGTAACTGAAGTCAACGTAACTTACATCAATTTAACGCACTCTCTACACCACTCTGTGTCAATGGGAGACACTCTCCCATCGACTTATTGCATCTTCACCAGACCCGCTAAATCAATGCCCGCTGCATCAATCGCAGTGGTGCCAATTTAGCCCATAGTATAGACAAGTCCTCAAAGTCTAAATGAAATGTTTCATTTCTGGTCAAGCATTTTGGTCAACCCACCAAAAATTTACCAAAAAAAAGGGGGGGGGCGGGAGGAGGGGGTTTAGTTCAACCTGAGGTGATTTCTCTTTTCCTTTGGAATTGCCAGCAAACCAAAAATCCATTATTCGGCCAGCTCTAGCCAGAAAGACTCTCAATAACTTTATTTGGCTTTGGACGAGGCCTTTAGGTGCTTCATCTCTCACAGCCCTGGCCCGCAAGAGGCTATGATATAATATCTCAGCACACAACTGCGAGACGAAAAGCAGAGGCTCCAATTCGAGCACATTTTAAAATGTGTGTGTTCAAGGAAAGGACTTTTTAATGTTTTAATAACAAAATATTACAAGATATTTTTCTCCATACCCGGTGCCTGCTGAGCCATCATGCTGGGCCCATATTTATGGCACTGTAAAACACAATGAAGGCAACAGCACTAGGAATACTAATAGCCTTAAGTTTATTACACTAAGGCTGAGTGCTTCATTTTAATTGCATGGAAACATTTAATTTGTTAGATGAGGTGTCATGTAGTTTTCCTCAGGCACCAGTAACTCATACCCACACAGGGACAATCTAACAAACTAAGGGAGGTTATAAAATTACATGGATTTTTCTGTTTCTTTCCTTTTCTTGTGGGCAGGTTCTTCTGCGTGGTAAAGTTAAAATACCGATGGCTGCTGCTGGTTGTTGGGAGGAACAACTGGATATTCCCCTAGAACGAACCCCCCCGCCCAAGACAAGACTGATCCTGGAAGGCACAATATTAGATTGTAAGCTCTTTGGGGAAAGCTCTTGCTGGTCTATACCGCCAGACACAGACTAATGGCACTCCACTGTTTGTATAACACACTAAGTAGGCTGTGTCCCCACTGTTAGTAGTGGGTTCACAAAACAGGATAAGAGCCTACTACTGCTATCAGCCAGACCCGCTGACAGCAATTCCGGGCTCCAGGGCAGAACAGTCAAGGGGGACGTTGTCTGCCTGACATTTGGGCAGTGCTGTGCTTGTGCTGGCTGCTGCCTGGTGAGCTGCTGGCTGCACTGCTGGCTGCGCTGCTGGGCATGCTTTTCTGGCATTGCCAGGGCTTCCACATGCCTGCCTCTTGGCCTTTGCTGACGCTGGTACCACCCCGCACGCGCCTAGGAGCCCTGCCAGAGGTGACTGTGTCCCTCCCACTAAAGGGGGGTACCAGCTAAGGGTTGGGGACAACACGTGACCCCTCCCATGTGACCCTTCACATGTGACCCCACCCCCAGCCCAGGGCCCCCCGCGATCTTCCCATCCCCTCCTTCCCATCCCACATTACCTGGGTGGAGGACTCTGTCCTCCTGCTGCGCTGGCCCAGCTCCCCCCGGCTGTTTGGCTGCTCTTCTGGCAGCCAGGCTCCAGAGCCACTCCCGGAGGCTGCCCGCTGCAGCACAGCAGTTGCCTGGGAGAGCGCCTGGCGGTGGCAGCAGCAGGCTACCCCCTCCTGGGAACCACCCCCTCTCCTGGGGACAGGAGCCGCCTCTGAGCATGCCAGGGAGGGCTCTGGTTCACTTGGCCACTGTCCCTAGGGAGCTGAGCCCCAGGGCAGCCGCTGCGCTGCACCAGGCAGCATGGCCGGAAGGGGAGAGGCTCTGGCCCCACCTCTTCCTCTCCACAGCTGGGGCCCCGAGTTGGCATTTGGGGAGAGCGGGCAGCCGACCGTTCCCACCCCCCACCTCCCCGTGTCGCCTGTACCCTGCAGCCCGGGTCCCTGGGCAATTGCCCCCCCCATCAGTGGGCCTGCTACCAGCTGATGGCATTACTCTATTAGTTCCAATAGTAGAGAACAAATGACTTTAGTGCTGAAGGCTGTGGATTCAAACTCCAAGGAGAGGAAATCATTATGGATCGGATCTTCAAAACAGCCCCCTTCCCCCAGCCCTCACCCTATTTCAGTGGCAAAGTTTACAAGAGGAGGGAAAAACCAAACCGTGCTGATTTTGTTGGAGAAACAGGAAATTTCACAAATTGAAAGTTTGCTTGTGAAAGTCTCAGGTTTTTTTTTTAAAAAGCACCATTTCTGTGGGATTTCCCCCTCTCGCCCGTTTTCCAATATGCCCCATTTTTAATGACTACACAGGGGCAGAGCAATGGAGAATCAAGCCCAGCGTGAGTAAGGGTGGCATAATCCGGTCCTGCTGTACTGAGCCACACATGGGCAAAGTACAAATAGTATTAAAAATGGCCTATGTTTCCTGGGTATATGAAGCGGCTCCGCCCAGCCCAGAGACTGTAGTGATAAGGATGGCACAGATACCTGAAACAGACAGAATTTCACCCCACCTCACTTGTCTCCAGTGCCATGGTTTCAGTGACTCATGTTAGATTGCTTCATGCATTGATACAAGAAGCTTTGACCGTGACATTAGAAAAATTCATACTGGAAATAAAAGGCGATTTTTACCAGGGAGGGTAAGTATTCAGTGGAACAGTTTCCCAGAGGCTTTCTGAGAGAGACACTCTAGTTCAACCACCACTCATTGGGTTCACTGGTGCCACTGGCATAGGAGGGAAGAATAATTCCTTCTACTGCAGGAATCAAAACAGTGCATTCTCTGACCTGTGCTAGGCAGGAGGTCAGACTAGATCAGTGACACTCAGACCTGAGTGGTTCAGGAGCCAAATTAGCGATCAACAATACTCAAAAGAGCCAGTCGTGTGAATTCATGATTTACTATAGTACTGTTCATATTTAAATAAACGATAAGGAAAATATTTAGTTATATATTTATTCTCACAACAAATTAGTTAATAATTTAGTGCCAGTTGATCACTTAACTGGCTAATAACATAGTAAAAGCATTCTGATTGGTTAATAATTAAATCGCACAGTGTGTTAATATCATGTGCTACAAAGAGCCACAGGAGACACATTAAAGAGCGACTTGTGGCTTGTGAGCCCCAGTGGGAGTATCACTGGACTAGATGATCATAATGGTCCCGTTCAGCCTTACAGTTAATGAATCTATGAACTAGACACCCTAACTGTATCCAAGTATGACTCCCCCACTAGCTGCATAATACCCAGCGGTATGTTAATGAAAGGCCTGGGGAAGGTGCAAATAATCCAGCCTGTTACCTTAAGGAATGTTGCCTCCAGGAAGTTGGGGATTGTACCTTGGCAGTGTATGCAGTACTGGTATATGCCCGAGTACACTCCCTGCATGGTCTGTCAAGCGAATTGACGGGAAATATGAGTAACTTAGTGCTGGACACTGATGTCAATGCTCTAATCGACTGTAGGTTTTTCCCTTTGCTAAATGTCAGCGTTGAGGTTGTCAGCCCATCTGAGCTCTTCGCTCCATCAGACGCCAATGGGAAGCTTTTTATAGAAAGTTTGTAGGAGGTGTCTGCCAGAAAACACACCAAGTGCAGGAAGCAAGTCACGGAAAGACAGAGAGAAGGCTGCGAGAGGGATTTTTCTATTGTCTGAAGGAGAGAGGCATAGCGATGGGCCTGAAACTGGAATGCCTCCAGCAAGAGTTTGGGTTGGTCTTCTGAGGGTAAATTTTGGGATTGTTTCTAAGGAGAGCCATGGCAAGTGAACGCCAAAAAGGATTTTTTTAAAATCAGTATTCAGTAGCATTTTAAACAAGTTCTCTTCATCTTTGATACTGCTTTTTGTGTGTGTTTTCTGAGATTAGCCTAATGAATGAGTTTGCTAGGAAGAATATCCATTAAAATGTGTTGTTTGGAACAGAAATTACAGAACATTCATCCAATGGGTGAGCATCAGACACCACCAATTTGGTTGACTTAATATACCTGCTCTACACATACCCACCCACAACCTCATGCCTCATTTGAAGCTTATTATGTCTACTTTAAGATGATGTATGATGTGCAGCTCTCAAATGGTGCTGTTACCATAGAAATGGGGATAAACAATGACACCATCAACACAGTAAAGTGTCCACTTGGAAATATCCGCATTTGTTTCAGTTAGTTTAATGACTCTGTGTTATTTCTAGACATAAAATTGGATTTCTTTATGACCTCAAAAGCATCACAACAACAATCTACAGGGTAAAACAAAATCTAATAATAAATTTGCACAGTATTATTGAAATGTAATAGCGCTGGTAGCATTTTCAGTCAACATCATTATCATCATCTTGTTCATCATTATGACCTCTAACGAGAGTGCATAGGTTACCGCAGTCTTCGTTGCCTTGGCACGTACGCAGTTCAGTTCAAGGAAGATCATTCTAACTACAGACGCAGTTGATTGTGCAGCAACCTCCACTGGTAGAGGCACAAATATGATCTTGTAGAACCTCAGATACCATTAGGCCCGTGAAGAATACGGGAAGTAGTTCATCATCCACATTTTTCCATCCATGTTGCAATGGTGATCCAATTACTGGTTTACTAATGTACAAAGACATCCAAATTTGTGTTTGCCAAGATGCTCTTTTGACATGGTCCTCAAAACTGTCCTCACATGGTGGAAGTTTGGCCAGTGATTTGTCCTATTTAATAGCTAGACTGAGGCACCAGCAATTCGTTTCTGTGGGTTTCCTTTTCTTTCTTGCTCTGGTCATACAGCACAGCTTCCAACTTCCTTGCAGCAGAAATTGTGGCTTGTCCATCATTTTCCCCCAACTGGGCAAGATCTCTGAAGCAGTAAGCTCCCTTTGTTTTGACAACATTAAACACAGATTTCTCCCCACCCCACCATTACCAAACAGGGATGATACAGAGTCACATCTTGTTAATGCGTGTACAGCAGGAGGTATGTTACAGAAAAACAAGAGGAAGGGCATCAAAAATTGTATGCACAAGCAGAAGCAATGCATGTCAACTGTGCTGGTAATGGTGCCTGTTTCAACCCACATGTTATGTGTTTCATTTTTCTTGGAAATGAGTGAAGAGCAAGGACATCTGTAACAGGTGACCTAATTACTATGGTTCCTTTGATAGCAAGAGACCCAAAAGCCTTATTGGCACATACAGCAGGAAGAAGCATCTTTGGATCTGCTTCCTCCCAAGTATTGTACAAGCCTTGAGCTTCTACAACACCTCCCCTGGTGATGGACTTTGCTACTACACCACTGGAAAAGCCTCCAGCAAGGAGGAATGTTTGGGGTGGGGATGCTCCTACACTCTCAAGTGCATTTTGAATCATATATTCAGAAGAATTTTACAAATGACTGCTTGTTGGATGCCATGTTTAGAACCATTTTCCATGGAGGCACAGGGCATTCACCAGTCACCTGGTATTTCTTGCATCCAACCTGAGATCCTGTCCAGCACTGTCTTTCTACAGCTTTCACAGAGTTACTGTTGTCATATATGTCAAAGACTTCCATTACAGAATTAGCTTGGTCAAATCCTTTTAGGACCTGCCTCAGGTATTCAGCATCCAATTCATCAACATGTCCCATCAGAATCAAGTGCAACTCTCACAAATCTCTCCATTTGTTCCTCACCAACTTCTGCTATTTTCAGTAGAGACTTGGTACTTCTGATGTTACATGCAGTCCAGTAGATATGTTGATAAGCACCTCTGGATTGATTCAGGATCACGGGTTTTTCATATTGTTGATGACATAGTTAGAAAGAGCTGTAACATGCTCTTCATTCCTCTTCAATGCAGAGGCAAGGATTTGTTTGTGGACTTTGTCTTCACTACTTCTTTCTCTCATAGCTTTTCCATATTCCTTATATGAAGCTGTGTATTGTCATCTCTAACACTGACCTGTGCATAAGTGTCACTGAACTAAAAATCTAGTTTCTAAAATATTTCAAAGGTTAGTACCCAGGGCTGGCCCACATTATTTTGGCACCTGAGGCGGGGAGCTCAAATGATGCCTCCATGCCCCCTCGCTTGGGCCAAAACTTTGAAAGGTATCAATTCTGCCTTCTTCCTGTTCTAAGTCCCCTCATGGTAGCGCTCTGCTATCTACCCCAATAAAGGAGAACTAACAACTTAAAATGCTTTGTTCAATAATTTTAAGTAACACAACTTTCAAACGCCTGAACAGCAAATGTAACTTTTCTTGTCTGCATAGTAAACACTGGCATTTTTATCTGTTTGAATAATCAAAGTGGTGCTTTCTGTGTCTTCTTGATTACAAAGATTTGAACTGCTTCCTGCTGAAGGTCCACTGTCTGGGCCAGTTTATGCTCTATTGAGATGGTTGCAAGGCCGACCAGCCTCTGTGTCATTGTGGAGCGTAGATGTGTTTTTATTAACTTCAGCTTGGAGAAGCTGCGTTCTCCATTGGCAACTGTTACAGGAAGTGTTAGAAGTATGCGCAGAGCAACAAAAACATTTGGAAAGAGGGTGGTCATCTTATTTGTGCACATATATTCCAGAACAGCCTTTGGAGTTGATCCTGCTGAAATGTATCTTGAAAGGGCTTTCAGTTCATCATCTAAATCACTTGCATCAATATTGCACATATCATGTGTCACTGTCTCTAGTGCCCTGCATTGCTGGTGTAGGTCTTCTTCAGGCATAGTGAGGAGTTTTGGAATATCATACAACATCCCAAATATACTGCTGTGTTCCTTGAGCTGCATGAAAGGTTCTTCAACTGACTGTATTGCACAATCTAGCACCTGGTTAAAAAGAATTCAACTTTGAATTGTTGTTTGGGGTCTCTTATGGGATTATCCCGTGCCTCGTAATCAAAATGTCTTCTTCTTCGGTGACTCTTGTATTCTTGAATGGGTGGGAAAATAGCTTCAGTGTGAAGTTCCTCTGCCAACTTCTGTGCATTCTTCAGAACATTTTGAAATCCCTCATCTGACCGGTAAGATTGTATGTGTGACTTTACTTTGTCCAGTTGTTCCATTGCTCCAGATATATCAAGGTCAACACCTTGGAGTCTCTTGCTTACAACATTTATTTCAAACAGTATGTCATGCCACAACACTAAGCCACACAGAAATTTGAAGTTATGTATGTTTCTGGTGATTCCACTTCCCTCTGTCACTGTTCTCCCAAGAACAGTTCCTGTCATAGCATTATCCTCCACAATGGCAACTAGAGCATCAGCTATCTTCCCAGTTTGGTGTTTGATAGGCTTTATCACCTCCACTCGACTTTCCCATCATCGCGTGGCACTCAGTGGTTTCAGTGTCAGAGAGGATGTTCCCAAATGTTGCTTCAAAATTTGTCATTGATGAGTTGATGCAGAGAAAAATACATAGATACTTTGAATTACATTAAACAATTCAGCAGCCTCACTAGAAGCTGAAGCTGCATCACTGATCACCAAGTTCAATGAATGAGAACTGCATGGGACAAAAAAAGCTCGAGGGTTTAACTCTCAGATCCATGTCTGCACTCCTCTGTTCTTTCCTC
The DNA here is from genome assembly GCF_020497125.1 of Mauremys mutica. Taxonomy (NCBI): domain Eukaryota; kingdom Metazoa; phylum Chordata; order Testudines; family Geoemydidae; genus Mauremys; species Mauremys mutica. The sequence continues at coordinate 137,376,590 of NC_059076.1, forward strand.
TCATGTTGGCACCATTATTGTAGCCCTGACCTCTCCTGTCAGCTATCGCAATTCCCGTATCATCCAGCTTTTTAAGAAGCACATTTGTCATACCAGCTCCTGTAGTATCATCAATGTCAATAAATTCCAGAAAATGCTCTCTGACAGTCACCATTGCAGGGACATTTTCACTAGGTTCTGTTGTTGTTACAAAACGCACCATTAAAATCATTTGCTCCGTATGGCTGATGTCAGGTGTGCAGTCCAGAATAACAGAATAATATCTTGCTGACTTCAGATCTGCCACAATCTTTTGTTTGACTTTTGTTGCCAGTAACTGTATGATCTCATTTTGAATTGTTTTTCCAAGGTTGTGGTGTGTGTACATTTCATGGGTGGTGACTCTTCTTAGGGTACATCTACACTACCCTCCAGATCGGCGGGTAGTGATTGATCTATCGGGTATTGATTTATTGCGTCTAGTGTAGACGTGATAAAATTGATCCCCGATCACTCTGCTGTGGACTCCAGAACTCCACCGTGGCAAGAGGCAGAAGCGGAGTCAACGGGGGAGCGGCAGCGGTCGACTCACCGCCATCCTCACGGCCAGGTAAATTGACCTAAGATACGCCGACTATTTGTGTAGCTGAAGTTGCGTATCTTAGGTCGACCCCCCACCTCAGTGTAGACCTAGGCTTAGATGCTTCTGGAGTACAGCATCAAACTCAGTCATCAGCTCCACAATTTTAAGGAAGTTTCCATTGTTTGGCACATACAGCTGATCTGAAGTGCCACGCAATGCTAGGTTTTGGGTAGCAAGTATCCTCACAACGGCAATGAGCCTTTTCAGAATATTTTGCCAGTAAAGAGACTGATGCAATCTCCTCTTGATGCTGATCATCTATGGTGGTCTTTAACCTTAGTCTCATCTCAAGCTCTTTCCACCTGTGGAATGCTCTCTGGTGATTTGCTGCCTTCTCGTGGCATGCCAGATTTCTAGCCAGATTTTTCCAGTCCTTTGTTCCTGTAGAACCTAAGGTGGCTGGAATATTAGACTGGAAGAGTTTGCAACAAAAACAGTATGCAGCATTCTGGGGTTTTGAGTACATAAGCCATGGCCTCTCCACTTTGTCACCATTGGGGATTTCATACCAGTAAAGTGTTGGATGGAAACTTCTGTTTTCATTGTCTTTGGGGAACATGAAGTTTTTCACTTGCTGTGGTCCATGCAGTAAAAGGAAGTCCCTCAGGCTACTGCTCAAGTGGGTCCACAGTCCTGGATCATCTAGACTTAAGGAACTAAACTCAGCAGCAGCTGTTTCTTGCGCCTCCACCACACTCTTCTCCGATCTACACTTTTCTTCAGGAATGTGCATGGTTACATCCATTTGAAATGGAGATATGGATGCTGCAGTAGCTGCCAGGTCACCTGCACTCTGACTAGCTGGAATATCAGGCATCTCTTCACCACCCACATCCTCGCTGGGGCCGGAAGGCTCACCGTGAACATTTGTGTCTATGCATCTCAGGAGAGCTCCTTGCTGCTTAGATAGAAAAGCTTTCTTTGCTTTCTTTCTTTTTCTGAATGCTGCCCCAGAGGGGCATTTTCTTCTTTCTCTCATGACTGCTGTTCTGTGCCAGCTATAGTGGCTCTCAACACTCAGTTGAAGGGGACAAATAAGCAGGCTGGTGGCAGAGCCTGAGTGAGAGAAGATATCGGCGTCTTAAGGGCCTAACTGGCCCCTACTACTTCAGCTGACTGCCTGTTCTCCTTAAGTGGGTTCAGGGAAGCAGCAGGAAACAGGAAGCTCCCTGAGAAGCTGGTGTTAATCAGTCCAGGCTCCTGGGGGTGCTAGATAGGTACATAAGAGGCTCCTCCTCCTCTCTCTCCCTGCAGCTCCTGCTGCTTTCTGTTATTCCCTCTCACCTTTTCTCCTGCCTGCCTGTTATGTCTCTTGTGCCCTCCTTCCTCCAGCACAGCACTCCACCATCTCTGTGCATCTAAAGCAGAGAGAATACATATGCACCAGCAGCAGACACAATTTTCTACACTCTGGGTCCTAGTGGCGCCCTCCCCTCCCCCCAGTCTGGCACCTGAGGCGGCCGCCTCAGTTCGCCTCATGGTAATGGCCAGCCCTGTAAGTACCGTGTACATAGGCAATTACAAATTAAAACCTTCCAGTAGGCAGACTAGATGCTACATAGCAGTATAAGAGCTTACAAACAGAGAAGCATTACCTTAGGAATTTAAATACATTTGTATCTACTCCCTATGCAGTACACACTGTGGGCACACAATCTACTGCTCCTGGTTCACAACTGTCCGTGTGAGATTGAGCTGGTCAGCAAATTTCAACTGGAAATACAGAAAACTGTTATAATCCCTTATGGGATTATAAATGGACACAAATCAGATATTAGGAATGGCAATATACAAAAACCTGTAGGAGAACACTTCAACCTCCCTGGCCACACAATAGCAGATCTTAAGGTGGCCATCCTGCAGTAAAAAAACTTCAGGACCAGACTTCAAAGAGAGACTGCTGAGCTTTAGTTCATCTGCAAATTTGACACCATCAGCTCAGGATTAAACAAAGACTGTGAATGGCTTGCCAACTACAAAACCAGTTTCTCCTCCCTTGGTTTTCACACCTCAGCTGCTCGAAGATGGCCTAATCCTCCCTGATTTAACTAACCTCGTTATCTCTAGCCTGCTTCTTGCTTGCATATATATACACACCTGCCCCTGGAAATTTCCACTACATGCATCCGATGAAGTGGGTATTCACGCACGAAAGCTCATGCTCCAAAACGTCTGTTAGTCTATAAGGTGCCACAGGACTCTTTACTGCTCTTACAGATCCAGACTAACACGGCTACCCCTCTGATACTTGCTATAATCCCTTGTGAGATTGTAACCCACACATTTTCTGGGTTTGGTGTTCTGTCCCTTGTAGCGGCCCCAAGATCACTGAGAGAGTAATGAGTCTGCTAAAGCCTTAGCTAAGGGCCATGTGGCTTTTGGCTCATGCATTGAGGTCCCAGGTCCAATTCTGCCCGCCAACAACCAGGGTCTGTCAGTGTTACAGGACATTTTGACAATTCAGAATATGTTAGTGCATTACAAAATGTCGATATTCACCATTTTTGCCACATACTAAACAGTTTCATTACTTCTGAGGAAAAAAAAAACTTGCCCATGCAAAACCAATAAAATGTTGTTTAGTAGCTTTGACCAATGAACACCACATTTAGGTGTTGAAATTACCATAAACTGTTGCAGTGTTTTTGGAATTGTGCAAAAAATGACACTCTCTCATTTTGGAGACCATTGTTTCACCTCGCCTACAGGCTTACTGCACTTGGCAACTGCACATCATGCCTTGTCTAAATGTACAGAATATAAACTTTCAAATGGTATGCGATGTGGGTATGCGTAGGGTGAGTCTGTTAAACTCCAACAATATGACCCTTTTTGGAGAATTGCTGTATGCCTACAAAGGGAATCTTGAATTCATAGATTTTAAGGCCTTGAAGAGACTATTAGATCATCTAGTTTGACCCTCTGTATAACCAGTGACTGTCATCCAATTGTTCCTATATTGAGCCCAATAACTTGTGTTTGACTAAAGAATATCTTCCAGAAATGCATCCAGACTTTAATGTTGTACTTTGAAACCCGATTCTTTAAAATTACTCATCCAATTGAGAATGAAAACAATCATGTGGCCAGTTTGCATTAACCAATGCAGCTCAAAGGTACACGCAAAGACGCATATATACACGCAGACACTTATACACAGAGCTAGGTGAATAATGGATTCTGAAAAATTAGAAATTATTCCAAATTTTCAGTGAATCAAACAAGTTGGAAAATTCATTTGGGTCAAATTAAAAGTTTTGTTTGGCCCAAAATGAAATGTTTTGTTTTGATTTCAAGAATTTAATGTTTTTAATGTAAAAAAATTAAAGGAATTTTCAGAACAGAAAATTGTTTTGAATTGAAAAATTGAAACGTTTCATTTAGAAAACGTCAAAACACATTTTTTGGGGTGGGGGTCAGTGAAACTGACACTAACTTACAAAACATTTCGGGCTCAGAGAATCGATGTTTTTTGCCCTCCTGCTAAAAAGTAACAGGTGAAAAAGGTCACCCAGCTCTACTTATATGGCCCCTCTTGCCATAATAGTCAAGCACATCAGACATTAATAAATGCATCATCACACGATACTCTTCTGGGGAAAGAGAACATTAGCCCAGTTACAAATGAGGAATTGGTAGTGGAGAGAGAGTAAGTGATTGTCAGGATCCCAACCAGGCCAGGGGCGAACCCGAGGCTAGGAGTAGCCAAGGAGTCATACTCAGTTCTAGGCCAGGCCAACATCCAAGTCAGGTTTCAGGGTCTGAATCGGGAGGTGACGTCCAAATCAAGCCAAGGTGAAACCAGGAATTCAAGTAAGGACCAGTCATGACAGCAACAGAAAACTCACACTGTTTTCCCTAGACACTTCCTGGAAGGTCCCTTGGGTTTATATAGGGCAGGGAGCCAATCATGAGTCATGGGGCTGCTGTCTGTCAAACCCTTGAGGCGGAACTTCCCATGGTCTGTGTCCACAGTGGGTCATGGGAAGTGGAGCACACGCTGGCTACAGCTGCTGCTGGGTGGCAGCCTGGAGCTGTCAGCTGCTTGGTAGCTCTTCAGGCCTGTATTCTTTAGAGTGGTTTGCCGTAGGTCAGAACCAGCTCTCTTGACTGCTAGTCCTGTGCCTTCCCCACAAGGCAATGCTTTCTCTCTCAAATAATACTCCTCACAAACTTCTTATGAATAAACCTAAAGGCCAAGAAATATTCACAAGGTCATCAGCAAGCAATTTGGAATAATGGGCCATTCTGAGAAAATCACAGGCTGCTTGCAGACAACTTATGAACAGAAAGAGGCAAAGCTCAAACAAATTAGTCACCAAAAATCCTTTCAGCTGGGTTTATTAATGCAATGCAATTGTCTTATCCCTGCCCGAGATGCGATTGTCTGATGTGCACTGATAATGTAGAAAAATTCAGCAGCTAAGATTTTCAAAAATAGGCACCTAAAGTTCAGGGGCGCTGGAACAATTTGTATAGTGGGGGCGCTGAGAGCCATTGAACCAAACTGTAAACCCTGTGTCTGATGGAAACCACTTCAAGCCTGCGGGGAGATGGCAGCCCCCTAGTAAACCTAGTTCCAGCACCTATGCTAAAGTTAGGCTCCTAAAGTCTATTTTTACCCACCCAAGTAGCCTGTTTTTCAAAATTACTGAGTCCCCAGTAGCTTCCACTGAGTTCAGTGGGCTCTTTTGGATGCTCAAAATCAGGCCCCCTAAGCCCCAGTTCAGAAAGGGGTCTCTATTCAGAACAGCATGGAAGCACCGATTAACTTTAGATCTTTAGAACTTCAAAGGACTTAAGCATATGTTTAAAATTAAGCACAAACTTTAGTGGTCTCCTGAACAGGGAAGGACTTAAGCATGTACTTTTTGTTTTCCTGACTCAGGGCCTTAGCTAGGTGCCTGAAAAAGTCTTTTAGAACTTAACTGTACACACCCACTTTTGAAAATCTTGGCCAATGGGCCAAATTCATCCTTGTGGGGAACTCCATCACTACAGAGGATTTGCACCAAGGAAGAATTTGGGATGATGTGGCAAAAGACATACACCGATTTGGGAGGTTGGGTTTTTTAAGGAAGAGACAAAGCTACATGGTGTCCGCTTTGAATTTCGGGCAACTGCTTAGCAGACCATTTTCTTTCCCCTAATCTACAGTACAGTCTCTAATAACAAGCTAAGTTACTATAAATTAACGTTAAATGTCAAAACGACAGAGATGTGCAGCGATGCAGAAGGCAATCTCTATGCAATTGGGGCTGTTACGGAGCTGCTTTTATCCACTTTGCTTGCATACTAAGTGCTCTTCCTAGAAAGGGTAAAACAACTCTCCATACTTAAAGGCTTCCCCACTTCCCCTCACTGGATATGCTGGCATGAGTTCGCATTTCCAAGTAAACAACAGAGCAGTAATCATTATTAGTCATCCGTTGTATTGCTTTCTTCACTTGAGTATTTGCAACACGTTCCTAGAAGAACTCTTTCCTCTCAATAGACAAAGTATCAACCAGCCAAGCAAAGGAAAAAATTAGGGAACGTTTCCCAGTGGTGTGAGCCATTAGGCTGTGGAGGGGAAGTGGTAAAGTCTCTACGTATGTTGTTTCAAACTGGTCTAGAAAAAGAACATCCAGGGAAAAGTTCAGTATTGGCTAGTTGGTCCCATATGACTAAGTAAGGAATGAGGAACAGGGCTGGTGGGCAGAAGACCTTGATTCTATTTCTACTCCATGCCCAGGCTCAGCTTCTGGGGACAGGAGCCGACGCTGAGCATGCTGGGAAGCTGGGGGGAGGCTCTGGCTCGCTTAGCCACAGACCCCAGAAGCTGAGCCTGAGCGAGGGGCAGCCGGCTGCTGCCGCAGCCAGGTGCTCTCCCAGGCAGCTACTAGGCTGAACCGGGCGTCGCCCCAGGCAGCGTGGCTGGAAAAGGAGAGGATCTGGCCCCGCCCATTTCCCGCCCGCCTTCTGGAGGGGCACTTGACCCTGCTTGAGGGTCAATTGACACTGTGTGCCCTTCCCACGAGTCACATCATCCCTGATAGGTCAATATTTTCAACCACAAAGAGAGACAGAGATTGAGGCCAAAAAAATTGCAAATTAGGGGCCTAACTGGGGCTTTCAATTCTCATCCTCGGGGACCAAAAATTGAGCCTGTTGGACTACGTGATTTACCCAGGGTCATACAGGAAGTCTGTGGTAGAGCTGGGATCAGAATACCGGTCTCCTGCCTACCACGCCTGTGTTTTGGCTCTGTAGCCATCCTTCCATCGTTCACAGAGAGACGGCAGCATTATAAGGTTGGGATTCCTATGGACCTATCTACAGACATGTCACCAAGGAGCAGTGCTTTCTCTTTATATGAAAAATACCTTGTAGGAGTTAAAAATACCATTGGCTACTACTTTTAAGTGGGATTAACTCAGCAGAGCTCTCAATCCCGGTGCTGCAGAATTAAAAATGCTCCCTAGCTGAGGTCACCAACAGCAACAGAATAAATTATTTTTGCCAAGTATATTTGGAACTCACAGGAAGATCAAGGGTTCTAGAGCTAGAACTTTTGAGGCTCATTTGGCTCTAGCACAGCACAAATTCTGGAGCTGTTGCAGGCTTCTGTGTTTGTTTCCCTGGTGGTTCTCGAAGGAGGGCAAGAATTCCTTTCGAACAAGACTCTCTATTGTTTGCATAGTTCAGGCTGCTATTTAGTAGGCACACACCCGCTTTACTCATAGGGAAAGCACAAGAGAAATACAGACCTATAGAAAAACAACAAATCCTGCATGCCAATCCCTTGCTCTCATGTCCTCACCACTTCGAAAGCCCTCTGGAGTTTGGGCCGTCCTTCCAGGGGTCCCACGTCCTTTTTGCACCCCTCTCCTCCTGCTCAACTTCCAGGCTCTAGTCAGGGTCTCTCTTTCACTCCATAGCTTGGTCAGGTCTGGGGGTCAAAAGACTCCCCCACTCAAAGAGCATGTCCCTTTTTTAATAGCAGCTCCTAACACTTCTTCCTTTGTTTCTTCTTTTCTGCTGGGGATTTACCATTGCTCCAACCCTACCCCCTGCACACAAGCTAGCGGAATCAGCTGGGCCACTCTCTTTAACATCCTATTGTTCTACCGCCCAGAGTCATTCAATGTTAATTACCCGTCTTAGGTATTTATATGGCACCCATTAGCATAGTATCAGAGTGCCTCAAAATGTTTAGTGTACAACACCCCTACAAGACAGGGCTAATATCCCCATTGTAAAGATGGGGAATTGAGGCACAGGAAGACTACGTGAAATGCCCAAGGTGGTACAGGAAGTCTGTAGTGGAGCAGGGACTTAAATCAAGAGCTTGTAAATCCTACACTAGTGCCCTAACCACTCTACCAACATTTCTCCAAGTGCTTGATTGTCCGTATCAGCTTCCAGACAGGGTTTGAGAGCTTAGTCTTTGCTACCAAATGGCTGATTCAATATGCACAGAGTTCATAAAATCAATCAGAATTCTTAATTTTAATACAGACAGATTCCCCAAAGTGTTATTGCTGGGTTTACTCTTTTCCATGATGCAACCAGTACTGGAGCCAGAGTGCCCAAGACAGGACACTAGCATAAATGGACCATGGGTCTAGTCTGGTATAATGATTCTTATTTATCTGATCATGCTACCCTGGAAATCAATGGGAATTTTGCCTTTAACTTCAATAAAAGCAGGATTAGTCCCAAAACTCTTAACACCCAGAGCCTCTTGTGAGTTCTTCCTCCAAATGAACCGTTCATAGACTAACAGCAAAGGAGTCGGGCACTGAAGAACTAGCCAAATCCATTATGCAGTGTGGCAGAAACATAGTTCCACTCAGAGATAGCCCAACAACAGACTGACCCAATAATACAACCCAGATTTGATGCTAAGGATGGGAAACCTCCCAGAAAGAAAAAGGAAAGGTTGTAGGTTGAACACCAGAGAAGGCTGCTGCTCCTGGTCCATCTCAAGAAGCAGCCTTCTGTTACCATCACCATCAGTTATGAGGTGGAACCTTTCCGGACGTATCCCATACTGTGCATCAGACACACCCAATGCGTTTACAATAGGTACATGAGCTCTGACAAGCTGACTGCTCATTCTGGCCTCCTTCTGGACTTAAATCCCTCCAACTAGTGCACTCACTTATGAAAAACGTGAAGCTATCTACCAGGAACCTCCTACCTCATCTCTTGCCTCAGTTTCCCCATCTGGCTGTGCCTGGATTTCTCTTTCCATTAGTACAGTCGTCTAATTTAGCCTTGTACCTAAGTCAGGGAAATTCCACCCCTTCCAAGGTAAACAAGAGTCCAAACAAGCAATAGCTCCAGGAAGCCCTTCTCCATCATCTCCAGCCACAGCTCTCGCTGGAGGGTCTGTGCAGGCTTCCCAATCTGATGCCAGGGGATGAAGAGATGGGCTTCTTTCCATCATTCTCCACTGGAAGCCTGAACCCTAGGTCTTTAGAGGGAAGGAGATGTTTGATCTAGTCTCTGCTTCAACACTAGGGTCACTTCCTTCACTCAGAATGAAACCCCTCCGAGCAACCCCATCACAATCCCCGAACTCCCATCCTTCACGGATATCTCAGTTCCCTCCGTAAACACCTTTAATTACCTCTAGGGCTCTCTCCCAGACCCGTTTTGCAGAGACTCACCAGCTATTACTGCTTCCTTTGCTGCCTTCTTCCTGGGAACTTGGATTAGATGAGCTATGGGTCCAATCGAGAAGGGTAACTGCTATGTTTGCTATGCACTGGTGTTCTATCAGCTGCTTTCAGCACTTTCAAACTCACACGTTTCCAATTAGGTGTTTTGGCTTTTTACTGGTGCACATGGTAACTGGAATAAATACAGGATTCCAATATAAGTTACACTACATAAAATTCCTATAGACGTCATCCGGCAGGATTGATTGAAACAGGCAATTTATAGTGAGCTACAAAGTTCTTCCCTGAATCAGTGACTCATGGTGTCCTATAAAACACACACTAAAATGTCATAATGACCTATCACTATTATTCCTTCCCTAAATCTTCCCTGCGAGAGGAAGGGAGTTTGCCCAGCGAGGGCGGGAGGACTCATGCTCACTGCAGCAAGAGAGCAGGCTCTTGACTCATCCCCTGCAACCTGCAGCAGATCCGCGCAGCTGACATTCTGCATCATTGTCAGCCCCGTCTCTGCTGCACGGGCAGGTGGGAAACGTGGCAGGGAAATATTTTAATAGGACTGATCCTGCAAAGTGCTGAGTGTAACCGGGGGGCATTGGCCCCTCGCGGTCCTCACTCATTTCCCTGGGAGTGGAAGATATTGAACATTCTGCAGAATCAGATTCTAGGCTAGTATTGCTATGTGCGTGAGGGAACCCCAGCAGCTAGGATGCTGCTTTCCACCAAAAAACGTCTGCCCCTGTTCTCATCAACATCCATGGGAGTTTTGTAGAGCTGGCCAAAAAGGGGTCATGATATTTTTATGGGGTTTATTTATTTATTTTTCGATTTGTTTAGGTCCAAATTTTCCATTAACTCAGGATAGCTAAGTCCAAGGCTGACTGCGAAGAGTTACAAAGGGATCTCCCCAAACTGGGTGACTGGACAACAAAATGGCAGCTGAAATTCAGTGTTGATAAATGCAAAGTAATGAACACTGGAAAATGTAATCTCAACTATACATACAAAACGATGGGCTCTAAATTAGCCGTTACCACAAAAGAGAAAGTTCTTGCAGTCATCTTTGAAAACATTTGCTCAATGCGCAGTGGCAGTCAAACACGCTAACAGAGTGTTAGGAATCCTTAGGAAAGGGATAGATAATAAGAGTCAATATCATATTGCCACTATATAAATCCATGGTACGCCCACACCTTGAATACTGCGTGCAGATGTGGTAGCCCCATCTCAAAAAAAGATATATTAGAAATGGAAAAAGTACAACAAAAAATGATTAGGGGTATGGAACAGTTTCCATATGAGAAAAGATTATAAAGACTGGGTCTAAGGGGGAATATGATAGAAGTCTATATAATCACGACTTGTGTGGAGAAAGTGAATAGGGAAGTGTTATTTACCCCTTCACATAACACATGAATGAGGGGTCACCTGATGAAATGAATAGGCAGTAGGTTTAAAACAAACATAAGGAAGCACGTCTTCACACAACGCACAGTTAAGCTCATTGCCCTGGATGTCGTGATGGCCAAAAATATAATTGGGTTCCAAAAAGAACTAGCTCAGTTCCTGGAGGATGGGTCCATCGATGGCTATTAGCCAAAATGGTCATGGATGCAACCCCATGCTCTGCGTGTTCCTAAGCCTCTGGCTGCCAGAAGCTGGGACTGGATGACAGGGGATGGATCACTCAATAATTGCCCTGTGCTGTTCATTCCCTCTGAAGCATGTGGCACTAGCCCCTGGTCTGACCCAGTATGGCTGTCCTACCATTACCCCCTCCCCCAACAAACATTCAAAACTGAAAACTGCACAATTTTAGGTTTTTGAAAGTTGTTTTTGGCAAAAAAAAGTTTGGTGTTCAGTACAAGTGTTCTAAACTAAACCCCACATATTTTTACTGAATTTTTGTTTTTGGTTTTGGGCTAGAAAGAAAGAAAGAAAGAAAGAAAGAAAGAAAGAAAGAAAGAAAGAAAGAAAGAAAACCTGAAAAATTTTGGCCAACATGAAAATTGTCCATAACATTTTTTTGTTTTGGTTGAGAAACTATTTTTTGTCAATAAAATGCTTTAATGAAAATATTTCAACCAGATCTGAAGTTTTGCAAAAGGAAATTCACACAAAATGGCTGAGTTTTAACTGTCCAGTCAGAACTACATGAATCCAACGAGTTATCATCTGTAACCCTTCTGCCAGGCCGAATTGATAGCAGCAAGGGCCGGGTTCAATACCTAGGGGTCCCTTCCCCACAATGTAACGCAAACCAGCTCGAGCCCCCACCCAGTGACCTGGGAAAATCTTACACACACCCCTGGGTGCCTCGAGGAGGCAATACTTCCCCTCTCGCAAGCACAGAGTCTTGGTGTAGCAGAAAAGGTTTAATTACATGAGATAAACAACAAGCATTAAATTGGGAAAACACCTCAACTAGAGTTCATAGACCAAATCATGAGCAAAGACCCACCCCAGCAAACTGGGCCGTGTCCTCTTCCCTGGGCTCTTGAGTCCAGCAACCCCAAAATCACCCCAAGACTCCAAAGTCTAATACCCCAAATGTCCCTAGAGTCCAGCAACCCAAAGATCACCCACAGTCCCAAAAGTCCCGCAACCCAAAAGTCTCTGTCCTGGGTCAGTGCAGCCCCAGAATTCAAGAGTCTCTCTGCAGGGGTTTTCCCCCGCCAGCCTGGGTAGAAAGGGGCACCTTACGTGGTTCAGGGCCAACTGCCCTGCCTCTCCGTGGGATTCTGCTTCCGCTTTCCCCACGAACTGCTCAGCTCCGCTCCGCTCTGCCAGCTGCTCTGCTCCACCAACCGTCCTGTGATCTGCTCCAGCCGTCCATGCAAACTGCTCAGCTCCGCTCGCTCTCTGGGCCGCTCCAACCGTCCCACAAACTGCTCCGCTCTGCCAGCTGCTCTGCTCCACCAGCCATCCTGTGATCCGTTCCAGCCATCCCCGCAAACTGCTTGGCTCTGCTCGCTCCGTGGGCTGCTCCAACCAGGGGCGGCTCTAGGCACCAGCAAAACAAGCTGGTGCCTAGGGCGGCAAAATCTAGGGGGCGTCCCCTGCGGCCGGGGAGGGCGGCAGGCTGGGCCGGCGGACCTGCCGCAGTCATGCCTGTGGGAGGTCCACCGGAGCCCCGGGACGACTGGACCTGCCGCAGGCATGACTGCGGAGGGGGCGCTCGTCCCGCGGCTCGGCTGGACCTCCCGCAGGCATGACTGTGGCAGCTCAAGCGGAGCCGCCGGACCCGCGAACCGTCCACAGCCGTGGGAGGTCCAGCCGAGCCACGCGGGACCAGCGGTCCCTCTGCAGTCATGCCCGCGGGAGGTCCGCTGCTCCCGCGGCTCCGGGGCGCCTCCCGCGCATGACTGCTTGGGGCGGCCAAAAACATAGAGCCGCCCCTGGCTCCAACATCCCACAAACTGCTCCGCTCCGCCAGCTGCTCTACTCCGCAATATAGCTTCAGGCTCCCCCACTAGTTAGCACAGCTCTTTAGTGATTTCAGCTCTTAGTGAGTTCAGCTCAGGACCCTGTAACTTAGATTCTTAAGGGAATCAAAAATCAGCTCTGGTATTCAACAGTGGAAAGAGGAGGAGGTGCAATTGATGCTTCTGGCTCACACAAGGAGCCCACTCCCTTGTCTAGCGAGCGCCACTCAATTGATGGTGAGACTCCCTGTCACAAAGCAGTTTCACAATTCCTCATCCACACAATCAGGGTGACAACACTCCACTCCTTCCGCCCCAACAACAAAAAAACTGGGGATCCCACAGCTACCAAAGCAACCATCCCAGGCTACCGTGCTCTATGTCAGGTGGGGTGGGTGTGCCTATGCAAACACAATCAGCCCCTGAAATTCTTTTCCACACTTGCCATAATTGACCACCAGATGTCAGGGTAGAGCTCATCCTGACTCTGCTTACAATCTGTTTTGCACTGAAAACAAGAAATCTGGCCCAACACCCACTTCAGATCTCTGAAGAACTTGATCGAGAGTCACTTATAGTTTGTAAACTTCTGTCAGCTTTCTCTGAGGGCCCAACAGAGCAACTGGACTAGTGTTCAATCTTCTCTCTGCGCATGCCATCTAGGGAGGCAGGGGTATCAGCCACCTTAGCTAAGAGGGAAGAATAAAGCAATGCCATGAAATCTAGCTCACATTTGCCACATAACTCATCAATGAAAGGGCCTCACGACACCAGACTGTTAAAAATGCCTCTCTCTCATGTAACACTTTTCATTCAAAGTGATCAATGGCTCCATGTCTAGTTGGCAGCCGGTATCAAGCGGAGTGCCCTAAAGGTCGGTCCTGGGGCCAGTTTTGTTCAATATCTTCATTAATGATCTGGAGGATGGCGTGGACTGCACTCTCAGCAAGTTTGCAGATGACACTAAACTGGGAGGAGTGGTAGATATGCTGGAGAGTAGGGATAGGATACAAAGGGACCTAGACAAATTAGAGGTTTGGGACAAAAGAAATCTGATGAGGTTCAACAAGGACAAGTGCAGAGTCTTGCACTTAGGATGGAAGAATCCCAATCACTGTTACAGACTAGGGACCGAATGGCTAGGAAGCAGTTTTGCAGAAAAGGACCTAGGGGTTACAGTGGATGAGATGCTGGATATGAGTCTACAGTGTGCCCTTGTTGCCAAGAAGGCTAATGGCATTTTGGGCTGTATAAGTAGGGGCATTTCCAGCAGATCAAAGGACGTGGTTGTTTCCCTCTATTCAGCACTGGTGAAGCCTCATCTGGAGTACTGTGTCCAGTTTTGGGCCCCACACTACAAGAAAGATGTGGATAAATTGGAGAGAGTCCAGCGGAGGGCAACAAAAATGATTAGGGGGCTGGAGCACATGACTTATGAGGAGAGGCTGAGGGAACTGGGGTTGTTTAGTCTGCAGAAGGGAAGAATGAGGGGGGATTTGATAGCTACTTGGAACTACCTGAAGGGGGGTTCCAAAGAGGATGGATCTAGACTGTTCTCAGTGGTACCAGATGACAGAACAAGGAGTAGTGGTCTCAAGTTGCAGTGGGGGAGGTCTAGGTTGGATATTAGGAAAAAAACATTTCACTAGGAGGGTGGTGAAGCACTGGAATGGGTTACCTAGGGAGGTGGTGGAATCTCCTTCCTTAGAGGTTTTTAAGGTCAGGCTTGACAAAGCCCTGTCTGGGATGATTTAGTTGGGGGTTGAACTAGATGACCTCCAGTGGTCCCTTCCAACCCTGATATTCTATGATTCTATGAAAGATCTCAAAGTGATTACTAATTTTTAATAGATTTATTGTCACAGCACCCCTGTGAGGCAGGGCAGTGATATTATCCTCATTGTACAGATGGGGAACAGAGTAATAGAGAGGCTAAGTGACTTGCTAAAGATCACCCAGGAGATCTGTGGCAGAGCAGGGAACTGAATCCAAGTCTCCCAGCTCCAATGCTAAGGCCCCTACCACTGGGCCATTCTTCTATCCTATTACCCTAACCCTTAGACCACCCACCCTCATTAGCTGAGAACACATAGGAAAGATTTCAGGTTGACAACCAGCCATTTCCTCTTGTTTTAGGTGTTGTTAAGGAGCTCAAAGAGCGGTGTAGTCCAGACTCCACTGTAAGGGTCACATTTTCAAAATGAGGCAACTAGATTGGGCCCATGAAATAGTCAATTAGTTGTGCAGACAGGCAATTATGTATGCAAAAGAGGTGATCATGCATGCAACTCCATCGGTGTAATTTTCCATTGGGCCATACCTTGGGTAGTCATTTCCATTAATGTAAGTTGAATATAAAATGCTCTAGATCAGAACGTCAGCTTTCTATAGCCACTTCCCATTGGGTTAAGCAACTACAAAGGGTGCAGGCCATGGGGAATTAGACCTTAAAAGTGCTATTTCCAATTCATGTGCAATTTAGACAAAGTAATTCCAAGTCTCCTCCACATTCAGATCCTTGAGTTCTTCAGTCTAGTCCACTTCCCTAATTCCCTTCTTTTTAAAGTTTGCCCTTTTGAAAACAAGGACCCTAGTTGCAGACCTAGTTTTGTTGAATTAGCTCATGAACCCTCAAACCAAGGTTGTCCCCTACAGCCAGTTCTTCTATGAGATTCTCGTACTTACCAGCACGAAGTCTAAAAAGGCCTCACCTCTTGTTGGTTCGGTGACTATATGGTGAAGAAATCTGTCAGCTATCACACTCAGGAATATCTGGGCCCTACCATTATTAGTAGCACTTGTCCTCCATGCTATATCTGGGAAATGAAAGTCTCCCATAATCACACAATTCCCAGTAGTATTTATTTCATTAAAATCTTACAAGGGTTCTATCCACGCCCAAATTGGATCTCTGGGGTCTGTAGCATATCCCAAGCACCAACCCAATGGAGCCTCTGTTAGGTTTCTTCCCTAAAGTGATTTTGACCCAGACAGATTCCGTTTTATCCATTCCAGCACTTCTAATTTCTTTACAATCTACCTCCTTATTAAAATTCAGTGCTACCCCACCACCTTCACCTTTATTTCTGTCTTTCGTGAGCAGCGCATACTCTTCAATACCTGTACTCCCGTCATGACGACTATCCCACCATGTTTCTGTTAGCCCCATAATATCTGGTTTCACCGTCCCCACAAGCCCATCATTTCAATCAGCAAAAGAACCAATCTCTCAAGATTATGTACTATAAATAAGGCAGTGAGTCTTTCAGGGAGGTCACGGATTTCGTGCCTTTCCAGGGCCGCCATGACTTCTGCAGCAGCCGGTGTGGCTGGCTCCGGAGCTGCCTGAGCAGCTCAGGCAGCCCCAGGGCGAGCCACAGGGGCCACTGCTGGGGCAGTTTCGGGCCGCTGCAGGCTCTCTACCTCCCAGAAGCAGCAGTGGGGGTCCCAGTCCACCACACCCACCACCTCCCAGCAGCAGTGAGGGTCCTGGACTGACACTGCCAGCCCCCTCCCTCCCCAGCACCTGTGGTGCCATCGGGCAGCGCGCTGCCTCCCCCAGCACCCAGGATGCCCCCAGAGCACCCGCGGCACCTAGGGTTGCCAACTTTCTACTAGCACAAAAGTGATCACTCTTGCCCCACCCCACAAAGCCCCACCCCTTCTCTGAGGCCCGCCCCTGCTCACTCCATCCCCCCTCCCTCTGTCGCTCGCTCTCCCCACCCTCACTCACTCGCTCATTTTCACTTGGCTGGGGCAGGTTTGGGGTGCAGGAGGGGGGTGAGGGCTCCAGCTGGGGGTGCAGGCTCTGGGGTGGGGCTAGGGATAAGGGGTTCGGAGGGTGGGAGGGGGATCAGCACAGGGGCAGAGGGTTGGGGCACTGGGGGGGGTGAGGGCTCCAGCTGGGGGTGCAGGCTCTGGGGTGGGGCTGTGGATGAGGGATTTGGGGTACAGGAGGGCGATCAGGGCTGGAGGGGGTACGGGCTCTGGGGTGGGGCCAGGGATGAGGGGGTGCAGGGTGTGGGAGGAGGCTCTGGGCTGGGGGTGCAAGCTCTAGGGTGGGCCCGGGGATGAGGTGTATGGGGTGCAGGAGGGAGCTCGGGGTGCAGGAGGGGACTCAGGTCTGGGGCAGGGGTTTTGGGTTAGGGAGGGGGTGAGTGTTCTAACTGGGGTTGCAGGCTCTGTAGTGGGACCAGAAATGAGGGGTTCAGGGTGGGGGAGGGGGCTCCAGGCTGGGGCAGGGATTTGGGGTACAGGTGGAAGTGAGGGTTCTGGCTGGGGGTGCAGACTCTGGGATGCAGCTGGGGACGAGGGGGTTGGGGTGCAGGAGAAGGCTCCAGGCTAGGGGGTGAGGCAGAGGGAATCAGAGTGCAGGAGGGGGCTCTGGGTTGAAGCAGGGTGTTGGGGTGTGTGGGGGGGTGAGGGCTTCAGCTGGGGGTGCAGGCTCTGGGGTAGGTCCAGGGATGAGGGGTTTGGGGGCTCTGGGTTTGTGGGGGAGCTCTGGGCTGGGGCAGGGGCCCGGGCTTACCTCAGGCAGCTCCTGGGTCAGCGATGCTGTGGGTCTAAGGCAGGCTCCCTGGCTGTCCTGGCCCCACGCTGCACCCCGGAAGTGGCCCGCAGGTCTGGTTCATAGGCAGGGGGGCCAGGAGGCTTCACGTGCTGCTCTGACCCACAGGCACCCTCCTCCCCAGCTCCCAGTGGCCACGGTTCCTTGCCAATGGAATGCAGAGCCGGTGCTTGGGGCAGGGACAGTGCTCAGAGCCCTGTGGCCCCCCAGCTGGGAGCCGGACTGGCTGGCTGCTTCCAGTGCGCAGCACGGTGCCAGGACAGGTAGGGACTAACCTGCCTTTAGACTGGCAGCACGGCCAACCGGACTTTTAACAGCCCGGTCAGCGGTGCTGAGCGGAGCCACCAGCGTTCCTTTTCAACCAGGCATTCCGGTCGAAAACCAGACACCTGGCAACCCTAATAGTGAGCCAGACCAGAATCTGGAATTGATGCCAGAACAAGGAAAAAGTGTTTCTAAACATTCTTGCCCTTTCCCCCTGACATATACATTTTATTGACTTTTACTAAATCTGTTCATGATGTTTTTTTAATGGCGGATATCAGCAAATTTAGTTGGGATTGGCAACCAACATGCATAGAGAAACACAGTAGCATAAAGGTCACTGAAGTGAGACATAAGGCGATAAAAACCTTTTGATTTGTATAAATGGCATCCAAAGAGGTTTTTTTCTACTTCTTTTCTTGTGTCCTAATTCTACAAAGAGATACACACACGCTTAATGTTAAGGTCGGAGTAGTCCTACCGGAGCTGACAGGACTATTATTTATTATTAGTAGTTTGTCTTTGCACGATTGGGGTATCAGCTAGTAGCGCTGGTTGGAAAATGGCTTTTTCCCTCTGCCCACAAACGATTTCAACAAAAATGTTAAAGAATCATTTTTGTTGACATTTGTTTTTTTCATCAAAATAAATATTTAGGTTTGTCCAGCAAATGCCTGAATATTCTGGAGAAAAACATTCTGTGTTAATTTTCATTTAGTTGAAGTTTCATTGTCGGAGGAGGAGGCGATAAATGTTTGGATGGAATTTTTTTAACCAACTCAATTAATCATAAAGGTATTTTATTTCTGTGCAAGTTTATAACATTTTTGAAGAGCAGTTGTGAGGCGATGACATGAAGAGGCTGTGGATTTTGGTTTTTAAAACACCAGGGCCTGATATTCCACTGCCTTGTACCTTGTGTCGTCACTGACACCAGTGCAAAGAGTGTGTAAATCACTACCATCCTGATGATCAGGCAGCACTTTGCACAATACAAAGTGCAAGTCAGGGGAGAATCAGTCCTCAATGCTATAGTTGTTTTAAAAATGAATTGCTAATGCTTGTGAAAAAGGCTAGAATACAGAGCCATCAATTTAAAGTCCTCTACTCAGCCATTGAGCAGGGAAAGTTTTCCCCAGAGTGCATTGCCAGCATAACTTTCACAAGAGAAGTGCATTTTCTTTTTATAACTCATTGCATTTTTTGCCTTTCTGCTGAGGCTACCAATGAGCGCAAGCTGTGACAGGGACACTTTGCCACTCATCAGTGGTGCTCATTTCATATAGGCTACAACTGGATACAGCTCTCAGAGGGAAATAACTTCCACCTATCATTGATCTGGGATGGACCTGAACTGATGACCTAAAGGAGGGAAAACCCATAGCCCACAATTAATCTCCTGCACCAGACCTTTGCATAGTGCTAAGAAATTTGTTTCAGATGGAGTCTTGCCAGGCAGAGCTACATATCTTGATCTGCTGGTAAATCAGGTTCACGGCTGCTGAAATGAATGATGGAAACCTTAATGATTCAGCAAAGGGTTAAAGAACATGCAAGTCCTCCAGAAGCAGTTTAGCGCAGTGATTACAGGCAGGCAATTGGGAAACTGCACATTATCGCCGCTGAATGAGTGACCCCTAACGTCATGATGACACATCACCATTGTCCCGTTGTAAAATATTTCCTTTGGGAGTAGGATAAGTGAGAAATGAGCTCCCAAATGATTGCTATTGGGGGTGGAGGGAGGAAAGGCTGTATAGGCTAAGAGCAAATTACTCTGCAATTCAGAGAGTGATTTCGGGAACATGCTGCAGGGATAATGTATTCTGAGTGGCTCGAATTTCATCTAATTCCACCTCATTGTGGAGCATCTTTTCCAGTATTTTTATGACCAAACACTGAGTGCCCATTTTCCTTATTCTTAAGCTTGCAGTTTGACAGTACACTGTGTTCATGTTTATTTGCAGGAAGCCTCTTTACAGCAAATCCCTCCCCAGAACTCTCCTCGGACATGATGCCTACAAAAAAATTGGCAACAGTTAGGCGGCTGCTGTTCTGACACCACTGCCCATCAGGCTGAACAATCCTGTCTCATTGTTTCCTTATTCTCCCCCACGGGTCTGTATCGAGCTGCTGTCTCTTGTCTTAGGTACTTAGACTGTAAACCCTTTGGGAGCAGGGAATATTTTTTGTTCTGCCATTGTACCTAGCACAACAAGGCCCGGGTCCATGACTGGGGGTTCGAGGTGCTACAATAATGCAATTAATACACAAGTGTGTCCCTAAGTAGAATCAAAGAAGATTAGGGTTGGAAGAGACTTCAGGGGGTCATCTAGTCCAACCCCCTGCTCAAAGCAGGACCAACCCCAACTAAATCATCCTGCATGAGCAAAATATTCACAAAGAAACCACCAATCTTGCCTTTAGGTTTCATTAGCGACTGAGAACTCAAGACCTTTGCTTCCGTTCAACCCGGGTGTGAGAGAGTGAACACAGCTCCACCTCAGTGAAGAACCTGGAGTTGCATCCACTTACGCAAGGGCTGAATGGGGCCTTCAATTGGTTTTGAGCTGGGAGAGAGAGACAAGGTGGGTGAGGTAATATCTTTTATTGAACCAACTTCTGCTGTTGAGAGAGACAGGTAGTTGAAGGCTGCTATCAAATCCCCCCTCACTCTTTTCCTCTGCAGACTAAATAACGGAGTTCCCTGATCCTCCCCTCATAAGTCATGTGCCCCAGCCCCCTAATCATTTTTGTTGCCCTCCACTGGATTCTCTCAAATTCTGTAGTGGGAGGACCAAAACTGGACACAATACTCCAGGTGTGGCCTCACCAGTGCTGAATAGAGGGGAATAATCACTTCCCTCGATCTGCTGGCAATGCTCCTACTAATACAGCCCAATATGCTGTTGGCCCTCTTGGCAACAAGGGCACACTGCTGACTCATATCCAACTTCTTGTCCACTGTAATCCCCAGGTCCTTTTCTGCAGAACTGCCACTTAGGCAGTCAGTCCTCAGCCTGTAGCCGTGTGTGGGATTCTTCCTTCGTAAGTGCAAGACTCTGCACTTCTTGTTGAACCTCAGATTTCTTTTGGCCCAATCCTCCAATTTGTCTAGGTCACTCTGGACCCTATCCCTACCCTCCAGCATATCTACCTCTCCCCCCATCTTAGTGTCATCTGCAAACTTGCTGAGGGTGCAATTCATCCCATCATCCAGATCATTAATAAAGATGTTGAACAAAACCGGCCCCAGGATTGAACCCTGGGGCACTCCACTTGATACCAGCTGCCAGCTAGACATCAAACCATTGATCACTACCCGTTGAGCCCGACAATCTAGCCAGCTTTCTATCCACCTTATAGTCCATTCATCCAAGCCATACTACTTTAACTTTCTGGCAAGAATACTGTGGGAAACTGTATCAAAAGCTTTGCTAAAGTCAAGATATATCACATCCACCACTTTCCCCATATCCACAGAGCCTTCTATGATGAGATAACTAGCTATCAGGTTGGTCAGGCATGACTTGCCCTTGGTGAATCAATGTTGACTGTTCCTGATCAGAATGTGACCAAATTTATCTGCATCTGAGATTTTATAAATTAGAAGTTATGAAGTGCAGAAAATTGATATAGGAAGCTAGGGACATGAGAGAAAAATCCATTGCTGGAAAGGCTAAAGACAATAAGAAGGAGTTTGTATATTGGGAAAAGAAATGCTAGGCACAGTATGGGCCCATTATTAGATGGTGATGGTAAAATTGTTAATGATGCACAAAGGCAGAAGCATTCAACAAATACTTCTGTCCTGTATTTGGAAAGAAGCAGGATTATGCACGCAGATCTAGCCTTGCCCGAATTTGATTTCGATGATGTTAATGGATAATATTGATGTTTATTTTTAAGCATTTTTTCTGTTTCTATCAATTTATATTTTCACAGTTGTGGGAAACTGATGGGGGAGGGTGAGACAATAATTATTTAATGACAGTAGACTTTGAGATCAAAGAGATAAAGCTTTATAACTGCTAAAACCCAAACTGTCAGCATCACATGTCACAATGTACCAAGTCAATATCCTTAAATCAAACTCAAAAAAAGTTCTCAAACAGCGTTTTTCTTCCTTTGCCTATCTGTAAATTTCAGCTGTTATTGATAGAAATTTGTTTCCATTGGCTTGTATGTGCACAGTGAAATTGATGTTTACTGATAAACATCTAATCCTTCAAGTTAACTCATATTATACGAGGATGATGAAGTATTTTCCAGTCTGAAAAGGAAGACTGTTAGGTTCCAGGGGAGCTGTAGGCCTTCCCAGGGTGCTCTGTAAGAATGAGGCCCACACACACTGCGAGTTATTGGCTTTAATGAAAATAAAGTGACACATCCGCAACGGGGACTCCAAGCGTTGCTGTCACGGAGGTGAGGAACCCAGCGCCCTGGAGCTCGGCCTGGTACGGAGTCAAAAGCAAACACAAAGCATGCTCATATTTATACAAACAGCAGCAAACCAACTCATACATAATGCAATAGGAACTCTCCACCCTCCGGGGCCGCCCCCTTGGCCAACAGCCTAGGGGCTTGTCACGCAGCAATTCCAGCCGGTTACGGCAGGTTGAAACTAGCATGCCGTGTCCTACAATAAACGGAGGCTGAGAAAGCGGAACTGCCTAAGCTAGGCCGTAACAAAATCTTCCGTGGTTCCCTATCCTCCTACAAAGACAGACCATATCTGCTAGGGGTGTGACAGAGCTGGCCTCTGGAGTGCCCCCTTGTGACCCAGTTGGGCACTACTCACCCTGTTGCAGGGGCTCTGACAGCCGGTTGCTGCATCTCACAGGGTCCGGCACCGTGCTGCTATGGCCCATCCTTGCATCCCACCTCTTCCAGGGTATTAAAATCCGAAACAAAAGCAATGCTAAGAACTCAAAACAGGACTCACCAAGGAGTCTTCGGCTGGACCCCTTCTACTTAGGGCTTGTTTTCATGCAGCCAGTGCTTCACTTGGTCTCTCTAGAGCCAGTCATAACATCTAGTGGTAGGCTCATCCAGGCAGTAAGCTGTCTCAGACTCTTGGCTGTATCCAGGTTTTCCTCACCAGGAGAGGCACAGAGCTCTGCTCTCCTTCCTGGCCAGTCCCAAACCGAACTGGACCTTCTTCTGTTAACTTCCCCACCCACAAGTGACATCTGCTGCAGCTATAGTGGGGAGGGGCCAGCTAGGTCCACAGGCCCTCATTAACCACCTCATTGCCAGGATAAATATTTTTAAATCAGCAGACCTGGATATCTTGCACCCAAGAGTCCTAAAAGAGTTGGCCGAGGAGCTCACTGGCCTGCTGCTGTTAATTTTTAATAAACCTTGGAGTACCGGGGAAATATCAGAAGACTGGAAGAGTGCTAATGTGGTAATATTCCAAAAAGGCAAGCAGGATGAGCTGGGAAGCTATAAGCCAGTTAGCTTGATATCAATCCCTGGAAAAGTAATAGAAAAGCTGATGCAGGATTCAACTGATAAAGAATTAAAGGATAGGAAAATAAATATGCAACCTACATAGATTTATGGAAAATAGATGTCAAACAACCCTGATTTCATTCTTTGATGACATTACAAGTTTGGTAACTGTGAAGATCCAATATACTTTTGAAAACCATTTGACTTAGTACCACATATTCTGATTAAAAACTAGAAGCATGCAGTATCAGTAAAGTACACGTTAAATGGATTAAGAACTGGCTAAGCAACAGATCTCAAAAACTAGTTGTCAATGGGGACACATCACTGAACAGGGGTGTTTCTAGTGGGATTCTGCAGAGATCTGTACCAGTCTTGCCACAATTCAACATTTTCATCAATGATCTGGAAGTAAATACAAAAATCACTGCTGATAAAGTTTGTGGATGACACAAAGGTTGGTGGAATAATAAATAATGAGGAGGACAGGGCAGTCGTGCACAGCCATCTGGATTGCTTGGCTCACTGAAATGAAATATGGTTTAATACAGCCAATACAGAGTTATGTACGCATCTTGGAACAAAGAATGCAGGCCCTACCTACAGAATGGGGGGCTGTATTATGCAAAGCTGGGGCGCTGAACGGGATTGAGAGGTTACAGTGGACGAACAAGTCACTGGAGCTCCCAGTTCAATGCTATTACAAGGAGAGCGAATGCGATCCATGGATGTACAAACCGGGGTGTCACGGGTAGGAGTAAGGAGGCGATTTTACCTCTGTGCCCGGCATTAGTGAGACCGATACGGGAATAAGGCATCCAGTTCTGGTGTCCACACTTTAAACAGGTGGTCGAAAAATTGGAGATGCAGCAGGAAAGAGCCACAAAGGGCTGGAGAAAATGCCTCACAGTGAGAAATGGAAAGAGCTCCATCTGGTTAGCTTATCAGAAAGAACAGGGGTCGGCAACCTCTGGCATGCGGCTCACCAGGGTAAGCACCCTGGCAGGCTGGGTCAGTTTGTTAATCTGCCGTGTCGGCAGGTTCGGCCGATCGCGGTTCCCACTGGCTGCGGTTCGCCGTCCCAGGCCAACGGGGGAGGCGGGAAGCTGCGGCCAGCACATCCCTCGGCCCGCGCCGCTTCCTGCCTCCCCCATTGGCCTGGGACGGCGAACCGCGGCCAGTGGGAGCCACGATCGGCCAAATCTGCCGACGCGGCAGATAAATAAACTGGCCCGTCCCACCAGGGTGCTTACCCTGGCGAGCCACGTGCCAGAGGTTGCCGACCCCTGAGAAAGAAGATTGAGAAGTGACTTAACTACAGTGTCTAAATACCTTCACAGGGAGTAAATACCAGATGTTAGAAGGGCCCTTTAATCTAGTGGGAAAAGGCAGAACAAGAACCAGTGTTTGGAAGCTGAAGCCAGATAAATTCAAATTAGAAAGCAGTAAAAAAAATTTTTAACAGTGAGCGCGATTAAAGAATGAGGCTTGTACACATCCAGCTCTGTCGCTGACCTGTTGGGTGAGTGGGGGCAAATCCCTTCCCTCCCGCCCACTTCTTTTCTGCCTTGTCTACAGGAGGAACCATTGTGATCATCTCTGACCTCCTTCATAACACAGGCCTGGGAATCTCACCTGCTAATCCCTGCATCAAGCCCATAGCTTCTGGGCCGAGCTAGAGCATATACACAGAAAAACACCCAGTCTGGATTTAAGTATTTCAATGGTGAATCCACCATATCCCAGGTGAGTTGTACTTTGTAAGTTCTTCAGGGCAAGTACTGTCTCTTACTATATGTCTGTACAGTATCTAGCACACCAGGGCCTTGATTTTGGCTGGGTTTTCCAGGAGCTACTCTAGTGCAAATAAGAATGAGAGTGAGAAGAAAGCAAAAGGAGAAACAGAGATGGAAAAAGAACCTGTGTTTTGAGGATACCTGCGAGTAACTCTCATTGCACACAGCTGGCAATGAAACCATGCTGCTGGCTGGGCATAGTCCATCATCCTTGGGAGAACTCAGCAGAGCATCATGCCGCAAATGGAACAGGAACCACATCACAGAGAGTCATGGAGTATAAGGCCAGAAGCTTTCCTCTTTCTTGATCAGTGTTTCTCTCGCTACCTAGTCTCACGCCCGTGGCTTCAGTGGGATCTCAGCTGTCCCTTCACAAATTGTTATGGAGCCTTCCAGGGAGCATCACCTGGTCAGAAACCCAAAGAGACTTAACTGCAATACCAATGGGCATCTGAACTGCCAGCCGAGACTCAGAGCTCATCACATCCAAAAACTGAAAGTCTCCTCACTGACGGAAAATAAGAGGTTTCAGAGTAGCAGCCGTGTTAGTCTGTATTCGCAAAAAGAACAGGAGTCCTTGTGGCACCTTAGAGACTAACAAATTTATTTGAGCATAAGCTTTCATGGGCTACAGCCCACTTCATAGGATGCATGCAATGGAAAATACAGTAGGAAGATATATATACACACAGAGAGAACATGAAAGAATGGGTGTTACCATTTTGATTACCACTACAAAAAAAAATTTTTTTTCCTCTCCTGCTGGTAATAGCTCACCTTAACTGATCATTCTCGTTAGAGTGTGTATGGTAACACCCATTGTTTCATGTTGTGTGTGTGTGTGTGTGTGTGTGTGTGTGTGTGTGTGTGTGTGTGTGTGTGTGTGTGTGTGTATCTTCCTACTGTATTTTCTACTGCATGCATCCGATGAAGTGGGCTGTAGCCCATGAAAGCTTATGCTCAAATAAATTTGTTAGTCTCTAAGGTGCCACAAGTTCTCCTGTTCTTTTTAGAAAATAGGAGCCATCACATGGCTTCCAATAAAACTAGAAATGAGACCAGGGGTTTCCAGGCAGGCTCTGTGCATCCCTCACTTTGTTTTTAACATCTTTTTTTAAAAGCAAAAATAATATTCCCATCCCACGACGACAATAACGTCTATTCACTCCTATTAACTCTTAGCTGATATTCACCACTCTCAGGCTGACACTGGCAGTGGATTTCAATTACAAGGGACGGGGATGTGGTGGCAGGGAAGCTAAAGTCTATTGGTCCGATCATTAGTGGGTGCAGATTGGCAAAGCTCTGTAGAAGCCAATGGAACTATTATACCAGCTGAGGATCTGGGGACATGTTGATTAAACCCTGTCCTCTCTTTCCAGCCCTTCCACAGCTGTGAACTCCTGCCATGGCATAAGGGAGATTGATTCTCATCATCCAGAGGCATTGGGATGAAATTAAACGAAGGAGGATTTAGGAAGAACACCTGGAAGAATTGTCTAACAGTGAGATCCGTTAGGCTAGAGAATACTCTCCCAGCAGAGAAACCATATCACTTGGGTCATTGAAACCTAAGCTGCTCAAAGCACTGGACAAGATGCTGTAGGGAACAATCCTGCTCTAGTCTCGAGTAAGTACGGGCTCTGGCTGAATTGCCGCAATTGTATGATTACCTGCTTCTGAGTGAGTAAGCTGTCTTCCTACTATATGCTATCCAAGCAGGGCATCAGCTATCTGAATGATTATCCAAGCAAACACTCTCCCTCTTGAAATCTGGGAAGTTTTCCAGCTTAATTAACATTAACATTTGTTTTCACTAAGCCGTCTGTCACGGTGCCACCACAAGCACTAAATATGTGCTCTGAGCACGGGCAGGTAGGACGCATTTCAGGTGGACCATGCAGTTTTATTCCCAAGGGTTGTTCCTTAAAAGCTTTGTTACGTCTCAGCACTTTAAATCATCCTTTCTTTGAACTGCAGATGTTTCCCTCGACACGTGGCCTCACCATAAGCCGCACGTAGCATCTATGGCTCAGCTTCACCCATAAATTAACCCTGGGCATTTCTGCTGGTATTGCTGTTGATAGCAGGGTAGAAGGGAAAAGATTTAGAAAGCAATGAAGCATGAGAGCAATTGGCAGAAGAGATGGACCAAGAGGCAAGGAGCTATTTTATTGTTGGTACATGTTTGTTAGATACAGCATTAGCCATTCTCTGTCCTCTTAGTGAGCACACACCACTCACCAACAGAATGGTCCGTAGGTGAGAATGGCATGAACACGTCACCCACCTTCGCCCTCTTTCCTCTTATTCCTTCCGTGGGTTTGCTGCTCACCCCCACGTGCCTAAGCCAAGGGCTGTACGATCCCTCTGCCCAGAACCCAGTGCAGATGTTGGAGGGAGTTTGCCAGATGTGCACAGGCAGATGCGATGCCCCAAACGAGGGAAGGCAAAGGGAGGAACTGACCCAAATGATCAAGCCAGCAACGCATTCTCCTTGCTAAAAATAGGTTAAATTCTTTGGGAAAAAAAAATCAGGCGATTGAGACCCAGACCCCCGTAGGCAGCTTTCAACTTGCACAGCTGATGCTCATCGGATCACTATTCGTCTCCCTGACCTAGGCAGCCTTGCAAATGTCATGTTTTCCCATGGCCAACCTGCTCTTCAGCAATTTATTTGGGACAAACAGGGTCCTTGTCAGCATTGGGCATGTTACACGCCTTTGCTGTGCAGCTGTTTGTTCAACAGACGTATTAATCACTGCCCCGGCGAGGGGAATCCCACTCAGCATTAGCGCTTGTGCTCTCTGGCAGCAGGTCCCAGACGGAGTGACAAAGGGGTTCCATTGTGCCTGGGTTGCAGTGAGAGGAGTCTGAGCCAAACCCCAGATCTGGCTTCATACTCAGCGGCTCAGTCCCGTCTCGGGCTGGGGTGCTAAATGCAGCTGTGAAGAGGTTTTTCAAGTGAAACCCGGTGCCCGGCAGGCTGAGTTTGGCTTGGGTTCACTTTGTTCAGGTTTGCCAGGGAGGGATTTATGGAGTTTCAGGTGGAACTTGGTGGGATTTGGGTGGTGGGGGGAGAAGGGGAGTTTCCATTTGAGATATTGTGTCTGTTTGATGTAATCAGAATTTGCAGTTGGCACTCAGCAGTTTGCAAGTTCACAGGCATTGAAACAGATCACAAGGTTGGCAGGGACCCCTGGGGTTTGCCCAGCTCTTCATTTAACCGATAAAAATACCAGATTCCTCAATTCCTGATCCTTCCCACAACCACCTCAACTGTCCACCCCAAGTCCACCCCTTCCCCCACAGCTCTCTTGCCGCTCCCAGAATGCCCCTTCATCCCCTGCTCATTTTCTTCTGCTAATGCCCAGTCTTTCCACTGCCACAAACTACCCCAGCATCTGCTCTCCCGCTTCACAGCCTCCCACCTGGCAGTTCCCCCACCCAGCTCTGGACCTGCCCCTCCTCTGAGGCATCAGAGAACCTGCTGTCCCCTGGAATTCGCACCCCTTGCAGGACTCACCTGCCAGGCCTACAGACTCTCCCTGGAGCCTTGCACAGACCAACTACACTCAGTGTTTAACTCTGGCCATCTCTGTCTTGGGGTGCCCAGCTTCCGACTCCCTGAGCACCCACAACTCCAGCTGCAGCCAGTGGGGCTTTTGCCTGGGCGATGGCAGAGAATGCAGCGGCCAGGTTTGACCCTAAATGAATGCACATGAGGAAAGGTCTCTCCGGTGGGCTAGGAAAGTCTGTTATGGATAGGAGAGTTTGCTATGGGCTGAATATGACCCTAACGCGCCCGTTCTATGTGGGGTGGGCTGTAGGTATAACTCATGCCTGCTTAGTGTGGCATTCTGTCCCCTTCCAGCAGGGCCGGCTTTATGAACTGCAGGGCCCGATTCAAACACCCGGTGGTGGTCCGGGGCTTCGGCAGCACTTCAGCGGTGGGGGCGCCGCTCTGAGTCTTCCACGGCACCGAAGGAACTCTCGCCACTGAAATGCCACCGAAGACCTGGAGCAGACCCCACCCCCACTGCACCGAAATCCACCGAAGACCTGGAGCGGACACACACAACCCCGCTGCCGAAATGCTGCCGAAGACCCGGAGCACACACACACACACCCCTGACGCCGCTGAAATGCCGTCGAAGACCCAGAATGGACACCACCACACACCCACCCCGCCGCCAAAATGCTGCCGAAGATCTGGAGTGGACACACACCCCCGCCGCTGAAATGCCGCCGGAGACCCAGAGCGGACCCCTCCCCCCACCGCCAAAATGCCACTGGGTGAGTAAATCGGGCCCCTCTTAGGCGTGGGGCCCAATTTCCCGCAATCGGGGGAAATCGGCCTAAAGCCAGCCCTGCCTTCTAGTGCCAGCTAGACTAGCTAGAGATCGATGAGCCTGCTACAGCCTTGGCTAAGCACAGGCAGGAGAGGCTCATGCCTATTTTAGCACAGGCAGTGGAGGCTCATGCATTAAGCTCAAGAGGTCCCAGGTTTGATTCCGGATGATGACGACCAGGGTCTGTCAGTGTTACACAGGGGCAGATCCTCTGGCCCCATTCATACCACTTCTGAGCAAAACATTAAAACAAAAACAACAAAAGGAGCTGTGCCTCCACACTGCGTGGCCATCTGGAATCCACCTCTCCTCCTATGAACAGTGGAACTGCACTGATTCCACTCCCTATGGTTCCCTGGGGCTGGCTTTGGTCCTGGCTGCAGAGATTCACTCGGA
The DNA here is from genome assembly GCF_020497125.1 of Mauremys mutica. NCBI lineage: Eukaryota > Metazoa > Chordata > Testudines > Geoemydidae > Mauremys > Mauremys mutica. The sequence goes on from NC_059076.1 coordinate 137,406,138, forward strand.
GTTCACTATTGATGGTCCTCGCTGGATAGATTGGGTAGAACAATGGTGACCCAGGCTAAACCACCGAAGAGAATGAAGAGGAACGTTCCAATAGCGTGTTGGAGATGAAGGGCCTTTGAGAAGGCCATGGTGGGACCTGAGAAGGGATGATGGGCTGGACAACACACTTGGAAATTACCTGTAGGGAATGACAAGTGATACAAAGGTGAGCCACATTTTCCCATGATGCCAGGTCTTCACTATCCAAGAATACTATTAGGCACATAAGAACCCTAAAGCTGTTTGGGGGTGGGGGAGGAGAGAATCTCAGTGGGACTCCTTAAGGAGCAAATTGCTTCTCACCAGAATCAGGTCCTTCATTGTAACACTAGGATTTAGTCTTCAACTTCATCTGCCTAGTTAAAAAAAAAGAAAAAAAAAAGAAAAAGAATTAAAAAAAAATTCACTGCAATATACAAAATACAGTCTCCCCCCTCCCGACACAGACTCGCAGTCCATCGTAAACACTGCTGGATTTAAATATCAAATCTATTCAATGCATCAACCACAACAACAAATAATCCGGGTAATTTTATCTGACAATGCACAAAGCACAAAAATAGAAAGTCCTGCTCCGCTAAGCTGCCACCTCAGCCCGCACTGTAATTATAATCAGCAGCTTCTTCAGGGAAAAGAAAAAGGGAATGTGGGAAACAGAGGAGAGAGAAATGAGGAAGCACTTTCCATCGCACTTAAAAGACCAGATTCTGATCGCACACCAGCATTATGCAGGCGTAGCTCCCTAGACTTCAGTGGAGTTCTTGTTACTCCTGATTTACACCCCTTGTAAAGGAGGCAAGAGCTGGCCCATAATGGTTATATGGGGCTGGATTCTCACCTTTCATTGTCATTTACACCTGTGCAAAGTGGGTACAAAGGTTCCCAATTAGAATTTTCCACTCACTCTCAGTGCTGACAGCCTTTTGCGCCTGTGCACAGTGAATACAAATGACAACACAGGGTGCAAAGCCGTGGAGAATACGGTCGAGAGTGTCAGTTTTTAATTTGCAGAGGATTTAGCTATTTGGTCCCAGTTTCGTTTCATTAAGGATGGGCTCAGACAAAGAGTTATAATCATAACTATGTATGGACAAGACCTGTTAGGTCATTTAGGACATATTCTGCGGGTCAAGTACAGATGTACTCTGTAGTACATCTTCTAATCCTTTGTCCAGTCCAGTCGGAAACCACCAAGCTAACAGTGAGACGTGTTAAATGAGGGGTTCTCATTGTGGGGAAAATGACCCTAAGGCATGTCAAGAGGTTTGGACAACCCTACAGTTATCGTATTGCTCAGTGGGAATGAGGTACAAGCTGGATGGGAACAAGGCCCTGGTATGAAAAAGTTTGAGGACCAGTGTATTGTTATGGCAGGAGTCACAAGAAGGTGCTGTTACATCTAGTCTTAAAAGTGCTTTTTGTGCAAGCACTGTACATTCCTTGAAGAAATGCCGCCTTGTTGTTAGTTCTGGTAAGCAAGGCCTTTGGGGGAGCTGTTGCAAACAGAAGGAGAGTTTACCCTCTGCCTTAGGCTCTTTAATTAGGAGTACATTTTTGGGGCAGAGGTGCTCCCAAGAATCAGGCACTGGGGTTTGAGCTGAGATTTCTGAAAAAGGAGCTTGCTCTGGATGTTGTTTGTGCCCACCTCTGTTCAAGGACTGGTGCACAGTGTTGACAAAGAAGCTGCATTAAGAAAACATTCAGGGTGAAATCCTGGCTGTATTTAAATCAATGTGAATTTTGCCATGGACTTCAATGGGGCCAGGATTTCTAAGACACACCTCTCTTCCTCCTAGACTTCATGCCAGGAGAAATGGTAAAAGGCCAGCACCACATACTGTGCGACACCCACCCCCACCCCCGCCCCAAGACATAGGCTCTATTAACATCACTATAAAAGATGTGTTATAGCAAAGTTTGCCTCTCCTTCGGCCACATATCAACTCAATGGGAACCAGATTTCAGACTTTAACTCCAAGATTATTTTCTTTATCACCACCAAAACCTAGCTTTTATGTAGCACTTTGCAACCGTAGATCTCCAAGTGCTTTACAAAGGAGTTCAGTATCATTGTCCCCATTCTACAGATGGGGAAACTGAGGCACAGAGCAGTAAAGTGACTTGCTCGCGGTGAGTAGCCCAATGACAGAGCCAGCAATAGAACCCAGTCTCCAGTGTCCCTGTCCATGGCTCCAGGCTCAGAACTAGAGCTGTGGAAATATTTCAAATGTGGTTTGTCAACACATTTGATTGGGAATTCAAAAGGAATCCCCCCCACAATGAAAAATTTCATCTACATTTTTTTCTATTTTTTGACCAGCTCCAGAGCTGGTTATAATATTTCAATAGCGCTGACATTTTGAAAAACCAGCAAAGTTTTTTTTTTTTTTTTAAAGCATCATGGCATTTTAAAACTGGTTTTCCAATCAGTTCTACCAGGAACTTGCCAGTGGGACCCAGCCAATGGGCCTCCTCGCATGAGTGAAGTTTATGCATGTAAGAATGAGTTGCACGGTCCGTCCCCAGGACTCCAATCCATTTAGAAGGTGTTTATCCTTCCCTCCTGCAGCAACAGAAGCCAATCTTTGTTATTGTTACTTTTTTAGCATTGATTTATGGAAATGAAAGTCAGAAATACCAGCACTCCACTCCGAAGGAAAAATGCGGCTTTTACAGGCTCAATATTTCACACCGATTATTCATTCTTCCTCACGAGCTGCTACTTTTCCCTCACATTATATTTTTACTGGTAGCATTAAATGCTGGATGTAGACAATATCTTTGATATATGGACACTTTACAGCACATGCACACACAGACAGAATCCTGACGGGATTTTCCCATCTTCTGGTACAGAAACGAGGGGGGGAGGAATAAGAAAAGGGGTTTCTATGAAAGGCAGATGGGGACATGTTTTGAGGGGTTATAGCATGTTCTGTGCATGACATAGCCTGTGAGTGGCAGGCTGTATTTGCCCTCATATTTTCTTTGAATACAGCATGCTTTTAGCAATACTGATCTCCTTTGTAAAGGACTTTGAGAACTACTGATGAAAAGCACTATCGATATCAGAGTTGGGTATTTCTCTCCTCTCTTTGGGATAGCTGTACTATGGGTCAAAGCATAAGGGACTGAACCCAGGGCTGGTGCAACCATTTAGGTGACCTAGGCAGTCGCCTAGAGCGCTAGGATTTGGGGGGCAGTGTTTGCTTCGGCAGCGACCCCGGCGGCCGGATCTTCAGCCGCCCCAGTCGCCGCCGGCATTTAGGTGGAGGGAGCTGGGGCAGGGGAGCGCGGGGAGGGCCGCCTGCAGCAAGTAAGGGAGGGGCGGTGACACGCAGGGGCCCCAGCTCTCCCCTGCCCCGCCTCGCACACTGCGGCAGCTTCACTTCTCCCGCCTCCCAGGCTTGCGGCACCTAAGCGCATTGGCGCCGCAAGCCTGGGAGGTGGGAGAAGTGAAGCAGCGACAGTGTGCTCGTGCTCAGAGCAGGGGTGAGCTGGGGCAGGGCGGGTGCCTCAGGGCGGGGAGCTGCCGCAAGGGGGGGCGCCTCAGGGTGCAGTGGGGGAGCTGCCGTGGGGGGGGGGCGCCTCAGGGTGGGGGCACGGGGTGGGGAGGGCACAAGCTGGAAGTTTCGCCTAGCGTGCGAAACATCCTTGCCCTGGCCCTGACTGAAACACCACCATAGACAGGTAGGGGTGGAGTCGAGGAACTGGCTAGCACAGCAAAGCAGGTGGTGATCCATGCCCAGGATAGGGCTGGTGTGGATTGTATTCTCCTGGAGGAACAAGGAACCAGGTTATGACTTTGCCTGCTCTGCTCCGGGAGGTGAATACACACTGCTCTGTACTCTGGGTTGTGACAAAGCCACCGTCAAACCCCAAATGCTTAGATAACTGGAAAAAGCCAAGCAGGGCGAGGTGCTAATGCCATAAAACAACGGATGGCACTTCTATAGACCTTCCTTCACCCAGGGCCGCCCGGGGGAAGCAAGTGTGGCAATTTGCCCCAGGCCCCGGGCTCCGCAGGGGCCCCCACGAGCATGGCTGAGGCTCCCTCCCCGGCCCCGTCTCCTCCCCTCCCCTCTCCCGGAGCCTCAGCCCATCCAGCAGCGTCCCGGACAGCTGCAGTGTGGCTCCGGCGGGGCCCCTGAGCCCCGCCCCGCTCAGAGCGGTGTGGTGAGGGGACGGGGCTGCGAGCTCCAGGCTGAGCGGAGGGAGCTGAGCTCAGCGTGGAGCTCCCAGCCCCACCCCCTGACCACGCGGCTCTGAGCGGGGAGGGGCTCGGGCCCTGTCCCCGCCCCCTGACCACGCGGCTCTGAGCGGGGAGGGGCTCGGGCCCTGTCCCCGCCCCCTGACCACGCGGCTCTGAGCGGGGAGGGGCTCGGGCCCTGTCCCCGCCCCCTGACCACGCGGCTCTGAGCGGGGCGGGGCTCAGGCTCCGCTGGAGACACGCTGCCTCTGTTGAGCGAAGCTCTTGGATGTGCTGAGGCTCCGGGTGAGAGGGGAGCCACGGGTAAGGGGCCAGGGAGTCCCGGGGACAGGCAGGAGGCAGAGGTTGGGGGGGCGATCAGGGGACAGGGAAGGGTTGGATCGTGGAGGTTCCAGGGGTCTGTCAGGACTCAGCGAGGGGGTGATAGGGGTTGGGGCAGTCAGGGGACAGGGGTGGGGTCCTGGGGTGGTAGTGGAGGGTCTCTGGGGGACGGTGAGGGGACAAGGAGCAGGATGGGTCGGGGATTCTGAGGGGGGGGCGGGCAGTCGGGGGGCAGGAAGTGGGTGGGGGTCGGATAGGGGGCAGGGCCAGGCTGTTTGGGAGGCACAGCCTTCCCTACCCTAAAGCTCATTCAGCAGTTTGAGGCTTGCAGAAGAGCCGAGCTGTTAGCGTTTCCATTAGGGCTACCAGCCCTTTCACTTCTCAAATGCCAAGTTATAGTCTATATTTAATTTCAGTGCCATAGGGAGATTCATGTCAGGGGAGGGGAGCTTCATTTAAAATTAGCCACTGGGGAGGGATCACATGAGAAGAGCAATATCCTACACCACCTACCTCCTTCCCAACCCTACCAAGGGAGACCCCCTCCTACATTTCCTGAGGCTCCAGAGGGGTTAATTCAGTGGTTCTCAAACTTTTATACTGGTGACCCCTTTCAAATAGCAAACCTCTGAGTGCAACCCCCTCCACCTCCGTATAAATCGAAAACACATTTTTATATATTTAACACTATTATAAATGCTGGTGGCAAAGCAGGGTTTGAGGTGGAGGCTGACAGCTCGCGGCCCTCAGTAATAACCTCGTGACCCCGAGGGGTCCCGACCCCCAGTTTGAGGACCCCTGGGGTAATTTAATTTTAACACCCTATGTCCATTCACATGCATGTGCTATTTTGAGCATTTCAGTTTTCACAACATAGGATCATCCCAGATTAGGAACAAGCTCAAATGCTCAGTTCGTGGAGTATGTACATAAGCTATACTAAAGACAAACCCACAGTAACTGTCTCCAGTTGGTGAGGGACCCCATGGAGCCAGTCTCTAGGAAACAGATAAATGCATGGAGGTTAAGTCCATTAATGGCTATTAGCCAGGATGGGTAAGGAATGGTGTCCCTAGCCTCTGTTTGTCAGAGGGTGGAGATGGATGGCAGAAGAGAGATCACTTGTTAGGTTTACTCCTTCTGGGGCACTTGGCATTGGCCATTGTCGGTAGACAGGATACTGGGCTGGATGGACCTTTGGTTTGACCCAGTATGGCTGTTCTTATGTTCTAACCTAAATGAACCCAAAGTTATGGAGACAGATATGAGTCAAGGAAGCCAGCAGAGTATCAGAAACCTGGAAAAATCTCTGACTGGATGGGCTCAGGCGTTTGGTCACAAGCTGAGGTGGTTCAAAAGTTTTGGATTTTTTTTTTTAAAGCAGAATTTTTTTATTGTTTCTTTAAACAATCAAACACAGCAAGCAGCAGATATTTGGCCACACACTTCTGAAACCCCAAACCATATTCAGGTTTTGGCAGACTAATTTCAGCTTTTCAATTAAAAAAACCACAACCAATTTTGAAGGAAAGCAGACATTGTTCATGATTTTTTTCTGGTTTTTAAAAACCCCTAGTTTTCAATCCAGAAACAGTTTTGACGGCACATATTTGTCCAACTCTTTTAATGAGCTTTAGTGCCGTTTAGCACTAGCTGATGCTGAGAACCACTGATACCTTGTAAAGAAGTTCTCTCAAAACTGGATTTGTGCCGAGATGCAGAAGGTTTATTTTTCCCAGGGCTGCCCATGGGGGGGAGCAAGTGGGGCAATTTGTGCCGGGCCCCGCAAGGGCCCCGACGAGAATATAGTATTGTAATTTTTTTTTATGGAAGGGGCCCCCGAAATTGCTTTGCCCCAGGCCCCCTGAATCCTCTGGGCGGCCCTGGCTTCACCATCAGCTAAGAGAGCTTTGCAAACACGAAGGCCAAATTTTTCACACTCGGGTGCCTAAAGTTAAGCATTTAAATCCATATTCAGAGACTTAAAAAATCATGGTTTGGAGAGGAGGTGTGTGCGGGGCAGCCACAATTCCCTCTGAAATCTAGGTTCCTCTGAGATCACCCATCACTGTGGTACCAGAGTGGTGGCATACAGAAGAGCCTGATGCACTGAAACCCCCAGAAAGACAGGATCACTGCTTTCCGTCTAATGGTCTTGGATTACCAGGGGCAAAAGTCTGTCTGGGGATTGGCCCTGCTTTGAGCAGGGGGTTGGACTAGATGACCTCCTGAGGTCCCGTCCAACCCTGATATTCTATGATTCTATGAAAAGCAAAAAGAATGAGGAGTTCTTGTGGCACCTTAGAGACTAACAAATACATTTGCCCAAATCAATGTGTTAGTCTCTAAGGTGCCACAAGGACTCCTCGTTCTTTTTTTCTGATACAGACTAACACGGCTACCACTCTGAAACATGTAAAATCACAGACTATTGCCCGAGGCCATTCCAGAAGCAAGCCTTAGGTATGTCAGCGATACAGTGTGCTGGAACTGTACTAACCTTAATCTACCCGCAGTCCTCACATCCCTTCTCGGAGGACATTCAGTCATCCTTATCCCCTTCTCAAGGGGGCTGTTAGGGGAGCCCACTCCCTCCCGCCACTCTGGGCTCCCGTAACCAGCAGCCAAAGTCTGCTCGGTCAGACTCCTGGCCGCAGGTTTCCTGGCACTTCTTCCTACCATAGCCTTTCAGCAGGCCTCTCCCACAGCCTACCTAAATTCACCCTTCTCTCAGGACCAGGACTCACAGGGCCCACCCTGGCACCCCTCAAAACTAACCCCTCAAAGTACATCTGGAAACCCACTTCTGCCTTCCTCCAGCTTGGGTTTTCATGCCTCTTATACTTCCCTGACTCAGCTCCTCACTTGAACATCCCTCAGGACGTTCTCCTTGGGAGTCCAGAGCCTACCTTTTTATAGGGCTCCTCACCACCAGAGCCTGCCCCACCCACAGTGGCCACTCCTCATCTCTCCCAGCCTCCTACTCTGGGAAGGATCCGAGAGCCAGCTGTCCCCTGCATTGCCTGCTTGACCCTGCCAGTCTCACCTCTTGCTAGTACAGAGTGAAGAGCTGCAGAATATCAATATCCATCCCTAGCCCCTTCCCCTACCCCTCCTCTAATCTGGGCTTCCTTTCTTTAGACTAATCACCCATCTTCTTCCCCAATTGAGTTTCATCTTTAATTAGGCCTGGCCCACCCTCCTGGTGCAGCTAATTGGCCTCTCAGGCCTATACTAACCCATTCCTTGTCTGCATGAGGTATACACCCCACCACCCATGCTACAAGTGAGCTGGGTGCTTCAGAGAAAACAAAGGAAGACAGGTCCTGTCCCCAAAGAGTTTACAACCTATGGCTGAGATTTTCCGCACTGCTCAGGGGAATTACCGAAGAGCTCCCATTGACTCCAATGGGTGCATCGCAATCCCTTAGGCAGGTTTAAAAATCTCAGCCTGATTTGTATCCATTTATTGTAATTAAATGACATGCTGCCCAGAGGAGTTTGTGCTTTCATTGCTGCTGCTGGTGGCTGCTGTGAAGAGGGGGCTTGAACACCAGGAAATGGATGGAGGCCACCAGCTGGCTAGGCAGCAGGCAAATTAAGCCCTTGCTCATTCTGCTATTGCATATTGTCCTTCTCCACGTGCGCCTGCCTCTCTTTAGCTGTTTCATCCACCTGTTGCATCTTATCATAAACCACTACATGCTGGTCTGGGACCCTCCCCAGCCCGGGAAAATCCAGAGGCCTGGTCTCTTTCAGGCTCTTCGCTCAGGGCCTGGTTTATTAATTCAAACACAAAGGCGGCTAGTTCCCAGTGCAAAACAGCCTGCAGCAGTCATTCCCCTTGCACTGCTCACTCTCTGCCCCTGGAACATGCCCCTTCCTCTAAAGCCCTGATGATTCATGTGACAAGCAGGCAGCCCTTAACCCTTTCCTGCCTCTCCCAGGAAGTTTATATATAAGCGGTCTAGGGCAGGAACTGTCTCCTTATTTAGTCTGTACAGTGCCTGGCACAACGGGGCCCCGATCCTTGATTGAGACCCCTACAGATATTATTATTAACAATAAACATCATAAAAATCATTTAATATAGGTCCCCACAGAGCCAGAAATACAGCTGACTTTCAGTTTCCACTGACCTGAGCTAAATTCAAAAGTGTCCCCACAGTTCATAGATTCCTAGCCCAGAAGGGACCATTCTGATCATCTAGTCCGACCCCATGTATAACACAGGCCGTAGAACTTCACCAAAATAATTTCTAGAGCAGATCTTTTAGAAAAACATGCAGCCGTGATTTAGAAATTGCCAGTGATGGAGAATCCACCGTGACCCTTGGTAAATTGTGCTAATGGTTAGTTATCCTCACTGTTAAAAATTTACTCTTTATTTCCAGGCAGAATTTGTCTAGCTTTGGGTTCCAGCCATTGCATTGTGTTATGCCTTTCTCAGCTAGATTGAAGAGTCTATTATTAAATATTTGTTCCGCAAATAGTTACTTATAGATTGTAATTGTCACCCCTTAGACTCAATCTGTTTAGTTTAACATGGAGAAGGTTATCACCATAAGACGTTGTCTAATCCTTTAATCATTCTCATGGCTCTTTTCTGAACCCTCTCCAATTTTTCAATATCCTTATTGAATTGTGGACACCAGGACAGGACATGGTTTTCCAGCAGCAATATTGGTTCAATATGAACTTTCTTCCAATCTTCTGGAACTTCCCCAGTGTTTCAAGACTTATTGCAAATGAATAACAACAGCCCAGTGAGCTCCTCAGCCAGCTCTTTTAAAACTCTTGTATGCAAGGTCTCTTGACCTTCTGATTTCAAGATGCCTAACTTTGGTTACTGCTGTTTAACAACCTCCTGAGATGCTAGTGGAATGGAGAGCATTATCATATAATATGATCACATTCCCCAAAATACAGAATGTGAGGCTGACCAACCACGTGCCAGCTCATGCCAAGTCCCCATGTCTCAACTGAACACTGACAAATATGTAGCTGGAATAGTCTGGCTCACCTATGTGTTAGTATTGTTAAAATAAATATTAGAGTTATGCAAAAGTGTTTACTGTTTAGACTTTATTGCATGCTTAAAAATTGCTGCCTGCATTAATCTCACTTATAATATCTGTGACAAGATGGCCAATGTAGTATGGTGGGTCCTGCACTTTTCTTGGTGGGGGGAGCTAAGATGCCACCCCTTGCCCCTGCTCTTGGAGCACCAAGGGCCCCACTAGCGGCCCAGGAAGGTGGTAAGGGAGGAAACAGGGGAGGAGGTCTGGGATTGCTCCTCACTCTGAGTCCCATCCCCTCTCAACCCCTACAGGTCCTTATCCTCTTCCCCCTTGGGTGGGGTACCTTCAGTCCTTAGATGCTGGAGCAGGGTCTCCCTTACTCCAGTTTTCTGATCTTCCAAGTCTCACAGCATCCCTCCAAGCTCCAGTCCTCCCTCCCTCTCTCCCCTGACTGCCTGAAGCAGGGGGTTTTATTAGGTTGCTAACAGGGCCTTAATTGACTACAGGTGCTCCAATTAACCAATCTTCCCTAGTCTTCAGAGAACCACACCTTAATTAGCCTAGGGCTTATATACTTCCCCGCTACCACTCTCCCACTGCTCCTTGGCCCTCCTGTATCACACATCTATATCCCTTATTTCAAGGTAATATTTGAGCATTTGTGTTGTAAGCATCTGTAGCTGTGTCTACACTAGAAAATTAGGTTGGTTTAACTACATCAGTCAGGGATGTGAAATATCCACACCCCTGAGTGGTGTAGGTAAGCCGAATTCTTCCATCGACCTAGGGACCGCCTCTCAGAGAGGTGGATTACCTGTGCTGATGGGAGAAGCCCTCCCGTTGGTGCAGGTAGTGTCTACACTGAAGCACTATGGGGTGCAGTTGTGCCACTGTAGCATTTTAAGTGTAGACAAGCCATGAGTAAGTCACCAAACAGGAGAGAGGCATTGATTAGTGTGACATGCTGGCCTGCAATAAAAAAGATGTTCGGATCTGCCCCACAGAAAAGGCCCATCAACACCAAACAAACTATTGTGGAACATCAAAGAGGACAAAAGACCCTGTTGCTTGCTATCCCTGGAACCCATGAAGAGGAGATCTGCAAATGAATTCCTCTCATCAGCTAAGCTGGCAGCTCAGAGAAGTGGGGAAGGGAATAAAAATCCCTGACAAGGAGAAAATACTTCTATGCTGCTTGTACACCGGGGGGGCAAGATTTTCAAGGCATAAGCAAGTGATCCTCAGTGTTTAGCCTGGCTTAGCTCTCAGGGACATATAGATCTTGCTTATTAGAGAAGCTTCTATTACATTTTGAAACTTAAAACTGTAACTCGTGTGTGTATATATATCTTGTCTTTGGTGTGAGATCTAAGGTGCAATTAACATGGGGTAAGTGACTGGTCCCTTGGGACTGGGAGTAACCTGAACATTATTGTGATTTTAGTGTAAGAGACCATCTGTCACAAAGACAAGCTTGTCTGGGTGGCAAGGCGGCTGTCTATGACTCCATGATTAGGCTGTGATAGAGCCTGAGGAGTTTACACTTGATACTTGATTGGTGATAGTACAGACCTCGTAGCAAATTTGGAGTTTGTGCCCTGCCTCCTAACAGGCTGCCCTGATGTTGGTGCTCGTGCTCTTGAACCACTGCAGGACAGCTTGACACAAAACACATGTATTGAACACTTCTGCCTTTTCTGCATTGTTACTGATAACGCTACCATTTCTCGCTAGTGACGGACCAACACATTGTTAAGATTCTTTTCATTCCTAAGATAGTTTAAAAACTCCTTATTGTTTTAAATTCTGCTGGCCACAGATTTCTCCTTGTGTCCCTTTACTTCCCTTATCAATTGTCTGCAATTCCTAGCTTGTGATTTATATTCTTTACTATCCATTTATCCTTTCTTCCATTTGTCATATACTATTTTATTTTTTATAGCTCCCTTCAGTTCCCTTCTAAACCAGGCTGGTTTACTAAAACAGCCTTCTTCAATTGTGGCTTTTATGGCAACTAGTAAAGTGGTGTTAAATAATTCCAAATTATCAGTCACATATTTCTGATTAAAAGCAGCAAAGAGTCCTGTGGCACCTTATAGACTAACAGATGTATTGGAGCATGAGCTTTCGTGGGTGAATACCCACTTCGTCGGATGCATTTAATTTCTGATTAAATTCTTCCTCCCAGTTGATCTGGCTCTTAATTGTTTTCAGCTTTGTTAAGTTGGCCCTTTTAAAGCATCAAGTATAGAGATCACTTGTCTGGACTGTATTGTGTTTGCACATAACAAATGTGATCAAGTCATGATCACTTGCACCTAAGCTACCATTAACTTTTAGTTCTGTGATCAGTTCCTCTTTATCTGCTGAGACAAGGTCTAAGAAAGAATTGCCAGTGAGAGGCTCTATCACCCATGCCTGAGTCACCCAGTCCCCTGTCCTTCAGACCCTTTAAAATGAGTGCTCTCTCTTTTTGCCTGATTGATGCTGGCCCACAGTCATGGCAGATGTTCCTGTTACCCACAGTGCAATTGGTGTGCTGCCACTTAACCACAGCAGTATCTTATTCAAAGGGGAGGGAGATTCTGCCTAAATGCCTGATTCTATTAACATACAATCACCAGTAAAAAAAAAAAAGCCCAGCAGACAAAAGAAAAGCATGCAATCAAAAAGCCTGAGAGAGGCTCACTCGGTGAATCACAGGGCTCGTGATGGTCCGTCAGACACACAATAAAATGTCACACCATGACAAATCCTCAGTGTCTTGCCATAAATCCTTTCCCTGATTGTTCCTGTCTCCTGCCTTTCTAAAAGCCACTGAACATTTCAGACCCTTTTGTAGTGCTCCCTGGTGCCCTGCTGCCTGTGGGAATGAAGCCAGTGCTCTCAGAAGGGGGAGCGCTAGGGGGTCACTTATCCCATCTGGATCCGAGTCAGGTTCAGGGTCCTCTCAGAGATCAGGGTTCAGAACCGGCAGCAACAGTTGTCATGAGGTTTAGAACAGCAGAGACCAGCTGGTCCTGCAGGATTTCTGGGCCAGAACCTTGTATAACTGCTCTTGTGGGATTTCAGCCATGGCTGAACTAGAAGCAGAACTTCTGAATTCCAACCAGGAGGAAAACTCTAGGAGAGGATTCAGATCCAGCCAGCCCTGAAGTTTGGAGGGGCTTAGTTTAGAGGCACTACTTCAGACTCATCTCTAAGGCCCTGATTCAGCAATGTACTGTGACAGACCCAGACCAATGGGGTACAGGAGTCTGGTCGAGGGCAAATATACTGGTCACTGGATGAGTAGTTTTCTGTTCCCTGAGTGACCAGAGCAGGGGCTGCACTAGAGTAATCAGGAACCTGCTAGAACCAATTAAGGCAGACAGGCTGATTAGATCACCTGCAGCCAATCAAGGCAGGCTAATCAGGGCACCTGGGTTTGAAAAGGAGCTCACTCCAATTAGGTGGTGGGGAGCTAGAGGAGAGGGGAGCGAGAGGTGCAAGGAGCGGAGAGTGAGAGGCTGTGCTGCTGGAGGACTAAGGAGTACAAGCGTTATCAGGCACCAGGAGGAAGGTCCTGTGGTGAGGATAAAGAAGGTGTTTGGAGAAGGCCATGGGGAAGTAGCCCAGGGAGCTGTAGCTGTCATGCAGCTGTTACAGGAGGCACTCTAGACAGCTGCAATCCACAGGGCCCTGGGCTGGAACCCGGAGTAGAGGGTGGGCCTGGGTTCCCCCCAAACCTCCCCACTCCTGATCAGACACAGGAGGAGTTGATCCAGACTGTGGGGAAGATCACTGAGGTGAGCAAATCTGCCAATAAACGCAGGACCCACCAAGGTAGAGGAGGAACTTTGTCTCAGTACCTAAGCACGTGCTTAAGTGTTTTTCTGACTAGAGAAGGATTTAAGCTCACGCTTTGCTGAATCAGGGTCTACTCTGAAAGGACTCAGTCCTGCAAGGTGCAGAGTTGAGTTTGCTCAACACCTGGAAGGGGCAGGCCTGGGGTTAGGTGCACAATGCGCTTCTCGTCCAACTTCAGCTCTGCTGTGAAGCCTTTCAGAGCTCAGCTGCCAGAGAGAGATTCAACAACACAGAACGTCCTGGGGGCTTTAGGAATTCTCCATTAGCCCGTCACCTGGGCCCAGTTACACTGGTGTAAATCTGGAGTAACACCTCTTCATCAGTGTGATTACTCTGGAGTTACACCTGTGTAAGTGAGAGCAGAATTTGACCTGATGGCCGTGAACCATACAGGCTCCCTCAGGGCAGAGCTCGTCCTGAAGGGCTTCAGCCAAATCCCTTGGAAGTCAACAGAAGGATTCCCATCAGTTTCAACAGCCAGCAGATCAGACTCATAGCCTGTGCGCTGTTTGGGGCAGATAACTTTCCTTCTAGCTATTGTATTTATGCCTACTCATCACTATAGTGCCTTTTTCTAGATCCAGATGGCCCCTGGGGCTCAAGACACAAATGGGAACGAATTAGCAGGTAAAGCTCGGATCTTGCTGGAGGTGGAGACGAAGCAACTCAGGCCAGTGGCTTACGGCTGGCCACACAGACAAGCCAGAACATTAGCAACAGCAAGCGACTGGGGTGAGTGATTTGTACAGTTGCAATGTATGGAGATACGTCATGAGGACACCCCTCCACTGTCCATCCTAAAACATTTTCTTCTAAGAAGATGGAGCTGTGTGTCTGGGGAGGACTTCTCAGCTGATTACGATTCAAAAACACGCTGCCCGGCTCTAGAAAATCACCCTGCCATCCAGAGATCATTTCTAGTGAGTGGTTAAAATTTCATCTCGGCTGATTGCTTATCACTACGTGCACTCACATTTCTCTTTATTCTAGCGGGACAGAGGGCTGCCCTTGCAGTGTTAGCGGGCTGCTGATTAATGCCCATCTTTATATACCCAGCACCCCTTTGTGTTTGGCCCACGTTTCAGCTCCGATAAACACACCCTGGAAAGAATTCTACTTTTAAGCATGGGTAAATTGCAGCCAACCTCCCCCCTCCCCGCCCACAATCTGTCCAAAGGCGGGGGGGGGCCCAATCCTCCTCCTGATGTCAGTGGCAACACACACGTTAGCTATATAGGAATTTCCATCACGTAGCAGACCCATGGACCATCTAGTCCCATGGCCGGTCTTCAACAGTGGCCAGCAGAAGAGGCTTCAGAGATATGTGCACGAAAACCCCACAACAGGCAGATATGGGGTAACCTGCCCCCCTCCCCAGGGAAAGTTTCAAAGACTGAATGACACAGAGGATGAGACCCTCTGCACTTAATCGGCAATGGTTTTGTTGGCCTGTGGGTGTAGTGGGCCCTGGAAAATTGGGGGTGGGAAGGGGTGAGTGAGTTAACCCCGTGGAATGGAAGTTTGTTCAAAACGCATAGGCTACGTCCACGCTAGGGGGCTGATTCCCTTTTTGCCTATTCCTGCTAGCACTCATCTGCATTAGCACACAGCTGCAGTACTCTGGGCACTGGCAGCATGTGCTAGCCACCCCGAATATGTACCCACAGGGTTCAGGCGGGGGTGTATGTGGGGCGGCTAGCAAGATGCTGATCCTGTGTGTGCTAACACGGGTACACTACTATTTTTAGCACACAAGCTCGGAGGAGAGCTAGCAGAAGTAGGCGATCATAACGCCAGAAGAGACTGTTGTGGTCATCTAATCTGACCACCTGTAATCACAGGCCATGTGACTTCCCCGTAGTCATTCTTGCTGTGGTTGAATCAGAGCTTGTCTTTTAGAAAAGCATCCAGACTAGATGTACAAGTGTCCAGTGTTGGAGAATCCACCACGACCCTTCCTAAGTTGTTCCAAGAGTTAATTACTGGAGCTGGCCAGGAAGTTTCTGTCAGAATGACTGTCCACTGGGAAATGCAACAATTTAAGTTTTCCATGGGAGAGTTCTGGTTGTGCTGAAAACCAAAATGAAATATTTCATATCGGGTCAATCTGACCCAAACTGGGCAGTCTGATTCATTGAAATGATCTGAAACACATTGTTTCAAGTCATTTCAACATTAACTGTGTTTCTTTTCACATGCCCGTTGCTTTATGAGAGTTGTAATTCCAGTCTCCGAACTCCTCGATGCCTGTGCTATCCATGAGCTCAGGCTCGATGAATTAATGGTTCCTTCTGGCCTTGAACTCTGTGATCACCTGTCAGGGTCTGCAGCAGAGTGAGTCTCCAGGCAGCCTCAGCAGTACAGCTGGCCTTACAGCAAGCTGCCTGATTAGCCACGCCACCTGCTTGGCTGGAGGGGCCAGCAGGCCGGCTTTTAAGCCAGCAGCAGCAGCAGCCACTTGCTGGCTACCCATGCCCACCCCTGTGCCTGCTCCTGTGTTACTTTGTTCCTGTTGCTTCTGCTTTGCAATCAGTCCTGCCCCTTCCCTGGACCGCTGCTTGCCTGATACCCTGCTTGGCCCAGTTCCTGCCCTCCAGCTTGACCCGTGGTTTTGGCTGACTGCTGACCTTAGTCCTTGGTTCCTGAAGCCTGCTCCAACCCCCAGGTCTGACACCCACTCTGACCACTAGGCTAGACTGCTTTCGTTCCAGTCGGCTGACACTACCTCTCCCACCAAGCTGTATGGGGCAGCATGGGAGTCACATGACTATGTGCATTATGGGAGATGTAGCCCAGTCATGGAGAGACTGAGGCTCCCAAAATACAACTCCGATTTGGGATGCAAGCAAATATCTAAACGTCAGCATTTCCCAGAGGATGGACATTTTTAAGTTCTCTCAGCTCTATAAATTGCCCTCCCTGTTAAAAAATTGGTGCATTATTTCCAATCTGAATTCGTCTAGCTTCAACTTCCAGGATTTTTTGTTGTGTTTTTGTCTACTAAATGGAACAACTGTTGTGATAATTTGGCCTACAGATGTACCTAATTGTGAGCCCAACTGAGAGAAGTGAGTGAAAGTTCATCAAGTGTTACAATAACCTGTAGCAACAAATGTTGCAAATGGGAGAGAGGGACTGAATTAGTCCAAACAAAAAGGCCCGCTGGTATAATTCAAGGACTGTATTGAGATCGTGCCTGGTTAACAAGAAAAGAGTGGGAGACATTAAGGACAGCCAAGGGGCACCTGATATGCGGTAATGATCTACAGCCGGCTTAACCCATTCAAGTGTACACCACTTCTTCAGTGTCATGAAATGTATCTAAGTGCCACGCAAAGTGTCAATGAAAAGCTCCTGATTCACTGGTCATTAACATCATCACGTAATGTGGGTGCAAGCAAATGATGCAAAGTTATGGACATAAACTGAAATTATAATTCTTAAAATGTTTGCCAGCCAACAAGGAGTTAGCCCACTCTAAACAAAGGAATGTGGTTTCCCCACCTGGAGTTACTTCCGAAGTATTTTGAAAGACCATGAGAATGTATTTACGTGTCACATAAGCAGAGCCATCAAGCTAACAAGGGGCGGAAACAAACCACACACTATCTCGGCAGGGAAGGAGATTAACAATCATATGTCTAATGTTCATTCACTTGCAGGAACTAAATAACTTGCATTTTAGCAGACAATAAGCAGCAGGACACTTCCTTCAAGACAGACTCCATGTTGCCTTCCTCACAGCTGGAAATCGCCTTTATCTGGAAGTATCCTTCGGAAGAATCCATTCAAAGATTCAATGGACTATAAAAGAGAGGGGGACAGAATCCAAAGTTGTGTCTTTCATCTAAGAAGATAAAGGTACCAGCCCTTTGATGCTGTGGGATAGACCCTGAGCCAGGAGCTTGGTCAGCCATCTAGCTGAAATCACGAGGTTTTAGTCACTAGAAAGTATTTCAATCTTTATTTCTCTTGCAACCATTTTTCACTTTAAACCTCTTTGGAATTAAATTGATTTTATTATTTTTAATCTAGATCAGTCCAGTCCTGCATTTGAAATGATCTGTTTGGTAACTCCAGTTAAAGTAACAAACTGTTGGATATTGACGCTTTAAGGGACCACTGAACCTTAACATTCCTCTGATTGTTCCAGGACAGGGCGGGACCTTTCAGAACACCTGTTTTTGAGGAAACCAAGACTGGGGAGAGTGTGGAGTCAACTTACTGGTTGCTAACCAAGGCTGGTGGAGATCACTGGAAGTCTGTGGTATTGCCTCAGGCTCCTGGATCCAGTGTTGTACCAGGGCTGCCCAATAGACAGACATACAGGGCATAGTTGTTGCTCACTGTGGGTATCACCGCTACAATAGCAAAGCATGAAGGTACCTAAGGGTTACAGGGTAAGAGGCGGCACAACTCTTCACCAATCTGGACTGCACCTCAGAAAGTGACATCCGCCCATCACTCCCTTTTGGGCTCCCTAAAGAAATAGGAGTGAAAATTTTGCTATTGGAGCAAGCAAGTGTTGTAAGAAAGACACAAGAAGGAATTCTTCCACTCTGTTCCATGCTGATAAGGCCTCAGCTGGAGTACTGCAATGCAGTTCTGGGCGCCACATTTCAGGAAAGATGTGGACAAACTGGAGAAAGTCCAGAGGAGAACAACAAAAACGATTAAAGGTCTAGAAAACATGACCTGTGAGGGAAAATTGAAAGAGACTGGGTTTGTTTTGTCTGGAGAAGAGAAGACTAAGGGTGAACATGATAGTTTACGTACATAAAATATTGTTACAAGGTGGAAGGTGAAAAATTGTTCTCCTAAATCACTGAGGACAGGACAAGAAGCAATGGGCTTAAATTACAGCAAGGGAGGTTTAGGTTGGACATTAGGAAAAAAGCTTCCTAACTGTCAGGGTGGTTAAGCACTGGAATAAATTGCCCAGGGAGGTTGTGGAATCTCTATCATTGGAGAGTTTTCAGAGCAGGTTGGACCAACACCTGTCAGGGATGGTCTAGTTAGTACATAGTCCTGCCTTGAGTGCAGAGGACTGGACTAGATGTCCTATTAAGGCCCTTTCCAGTCCTACATTTCTATGATTGACAATCATGGCTGCCACCCACACTCTCTCTTAGGATCCCAGACCTTCTTTATTCTAATGCTGAGAGATGTCTAGAGACTGGGCTACAGAGAGGAAGCCAAACTACATCACTACCCTCAGCGAAATCCCAGCTACCACCTGGGATGTTGACTTTGCCACACACACACACACACACACACACCCCATTTGTGTGTTCTTTTCCTTCCCCATCTTATTGCTTCTCTTTCCTGTACCTCTCCTTTTTCCTTCTGCTTAATAAGAGTCTGGCTTAAATCAGCCAAACCTGTGTATTTTGCAATACTGCTGTAAGCCTGTGACCAGAAAGAGGCAAGTAAAAATCAATGCCCTAAACACCCCGATGCCAGTACAAGTTTGTCAGGTCTTGGAGTGGCTGACAAGACCATGCACTGGGCCAGTGTTTTCCCAGCAACAAGGCTGCAAGTGAGAGTCAATGCCAGAGACAGAAGGTGCATTTTCTATCCCTGCTGTTCCTTTTCCTCCTCTTTTGTGTTTGTCTTAGAAAATGGGATCAGACTTTAACAGCAACAACCATGCCACTGACTCCTTCTCTTCTTCCCAAAAGAACAGTTATTACTATCTTTAATACCACCTAACAACTGTCAAGCAAGGGGTAGGTCTTTCATAGAATATCAGGGCTGGAAGGGACCTCAGGAGGTATCTAGTCCAACCCCCTGCTCAAAGCAGGGCCAATTCCCAACTAAATCATCCCAGCCAGGGCTCTGTCAAGCCTGACCTTAAAAACCTCTAAGGAAGGAGATTCCACCACCTCCCTAGGTAACCCATTCCAGTGCTTAACCACTGAGTGAAAAAGTTTTTTCTAATATCCAACCTAAACCTCCCCCACTGCAACCTGAGACCATTACTCCTTGTTCTGTCATCAGGTACCACTGAGAACAGTCTAGATCCATCCTCTTTGGAACCCCCTTTCAGGTAGTTGAAAGCAGCTATCAAAATCCCCCCTCATTCTTCTCTTCTGCAGACTAAACAAGCCCAGTTCCCTCAGCCTCTCCTCACAAGTCATGTGCTCCAGCCCCCTAATCATTTTTGTTGCCCTCCGCTGGACTCTTTCCAATTTTTCCCCATCCTTCTTGTAGTGTGGGGCCCGAAACTGGACACAGTACTCCAGATGAGGCCTCACCAGTGCTGAATAGAGGGGAATGATCACATCCCTCGATCTGCTGGCAATGCCCCTACTTATACAGCCCAAAATGCCATTAGCCTTCTTGGCAACAAGGGCACACTGTAGACTCATATCCAGCATCTCATCCACTGTAACCCCTAGGTCCTTTTCTGCAAAACTGCTTCCTAGCCATTTGGTCCCTAGTCTGTAACAGTGATTGGGATTCTTCCATCCTAAGTGCAGGACTCTGCACTTGTCCTTGTTGAACCTCATCAGGTTTCTTTTGGCCCAGTCCTCTAATTTGTCTAGGTCCCTGTAGCGGGCCGGTGTGGCTCCCCTCCTCCCCGGAGAGGGTTGAGCCCCGGACACAGGAAGGGGCGGGGCTACAGCAGGGTGAGCCCGCCCCTCAGAGGGTCAGGCGGCGACCCGGAAGAATAAAAGCCGGGCCTCCCAGCTCAGTCAGCTCTCAGCCACCGGGGAGAGCAGACCTGCCTGAGGGAGCTCCTACCGGAGGAACCACTGGAGCCCCGAGCGACTGCCTGGACTGGACGGAGAGCACCCTACCTCGCTCCTGGGAAGACCAGCCGGAACTCCCCCGCGCCACCTACGACGAGGAGCCCGGGGGAGCGGCCCAGCTGCCGTGCTGTTACCCCGAGGAGCCCCCGGGGCAGGATTGGCTGGACTTCCCTAAGGACCTACCAGACCTACCCCCCAGCCCGGGTTGGGACGAGCCCATGCAGTGGGACTTCCCGGGGCGAGACGCCGTGGACCAGGTAGGCCAAGAGGGGGATAGTGGAAGTGGCCCGGGGGCAGCTGACCTCAGTCAGGCTGCTGACCAGACTGAACCCATGTCAGTGTGTTGCGGTCAGGATCCCCACTGACCGTCAGCGGTGATGACCGCTGCCTAGGGCCCCGGGCCGGGACACAGTGGAGTGGGTGGGCCTGTGTCCCCCCCTGCCACCCCACTCACGGGTGGCAGTCGTCCCCCTCTACCTACTGGCTCAGCCTGCCGCAAAAGGCCTGAGCCCCTGTACTGTTTGTTACTGGCTCAGCCTGCCACAAGAGGCCTGAGCCCCTGTACTGTTTGCTACTGGCTCAGCCTGCCACAAAAGGCCTGAGCCCCTGTACTGCTTGCTACTGGCTCAGCCTGCCACAAGAGGCCTGAGCCCCTGTACTGCTTGCTACTGGCTCAGCCTGCCACAAAAGGCCTGAGCCCCTGTACTGTTGTTACTGGCTCAGCCTGCCACAAGAGGCCTGAGCCCCTGTACTGTTTGTTACTGGCTCAGCCTGCCACAGAAGGCCTGAGCCCCTGTACTGTTGTTACTGGCTCAGCCTGCTGCCCAAGGCCTGAGCCCCTGTACTGTTTGTTACTGGCTCAGCCTGCTACCAAAGGCCTGAGACCTATTTAGACTGTTTGTCGCCCAGCCCCTGCACCAGGGGGCCTGGGCCTGTCCTAGCCTTAAAGAGACAGGACAGAACCCCTGTGAGACCAGCGGGCCGGTGTGGCTCCCCTCCTCCCCTCAGAGGGTTGAGCCCCGGACCCACCTGTTACAAGTGGCACCTAACCAGGGATTGTGATCCCTTGCCCCTGTGAGAAGGGGCCGGTGAGAGGGCGGCGGACCGCCCCTCTTAGCCAGGAAGATGGAGACTGACCGGCTGGTCCAGCTGCTGGTGGAAAGCCAGGAGCGGCAACAGACGGCTCAGCTCCTACAACAGCAGCAACAGCATGCCGCCCAGCTGGAACAGCAGCGGCAGCGAGACGCAGCCCAGCTCCAGCAGCAGCAACAGCAACAGGTAGCTCAACTAGAGCAGCAACAGCAGCTGGTGCAGCAGCTTGGGACCCAGCTGCAGCACCTCCTCGGGCCCGCCCCCTGCCCCGCTGAATGGCCCGCGGGGGAGGGCACGGGGGGGGGTCCGCGTCTGGCGACCCCCCTGCGTCTGACCAAGATGGGCCCAGATGACGACCCGGAAGCCTTCTTGGTCACTTTTGAGCAGGTGGCCCTCGTGGCGGGATGGGCAAGAGACCAGTGGGCCACCTTGCTGGCCCCCTATTTGACCGGGACGGCCCAAGCAGCCTACCGGGGGCTGGCGACCAAAGAAGCCCGCGACTACGACCGCGTGAAGGCTGCAGTCCTAGACGCTTTGGACATTAGCCCGGAGACGTTTAGGCAGCGATTCAGGCGACATACCTACCCGGCGGGAGCCCGTCCCCGGATGGTGGCCCAGACCCTGAAGGAGGCCTGCCGTAGGTGGCTGCAGCCAGACGTCAGGACGGCGGAGGAGGTCACCGAGCAGGTGGTGTTGGAGCAGTTTGTTCACACCCTGCCGGCCAAAGGCAGGGCCTGGGTACTCCGCCACCGACCGAAGACCTTAGCGGACGCCGTCGCGCTCATGGAGGGCTTCCTGGCGGCTGAAGCCTCGATAGGGCCCACCTTCCGGCCACCTACCTCGGGGCCCGAACGACCCCGGGACGAGAAGAGGGCATCGAACATGCCCCACCCACGAGGCCCAGATCACGGGCCGGGACCCCGACAGGGAACCCTGACTCCACGCTGGGAAGCAGCCCCCCGGCTGACTACCCCGGCCTTCACCCAGGGAGCGCCCAAGGTCCGGCGGAGCCCCCCCCGAAGTACCAGAACAAGCCTTCCCCGGAGTGGACGCCCTGAGCTCGGTCCCTGCTTTAGATGTGGGAAAGCAGGACATGTACAACGAGACTGTCCTGAGATGGATTGCAGTTTCGGGCAGGTTTACGTAGGGGCCGGCCGGGCCCGCCGGGCGGAGGCCCCCAAGCTGATAATCCCGGTGACGGTTGAGAACCAGACCACACAGGCCCTGATCGATTCAGGGTGCGGCCAGACCCTGGTCCGCCAAACTCTGGGACCACCGGCCGACCCCCGTCTGACGCCGATACAATTACAGTGCATCCATGGAGATGTCCGACCTTACCCGAGTGCCTGGGCCCAGCTAACGGTGGGAGGCATTACCCGGCGGGTAGTCGTCGGTCTGGCGCCCGGCCTGGCCTATCCTGTGATTCTGGGGCGAGATTGGCCCTCATTTGAAGAGGTCCTCAGGG
Organism: Mauremys mutica; assembly: GCF_020497125.1. Lineage (NCBI taxonomy): Eukaryota > Metazoa > Chordata > Testudines > Geoemydidae > Mauremys > Mauremys mutica. The sequence goes on from NC_059076.1 coordinate 137,428,890, forward strand.
CAACGCCGGGGTTGGCTGCTGAACCCCGGGGACCTCCACCAGAGGCGGGGCAGGCGGGTGAGGAGAGTGAGGGAGGAGACCAAGAAGGTCAGGGACCGCCGGGACCAACTCCCTCAGCACCTCGCTTCGATACGGACTTTTGCCGCGACCAGCGGTCGGACCCAACGCTTAGCCGGGCCTACCAACAACTTGCGGCCGTCGACGGCTCCGTAGTGGATTCTCATCGGGCCACGCAGTGGCCTCATTTCGAGCTGCGGCGAGATCGGCTCTACCGCATCGATCGAGACCCACGCACCCGGGAACCCTTGACGCAGTTGCTGGTACCCTGTTGTCACCGCAGGGCCGTGATGCAGTTGGCCCACGATGTGCCTGCCGCCGGGCATCTGGGGCAAGAAAAGACCCTCGCCCGAATCCTGGCGCGGTTCTTTTGGCCCAGTATCCATCAAGAGGTGAAGCAATATTGTACCTCCTGTCCCGAGTGCCAGCTGGCCGCACCGCCTCGGGTATCCAAGGCCCCCTTAGTCCCTATGCCAGTCATCGAGACCCCCTTTGAGCGGGTCGCCATGGACCTGATAGGTCCGCTTCCCCGAAGCGCGGCCGGCTTCCAGTATGTTCTCGTCCTCGTGGACTACGCCTCCCGCTTCCCCGAGGCCGTTCCCCTGCGGAGCATCACCGCCCGGACCATTGCGGGGGAACTGATGAAGATTTTTGCCCGAGTAGGGTTGCCTAGGGAGATCCTAACGGATCAGGGCACTAACTTCACGTCCCGGCTGCTCCAACAGGTCTGCAAGCTCCTGGGGGTGAAACAGCTGCATACGTCGGTATACCACCCGCAGACCGACGGGTTAGTAGAGCGGTTTAACCGCACCCTTAAGGACATGCTAAAAAAATTCCCCCCCGAGGAATTGCGGCACTGGGACCAGTTCCTACCGCCCCTGCTGCTGGCCATCCGGGAGGTTCCGCAAGCCTCGACCAAGTTCTCCCCCTTTGAACTGTTGTACGGGCGGAGACCCCGCGGGCTTCTAGATTTGATGCGGGAAACATGGGAGGAGTCGGTCTCCCCAACCCAGGGCCTCCTCCAGTACGTCCACCAGTTACGGGAATACCTAACTCAGGCCGGGACAGTAGCCCGGGAGAATTTGCGGGCAGCCCAGGCGAAGAAGGAGCGGAACTATAACCAGGAGGCACGGGCCCGGAGGTTTGCTCCTGGGGACCGGGTCCTACTGCTTCTACCCTCCAGCGAGTCGAAGCTGTTGGCCCGTTGGCAGGGGCCCTATGAGGTGGTGCGGCAAGTGGGACCCGTGACATACGAAATCCGCCAACCCGACCGACGGAAGAAGCTCCAGGTCTACCACATCAACCTGCTAAAGCCATGGTGTGACCGAGAGGGCCTACTGATCGACCCTTGCCCGCCTGAGCCCGAACTGGGCCCGGACACGGCCGAGACAAGGGGTGTGGAGGAACCCCCGATAGGCCCCTCGCTCACGGCAGAGCAGCGTAAGCAGGCTACCTGTCTCCTGCAGGCTTTCCAAAAAACCTTCACGGCAGTCCCGGGGTATACAACCCGGGCCTGTCACACGATTCTGACCGAGCCAGGGAAAACGATCAGGGAAACCACCCGGCCTTTGCCATACCGGATGCGGCAGGAGGTAGAAGAAGAGGTCCGAACCATGTTGGCCTTGGGGGTCATCGAGCCTTCCTGCAGTGAATGGCGCAGTCCGGTGGTGCCGGTCCCCAAACCGGACGGTACGCGCCGATTTTGTATAGACTTCCGTCGGGTGAACGCCATCTCGCGGTTTGATGCCTATCCAATGCCCAGGGTGGACGAACTCCTGGACCGCCTGGGGGAAGCCCAATTTATTACCACCCTGGACCTGAGCAAAGGATATTGGCAGATCCCACTCGACGAAGCATCCAAAGAGAAAACGGCCTTTGCTACCCCCTCAGGCCTTTATCAATTTAATCGAATGCCGTTCGGCCTCCATGGGGCCCCTGCGACCTTCCAGCGGTTGATGGACCACCTCTTGCGGCCCCATCAGGAGTATGCGGCCGCCTACTTGGATGACGTGGTAATCTACAGCCGCCACTGGGAAGATCACCTCAACCGGGTCGCCACGGTCCTACGAACCTTGCGAGAGGCAGGGTTGACCGCCAACCCTAAGAAATGTAGGATCGCATGGCAGGAGACCACCTATCTGGGCTACACGGTGGGAGGAGGACGAATCAGACCCCTGGTAGGCAAGGTACAGGCCCTTGCGGACTGTCCCACACCCACGACGAAACGCCAAGTGCGGCAGTTCCTGGGGCTCGCCGGGTATTATCGGCGGTTTATTCCGCAATTCGCATCAATTGCCGCACCCCTAACTGAGCTCCTCACGAAAAATAGCCCCCGACAGGTGCGCTGGACGGCCGAGTGCGAGGTGGCCTTCCAGACCCTGAAGGACCGCCTTTGCCAGGAACCAGTCCTGTACAGCCCGGACTTCGACAAGCCGTTTGTTCTACAGACAGACGCGTCTAAGACCGGCGTCGGGGCGGTCCTGTCGCAAGAAGCGGATGGGGGGGACCATCCAGTGATATACCTCAGCCGGAAGCTATTCCCCCGCGAGCGCAACTATTCCGTGATCGAGAAAGAAGCCCTAGCGGTGAAGTGGGCCTGTGACGCCCTCCGATTCTTCCTCCTAGGTGCCCCCTTCACCCTCGTCATGGACCATGCACCCCTCCAATGGTTAATGAGGATGAAGGATAACAACCCCCGGATCATGCGGTGGTACCTAGCCCTACAGCCCTATGCCTTTACCATCCGGCATCGGGCGGGCAAGGACCACGCGAATGCCGACTTCCTGTCCCGCCTTGAGGAGATGGAAGGACCTGGCCCCAAGGTATGGGAGCCAGGCTTGAGGGGGGGGGAATGTAGCGGGCCGGTGTGGAACCCCTCCTCCCCGGAGAGGGTTGAGCCCCGGACACAGGAAGGGGCGGGGCTACAGCAGGGTGAGCCCGCCCCTCAGAGGGTCAGGCGGCGACCCGGAAGAATAAAAGCCGGGCCTCCCAGCTCAGTCAGCTCTCAGCCACCGGGGAGAGCAGACCTGCCTGAGGGAGCTCCTACCGGAGGAACCACTGGAGCCCCGAGCAACTGCCTGGACTGGACGGAGAGCACCCTACCTCGCTCCTGGGAAGACCAGCCGGAACTCCCCCGCGCCACCTACGACGAGGAGCCCGGGGGAACGCCCCAGCTGCCATGCTGTTACCCCGAGGAGCCCCCGGGGCAGGATTGGCTGGACTTCCCTAAGGACCTACCAGACCTACCCCCCAGCCCGGGTTGGGACGAGCCCATGCAGTGGGACTTCCCGGGGCGAGACGCCGTGGACCAGGTAGGCCAAGAGGGGGATAGTGGAAGTGGCCCGGGGGCAGCTGACCTCAGTCAGGCTGCTGACCAGACTGAACCCATGTCAGTGTGTTGCGGTCAGGATCCCCACTGACCGGCAGCGGTGTGGACCGCTGCCTAGGGCCCCGGGCCGGGACACAGTGGAGTGGGTGGGCCTGTGTCCCCCCCCTGCCACCCCACTCACGGGTGGCAGTCGTCCCCCTCTACCTACTGGCTCAGCCTGCCGCAAAAGGCCTGAGCCCCTGTACTGTTTGTTACTGGCTCAGCCTGCCACAAGAGGCCTGAGCCCCTGTACTGTTTGCTACTGGCTCAGCCTGCCACAAAAGGCCTGAGCCCCTGTACTGTTTGTTACTGGCTCAGCCTGCTACCAAAGGCCTGAGCCCCTGTACTGCTTGCTACTGGCTCAGCCTGCCACAAAAGGCCTGAGCCCCTGTACTGTTTGCTACTGGCTCAGCCTGCCACAAGAGGCCTGAGCCCCTGTACTGTTTGCTACTGGCTCAGCCTGCCACAAGAGGCCTGAGCCCCTGTACTGCTTGCTACTGGCTCAGCCTGCCACAAGAGGCCTGAGCCCCTGTACTGCTTGCTACTGGCTCAGCCTGCTACCCAAGGCCTGAGCCCCTGTACTGTTGTTACTGGCTCAGCCTGCTGCCCAAGGCCTGAGCCCCTGTACTGTTGTTACTGGCTCAGCCTGCTGCCCAAGGCCTGAGCCCCTGTACTGTTTGTTACTGGCTCAGCCTGCTACCAAAGGCCTGAGACCTATTTAGACTGTTTGTCGCCCAGCCCCTGCACCAGAGGGCCTGGGCCTGTCCTAGCCTTAAAGAGACAGGACAGAACCCCTGTGAGACAAGCGGGCCGGTGCGGCTCCCCTCCTCCCCTCAGAGGGTTGAGCCCCGGACCCACCTGTTACAGTCCCTCTGTATCCTCTCCCTACCCTCCAGTGTATCTACCACTCCTCCCAGTTTAGTGTCATCAGCAAACTTGCTGAGAGTGCAGCCCACGCCATCCTCCAGATCATTAATGAAGATATTGAACAAAACCGGCCCCAGGACCGACCCTTGGGGCACTCCACTTGAAACCGGCTGCCAAGTAGACATGGAGCCGTTGAGCACTACCCATTGAGCCTGATGATCTAGCCACCTTATAGTCCATTCATCCAGCCCATACTTTAACTTGCTGGCAAGAATACTGTGGGAGACCGTATCAAAAGCTTTGCTAAAGTCAAGGAATAACACATCCACGGCTTTCCCCTCATCCACAGACCCAGTTATCTCATCACAGAAGGCAATTAGGTTAGTCAGGCATGACTTGCCCTTGGTGAATCCATGCTGACTGTTCCTGATCACTTTCCTCTCCTCTAAGTGCTTCAGAATTGATTCCTTGAGGACCTGCTCCATGATTTTACCAGGGATTGAGGTGAGGCTGACTGGCCTGTAGTTCCCCGGATCCTCCTCCTTCCCTTTTTTAAAAATGGGCACTACATTAGCCTTTTTCCAGTCATCCGGGACCTCCCCCATTGACCATGAGTTTTCAAAGATAATGGTCAATGGCTCTGCAATCACATCCACCAACTCCTTTTGCACTCTTGGATGCAGCGCATCCGGCTCCATGGACTTGTGCTCATCCAGTTTTTCTAAATAGTCCTGAACCACTTCTTTCTCCACAGAGGGCTGGTCACCTTCTCCCCATACTGTGCTACCCAGTGCAGCAGTCTGGAAGCTGATCTTGTTTGTGAAGACGGAGGCAAAAAAAAATCATTGATTACATTAGCTTTTTCCACATCCTCTGTCACTTGGTTGCCTCCCTCATTCAGTAAGGGGGCCACACTTTCCTTGACTTTCTTCTTGTTGCTAACATACCTGAAGAAACCCTTCCTGTTACTCTTAACATCTCTTGCTAGCTGCAACTCCAAGTGTGATTTGCCCTTCCTGATTTCACTCCTGATGCCTGAGCAATTTTTATACTCCTCCCTGGTCATTTGTCCAATCTGCCACTTCTTGTGAGCTTCTTTTTTGCGTTTAAGATCAGCAAGGATTTCACTGTTAAGCCAAGCTGGTCGCCTGCCATGTTTACTATTTTCTACACATTGGGATGGTTTTATCCTGCAACCTCAATAAGGACTCTTTAAAATACAGCCAGCTCTCCTAGATTCCTTTCCCCCTCCTGTTATTTTCCCAGGGGATCCTGCCCATCAGTTCTCTGAGGGAGTCAAAGTCTGCTTTTCTGAAATCCAGGGTCTGTATTCTGCTGCTCTCCTTTCTTCCTTGTGTCGGGATCCTGAACTCAACCATTTCACAGTCACTGCCTCCCAGGTTCCCATCCACTTTTGCTTCCCCTACTAACTCTTCTCTGTTTGTGAGCAGCAGGTCAAGGAGAACTCTGCCCCTAGTTGGTTCCTCCAATACTTGGACCAGGAAACTGTCCCCTACACTTTCCAAAAACTTCCTGGATTGTCTGTGCACTGCTGTATTGCTCTCCCAGCAGATATCAGGGTGATTAAAGTCTCCCATGAGAAACAGGGCCTGCGATCTAGTAACTTCTGCTAGTTGCCGAAAGAAAGCCTCATCCCCCTGGTCTGGTGGTCTATAGCAGACTCCCACCACGCCATCACCCTTGTTGCTCACACTTCTAAACTTAATCCAGAGACTCTCAGATTTTTCTACAGTTTCATACCGGAGCTCTGAAAAGTCATAACAACTTACTAATAACTCTCCCCAGCAAAGGGAACACAGGCTGTTATGAAAATGCCAGCCTTAGTTAACACTTTACATTGCAAATGCTGTAGCAGTTTTTCCTTCTTTTCTGTATCTTTAATAAGAGGATTTTTAATGGCGTGTTTGCCCGGGTGCTAAGCAGGCTGGGGTGGCTCCATACCAATCCCTGAACCTCGCTTAACACTGTTTAACGTTGGACAGTGAGTGGGTTATATTAACACCTTTGGCCCATGTGTTCCCTCTAAATTAATACAGCAGAACCCTCTGTTAGCAAATTTCTGTTCCCCAAGCAGGTACTTTCCAACTGCGAGCAAGTCGCCTTCTCTTGGTAGCCAGGAAATCAGCTGGACCCTGTAGCGTTGCAGACTCCCCCCTGCAGCGCCTCCTGCTTGTGACTTCCAGGAATTAGCTCGTGCCAGCTCCGGAGCGCCCTCTGCAGGCCGGTGATCCACCTGTCCTCTGGCCCCCGTGTCCCTCCCAGACCCAGTGCCCCTTTAACTGGGCGCTTCCCACCAGAAGTACCCCTACAATTCTGGGTCTCCCCCTCCCAGGGGAACCCCCACCCACTATCCCCACTTGGCCTCAGAATATGGCTACTGCCGGTCACCATCTAGCCCCCGCTCCCTGGGGCAGACTGCAGTGTCCACACCCTTCATCACTGGCCAAGGGGGGGTTTGGACCTGCTGCCTTTGCCTACACCAGGCTACCCCTCTGTAGCCCCAGTACCTGTCCTGGCTTTTACCAAGGCCTGCAGCCTGGGAGTTCTCCAGGCTGGAGCTCCCCAGCTCCTCTGGCCTTTCCCCAGTCCTGCTCCACTCTCGATACCATTCCCAGCTTGTGAGCAGCCAGGCCTTTCTCCCTCAACAAGCAGAGGGTGACTGTCCCTGGCTTCTCTGCCTTTATAGGGCCAGCTGAGTCTGGTTGGGGCGTGGCCACAGCTGCAGCCACTTCCCCCAATGAGCTCAGCCTAAAAGCTGCTTTCTCCAGCCACAGCCCCCTCCCAGGGCTGTTTTTAACCCCCCTGGACTGGAGCGGGGCGACCCCCCCCCCGCTACAGACCCCGACAAACTTGTTAGAACTTCACTGGGGGCATGGCCCAATCTCAGATTTTAAGGCCCGAAGGGACCATTAGGACCATGTAGGCTGACCTCCTGCCAACCAGGGGGCAGAGAATCTGACTAACATGTCATGACATGATCATGCCGCCTGCCTGTTTTAACCCTTTCCCACCCTTTGCCTTTTCACACAACGTAGATTCTCAATTTAGACTGTAAACTCTTTGGGGCTGGGCCTGCCTCTTCTGTGTTTGTACAGCACCAAGCACAATGGACCCTGTGATGGGGCATACAAACCCCACACTGGGATGGAAGGGGTTAAAGGACTATATTGGACCCGACTCCAACCCAGCAGAGCATGCTCCAGCTGGAGAAAGGCTTGAAAGGGGAGCAACCCAGTTCAAAAGGGGGAGGCAGGAGAGGAGCGCAGACCTACCCTGCTGGCTCCTGCCAAAGGGACTGGTGAAGCCTACCTGAAGGATCAGAACTGTGTGCAGAGCCCAGCTTTTCTCCTTATCTGGTACCAGAAGCTGATGGAAGGGAGCAGTGGTAGGAAGCAACCCAGGAAAGGTAGTTTAGAGGGCCCCTCCCAGAGGCCAAACACTGCTGACCCTCCTAGGGCCCTGGGTCGGAGCCTGGTGAAATGGATGAGCCCAGGCTCCCCTACCACTGCCTCACGACCGAGTGGACACTAACCCCTAAGCTCCTCAGCCCACCGAGGACCCCATTACAGACCCACATTCTCAGTCAGCCACATGGCACCACCATAATACAAAATTATTATTTTGTCCAATAAATTCATGGCATGTGGGTGGGGAATCTCTTCAAACTGTGTGCTTGGGACCCATCAGACCATTACTCCACCATTGGTTGGACACACACACACGTCCTAGGAGGCACTTGAGCCCCCAAGGAGCCTAAATGCCAGCTGTTCACACAGCATCTCTGTCCCAACCCAAATACTACCCAGAAACCACAGAAGGAATGTCCACATGAGGCTTCAGTCCCTAGACCAGGGGTCGGCAACCTTTCCGAAGTGGTGTGCCAAATCTTCATTTATTCACTTTAATTTAAGGTTTCGCGTGCCAGTAATACATTAACATTTTTAAGAAGGTCTCTTTCTATAAGTCTATAATATATATAACTAAACTATTGTATGTAAAGTAAATAAGGTTTTTAAAATGTTTTAATTTTAAATGAAGTTTCTTAATTAAAATGCAGAGTCCCCCAGACTGGTGGCCAGGACCTGGGCAGTGTGAGTGCCACGCAAAATCAGCTCACATGCTGCCTTCAGCACGCATGCCTTAGGTTGCCTATCCCTGCCCCAGACACTGGGGTGACTAACTCTGTACAGAGACAGAATTCTAGCTCGGGTGGACAGAAGCCAGAGATGAGGGTATTCGTGGACCCATCTGAAACACTGGGTGTTCAGTTCATCATTGCACTGCACCTTGGCCAGTTTTTGACCCCAAGGAACAGGGCATCCAATGGAACAGTTTCCATATGAGGAGAGATTAAAAAGAATGGGACCGTTCATCTTAGAAAAGAGATGGCTAAGGAGAGATATGATAGAGGTCTATAAAATCACGACTGGTGGGGAGAAAGTGGATAGGAAGGTGTTATTTATCCCTTCACATAAAACAAGAACCAGGGTTCACCTGATGAAATTAACAGGCAGCAGGTTTAAAACAAACCCAAGGAAGTATTTCTTCACACAAACACACAATTCATTGCTAAGGGATGTTGTAAAGGCCAAAAGTATAACTGGGGTCAAAAAAGAATGAGAGAAGTTCCTGGAGAACAGGTCCATCAGTGACTATCAGCCAATATGGTCAGGAATGCAACCTCATTCTCTGGGTGTCCCTAAACCTCCGACTGCCAGAAGCTGGAATGGGCAACAGGGAATGGATCATTCAATGATTGCCTGTTGTGTTCATTCCCTCTGAAGCACCTAGCACTGGCCACTGGTCTGACCCAGGATGGCCGTTCTTACTGAATTAGAAACATAGGGCTGGAAGGGACCTCCTGGATTACCACATCCAGGCAATCACGTCATATAATCTTGTTTATAAACTTATCAAGCTCTATCTTAAAAACCAGTTGATTTGTTTATTGGGCCCTGGGCACTCATCCAAATTGACCTTCTGAAGTACCCTAAGGTCACTCCTCACTCAGGGATATGGAATATCAAGCGTCTCCAGTACCTTATTAATCATACCCAATCAAAAAGCACAAAAATACTTAACCCAGGAGATGCAAACTGGTGCGCTGTTGTGTTGGATGAAGCTGTGTTACTTTTCTGTTGCATCTAACAGCTGGACCAGTGCCAGCCCAGCATGGTTTCATGATGTCTCTCTAAATTACAGTTTGACAGTGACATGCTCAATCAGTGTTAATTCTCTCCACAAGACATTCAGAGCAGGGAGAAAGGTCTCATTCAGCCTGTGAGCATATTGATCTGAGCGTGCAGGATCCTTGGCGGGAATGAAAAAGTGATGGTCTTTATAAGCATGAAAGAAGCTGCATTGTGTTCGGCGGGAGGAGAGGAAAAAGGCTGCTTGTCAATTTCAATGAGTGGTTTCATATGTAAGGAACTGTTTATGGCCCTTTCTAATTGCTGTAATATTCCTGCAGCAGCCACAATTCTCTTTCTATTTGCTCCGCTTGCTCTGACGGATCGGCCGCCGAGACAAGGGAAAAGAGGAAAGTAAATAATGTCAGAAATGAACGGAATGCTGACCAATGCCGCTGACTTCTCGATCCACTGCCTGCTTGTGAGCTGCATGAAGGGATGTGCTGTACCCAGTCAAAGCACTGCGCCATCAAGCCTGACATCCAGCCTCCAGCAATGGACAGTCCAGTACCAAACACTTCAGAGGAAGGCAGTCCCCCTGCCCTGCAATGCATCTGACCTGTGGTGCACTACTGCCCACGAGCACTGGCAGCGATTGTTTTCACTCCTGCAAATGATCCCTCTTGCTTAAAGCTTACGGCTGGATTGCCCTGGTTTTAACCTTTGTAAGACAAAATGTCACTGTTGCTCAGAACGTTCAGCATCACTTTTAAATCCAGCTGCTGCATCTGAGTCAACCTCCTGGTCCGACTGTTACTTTAGACTAATATTCATTACGAACGTGACCCAGTTTTCGTTTAGCAAATCATTTGTCAACTGACCCTGCATTCATACTTAGACTGTCAGCTCTTCAGAGCAGGGGCAGTCTTTTCTTTCCTGTGTACGCACCTGGCACGATGGGGCCGTGATCCATGACTGCCGACTATAAGCACTACTAGAATACACATAATAAATAATAATCCTATCATGCATCTGCACACGGAGTCACAGATGTGCACTGATTAGTATATCAGGTAACATGACCCCCTGTGCATCCTAGTGACTAAAACTCAGCCTTTTTATCCATGGGAAAGTTGTGAGTCCTGTAAACACCTCTAAAGTGTTGCGGGAGAAGTTAAATTGCGCGGCATCCATATGCATTGGTGGCGAGGAGCAGTCTGGCTGGAGTTTTGCACAAAGCTGGTGACAGGAGTCCTGGAAGTACGAGGCTACATATGTGAGTTAATGAGCGCTCGGCTTTCACTGGGTAATACTGCTGTTCAAAGGGGCTCATAGAGCAAAGGAGACAACATCTCTCTCCCCGCAAGGAAACTGACCCCTTTTGTAGACCAGCCTTGCCTTGGAATCATGGACAATGTCTCGGTCTCACATCCAGCACTGTAAGATCTGAGCATCTTGATACGTACAAGAGCGAACACACACGCTTCTTTCACTCACTCCTAGGTACATTGGGCTGTATGTCTGCTGGAGAGGAAGGGTGGATAAGGTAGTTGCCTGGGTCTAAAGAGATGGGGGTTCAAGTCTCTGCTATACCCCCAACTTCTTGTGTGAGTTTAGACAAGTCACTTAATTTCTCTACACCAGATTTTTCAAGGGTATTTAGTTGCCTAAAGATGCAGCTAGACAACTAAATAGCTTTAAAAGCTGCGCTTCCGTCCCCATCTGTAAAAGAAGAAGAATAGGACTTCCATATGGTACAGGGGTTGTGAGGATCCATGCATTCAAACCACAAGGTGCTCAGATACTATGGTAACAAGAGCCATATAAAGTACCGTCAATGGATCAGTTTAATCGCTGGTATGTCTATGGGCCTATGGACCGAGGCCTGGTCTACGCTGGGGGTGGGATTGACCTAAGATACACAACTTCAGCTACAAGAATAGTGTAGCTGAAGTCGACGTATCTTAGGTTGACTTACCTCCCGTCCTCACGGCATGGGGTCGACTGCCGCCGCTCCCCCGTCGACTCCGCTTCCGCCTCTTGCCGCGGTGGAGTACAGGTGTCGACGGCAGAGCGATCGGGGATCGATTTATCACGTCTACACTAGACACGGTAAATCAATTCCCAATAGATTGATCACTACCCGCCGATCCGGCAGGTAGTGTAGACGTACCCTCAGACTCACATGCCTCATGAGTAGCCATGGGTAAGACTTTGCGATCATGGTCTGACCCCTGCTGGCTTTGAAGGAGCAAGCCAGAGGTGAAGGGCTCCAAAACCCATTAACCAACCCTCTAAGCTATTTATCCCCCCCCAGCCCTCAATGGAGAGAGTAGCTGTGGCCCCACTGCTACAGCCCACAACAAACAAAATCTGACTGGCCCAGTTTGATGGAAAAGGTCCAGATTAACGAGAGCGCCTCTTCCCTACCTCTTCAGGCAGTGGCTTGTGAAATTGATTAGCAGACACCCACAGAGAGGAAAATTGGAAGCTTACAAGTTGGAATTGTGCTTTTTCTAATAGAATTCGGGGGGAGGGGGGAAAATAGCCTTCCTCGGCCGCTTGTTTTACGCGACACTGTTTTCGAGATGGGTGGGAGCTGTGAAACTGGGAGGAGGGCCAGGATCTAACAACCTCCCAGTTCCCGCACAGACAGACAGCAGGGGTGCGGAGGAGGCCCAAGGCGCTGGCTCGTCCCACTGGAGAGAGAAGAGTCAGCTGCGAGATTCAGCTCCTTGATGAGCACTGGCAGGGCAAAATTCAATGTGGGAGAAGGGGACAGAGGGCTGATCATTTAGGGCTTGATCCTGGGCGATACAGAGCCCCTTCCTCTCAAGATCAGACCCATAGGGTGTGGTTAAGCACCACACAGTCCTCTTGGCACTAGCTCTGCCAGTAAAAAAGGCACATGGTTCTGGCCCCCTGAGCACTCCCTCAGTGTAAGGGGATTCCCCTGGGTGACACAGATCCAGTTTAATGGCTCTGTGCTGCCTCGTATAGCAGCCCCCTATGTAAAGGGTGGTGGCACTGGGATGTGACCCCAGCACCACCGTGCTTCAGCTATTAGCAGGAGCTGGAACACCCTGGGGCCATCAGGGGAGACCCAAGGTTGCTGCAACCCTTGCTGTGGGCCAGAACAGAGGAGATGAGATGAAAGTAAGTTAGGCCACTTACCGGTAGGGGCCGGGGGGGTGGCCCTTCAGCCCCCGGAAGGGGCATGGCCTTGGGCAGAAGGGGCAGACTGGGGGTCAGCATCATCCAACCAGCCCTTTCATGCCGCCTGGCCCGTGCCGCCCGGGGCTCCTGCGTTGATTTAAAATGGCCCGGGGCTCCGGACGCTGCTGCTGTGCTAGGGGCCCTGGGCCGTTTTAAATCGCCAGCCCCAGGGCAATTGCTCCCTTTGCCCCCATCGCTACCATTGCCCCCTTTTCCCCCGCCCCCCTTCCTCTGAGCTCAGCGTGGAGCCATGCTGAATGAGGCCCACCCCCCCCTTTGTGGGACGGAGGTATTTCAAGAGAAACAAACAAAAGGAAGTCAGATCCCACCAAGCTGGTGCCAGTTTCTTTCCTCCTCCAAAAATCCCACTCACTCAGCCAGAGAATGAACGAACGGATTGTTTGGGTTTTCCCAGGCCAAGACAAAAGCCGGGGTATGTCACAAACACCCCATTTAAAAAACGGCCATAGGCAGGCCTGCTCGGCCCCAGCGCGGAGCGTGACATTTCAGTCGTGCGCACACTGTGCCGAGTGAGATCACCGCCGCACCGCCACTGGCGCAGAAGGCTTCCTTAGGAACATACTCCTCCATCTGTTGCCTGTAACATTTCAGGGTCTGTTTCAGACGGTATTAATGGGATCAATTTAGCCAGAGGGAAAGATGGTTCTTGGTACTTGTTAAAACTTTCTCTTTAAAGATTAATCCTTAAGGTCCTCTCTATTATTAATTATTACATTAGCACCCACCAGCCTTAGCCAGGATCAGGCCCCAGGATGCGAGGGGCCATACAAATGCATGGTAAGAGAGAAACCCTGCTTTGAAGAACTTACAGTCTACATTTTATTTTGCTGTAGATTTCAATGGCACTTGAATCAGGCCTGTTAACTGCACAATCTTATTAGCAACACCCGTCTCCTCCCTTCCTATCATTTGATATAGTTACATTAATTTGTTGAGACTTGTTCTCAATTCGATTGTGAGCATTTTGGATTGGGAACTGAGTCTGTCTGCACAGCACCTAACATTGGGCCCCCCGATCCTGATTGGGCTCCGAGGACGCAATACAAATCACACCACCTTACAACGTTCCCATGCGGGTGTTACAGGCCGGGAAACTGCAGCACTGATCAGTGAACTGACGGGCCCAGCAGCCCCGCAAGCTGGTGGCAGAAGCAAAGAAAGAATCTGGTGCACAGCCCCCTGCTTTCACCATTAGACCAGGCTGCCTATCTTCATCACTGCTTCTGTGAGCGGCGTCCGCATGGTGCGTCTAGCTGCTCATTGGTTTGGTGAGCACGTGGCCCTGGTGTAAGGGGAAACAGAGACCCCCTCGCATGTCCAGTTACACAGCTTTCAGCACCTATATGCCTGCAGTTTGGTAAGCATTAGTACAGAGACAATGGGTTCCATTACTGGCAGGGATTCTCAGTGCTTCTCTTGAAGAGGGCGGGGTACCAACTTCTCTTTAAAAAGCAACTTTCAGGCCCTGGCTACCTATGTTTTCTAGACAGCACTTTTCAGCCATCATCCTCAAAGCACTTTACCAAGTAGGTCAGTATCATCATCATCCCAGGTTCACAGAGGGGGAAACTGAGGCACTGGGAAATGAAGGGATTTGCCTGGCATCACCCAGCAGATCAGTGGCAGAGTCAGGACTTGAATGCCAGTCTCCAGATTCCCAGGCCACTGCTCTTTCTACTAAGCAGCACTGCCTTGCGAAACCTTTTATTCTTGGCATTGATGCAGTCACTTAATTAGCATTGTTTAACCATTTGTATTGCAAAAGCCCCTGAGGCCTTAATCCTGGATCAGGACCTCATTGTGCTAGGTGCTGTACAAACACAGCACAAAGATACAGACCCTGCCCTAAAGAGCTGACAATGTCTGCATAAGACAGGAGACAATAGATGGGATGCAGCCAGCCAGATGGCAGCGAACAAGGAAATGAGACCAAACTAGTCAGCACGAAAAGCAGTAGTCTCAGCACACCTGCCACCTAATCATTGTCACGTACACCTCTACCCCGATATAACAGTCCTCAGGAGACAAAAAAAAAAAATCTTACCGTGTTATAGGTGAGACCGCGTTATATCCAACTTGCTTTGCACCACCCTGTTCCTTGTTCCCTGACCACCCCCTCCAGAGACCCCCATCCCTAATCACCCCCAGGATCCCATCCCCTACCCAACGCCCTTGTCCCCTGACTGCTCCGACCCCTAGCCACCCCCACACTCCCTGACGGGCACTCACCAACGGCGGCGGGAAGCAGAGCAGCACGGCCCCAGTCCGCACCACCCTGCCAGCTCCCAGCTGTGATGCTCCGCTTCCCGCTGCCGGTGAGTGTGGGGAGGTTGGGGAAAGGATGCCCCCTGCACTCACCTGTGGCGGGAAGTGGAGCGATGTGGCCCCAGCCTGCTCCGCTTTCCTTGCCCCGGCCCCAGCCGTGTCGCTGGGGGGCGGCTGGGGAAAGGTCCTGCACTCACCGTTGGCAGGAAGCAGAGCGCCACGGCTGGGAGTTGGCGGAGTGGAGCTGGCTGGAGTGGGCTGCTCCGCTTCCCGCCACAGGTGAGTGCAGGAAGGTAGGGGAAAGGACGCCCCCGGTACTCATCTGCGGCGGGAAGCGGAGCACCACGGCTGGGAGGTGGCAGAGTGGAGCGGGCTGGGGACAGGCTGCTCTGCTTCCGCCGCTGCTGGTGAGTGCGGGGGGAGGGGGAAATCTCTTCCCCCAAGCCCCCTCCCTCGAACGACACGGCTGGGGCCGGGGTGAGGGAAGCAGAGCTGGCTGCTCCCAGCCCCCGCTAATCCCCTGGGCCACTCTGGGACTGCGGGGCCCCCAAAAGTGCCCTCCCACAGCTCTTGCCTCCCAGGCCCTGGGGGGGAGCCCCTGACTGCCCCTGAGACCCTCTGCCCCTTATCAAACCCCTCAGCCCTGGCCTGGCCCGACACCCTTAACACGCTGCTCAGAGCGGCGTGCCGGAGCTTTACCGTGCTGTATGCGAACCTGCGTTCTATCGGGTCACGTTCTATCGGGGTAGAGGTGTATTTTGCAAGCCTCATAGCAAAGGAGAGTTTTACGGATGGATTTGAAGGACTACACGGTGGCTTTGCAAAAGTTTACAGAGAGAAACTCCTGTGAAGGGGCAGCCTGGTGTATCATAGAATCTCAGGGTTGGAAGGGACCTCAGGAGGTCATCTAGTCCATCACCAGTGGGTGATGAAGGCTGGCTTCATTGCCCGATCGGAGGTGTGGCTGATGTCTCCATAGCGTCTGAGAGAGGATAAGGTAGAGAGGGGCTAGGCCATGAAGGGCCTTAAAATCCAAGATGAGTAGAATGTGGTTGATGCGATGGGAAAGGGGGAGCCAGAGACGGGATGTAAAGAGATTGGTCACTTGGTGGAAGCAACAAGCCAGGAAAATGCTCTTTGCAATACTGTAACTGATTGGTTAACAAATCATCATTGCCTCGACTCTGGTCTTCCCCTCACGGTGAAAGACAGAGCGGCAAAACATCCCGAGAGCCCTGCTAGACCATAGTGATGGTGCAGAGATTGCACGGGTCAGCAAACTCCTCTTGGTGATGAATGAAAAAAAAGTCACATGTCCATGCTGATTCTTCTGTATCTAACAGGTGTCTTTGCTATTGCTGACCCACCTCAAGGTGGTGTTGAGTACAGGCTATTCTGCCTTACGGCATAACACCCCTGCAAGACAGGGAAATATTGTTAGCATCCCTATTTTAGATAGGGTAAACTGAGGCACAGAGCAATTGACTGACTTGCCCAAGATCTGTGAATTGAAATCTCCTGAGTTTTGTTAACAGGCCTCTGGCAGGGGTGGCCGGAGCCATTGTTCAGTGACTATGTTCTTTGCTTGCTGACAGGATACAGGGGGAGTGCTAGGGTGATTGTTCATATGCCCTGAGGGCTCTCTCATGGGGGGTGCTGCCGAAGTGGGTCATGTGGGGTTGCTTTTTGTCCTCTGCTTGCGTCTGTCGAACCAAAAGAGGAGAGGAACCCTGCCAGTTCATTGTGGAAAGAGATAAGAGTTAAAAAAACCCCGAACATCAAACATTGTAATTTTCAATTAAAGAGGTGTTTGAATAAACGCAAAAAAAAACTCAAGCTACATTTCATAGTGTCATTGGTGGTTAGACACAACCCATAATTTCAATAAACAAAGAACACAACTGAAAAACACAGCAAGAACCTTTTGGAGCTAATTCTGTGTACGCTGCATTAATTCTGCATATTAATGCAGATGGGAAAGCAGTAAACAATATTTAAGCCATCACATCATCCCCAGCCAATCCCCATCATTCGTGCTGGGTCCAAACTAAACAGTCTCCCAGCACTCCGACTTGTGCGGGTTGAAGAGTGTTGTTTTGACTGGGGAGGTTCAGAAGTAGGGTGACCAGATGTCCCAATTTTATAGGAACAGTCCCGATTTTGGGGTCTCTCTTATATAGGCTCCTATTACCCCCCCTCCCGCCCTGATTTTTCACGCTTGCTGTCTGGTCACCCTATGCAGAAGGGGGAGTAATATTTGGTTGTTGCCAGAGGAGGTTAAGAAGAATTGGCTCTATGGAACCAGAAAAGGGGCCAGGGATGTAACAACGCATTCAGGACGAGTACAATGTTGTTCCTAAGGGTGAGTAAACTAGCATGGTTAAAAGGACGCCCCCAACTCTGCACCCACCTTCACATCAGGCATCATCCTGAAGTGGATTGAACTCAGTGGAGCTGAGCAAAAATTGGAATTTCCGTCCCACAGGAAATTCTGCTATTTGAGTGTTTGGTTTTGGCCCAAATTGGGACATAAAGCTTAAGTATAGAGATTTTTCATGGAATGAAAAGTTCCAGAAGATGTTTAATTTTGAGTCAGTTCAACACTAATCTGCATCTCCCTATGCTGCCCCATTGCCTCATGCCCCCGTTTTCCGGTATGGGCTGGTCTCCTAGGCCTGGACTACATCTCCCATGATGCAGCCACAGTCATGTGACTCCTATGGCGCACCATTCAGCTTGGTCAGAGGACATTGTATCATGGTAGGTGTAATATGGCCTGAGAGCCTCGTCCATAGGAGTGAAACGGAGCAACAAGAACCTGAGCTGCAACACCCTTGAAGCAAAGTGGCACCATATTGAACTAATCTGAAACCAAACATTTTGGGTCAGCTCAACAAACTGAAATATTTTGATTCAGGTTGAAATGACCGGAAACAAAAATATTTCATTTCCGTTTTTGTGATGGAAACATTAAAAAAATTAAAAATGGGGGAGGGGAATCAGAAATTTTCTGTAGGAAAATTTCATTTTTGCATAAATTCTCTTTGCTGTCAGATAATTGCGATGGATAATTCCCAGCCAGCTCCAGAACTCAAGGTTAGGAGGTCTTGAGTTTGAATTCCACCTCAGCTACCGGTTCACTGAGGGGCCCAGGCAGAAGTTCTTCCCCAGTGCCCAACTATTTCCCCTAAAAATAATAATTAAAAAGTAGTGGAGACAGAGCAAATCTTTGTGTCTCATTGACCACATGGAGGCAACCGTTCTCACGAGTCTGTCTCATGGTGTTGCCAGATGGATAAATTGACGGCATGTGAAAACAAACAGTACTGTATAAACTCTAAGAGCTAGATACAAGTCTGGTTGCCAACCCTCCAAGATTGTCCAGGAGTCTCCAGGAATTAAAAATTAGGTCACGTGATCAAACTTCCAGGAAACCTCCAGGAATACATTCAACCAAAACTGGCAACCCTACAGGAGGGACTGAGAATCTGCATCTCATGTTGTCTTCAGTGGGAGCTGCACGCATGCCTCACCATTCAGGATTTGGATCCCGTTAACATTTTTGGGTCGTACTCAAATTAAGCCATTGGTAGGGGGTCTAAAATATCAGGATTAGAGATGGGCCCAAGGTGTAGTGATTGGATCAGAATCCAGACCCTTCCCAAGTTAGCTCCTTTAATCTTCCCACATGGGTCAGATCTTCCATCCCTCTACTCACTTATGTGGCTGTTCTCCGAACTCCATCCAGTCTGTATATACAGGGGCGGCTCTACAAATTTGGCCGCCCCAAGCAGTCATGCCCGGGAGGCGCCCCCGAGCCGCGGGAGCAGCGGACCTCCCGCGGGCATGACTGCGGAGGGTCTGCTGGTCGCGCGGCTCGGCTGGACCTCCCGCAGCTGCGGGCGGTTCGCAGGTCCGGCGGCTCCGGTTGAGCTGCCGCAGGCATGCCTGCGGGAGGTCCAGCCGAGCTGCGGGACCAGCGAACCGTTCACAGTCATGCCTGCGGGAGGTCCACTGGAGCCGCCGGCCGAGCGTCCCCTCCACAGTCATGCCTGCGGCAGGTCCGCTGCTCCCGGGTCTCCGGTGGACCTCCCGCAGGCATGACTGCGGCAGGTCCGCCGGCCCAGCCTGCTGCCCCCCCGAGAAAGGGCCGCCCCAGGCGGGTGCTTGCCCCGCTGGGCTCTGGAGCTGGCCCTGTGTATATATCCTGCTGGTGTTCAAGACAGAGCACAGTGAGCCAGACCCTCATCTGGTGTAAATCAGCTGCACTCCCTTGATGCCAATTCACACCAGCTGATGGGGCCTATAGATTAAGGTCAGAAGGGACAGCTCTGACCATCTGCATAACACAGGTCAGGGTGGCACAGAGGTGGGGGCTATTTGCTATTATCCCCTGTTTTGATGCCAGTCCCTCCCCCTGCATTTGTGGGCTTGTCATCACATTATACAGAACCAGGGGGTCATTGCAGCGTAGGGTTGTTTATCAAAGCCGTGGCCAGTGAAAATGACAGTCGACGTATTAATATGGGCCCTGGGTGGGATGAAATGGTCTGGCCCTCTTGCTGTGGTGTACGGGACGGAGTGGGGATGGTGGCACTTCAAAAGGCTCTGCAATTTGGCTATGTCCTTTGGGTGCTTCTCTGAAACTGATCTGATTACTCTCTTCAGGTCCTTTTCCTGCTTCATCCTCTGGTTCGCCACTTCCCACCCTGCTGCTACTTTCTTCCCATTCGCAGCAGAGTCTTCTCCTTCTCCCAACCCTGCTTCCTTGGCCACCAATCTCTTCCCTCTGACTAACCCACAACTGAGTGAGTGGAGGCTCTCCACCCCCCTCCCCCATCTCTCTCTCTCTTTATGCTGGGCTCTGACTCCCTTATTAAAGATCTTATGCACTCCGGGACTTAATGTATTGCCACCTACCACCTCCACCCTTCCCTGGAGCAATCCCCAGAGCTTGCAGGGCCTGACCCTGATGTGTTTGCCAGAGCTTTCCAAGACACCCAGGGATGGATTTCACCTAACCAGGGAGTGGGAAGAGAGTGTTTGCACATTGAGATCAGGTTTGGCCCAAGGTTTAAGCTGAGCTAGCATCAGGGGCTGCGTTATCTTGAGCTGCCAGACAGGTGAGTTCTTCTTGCCCATTCCTAGCGACCTTGCCCCTGAGCAACCATGGCTGAAGGCCAAGGGTGAAATCCTGGCCCCATTGAAGTCAATGATGAAGGCCCCATGGACGTGAGCAGGGCCAGGATTTCACCCCAGGTTTGTGGGGGTGGGGTTGAGAATGTGAGCAGGGATTTGTATTTTAAACACCAAGCGCTTATTAAACCCTGTCAGAGGGGGTTAAATTCTTTGATTCCTCACAGCAGGCCCAGGCCACCACTGCTAACTCTCATCGAGTAGGTCTGCTGATTGTGCAAGGAGCTGAGGCTGCTCCTTGCAGCCGTTCCTGGCTCAGAGACTGGGCTCTGGGAACAGGCAGGCAGCCGGCACGTACTGCACAAGGCCCGGTTTTTAATTTCCTGCAGGCAGCCCGTCTCAGGGCAAAGGGGCGGGAGGTCTGTGGCTGTTCCTTGGGCCTTTTATGAACACACGCTGCCGTGCTAGCGATCAGATTGCACGTAACAGCACGTCTGCCTTTGCAGGCTACGGGGACACCGTGCAGAGGGGAAAGGAGAAGATAATGACGACGCCGACAGCGGATGCGGCAGCACGTGGGCAAATTTCCAATGGCTTGCTGCCCCTGCAAGGCGAGGGTGTCACTCACTGAGCCGGGCTGCAAATGTCTAGAGTAACACTTGACGCTAATCCCATCCCTGAAGGCACGATATGGTGCAATCAGTAATAGGCTATTAGCCGTGCGTGTTGGAGGGCACGTGGTTTGGCAGAGGATGCTGCTGTATGGACACAGCCCTTCACAATGATACTTCCCCAATTTGCTAAGGGCTTACATTGCTCTAGAGCAATTTGTTCTCCTGTGCTTTGTTTTGGGGAGGAATTTCTTGATGTTTTACTGCCTCATCTAACACTTATTCCCAGCAATCAATATTGATTTTAACATAACATTTTATTTTAACACTGCTTTTGTTGCTTTGCAGACACACCACATAAGAAAGGGGCTTGCAAAAAATCTGTGATATTTTCTTGTTTAATGAAATCTTACTGAGATAATGATCTTGCTCTGTCGAGAGTGAGTTTCGCCTGGATTATATAAAGAATACTTCTTATCAGTTTCTCCCCCTACCTTAAGAAGGCTTTGCTAGTTGGGTTATGTGTTGTGCATGAATATAGAGTAAACACTGGGAAATATTTATCGCATGCATGCATGCCAGCCTTGCGTATAGTTCCCCCTCATTTGTTTCCCCCTCAATAAAGGAATTTATTTTAGATTAGGAAAGCAAATGAGAGGAAACAACGGTCAAGCCTTCCTGGCAGAGCACAGTTAAGGGCCTGTCCCTTATTTAACAGTCTGCATTGAACTGGGCACAAAATGGCTGCCTGGCCCTGCAGGCAGGAGAGCCTTTAGCGTTACAATAAAGAGCTTCCAAGCATGGGGGGGCTGTAGTGCGATATCTAGCAACTTCCAGAACTCTGCTGTCAGGAAGTGCTTGATGAGAGAGAATGGTATATGTGGAGGAAGGAATAAAACCTAAATGTAGCATAGCAACAAGAAGAAGGTTTTTAAGGCCTGGCTCGACAAAGCCTTGGCTGGGGTGATTTAGAATCATAGACTATCAGGGTTGGAAGGGACCTCAGGAGGTCATCTAGTCCAACCTCCTGCTCAAAGCAGGACCAATCCCCTACTAAATCGTCCCAGCCAGGGCTTTGTCAAGCCTGACCTTAAAAACCTCTACGGAAGGAGATTCCACCACCTCCCTAGGTAACCCATTGGCTCTACAGCCAAGCCCTTAGTGATCTGAAGGTGCAGGACAAAGACAAAGTCTTAACAGTAACACAGTTGGATGCTCTGCATTATTCAAGAATTCTTTTGATCTTCTGCCTGTTTCTCTTTTTCATCCTGGTTGGTGGTTCAGAGGGAAGCCAACCCAATCAGACTACTGAATTTCCTGCTCAAGGAAGTGATAAAACACGTGATCTCTGCTGGAGATGTGTAAGGGAAAGCAAGAGAAACAATTGCACTTCTATAGCGCCTCCCCGCTGAGAATCTGAACACAGCACAAATTACATCAGCCATTAATGACTGCCATCTGCCACAGAGCATATGGAGCCCACGGTAGCACTGGCTGAGATGCAACAATCAGGTGTTAGACCACCTGAGTTGGATTTACAGCTACTAAGTGTAGTAAAAAACATTTGAGGGACAATTTGCCAGTTTAAGTGTCTGGATAGTCTCTAATAAATAGCTCCTCCCCTATATCCTAGCAGGATATTTTATTATCCAATCAGCAATTCCCAAGCATTTTCTGCTCCTCTGTAACACAGTATATCAGTATTATCACCCATGCCTGCACTTACAGCTGTTCAGTTTTGGACCCATCAGCAGAAATTCCTCATATGTAGTGTAAGATAAATATAAAATTAAAGAATTAGAGTTATCTTAAGTGTGATATATGAACCGGGCCAGCTCCAGGCACCAGCGCAGCAAGCAGATGCTTGGGGCGGCCAACGCAAAGGGGCAGCACGTCCGGGTCTTTGGCAGCAATTCGGCTGTGGGTCCCTCTCGGAGGGAAGGACCTGCCACCAAATTGCGGCCGAAGAATGAGGTGGCGGCGGTGGAGCTGCCACCGAAGTGCCACCAATCGCAACTCCCCTCCCACCCCCACTTCTTGGGGCGGCAAAAACGCTGGAGCCAGCCCTGTATATGAAATATATCTAGGTGTTATTCAGACAGGCCCTGGCTAGCATGTAGAAGGAAACTTTGAAAATAAATGAGTTATAAAGGACAGAATGGATAAAGTAGTAGTTCTTTGAACCAGATTTTCTCCCTAATGAGATATGGGGAACCCCCTAAAAAGAAGGCCCTGACTGATAGAGGTGACTGCCGAAGGTTTTAAATAAGACAAAAAGAATCTGTCTTAAAATGAGGCAACATGGTCTTTCCCGCCCCACATAACAGTGTTATCTCAAAAAATAAATCTGATGTGAACCCAGGTGCAAAGAAGGAAGGGAAGAGGGAGGGAAGGCTCTGGGGAGAAAGGAGATTGTAAATCTGAACTGAATTAATACTGGAAATAAGGGTGAACTGGCTCAAGTTGGTTTTTATCTGAAGTCAGATTGGCAATGACACCATTTGTTTGTTAAAGGGTATAAAAAGAGCTATGAATTTGAGGGTCTTTTGTCAGACCCTACCTGATCATGCTGCAGGATGCCAGAATGAGACAGTCTTTCCTAGGTCTGGCCTACTGGTAAGTATATTGATCACACAGAATCATAGACTGAGAGGTCATCTAGTCCAGTCCCCTGCACTCAAGGCAGGACTAAGTATTATCTAGATCATCCCTGACAGGTGTTTGTCCAACCGGCTCTTAAAAATCCCCAATGATGGAGATTCCACAACCTCCCTAGGCAATTTATTCCAGTGTTTAACCACCTTGACAGTTAGGAAGTTTTTCCTAATGTCCAACACAAACCTCCTTTGCTGCAATTTAAGACCATTGCTTCTTGTCCTATCCAATTTTTCTCCTTCCTCCTTGTAACAACCTTTTATGCACTTAAAAGTGTACGTGTCCCCTCTTAGTCTTCTCTTTTCCAGACAAAACAAACCCAATTTTTTCAATCTTCCCTTATACTAGGTCGTGTTTTCTAGACCTTGAATCATTTTTGTTACTCTTCTCTGGGCTTTCTCCAATTTGTCCACATCTTTCTTGAAATGTGGCGCCCAGACCTTGACACAATACTCCACTTAAGGCCTAATCAGCGCAGAGTAGAGCAGAAGAATTACATGCTTATGAATACTTTGTTACTGTATTGGATGTAATGACTGCTTACGTTTAGGCTGACACAATGGACAAGGTAATATCTTTTACGGGAGAAAAAGAAAGAGAGAGAAGCTTCCGAATAATACGGAGCTCTTCAGCTCTGGGAAAGGTACTCCCATCATCATAGCAAAATGCAAGATGGAACAGATTGTGCTAACTACTTATGCTAAGCATTGTAAGGAACGATTCAAGGGAGTTGTGCATTAACACCCCTGCAGTCTTAGGACAAAAGAGGGGGTTAGTGGGTTACAGATTGTTGTAATAAGACATAAATCCAGTGTCTCTATTCAGGCCATGATTTTTAGCGTCTAGCAGAGTAATGAATTTAAGTACCCACCCAGGCTTATCTTTTGAAAGCGTTGTGAAGGTTTGCTTTGAAGATGAGGACTAAGAGGCCAGATATGGAGTGATCACTTTGTGTAAACTGTTCATTCACAGGTGATAGGGTGTTCTTGTCTTTTTTTGTTTTCCTGTGTGAGGTCATTTCAGAGCATAGTGATTGTCTGGTTTCACCCACATAGATAATGGGGCATTTAGTGCACTGCATGAGATGTTAGACACATTTAGAGCAACTGTATAAAATACCATTTGGCCTTCGTATTTAATAAAGGAATGTATGGTTAAAATTGGTTTGGTGGGTTCCCCCATATTAATAATTCCAACAAGTAGGGCCTAATCCAAAGACCACTGATGCCAATGAGAGTCTTTCCATTGACATCAATGGGGGTTTGCATCAGGTCCATCACTAATGACAAGCCCATGAACAATAATCATCTTCCATAGCTAGATCAGGACTCACCATCTACCAGTACATCAGTGGTTTCTAGGGTGCCAACCAGTGCCCATCACCTCCTACCCAACTGCTTACTCCAGTGCCTGAGATAGCAGAGGATGGGACTTTGACTGAAAAGGTCCCTTTCAGTCTAAATTCCCAGTGCATCATGGATTGCAAGGCTGATATTTGGAAGAACCCCAGCAGCAGGGAAAGTTCAAGGTTGCACAGTTGAGTGGGAGGTAGTAGGCCTGGGCCAGGATAGAGGCTCATCACTAAGGTAGGGAGGGGAATATATCATTTACGAAAGCCAGGACTGGTGCACATTCCAACAGCTAGGAACCACTGCCTCCGCCACATTGCAACCCCTGCTTAGTACTGGATTTGCTCCCTTCTGTAATGCCAACAAACCCCAGTTGGCGGTGGCCAGGATCAAACCTGGGACTTCTGAAGCTTAGGCTGGGTCTATGCTGAGGGGTGGGGGGAGGGAGTCGACCTAAGATACGCAACTTCAGCGACGCGAATAGCGTTGCTGAAGTTGGCGTATCTTAGGTCGATTTACCTGGCCATGAGGATGGTGGCGAGTCGACCACTGCCGCTCCCCCATCAACTCCGCTTCCGCCTCTCACCGCGGTGGAGTTCCGGAGTCGACGGCAGAGCTATCAGGGATCAATTTTATTGGGTCTACACTAGACGCGATAAATCGATCCCCAATAGATCGATCACTACCCACCGATCCAGAGGGTAGTATAGACATACCTTTAGTGTATGAACCTCTACTGCATGAGCTAAAGACCACATGGCTCTTAACCAAGGCTGTAGCAGACTCATTAATCTCTAGGTGGTCTAGGTGCCACCAGAGGGAGAGAGCGCCACACCAAGCAGGCAAGAGTTACACTTCCTTCACAGCTGGGAAACGAGCATCTTTTAGCTGCATTTAAATGGGCACAGATGGCAATGCCAGCTGTTTGTTTTTGTTGGCCCGCCAACACCTACTCTTGGTCAATTAACAGTTATTGCTGTATCTCTGCGGGGTCTCTCAGGTTAGCAACCTCTGATGCATTGCAGCGGCTGCACTAGACAGAGCCTGAGTTTGGAGTGGAGTGAAGGCTTGGGCACCAGCTTGCTCTTGGATTTGCAATCCAAGAAACAGCTTATGCTCCATCAAGATAGGTGCCAGTGAGAGGGTAATACAGAATCTCCTAAAGTCAGGGCCCCCCAAAGTCCTCCCCCAAATTTACACAAGAGAAATCACTTCACCAATTAAAACAGAATGGCTGCTTCATAATGCAGGATATTGTGCAAGAGTTTTAGGACAGGGAGTGAAGAAAAATGTCTTTGCTCATTGGGTCTGCTGGGGGGGATTTAGGTTGGTAAGATAGGGAGGCAGATTGTGGAGTCCTTGAGCTGAAGGAGCGGAGTGCTAGTCCCAGCTCCATAGGTCTTTGTGTGCATATAGGATTTATTTTACATGGATTTCTACTGCCTTCAGTTTATGGGTTTGTTATAGTGCAACTCCCTTTGGTAGCTGCAGGCCGACAGTGAAACGAAATCCTGGCCAATTAGCTCATCTGAAAACGAATGTGAAATTGCTCTGCCCGGGTGCAATCCTGAGGGAGGCTGGGATGAGCTGGGTCCAGGGGTGGGCACAGGGAGGATAAATCTGAGCTCCCCAAAGCTCCAAAAAGTCTCAGCATCTCCAGGGCCACAGAGCAGTCACAGCCGGGGCTGTGATGAATGGGGAGCCAAGGCAGAATTCCAGGCCAACAGCAGACAGTTTGGAAACCCTGCTGGGGCTCACATGTCAACATTCAGCTGGGCGGTTTGCTTGAGCTTGGCTTCCTGGGTCTCCCACGCACCCCATTCTTCATATGAGAGAATGAATCAAGGCCGAGTCTGTCAGGCTGAGCTTGATCCCAAACTGCCGAAGACAGGAAATGCTCGGCTGCATAAGGACACAGGGTCTGCAGAGACAGACATTGTGTGGCTTGCCAGCTCCAGCACCCTATAAAAGAGATGGGTATGGCCCTCTGGACAGAGAGAAGGGGGGCAGAAATGGGGAGGTCGTGCAGGGATCCCTATGACCAGCCAGGCTTAGGGCAAGAGTGTAGGCTGAGGTTTGTTCTTTCGGGGGAGGGATAGCTCAGGGGTTTGAGCATTGCCCTGCTAAACCCAGGATTGTGAGTTCAGTCCTGGAGGGGGCCATTTAGGGAACTGAGGTAAATATCTGTCTTGGGGACTGGTCCTGCTTTGAGCAGGGGGTTGGACTAGATACCTCCTGAGGTCCCATCCAACCCTGATAGTCTATGATTCTTTTATTTGGGTTCCCAGTAAAGGCAAACCCCAGGAAGAGGGTAAGTTTGACCCTATACAGCACACGAAGGCTGTATCTGGGGCAGAGTGGGAGTAGCCCTGCTCACAGGAGGGTTTGTGCTTCTTTTCATAATAGAGAAAAAAAAATGATATTTTACATTAAATCCGTCTTAACCACCACCTCCACATTGCTTCTGAACTTAAACTAATGGTGCAGACCCCCAAAGCCCCTCAAAAAGCCTAGATCGAGTGCACAAAATCTAGGTCTGTACAAGGAGTGCAGCCTTCCTTGCTAGAAATAAATCCAAGGCACCCTTGCAAAACTGGTCATCTTACACTTAGTCCCTGCCCCACCGAAAAGACTTTACAATCTATCTTTCTATTAGGTATGTGTAGCATCAAGCACAATGGGGCCTCACCACTTGGTTGGAGAGTCTAGGCACTACCTCAAAACAAACAATAAAATGAAACGTCCCATACAATCTACATGCCTGTTCTTCCCCATGATAATGGATGGTGAAAGCACTAACGTTTCACTAGCCCACCAAAAACATACAGGAGTGGGGAGAGAGAGAGATGCTCCAATAATAAGGTGATGAGGGCAATGGGAGTACATGGGGAAGTATTGTCTAGTGGTTAGGTCACTAGCCTAGAACTTAAGACCTGGGTTCAAGTCCCTGTTCTACCACAGACATGAAGTGCCTTGCCAAGATCACACAGCATCTCTCTGTGCCTCAGGTCTCCATCTGTACAATTGGAATAATAGCACTTTGGTACCTCATGGGTGTTGGGAGGATAAATGACCTGCAAAGATTGTGAGGTGTTACAACAACATGAGTCATGCAAGTTACTTAGATAAAATGGGAGCATAGGTTTTTTTCTAAGTAAGACACTGTTAATGGATTACAGAGCGCATAATTTTGCTACTCACTTTGTGGTCAGGCCCAATTTGCTAATTTTCTTTGGTCTAACTTGAGACTTGATTGAAAATTTCCAAACCTTGAAGTTGCAAACTCTTCTACATGGTTTTCATACAGAGCCTGGTTGGGATGGTCTCATGAAATGAGAGCCCAAGGAAAAGAATTACATGGGTGTTAAAAATTGAAAGTGAACTTTGTGCCAGGCATCTGGTGTTTGGTAGCAATCATGATTGTACTTCAAGCTCGTTATGCGAATGAGGTGTCCCTTCTGAAGGGAGGCACCCTCGAACTCTCCGAGAAGGCTATGTACAAGGTCAGAGAGAACTCCAAAACATCCTCCACTAAATGTCAATGTGTTGCCGTGTGATGGCATTTTAATGAGCACCAACTGTTTGCATTTTGTTGCGATTTCCAAAGAAGTGAAGACAATATGACACTGGAAGGAAGAGAAGCATATTTAGGCTGTTTCATAATAGCTATAAACCTTCCCCAGAAAGCTAATAACTGCAATTAGAAGCCAAAGGAGACAGTTAAGCATGGGCGGCTGTCAGACAAGTATGTCCTCAGTGGCTGGAGGATTTTAAGGAAGGCTGTAAGTCATCGCTAACAGGCACTGCGTGAAGGCAAGGTTTAATATGAAGCCACTAACACCGCTTTTAGCAACCCTTTGGTTTGCTTTTCAGTGGGCTCTAGAGGACATTCTATCACTACCCAGAAGTTATAACCCTCAACTACCTGAAAGGGGGTTCCAAAGAGGATGGATCTAGACTGTTCTCAGTGATACCAGATGATAGAACGAGGAATAATGGTCTCAAGTTGCAGTGGGGAAGGTCTAGGTTGGATATTAGGAAACACTATTTCACTAGGAGGGTGGTGAAGCACTGAAATGGGTTACCTAGGGAGGTAGTGGAATCTCCATCCTTAGAGGTTTTTAAGGTCAGGCTTGACAAAGCCCTGGCTGGGATGATTTAGTTGGGAATTGGTCCTGCTTCCTGATGACCTCCTAGATGACCTCCTGAGATCCCTTCCAACCCTGATATTCCATGATTCTATGAAACTGGCTCAATAACCCAGGATCTAGAACAGTCTTTACTGCAGAACCTGTCTCTTGGAAGCTGGAAAGAACAGTCCTCAGAACTGGGATCAGCAATAGGATACATGTTAAGCCAACAGTTGCAGCTAGCATGGAGTAGGCTTAGTTTCAATGAGTGTCCACATCAGCAATTGTTCCTTATAGTAACAGCAGCCCAACCCTCTGCCTCTATTGTCCCCTCACAGATACTATAAGCAATCTGTATATGAGGCAAGATTTCATGATGCCTGCTATGTTGCTTGCTATACCCAGGCAGAACTCCTGTTCCCCCAAAGCACGGTCTCCTACCACTTGAGCTGAGAAAGCATCTCTATTAGTGTTACCGGTCCGACAAAAAGGATCCAAGCAAGGGTGAAGGTAAAACAAAACTAAATGTCCCCTTTGAGACCATCTCAAGGAAGGAGCAATCGTAAAGTTCCTAAGGCTATTACCTCCAAGCCCTGGTTCAAAGCTTCCAAACAAAAGTCTCAGGGCCCAGATTGCACACTAAGACCTGGTTCTGGCTAAGGTTTGAGCCAGGGCCTGCCTTCTGTCCACACACACAAATCAGTGTGACTCGGGTCAGCAAGCACTCAAGCCCCAGGTTCTAGGACCCTGCTAGGGAGGTGGGCCAAAGCCTTAGTCCCCCTGTGACTCAGATCCGAGCCCTGTCATTTTGCAATATGGACGCAGCTCAAGCCACAGACCCAAGTCAGAAGGTCCACATAGTGAGTCCATC
Source organism: Mauremys mutica (assembly GCF_020497125.1). Lineage (NCBI taxonomy): Eukaryota > Metazoa > Chordata > Testudines > Geoemydidae > Mauremys > Mauremys mutica. Next base: position 137,458,585 of record NC_059076.1, read on the forward strand.
CTGCACTATCATGGCAGTGAGACCTCAGGGCAGAAAGTGTGGCCCAGGTTTACAATGCAGTGTGGACACTTTAGCCCACAAGCCTGGGTCCCACAGAACCGTTTACAATGTGCTGTAGACATACCCTGAAGCTAAGTCTGACATATAGAGCACTGCACTGCATGGCTGCCCTAGCATAGGTATAAACAGCAGATTCGACAGTGAGACTTTTTAGGCAAGTAAAGACACACCCAAACCTTAGAGTATCATACACTATATGGCTCTCTATATGCCCAAGCAGTGCCCCCCTCACTTACATGTAGGGTGACCAGACAGCAAATGTGAAAAAAATCAAGACAGGGGGTTGGTGGTAATAGGAACCTATATAAGAAAAAGACCCCCCCCCCCCAAAAGACTGTCCCTATAAAATTGGGACATCTGGTCACCCTATCTACACTGCTATTTTTAGCAGTGTAGCTCCAGCAGTGAGGAGGCAGTGGGATGCATGTCCCCTCCACAGGGAAAGACTCTGGCAGCAAAGAATGTCTCCCCACAGCAGAGCCTGTGGGGAAAAGCTCCGGCAGCTTCCCATCTCTGGAGCTTTTCCCTGCTGCCTTCCGCCACCAGAGCCTTTCACTGCCATATGTAGCTACACATCACAATGGGGTCGCAGCCTGCTTTTCACTACAGCATGTAACCTACACACCTGCACCAGTGTAGGCAGGACCTGACAGACTGCAGCCCTAGAGCCCGCATGGCTTCTTCTCCTATCTCACACTCAGCTTCCCTTTCTGGTTTCAAATAGCCCAGCCCCAGAGTGGGGCAGAGGGCCTCCTTTGTAGGCCCAGCCTGTTTTAGTTGTAGGCTCCAGCCTGTCCCTTAAGGGGATAGCACGTGCCTTCACAGCCTCTGGCACACAGCTAAACAGCTCTGATTTCATCTACCAGGGGTAGGAAAACACACACACACATATCCCATTTCCTTACAGTACTTTGTACTTTTATAGCACCTTCCACCAGAGGAGCTCAAACCCTGTGCTCCGTTAAATAAATTAATCCTCACAACCTGAGAGAATTTGTATTTCTATCCCCATTTTACAGAAGGTGCAACTGACACAAAGAGAATAAGTATGTTATGGAAGATCACACATCAAGTCAGTGACTGAACTGGTAATAGGAGCCAGAGGTCTTGACTCCGAGTGCTGTGTATCGGTTAATAAGACCAACCTTCCCCTAAAGGATACACCGCCTGTGTCTTTAAAAGTTGCAACCTTGGCAGTACCACTTAGAGTTTAAATTCAGCCTGGTGACAATGCAAGCAATTATATAGCTACGTGTTTTGCTCATCCAGTTTTTTTTTTGGGGGGGGGGGGGTTTGCTGAGAGTTTCAGGAGGAGGCAGCAAGGATACCACCATTGCAACAACCAACCCTGAATACAGACAAGCCCATTTAAAAGCCAGGTACATTTAAAGGCAGAGAGTGAAGGGAAAGATTCTCATTTTAACCTCTTTGGATGGACAGAACAGTGACAAGGTCCATTAAGGGAACTGTGGTAATAACTTGCAATTCCATAGCAATATTGCTGCTCAGATCTCAAGACATTTTAGTACTGTACGTGAAGCTGCAGATGTGCAGACTCACCCCTGAGGTGCCTCCTGCTGTCCTGTTCCGGGAATTAGCTCTCCAGCCTCCAGAGCGCCCTCTGCAGGCCAGTGATCTGCTTGTCCTCTCCCCTCCAGGTCCCTCCCAGGACCCAGTGCCCCTTTATCTGGGGTGCTGCCTCCTGGCAGTAACCCCTTTCTCTTTGGGAAACCCCCACCCACTGTCTCCATCTCACCTCAGTATAAGGCTACTGCCAGTCATCATCTAGCCCCTGCTCCCTGGGGCAGACTGCAGTGTCAGCCAACTCATAACTGGCAAGGAGGGTTTGGACCTGCTGCCTTTGCCTACCCCTGGGCTGCCCTCTGCAACCCCAGTACCTGTTGGCCCAATGCTAGGCCGCAGCCTGGGGCTTTCCAGGCTGGAGCTCCCCAGCTCTGCTCCACTCAGGTACCCTGTCTCTAGCTCCCTGCAGCCAGACCCTTCTCCCTCTACAGGCAGAGGGAGACTACTGAGCTCCTGGCTCCCAGCCTCTTTATACAGGCCAGCTGTGGCCTCATTGGGGCGTGGTCCAGCTGCAGCCACTTTCCAGTCAGCCCAGTTTAGCAGCTCCCAGCCACAACCTTCCCCCAGGGCTGTTTTAAGCCCTTCAGGGCAGGAGCGGGATCACCACCCTGCTACAGAAGCCCTCTCCCCCAAATAGCTCAATGGGGAAACAGACACAAAGATTAAAACCCCTTAAGCAGGTGAGTAGTCCCACTGACATCAATGGGGGAATACTCCGGCATACGCATCATCTTACGCATGTGCTGAACCGGGGTCTCTGGAACTTGTGCTTGGTGACACAGCAAATCAGTGGGCAGTGGGTAACAGCATCCAGCATTCCCAGTCCCCGGGGTCACCACTAAATGGCACAACACTCCCCTCCGGACTTGCGTGCGTCTTTTGTTGTCTCAGAGAAGAAGGAACCAATCTGATATCAGGGAAAGTCAGTTCCAGCCATCACAAGTTATGACCAGTCAGCAAATGCCTGTTCCTCCATTCCTTTAGGCCAGATAAACCGAGAAGGAGCATAAGTTAAGTGATCATGGATCTCCCAGAGTCCTCTGGTTCACGTGGCTGGGTGATTTGTAAGCCGCAAACAGTGGGCCACGGCCATTTGTTTCGGTAGCAGAAGGATGCTCCGTCACAGTTGGCAGCAGCAGAATGGATATTGCAGCAAGAGTGACAGAGATAGAAAATTTCACTGGAATAAATATCTGCGAGGAGTCGTCCTGCAGCAGGGTTAAGCAGAAGGGCCATTCCTGGAGGTGCCCTCAGCTGACTTCAATGGGTTTCAGAGTTTGATCCATCTCCACAAACGCTGAGGACACAGCCCCCTGCACTCTGGGGGCAGCTGCATAGGGGTGGGGGCATTTACCCCAGGTCTGGCTAGGACAGTATGTCTCCTCTTGCCCCAGGGGTCCTGCTGGGGGGCAGCTGCTCTGAACTGCATAGGAGGGAGCCCTGCTGTTGGAAGCTGTCCATCTCATTCACTGCCATGGCCCCACTCCTGCCACCATAGGTGACCTGTGACTGCTGACAGTGGGGCTGCGCAACTCTGGAACAGCTCGCGTCATGCTTCCCCCAGCCCCTGGTATCCCCCGCCCTCCTGGAAAGCAGCGGCTCCTCCATGCATCTCCCAGCTGTTCCTTTGCTCCTGCCTCTGTCTCTGCCTCTCCTTGCTGGGTGCAGCTCCTCGGCTCAGCTGCTCTGCAGGGAGTAGGCCTGGACAAACATGAGACTGAGCAATCTGGGGGGGCATGTGACCGTGCATGCACCCCCCATGCGTTGCCTCTGCCTGCCACACCTACTTTTTTTTTCTATCAGCACCGTATATTTCAGTACCTGTATCAGTGCCTTTCTGGGCAGTTACCTACTGGCTTTATAGGTCAAATTTAATACCTTAAGCTCCACCTGGAAACTAACAGGCAGCAGTGCAGGCTGCTCAGCACTAGTGCAATGTGCTCTTTGCATGCAGCAATAGGCTGCTCCGTTCTGCACTAACTGCAGCTTATGAGCAGACCCAAGGTGCAGCCCCATCGCATTGGACCCATTATCACAGTCTTGTCTTAGGGTGAAAAAGCCCAGAGTCACTATGGTGAGGTTGGAGTCTGAAGAAGTGGGTCACACCCTTCCCGGTAGGTACAGAGAGTGGAACATGCTCCCAGCCACAGAGTCTTCTTGAGTAGCCAAGCAACCAAAGATCTCGAGATCACCAGACTGTTCAATAGGAGATGCCTCACCTCGTTCAGGGAAGCTGGTTGAAAAATGCCTAATTTTTTGTGGAAATTTAAAAAAAAAAATTCCCAAGAAAATGGTTTGGTTTTTCAACAGAAAAGGCAAAATAAATAATAATAATCATAATAATAATAATAATAAACAGATTTTCAAAAGTCATTTTCAGTAGGAATGTTCAGTTCTCAGTAAAAAAAAAATTGGGGTTTTGAAAACCAAAAGCTGGAAGTTTTAGAGAAAGCTAAACCAACCCCCCAAAATTTTAACAAAAATGTTTATTGAAAACTTAACATTTTTACTGTAAAATAAAATAATAATAATTTTATTCATATAATAATCTGTTTTCAAAAACCAAAAAATCCCCCACAACTTTAAAAAATATACATAATTTTAATATTTTTACCCAAACCCAAATGTTTTTAGCATTTTTTGTTTGGCTTTTGCTTTTCAAATTTTTAACATTTCAATCAAAATGTAAAATCTTCTACAGAAATTTGCATTTTGGGCACAATCTTCACTTTCGTGCGGATATATGCCGAGATCCTCAGTCAGTGGAGCTGGGTTGATTTAAGCCAGATGAGTATCCGGCCATAATCTTAGCCATTTCCTCTCATTGCTTTCCCCACAGGCTCTCTCTATGACCTCGGACTTGTCTGTGTTGAGACCTAGGCCTCATCCATACCCCAGTCTGAGTTAGACACTAGGTAAGTCCAGGGGCGCCTGAATGGGGGCGGGGGGGAGCAGAGGGCCATGCCCCCTCCCCCACTTTTTACTGACCATAAGGGTGAGCGATCGGGGGAAAGGGGTGGGGCCTTGCGGGGAATAGGTGGTGCGGTAGCAGCTCCTTGGGGAAGGGGTGGGGCCTCAGGGGCAGGACAGGGGCGTGGCCTCAGGGGAAGGGGTGGTGCGAAGGTGGGGGCTTCGGGGAAGGGGCGGTGGAGCCACGGTTTGGGCACCACTGCCCCCCCCCACTGTTAGGAAGCTTCCACCGCCCCTGGGTAAGTCATTCCACTGTGCCAGCGGCGATGGAGACATGAATCATCCAAACCCATTTCCCTGCCAATGCAAACCTTTTGCTGAACTGAGGCCAGGCCTCACTACAATCTGCTGCCCTTCGCTAGTTTCCAGCTGGGGACCTCCCACCGAGCTTGGGAAAAGTCTCACAATAGCAAATAGATTGAGCCAACGTGTTGTAATTCAATTGATTTACCCCTGGATTGACTTTGGCCCATTATTGCCATAACAACAGGGGGATGAAAAGAACAGACAATGTTCTTTGGAAGGGGTGGGGCAATGAATCCAGGCCTGAGTGTCAGGGAATCCTGAGTCCTAACCCTGCCTTGACCCCTGGAGGTCACTAAAACTACATCTAAGTGTCTCACTTAGGCACCCGTGTTTGGAAATTTGACCTTTAACTGTCTGCCTCAGTCTCCCTGGGGCCAGATCATCAGCTGGTGTAAATCAGCATAACCTCAACAACTTTAATGAAGCTTGGCTCATTTACATCAGCTAAGGATCTGCCACCTATCTCAGCTCTTGCACGTTCCCCAGCATCCCACCGACGGGGGAGCCTCCTGGATTCGCGTTTACCTCTGGGGAGACTCTGATAGGCAAGGAGCAAGTAGACCAGGCTTAGCAAAAGGGCTCGAGCTCAGTTACACTCTACTGAAGAGAAAAAACAAACACCCCCCGCCCCCAAATGCAGTGCCCCTCGCTCCAGCTCACCTGTCGCTTGGGAGTCCATCTGCGCCTAGGTAGGCAGGGTTCCCCCTGCCTCAAGGGATTCCTCAGCAGCTCCCCACAGCTTGATTTGGTGGAAATGGCCAAAGTTTTTGGCGAAGACCAAGACTAGAGCAGCTTCTGCCCATTTTATAACCTTCCAGTCTCCACTCTCATGTGCCTTCCTGACCAGCCTCAGCAGGTGACCATAGACCCAGGTGACTTCCTTGCCAGGTGACCTCTCCCCTGCTAAACCAGTTCTCCAGATTAGGAGCCAGCCTTCTGTCTAGGCTGCTTCTATTTGAACAAAGGGCCATCAAGAGTTAATGACCCTCCATTGTTAGCCTTGCCACTATCCCTAGGAAGCCCAGCCCAGCCTGGAGGTAAAAGGACATCAGAGAAGGCAAACAAACCCCACATTCAAAATGGAGTCTGCTACAGAAACATTACAGCGTGTTCATGACCTAACCAGGCTTTCTAAGCTCAATATAGCCAGATGCCCCAAATGAGCACACCGCCCTGCCCGCAATGGATTTTTCACGGGTGAAATTGTGAATATGGTAGGCAGATCTTGAATGGTGTTAGGGCAGCTTCATACCACTCCCTGCAGTGCAAAGCTATCCTAAAGTTAAGTTGGAGTAACCAGCCACGAGGGGATCCTCCAGTAGTAGCACAGAGACAGCTGTGTAGCTCTGTCACTGATTTCTCTGTGGCTGGGGAAGAGGGATGTGGCTGGGATTCCCTGACTGCCAGGATGTTCCACTGCAACCGCTGTAAATTGCTCTAAGTTGCACCTGGGGTCCATAGTAGCATAGAAGGGTCCAGAAATGGGGCAGTGTGAAATGACTGAACTCCCCCATTCCAACCCACGCCTGAGCTGCACCAAACACCCTTCACTGGTATTATTTATATTACAATAGCACCTAGAGGCCCCCATGTGCCAGGTGCTGCACAGATACATAGCAAGAGAGAGTCCCTGCCCCAGATTGCTCACTGTTTAAACAGACGGGAGATGAAGGAAGTGTTATTACCTCCATTTTACAGATGGGGAAATTGAGGTACATAGCGACTAAATGATTTGCCCAAGGCAGAATCAGGTCCAGTGCCTTAAACAAAAGCCAACCTCTCTTGCAGTTCAGAATCTGTGCCAATTTCTAAGTGCTAAGTATTATTTTAATTTCTCTCTCCAGCGGTTAGAAAGCGCTCGTATTTTTGGCTCAGACCCAGCTGACCTGACCTCTCAGACATTGCACAGTACATGAAAACCGGAGAGATCGGAGCTGGTGACAGTGTAATAAAAAGCAGGAGGAGAAAGAATGAAATGACTAATCAAAGCAATAGGCAGTCACATAAAAATCTATCCAGGTGATGAATCCACTATAAATATGACATGTTAGAGGTTCTGTATAAATAGTCACATTAAAAAAAAAAAGAAAAAGAAAGAGCAGATTAAAAATTACTCTGAGTCTATATTCCAAAAAAAAATTGACTGAAGACTGACACATTAAGGATTTTTTTATAGGTCCGGGCCAAATTTATTGGAGAGAAAAGTTCATTATTTAGTAATCCCACAGCTCAATATGCTCGGCTCACCATTAACCCTCAATGGTATGTGCACTAAACTCCCCGTGAACTCCGAGTGTGCTGCCTCAATGAACTGCTGACAAATTTTGCTGAATGCTGGCCGAGCACTGCATGGATGTTCATCATAATTTATGCAGACGTGAATCCCAGCTCATTTAGGCACAAGTGCCTGCTCTGATGGAGATAGCAATTTATCCATAAACCTTTCTCACACACACACACACACACACACACACCATCTCTTGCACAGATGAAAATTTGGATCTCAAGTAATTACAGAAAAAGACTGACCTCCCACTTGGTAAGGCAACTCCTATCTTTTCATGTGCTGTGTATTTATACCTGCTACTCCATGCATCTGATGAAGTGGGTTCTAGCCCATGAAAGCTTATGCCCAAATAAATGTGTTAGTCTCCAAGGTGCCACAAGGACTCCTCGTTGTTTTTGCTGATACAGACTAACACGGCTACCACTCTGAAACGTGTGTGTGTGTGTGTAACATACACATTTGCTTCATGAAACTGGGCTGGTGTTATGCATATGCTGTGGGTGCCTACCTGGGACTTGAGGAATGTACACCCTTCATATCTCTTACTCTACAGTGGCCATATTAGCACCATTGTAGCCTGGTGGTGGTGTGGTTTTGCATTATCATTAAGGCCCTACTTGAACTGCAGGATGATTGTCAAATAACTGCAGCTAAGTTGCAGACAAGACATGGAAAATCATGGAAAATCAACAATGGACCTTAATTATTTGCAGTAATTTGGAAAACCTGCTCCTGCTGTCGGCTGTGCGCGAGGCTAAGGGCCAGAGCTCCTGCTGTCAGCCCCATGCATGGCAGAGGTCCCATGGTCAGACACCCAGCTGGCAAAATTTTGGTGGAAGCCTAATATTGCAGGATCCGCAATTTTGCAAATTAAGTAGGGCCTTAATCATCATATCATCAAAGTGTGTTAACCGGCTCTGTTTGGAATGGCAGCAGGGCTGAACAGGGGCCCTTCTGTACTAAACGCATGAGCTGCACCACCTGAGCTCAAAGAGCTGGCAGCAGCAGCAGATTTATCCTCCTGTGTTGACCAGCTACCAGAGTGGGATGGAAACTACTGCCACTCTGATCCATTGGCATTTCATGCCCACTTTGCTCCTGTGTGACTGCCCAACGGGCAGAGCACCTGAGAACAGAGCCCAACCCGCATAATAAAACGATTGTGAAATGATGAGAAAAATATATTTGCACGGCGTGGGAAATCCATCGTGGGGAGTCATTTAATACAGAGGATTAATTACTCCTGTGAGGCAGGTCAAAATATGGAGAGAAAAAAATAACTGAAACCAGGCAATATAAACAACATTCAGTGGAAGGAAACCCACGTGTCCCTGGAAAGGGCTTAATCATCCTGCAGCCAGGAGGCAGGTTACAAGACACAGGGTGGTGTCAGGAGAAGCAGCGAATGGTTCACTCATCACTTCACCCCAATTCTCATCAGTTAAAACTCTTCCCACCATTCCCATTTCAGAGCGACACTGGGTCCCGATTCTTGTCATGCTTCTGCCAATGCTTCTCCACTCGTGGCAATGGAATCATGACTCTTACTCCTTGTATTACAGCAGCACACAGAGGCCACTGCAGCCCCCACTGGGCTAGGCACGGTAGGGAAGCTCCCTGCCCCACACAGCTTACACCCTAAAGAGTGGTGGTAGAAAGCATAAGCCCCATTTTGTAGACCAGGAACCCAGGCACAGGGAGATTAAGTGATTTGCCTAAGAAGTCTGTGGACAAAGGTAGCACTTGAACTCAGCTCTCCTGAGTCCCATTCTAGTGCCTTAACCACAACAAGTTCCTTAGTCTCTACTTGCTCATGCGTTCCAAAAAGAACCGAGTCTACTGAGTTCATTCATCTCTTCTACCCGGAGGATGCTTAAGAAAAGCTTCCTGTAAGGGCTGTATCGACTAGCTGAGGGGGGTTGCTTTTACCCCTCTCCCCAGTCACATTTTGGGGCCTGATTCTGATCCTTACACGGTTGTAAAAGGCCAATCCAGCTCCCAGGAAGCCTGACTCTGATGAGGCCCTAAATCAGGCGTAGCTCCAGGGCAATCGGCGGAGTAACATCGTTGTACATCTAGCATGAGAGCAGAACGGAGCCCTCTACTTTCAGGATGTAAAACGGGCCTGATTCTGACCTCCTATAGGTTTTACACCACCTCCAGTTAGGCTACTCCTGATTTACACCAGTGCAAGAAAACAGAATTGGGGCCTAATATCTAAACCACTGATACTCACAACAGGTGACAACAGCACAACATCCCCTGTTAACGTCTACAACCAGCCCAGTGCTGCGAGTTTTGTAGTCAAAACCAGAGGGGTCTCAGAGACCAGGCAGAGATTAAGGCTTATACAAGTCAGCTGATTAATATGCAACCTCAGGACGGTGGAGCTTCACTAACATTCTTCATCAGTTTTAATTAATGGATTCGTTGACCCAATTCCTATGTATGCTCTGGACGTGAGGTTCTTAATGCTGCCATAGCATGAGGTTTTGTTAATATGCCAACTGACAGCCATCTTTTAAAGCCATCTTTTAACCTAGATATTAGAAGAGAAACAAAAAAGCTATGGAAGAGGTTAAGAATAGAAAGGGCTGGGACCAAGGAACAGAGAAATCATAGCTGACTATTACAGCCTCTTCAACCGATCTCCCACCATAACGCACCTCTGACACAGAGGAGTGTGCCAGATAATCTTAGCGGCTGGCTTCCTTATAACATAGGGTACCAATTGTATACTCCCTTGGGAGGATTGGTCACCAAGTTGGGATCAAGTCGCTGGAGCAGTAATGACAATTGTAGCCAATTAGTTCGTTTGGTCATCCCTTTATCATTGTGTTATGGTCAATTAATACATCAATGTACACTAAATAGATTTAAGTTACTAGGCCATAGGCTTAAGAATGGTTGACATGAGTGGGTGACCTAGGAATAACCATTTGCCAGTAAGGTCACAAGACCTTGTTTTAGCAGGAGTGTTGAAAGCAAGACACAAGAAATAATTCTTCCGCTCTACTCCACACTGATTAGGCCTCAACTGGAGTATTGTGTTCACATTTCAGGAAAGATGTGGACAAATTGGAGAAAGTCCAGGGAAGAGCAACAAAAATGATTAAAGGTCTAGGAAGCATGACCCGTGAGGGAAGATTGAACAAACTCAGTTTGTTCAGTTTGGAGAAGAGAAGACTGAGAGGGGACAGGGTAACAGTTTTCAAGTACATAAAGGTTGTTACAAGGAGGAAGGAGAAAAAAAATGTTTTTCTTAACCTCTGAGGATTGGACAAGAAGCAATGGGCTTAAATTGCAGGAACGGAGGTTTAGGTTGTGGACACTAGGAAAAACTTCCTAACTGTCAGGGTGGTTAAGCACTGGAATAAATTGCCTAGGGAGGTGGTGGAATCGCCATCATTAGAGACTTTTAAGAGCAGGTTGGACAAACACCTATCAGGGATGGTCGAGATAATACTTGTCCTGCCTTGAGTGCCAGGGACTGGACTAGATGACCTCTCGAGGTCCCTTCCAGTCCTCTGATTCTATACTTGTGATTGTGTTTTTGGTGTCACTATCCTTGGACTCCTAGAGTCTACAACTTTGAGAAAAAGCCCCAGAGATCATTTTCACTTTGTTGAACTGTAGCAGCGGGAGCTGAGCCCACGGGAAGTGAATACAAAATTATTAAATTCTATTTAAATAATAAAAAAAAGGCAACACAATTAACAGAGGTACAGAGCTGAGGCACAAGAGAGCTGGGGACTGAACTGAGTGTGTTGGTCAGATTCCTGATAGCCAGCAGGTGCAGCGGAGGAGGGGGAGCTCTGGGGGAGGTTACACTCCTTGGCGGTTAGTAGCAGCTGGGTCTGAGTAGCCCCACCTGGGTGATGGGAAAACAGATTCTCTACCCCATTTGCAAAACCCAACTTGTGACTGTGATTCCCCTTTTCGGGGGGCCCCTCTGTGACAGAGCCACTGGCTGTCGCTCCCTGATCACTGACATTGCCACAACAGAGCCATTGCAGGCTCAGCTGGGAACAATTAACCACTTGCTGTTGGAGGATTCCGAGCCCCTAGGTGGTAATTACCAGGCTATTGATACAATTGGCAGTAAGTGAGAGGATAGAAGTGGGAGAAAGAGGAAGGAGGAGCTCAGAGGGTGAACTGTGTGGAGGAGACACGCTGTGGGGGAAGGCTCCTGCTGCAATATGCCTGTCATGTTCCGTTTGCAAAACGACTGTGGAATAAAAGGTGCACACAGTGAAAGGAAAACAGCCTGGGAATGTGTATGATGGGGAGGGGATGGAAAGGGGCAGGGCAGCATGGCACAGCGGGTAGCTGAGAAGGCCCCCACATGAACATTAACTCATCCAGTTTCTGTGCACACAGCGGCTTGGGGAGATGCTGTTATTCATGTGAATAAGTTTCATGGCATTTAAGAGCAGATGGGACCATTGGATCATCTAGCCTGACCTCCTCCTGTGACTCACAGGCCAAAGAATGTCACCCAGATACCCCTACATTTAGACCAAACCATTTCAGTCCTCAGGAGATTACAATGTCGTGAGCCACAGGCAGAGACCAGGAAAGACTGAGATGCCACCAACGGCAGGGAATTGATTAGTAAAACATGCCCAGATGATCCCAGCAGGGGGCCTGCACCCCACACTACAGATGAACCCCAAAATAACCAAGATCCCTGCCAATCTGATCGGGGGGCGAGGGGAATACTTTCCTGTCCCCAAATCTGGTAAGCAGTTTGAATTAGAGCATGTGAGCAAGACACACCAGCCAGGCATCTAAGAATGAGGATTCTCTGTACCACCTCAGAGCACTGCTCCACCCCACCCAGTGTCCCATCTCCAACGGTGATAGACCTCTGATGCATCAGAAGAAGGTGAAAAAACACAGAATACCTCTGGTCCATTGTGCATCAGGGAAATAATTCCTTCCTGACCACTGCAGGCAATTGACTGAAGCCCTGGAGCCTGAGATTTGATTATAATCATTGCTTTAATGCAGAGCTGCAATCGTTAAGAGCATGTTGAGGGCAATGCAAGCAACCCTGTTCTCCCCAGGATGAATAGGTGGATTCATAGAGTCACAAATTTCCAGGCCAGAAGGGACCACCACAACCACTCAGCCACACATTCCACCTCTGTGCACCAAGAGTATGTGTCATTTGCAGTTCTCTAGTTGAAAAAAAAAAAACCAGTCAGGCCAGAAGAGAAGCAATACCTTCACACACAAGGAGTAATGACAGGGCTTCATTTGTAGTTAACCCGCAGGCTGTTATTTCAGGTCGTACCCCTGTCCACGAGCTCCCCCTGCCAACGCTGGTGGTTCTACAGTCGAGCTCTTCTGTTTTGATACATGTTTCTCTCTCCCCTGTTGATATGTGAAAGAGCCACAAACAGAACTGAGGAGCATTTACCATACCGGGGAACAAAGTGAAAGTGACAGGACACAGAAGCATTGTCAAATGTGCAGCATAAAACAGACTGAGACAGGAGAGAAAAATCTTCTCTCGCTCCAATCTCTTTGCGTCACTCGATGGGTGACTCAGGAAGAGCTGGTAAAATAATCTCAGACAGGAACACAAGTGTTAAAATTGGCTGCAGTGATGAGCTGCCAAAATCGTAACAACCGGTTCCCTCGTCACCCCACGAGGGATCATGGCCCACCCCAGGACTCCTGCCCCATCCAACCCCCTGCGTTCCTTGACGCCCCCCCACCCAGGGACCCCTGCCCCATTCACCCCCCTTCCCTGTACCCTGACTGCCCCCTGCCGCCCCATCCAACCCCTCCTCTCATTCTTGATGGCCCCCTGGGACCCCTGCCCCATCCAACCACCCCTTCTCTCTGTCCCCTGACCACCCCTGGAACCTCTGCCTCTGACTGCCTCCCACTGCCCCATCCAACCCCTGATCCTTTCTAACTGCCCCACCGGGACCCTTGCCCCTATTCAATCCCCCTGTTCCCTGCCCTCTGACCCCCCCAACCCCTATCCACCCCTCCCACCCCCGAACTCCCCTGCCCTCTCTCCAACACCCCCTCCCTGTCCTCTTACCGCGCTGCCTGGACGTGGATGGCAGCACTACAGTCCGGCCGCGGCTGGAGCTGGATGCCCGGGGACGTGGGGCCGGGACAGGAGTCGCGCGGCTAGAGCCCGGGGATGGAGCCAGAGGGCCACGGCCAGAGCCGGGAGCCCGGGGACGGAGACGCGGGGCCGGAGGATATGGCGGGAGCTTGGCGGCTGGCTGGCCGGAGCCGGGGAGGGCCGCGGCCGGAGCCGGGCAGCCGGGGCCGCCGCTGCGCCTTGACCCACGCTGCTGGAGCCCGGCCACGTGGCACCACAGCAGGAGCCGGGCAGCTGGAGCCATGGGGCCAGGCCGGGCCGGAGCCGGGGGGCCATGTCCGGAGCTGGACATCCGGGTAGGTGGGGTCGCGGCTGCCGCTGTGCCTGGACCCACACTACCAGAGCTGGGCCGCACCACAGCAAGAGCCGGGTGGCCGGGGACGCGGTGACACGGCTGGAGCCGGGCATTAGGGGACACGGGGCCAGGCAGGGCCGCGGGCCGGAGACGGGAAGGGACGCGGCTGGAGACTGAGGGCCGTGGCCGGAGCCAGGTGGTCGGGGATGTGGGGCCGGGCAGAGCCGCGGCCAGAGACCGGCCAGGGCGCACGGCCCTCCTCGTTCCCTCTACCCCTACCTCAGCTTCGGCTTCCTGGGCCTGAGCGGGAAGCCTGCTTGCTTCTCAGCCCTCCCAGGCTTCCTGTGCGAACAGCTGATTCGCGGGAAGCAGGGGAGGAGGAGAAGCAGGGCGGAGCATTCATGGGAGGAGGTGGAGGCAGAGCTAAGGAGAGCTGGGGCCGCAGCAGGGAGCGCTTGTTAAATTTAAATGCCCTTTTAGAACCGGTTGTCCCATGCGGGACAACCGGTTCTAAAAGGGCTTCTAAATTTAACAACTGGTTCCCGCGAACCGGTGCGAACCAGCTGCAGCTCACCACTGGCTGCATCCTCCTTTAACAAAACATCACCACAAGTGGAAAAAAAATGCTCTCCCAGGAGTAATAATTTGCTTACCTAGCACCTGACAGGAATTTTTACAAGTTGAAGAATAGCTTTTTGTGGGTGGAGGGAGCTCCTATGTTTGGGTGTTAAAACCTGGAGGGGAAAACTGGGTCTGAACAGGTATCTCAGCTCTTGTCCACTAAGCGAGAGACAGGTGTAGCTTGCTGCTTTACAGAGTGCACCCCCCCTCCTCAAAACTGGAAGACACAGTTCATCTAGTAAAGACATAGCATGTCCCATGTGGAATCTCCTAGCACAGCTGCACAATCGGGAGTGGGAATCTCACTTGTAAAAGAAGCTGGCAGGACCTTACCCTTCTCTGCCATGAAAGGGGATTAACGGCAGCTTCAGACCTAGGTGGTTGTTGTTGTTGCTTTGTTAATTTTAGGACCAGCTGCCAATCTGGATCCCTTCCTGTCTGTTTCCCAAAAGCGCTCCGAGCTATCGCTGGTATTTCAAGCGAATAAAAAATGAAGCTGAGACAAGAAGCAGCTCCAGCAGGCTGTAAAACGGAGTAGGAATGGAGCGGGGGTTTGTTAAATGTGGCTTTTATTAAAGAGGCCACAGCATCCACCCAAGTGGATGAACTAATTCCCACACTCCCCATTCTGTTTTGCTCCTACTCCAACTCCGTCAATTACAGACACCACAACTAGCCTCCAGTCTAGCTTTATTGGGCCAGGGATTGTCTTTTTGGTCTGTGCTTGTTCAGTACAATTAGATGGGGAAACTGAGGCACAGGAAGGCAAACTGGTTTCCCCCCCCCCAAGGTCACACCGCAAGTCAGTGGCACAGCTGGGATTGGAAGGCAGCTCTCCCAAGTGCCAAGCCAGCACCCTCTCCCTTGCAGCACACGGTTTCTGCAGAGCAGCTTCAGAAGACGGTAGTTAGGGCAGAGCTATGGACAGGCCAAAAAGACCAGGATTCAGCATTGGTTTCGCATCTGTTCTCTCTTGTCCTGGCTGCACAGATGTTTCTGGGGCCCTGGGGCAAAATCCAAACCTGAGCCCCCGCCTCCCAGCCCTACCTTGAAACTGAGGCCTGGGGGGGGGGGCATGGTAGTTAGAGAGCAACCCCCCCGCCCCCGCCCTCACCCCACAAGCTCCTGTCTTGTGGGGCTGGGCCATGCTCCTCACTCTGGACATTGCAACCTGGTACACTGGGACTTGGTGCTTTCAGTTCTGGCCTGGCCATGCCTCTGTCAGTGGAAAGGCAGCCAGGCCAAATTTGAGTGACTGGTACACAGGGGCACCACTGACTCAAATTTGGCCCAGACACTCCCCCGTCTTGGAGGGGCAGCCAGGCCAAACCTGAGTGGGACTGTGGCCTCTGTGCCAAGTCACAAGACTACTCATCCAAACTGCACAGGTGGTGGGGAGGCTGTCAAACAGGGAGCCCAGGTTAAACTGCCCCTTTGCCTCCCTCCCTGCTCTTGTCTTGTACTTCAACTATAAGCTCTTCGGGGCAAGGACCATTTCTATGTTCGTACAGCACCTAGCACAGGGATAGGCAACCTATGGCATGAGTGCCAAAGGCGGCACGCAAGCGGATTTTCAGTGGCACTCACACTGCCCGGGTCCTGGCCACCGGTCCTAGGGGCTCTGCATTTTAATTTAATTTTAAATGGAGCTTCTTAAACATTTTTAAAACCTTATTTACTTTACATACAACAATAGTTTAGTTATATATTATAGACTTATAGAAAGAGACCTTCTAAAAATGTTAAAATGTATGACTGGCACCCGAAACCTTAAATCAGAGTGAATAAATGAAGACTCGGCACACCACTTCTGAAAGGTTGCCGACCCCTGGCCTAGCACAACGGGACCCTAGTCTGTGACTGGGGCTCCTAGCGCCTATGGTGATACAGATAAAATAATCCCAGTCCAGCTCTACCCCCAAAGTTTGAGAAGAGGTTTTATATGCTGTCCCACAAACAACAAAAGGGATAGGACTTGGTTGTGATTAATAAAAAGGGGATTCTTACTCAGGCTCCTGGACACAGACTGGTTCTCTAGCTTCCAGGCTGAGCAACACAACTCCCGCTGCCTACACACTGTGAATCGTCCCAGGACACAGAAGCCTTGATAGCAGCTGCTAACAGTCTACCGTGCTTTATCTTTTGCTCTCTAAACACAGACACTTTCAGCTTCCCATTAAGGGTACATCTACACTGCAGCTGGGAGGTGGGATTGCAGCACATCTGAGCTAATTTTGGACTAGCTGCTGGAGCGTGTACCCAGGGTTGG
The DNA here is from genome assembly GCF_020497125.1 of Mauremys mutica. Classification (NCBI taxonomy): domain Eukaryota; kingdom Metazoa; phylum Chordata; order Testudines; family Geoemydidae; genus Mauremys; species Mauremys mutica. The sequence goes on from NC_059076.1 coordinate 137,475,107, forward strand.
ACACAAGCTAGCCTGCGCTGCCGCGGCCATACTGCTATTGTCACGTCTACACACGATGCAATCATGTCTCCTGATGGTGGTGTACACGTTCCCATAAGGGTGCTGGGTAGTGCGGTGCAACAGGAATTGTCTGCACTAAGTAATTCTGCCTGGAAAGGATTTTTAATGCACTACAAACCAAACTCCGCTCTCTGTCACACACCCAGAACCTCAATGAGGTCGAGGGGGTTGCAGAGTGTAACTGGACTGCACAGCCTGGGGCAGCGGACATCAGCACATTGCTACCAGGAGGCCATGCAGAGCTGCAGCCCGAGAGCACTAAGAAGATTAGGTCCCGCAGGTACAAAGGGGCCACCGTGACAGCGTCTTGCGTTCCTCTCACTGGCCCACACTTAGGGTTTAACCCTTGAGCGTGCCTCAGGGAAGCTGCCTGGGCAACCGTGCAGAGTTCCAGATTGCTGCAACTCCAAACCTGGCCTCACTTGCCGATCTCCAGTCTCCAACCCTGCCCTGACTCTTGCCTCCTGACTCCAGCCTGGGAACTACTCCGGATCTTTGGTCTCCAACCTCAGTTTGACTCTGACCCTGACTCTTGCCTGTTGAGCCTGGTTTTAGCAATTACTTTGAGCCCTGCTCACTGACAACTGCTCCGGGGCCATCCTTGACTCTTTGACACCAGCCATCAGTGACCACCAGGCCAAATCACCTGTGCCCCGGTCTTATACAGAGGTGCACAGCCGAACACCATCTGGCCCTGTTCTCACATGCCACAGCATGACAGAGCTGTTGTGGTTTTGCAAATCCAAGCTGATTTTGCAGATCCACGTTCCATTTTATCCAAACTACAGGGGTCGAGGGCTAGCGGGGGATGACAACCCTAGTCTACCCCAAGTATTCGCCACCTTTAGTAGAGTGCTGCCGAAAATAAAAAAAATCTGCAGCTTTGATTGTGCTGGAGGTGAATAGCTGACGACAGGGAATAAATGCCCTGTGTGTCAATCCATATATTGTGGTGCTTTCAGGGCTGCCTCCTTATTAAAAAGACATTAGACCAGAAAAGGGGATGTAGATGACACATGCACAAAGACCATACAAAGTTTTCATAGTTTTCATAGAAATCAATACTGGAAACCCAGACTCATGGAGATAACTGGATGTGAATGGAAGCAGCATGTTCATAGCTTCCTCACAAAGTTCTTCGTCCTCTCCTTTAACAGAAATCCACTCTTCTCGGTTTCTGATTTGGAAACTTGGTCTTCAGTGTGTGATCACTTGACAATTCTAAGAGATGCTCTTGGTCTGAGATACTTAGAATTGGAATGGAGGAGTCAACTGCTACTGAGAAGAGGTTTCAGATCCATTTGGTATCTAGGGATTCATTTTCAACTCCAGGAAAATATTCATCGACATGGGAATACAATGCTGACGAATGAGTGAATATTTGATCTTCAATAGCACTTTGATCACTTTCACGCTGTGCTTTTGAAAAGTCTACATCTGAAACCTCTTGGCAACTCCCTTTGCAATGTGGCATCTTCTAAGACAAAGCTCTTCACGAATCCCCAGGTTGTTTTTTTTTCAGATCTAGATTTTTTCTAGATTCTACCTTGAAGTGTTAGGTTCAGTGCGTTCACTCTGCTAAATATGTCCACCAGGTAAGCAAACAGTCAAGAAGTCTATATTACACATCTAATCTGCAAAGTCTCTTTTCCCCAGGAGGAAAATTCTGATTTTGACATGCAATTCAAAGATGCATTGCAACACTTTCCCATGTGAAAGCCACCTGACTTCACTGTGAAACAAGCTGAGCATGATCAGAGCCCATCTCTTTGCACAGCACAATGTGGTGCCCATTGCCCAGAGTTTTATACAATTAATTTTAATAATGCTGTGGGCCTCATGCACTTCACATTGCAACTTCTCTGATGCCAAAGCTTGGGGATGAATCGTGCAGGGTGTCCAAACTGCAGCTGGTGCCACTTTGTTCACTGTTGCTGCAACCCCACTATTCTTTCTGAACCTGGTTGCTGCTTGTTGGTGCTCAGCCCACTCATGTAGCCCAGTTAAGACCCTCAGCCACTGTGAATTTATTGAGGATCTTGACTAGTTCCTCGCCAGTTGCTTGGGTTGGGATTTCTTTGCAAAATAGAAGTTCTTCAACTATTGTACCTGCTTTGACAAATCTCACATTACACAGAAGCTGAGCCATAGAATCATAGACGTGTAGGACTGGAAGGGACCTTGGTAGATCATCTAGTCCAGTTCCCTGCACTCGTGCAAGACTAAATATTCTCTAGGCCATCCTTGATGGGTGTTTGTCTAGCCTGTTCTTAAATACCTCAAATAATGGAGATTCTACAACCTCCCTAGGCAATTTTAATGTCTAACCTAAATCTGCCTTGCTGCAATTTAAGCCCATTACTTCTTGTCCTGTCCTCAGTGGTTAAGGAGAACAATTTATCACCCTCCTCTTTATAACTACCTTTTGTGTACTTGAAGACTGTTACCATGTCCCCCTTCAATCTTCACCAGACTAACCAAACCATTTTTTTTCCAATCTTTCCTCATAGGTCATGTTTTCTAGACCTTTAATCATTTTTGTTTCTCTCCTCTGGACTTTCTCCAATTTGTCATGTTGCCTATGTCTGTGGATTCATCAAGCTGCTGTGCAAAATATTGACTTTTTTTAACTTGTTCTATCGACTGGTCCTGGACATTTTCTGCAAGGTCATTGGTGCATCACAACCACATAGGAGTGGGTTTCGGTGCCACGGCTACACATTCCCCAATCGTAATTCTACGCATGTGCTGGAAGCAGAATGGTCTCACCCATGATACGCTTGTTTGCATCTTGCAATTTGCATGGCCACAGCATAAGATGCTTCTAAAGCTTTGTGAGGAATAGTAGCTTCTTTTGGCCATTTTAATTCTTGTTTCCAAAGAGGAAAAAAAATTCAGCTCTTGCTTAGGAATTCTGGGTATTTGGTTTCTAAATGTCTCTGTAGCCTCATACTTCCATTTCGTAACCCTTGAAAACAAATGACATTTTTGGCTGTGGGCTTTCTGCAGTAATATCGAGACACAAAAATCCAGCTGTAATGTAACTACCATCGTATTGGCTACTTTTCTTCTTTACTTCATTCAAATCATCATCTCCTCTAGCTGAATGTTCTCTATATGTAGGCTGAGTGCTTGGTAAAAATAATTCCATTATAAAGATAAGACGCACCTGTCTCTGCCTCAGCCCCTTTCTCCTACCGGCTACTACCAATCCTGGGAGCACCTCTTTGCCCTCTGCCCCAGCAGGGAGCTTTCTATCAGAGGCTTCCTGCTGCTGCTTGGGAAGCACTCAATCTCTTTAGAGATGGCCCCCTGCAGAAGCAGAACGTGTAGAGAGGCTCCCAGCCGTGGGAAGCTGCAGCATTTTAGGGGCTTATCTATGCTTGAAATATTACAGCGGCATGGCCGCCCTGCTGTAGCCCATCAGCGTAGACACTACCTAGGCCAATGGGAGGGATTCTCCATCGGAGTAGGTAATCCACCTCCTGAGAGGTGATAGTTTGTTCAATGGAAGAATTCTTCCGTCAACCTAGCGCTGTCTACACTAGGGTTAGGTCGGCTTAACTACGCCGCTCAAGGGTGTGAATTTTTCATGTCCTGGAATGATATAGCTGGTTTGATCTAACTTTTTACTTAGACCACTTGATGATTAAGCCCATCTGGGCAGGGGCAGGCTGGGCTGGTATCTAACCAGGGAGTGGAAAGCAAGTTGGGGCCGCAGAAAGGAACTCAGCAGTCACTCCCTAGAATGGAGGGGAGTTGGAAAGAGACAAGGAGGAATCCTAGGGGGGGATCCTGCCTGGGAATACAGACTCTGGCAAGAACACAAGAGAGGGTGAAGTATCCACTGGTAGCAGAGGAAGCGCCAATGGTAACCCAGAGGGGGACAAGACGACAGAGAAAAAAATGGTAGAATGGACCCCAGGAAAACAGCAACAGGGTCTGAGATTGTGTAGGCTGTGGTTGCTAGACAGAGTCCCTGGGCTGGAATCTGGAGCAGTGGGGAAGGCCTGAGTTCCCCTACCAACCACTGGGGAAATGGCACAGTCCGGGCAGTGGATTAGAAGAGTGCTTGAGACAATTTGTCATAAAGGACTTTGTTACCCTGGAAGGGGAGGACTATAGTGACCACATCACAAAGAGGGTGCACTCTGAGTCAAAGAGTAACCAGACCACATGATGAACAACTGAAGGAAGGGGGCATCAGACCAGTCAAGGACTAATCCCCAGATGCATCCAGAAGGAAGCACCAAACCAGTGAGTAGTAGACCCTGTGACAGAAGGGAAAGGAGAACAAGGGACATGCAATAGGAGGGGGGCTATTAGAACATAAGAACGGCCCTACTGGGTCAGACCAAAGGTCCATCTAGCCCAGTATCCTGTCTTCCAACAGTGGGCAATTCCAGGTGCCCCAGAGGGAATGAACAGAACAGGGAATCATCAAGTGATCCATCCCCTGTTGCCCATTCCCAGCTTCTGGCAAACAGAGGCTAGGGACACCATCCCTGCCCATCCTGGCTAATAGCCATTGATGGACCTGTCCTCCATGAACTTATCTAGTTCTTTTTTGAACTCCGTTATAACCTTGGCCTTCACAACGTCCTCTGGCAAGGAGTTCCACAGGTTGACTGTGTGTTGTGTTAAAAAAATAGCATCCCTGACTTGTGTTGCCCACGTGCATCCTGCCTCGGCTGTTGTAGGTGCACTTTCTGGTTGAGTGCACTGGTTCAGCGATCTATGATGGTCATAGCTCCATTCAGGGGCAAATGGCTCACCCATGTCTGCACAAAGATTACGAAGAGCACGGCGAGCCACAATAATGCAGACAGCAATAAGGACATGGGCATGCAAATGGGGCTGTAGACAGCGCCAGCAGGATTTCAGCCTGCCAAACGCACATTCAACCGCTGTTCTGCACCCACTGACAGTGACTTTGAACCTCTTTGGCCAGGGCCTCTGAAATCATTACGGTTTCATAAGCCCAGGCAAAAGAAGGTACATTGGGTCCCCCAGGACAAACGTGGGGACATTAACTCCATTTATTATAATGTCATTTGGTGGGAATTGTGTCCCAGGCTGTCCATGAATGTAGACTCCCGATTGTTGGAAATCCTGGCAGCATGAACTTTTCCAGTGCAGTTCACATTGGCATCTATAAATCAGCCTCTGTGGTCCAAAAGGGCTTGCATAACAATGGGGTGGTAGTACCCTTTGCAGTTTATGTACCCATGTGCTCCTTGAGGACGACAAAATGTGGGCACAGGAGTCCATCAATAGAGCAGTTTGGAAACCCCATTCTCTCAAAAATCGGCAATTACTTCAGGGATATTGTTTATGGGTAAAACACACGACTGATGGCCTCCAAAACTTCTGCAACCACTTTACACATGGGTGATTTTCCAGTTCTGAACTGGTTAGCAATGGACCTGTAGCAGTCTGGGGTAGCCAGGTTCCAGACACTTATAGCCACCTGCTTCTGGACCAGTATGGCTGCCCTCATGAGTTTGTCCTGATCTGGAGGGTGGGGGAAGCTGCTCGCAATGCTCCAGAAATGTAGCTTCCTTCTTGTGAAAGTTCTGGACCCACTGCTGGTCATCTCAGGTTTGTATGATGATGTGATCCCACCAATCTGTGCTTGTGGCCATACTTCAGAAGTGCCAGCCAAGGTCATCGGCAACCACAGAGAGAGTCAGAAGCAGCATCAGCCAGTTCTGTTCTTCCATACCTGTATCATCCTCCTCTGCCATCAGGCACCTTTGGTGGATCAGAAACCGCCATCAGAATGTCCACCAGCATCTCATGGATGCTCTGTCTGTTTGCTGAAACAGGAATAAAAGTGCAAAAGTCATTCTTCAAATGGTGATTCCTCCATATTTGTTGGTTCTGGTTGCTGGGAGCACGCAGACCCAAAAGATGGCATGGCAGGATAGGAACTTGGCAGACTGCGACAACTTCCTATTACTTGCAGGGTGAGCAGTCAAGTTCTCCTACACTGCATCACAAACCAGGGGCCAGAGCAGCGACAGCTGTTGAGGGCGCTAGGAAGGCTTGGATAGGGTGGTTTGACTTGGGTTTGTGTACTGCAGTGTGGACGCTGAAGCCCCAGGTTTGGGGTCCGGGTCCAGAAATTCTAAACCTAGGGTCAATACGCAGCATGGACACTCAAGTCCCAGGCTTGCCAACCCAGGGTCTGCATATTCAAATCCTACTAACCCTGGGCTTACACAACAACAGAGACATACCCTACATGCCAGTAGGATTTGGGGCTCTGGCCGTCCCTGCTGTCATGTGAGAATGAATCTTTTTCTTCTATTACTTAGTGTAAGAAAAACAGCCTTATTCTAAAGCTGCTCTGCCTCATTCTACTGAGAGATTCTCCCTAGAACCTTCCCCTGCCCCTTCTGCAGTCACAGTTTTAAAGACACAGCACACATCAGCATGTCTGTATCTCTCCACAACAGACTGGCATCCTTCAGACACCTGCTCAATCTCATTTTACAGGGGTCATGGAACCAGGATAATTCAAATGATGATGAAGAGCCGGGTTCTGTGACCCTTGCAGTGTCTGCAATTTCATACCCCCTAAACACACGAGGGGCCTCTCCCCATTCCATCCTCTTATTAAACCCTTGCCGTTGGCTGCTAGTTAAGTATATTTGGGGAATTGGTTGGAATAAGCATTAAAACCTCAAACAACATATTGAATAACATCTTTCCTGGTACCATTAATCAAGCTGATCCATGTCTTCAGCCATCTGCACACAGTTGCATTCTGTTTGTGTTTCCAAGCTCTGGTCCAGTGCCCTCCGGGATAAAACTGTTTTGCAAAAAGCATGAGAAACCGAAGTGCTCTTGTAGCTCACTGTCTTTGTGTGAGCAACTGCGACGGTGCCTCTGACCTATGAAAGCTGCTGGGCTGATCCACCAGGTGTGGGGGAAGGGGACTCGTCCGCCACAGACAAATGCATGCTTCCAGTTCCTTCGCTCAAGGCTTTTCTGTGGTAACATAGGTACAAAGGTCAAAGCAAAGCAGCTCAGTCGCGCTGCCTCTCAGAGTCGTCTCTAACCTTGTCTTGGGAGCTCCACCATCATTTATAGCTGCAACTTCATGCCCAGCCACTCCTCCTCCCTGCAGGTGTCTTCCTCTCAGACCTTCCACCTGATAGGTGTGGAGACTTCCTCCCAGGGCCTTCCCTGACCCCCCAGCCTAGTTTCTCATTGGCTCCCCACTCAAGAAGCAGGACACTTTGCATGCAGTTTCCTGTAGGACCCAGGACAAGGAGCAGGCACACAACCTGCAGCCACAGCCCACAATGTGACAGCCCTGGGGCCCTTTAATAGTACATTAGGATACATGGATGCACACAGAGTCTCAATGTCCTGTTCCAAGCCATTACAAGTGTTGCTAAATTATTGTTAATTGCTTGACTACACCGTGGTTCATTATGAAAGATATAAAGCTCGAATAACCAATGTCAGTCAGGATTATTGCTCCAAGCCAATAATAACGTATAGGTAAAAGGTTCTATACAATACCAGTCTCCGGGAAGCCATCACGTGCTGCGATGTTACATTCATCTTATGCAGAAGGTGAACTCCTGAAGTTACACATTTTGACTGGTAGTATTTATATGATGATTTTTACAGGTTACAATGTCTTAACACGTCACTAAAATTCAACCCATCAGTTTGTCCCAGCTCCCTATTTTGTTCTTTCCTTAGCTGTGTTCTGGATATGAGCGTTCCAGGTACTGGTCCGTGAAGGCATTTCCCTAGCTTGTACTAAGACATAGAACGAGTATCTTGATTTTGACACATTCCCTCCCTCCTTGTGCCAAATTCAGCAAATGCAAGGATAACGTAGCATAAATGAACCGGGTTACAGTTCAGGCCAGATCACTGTTACAATATTTGCTTTTAATGTTATTGGTGCTTAATGCATAGTAACACATATGGTGCAGATAATAGTACATATTATACATTTCATAATAATAATGTATATTATCTGCACCGTACGTATGAGTATGCATTAAGCACCAGTAACGTTAAGAGCAAATATTGTAGCCAACATATAGTAGTCAACAGTAGTCATAGCGAAGCGAGTGCTCTTTTAGATCAAGTGATGGAGGTTTGTGGTTTTAAAGGATCAGGGTTCTAATCCTAGTATTGGGAACTGCAAACGCTCAATCATGAGTAAGGCCTCCAATAATAAAAAAGAGAGAAAAAAAATCACAATTTTTTTTTTTAAATCATGAGTTTAAAAAAATTTCTGTGAGTCTCTGTATTTGCCTTCCAGTTTTTGAGCCTTTATGGCTGCACGTGGGTCATGTTTTTAAACTTTTTCCCCACAACCATCATGGCTAGAAACGTACTGTTTTAATAAAAGCTTAGATTCTAACTTAATCCCATGACTCCAGAAGGCTGTCACTGTGTGTGACTTATATAGTAACTCTGTCTGTAGTGTATGGTTTCCTTACAACTTTTGGCAAAAAAACCCAAACCAAAAAAAAAAGGGGGTGGGGGGGGGGAACATGGTGAACATTAGTGTGAGCTTTGCCCAGGCTGCCCTGCCAATATGCATAATTTCTGACCTAAAAGGATCCCCCATTGCTGTGGGTCTGCCCCTTTTGATTTAGAGTGAATTTTATGAGAGCAATTGCTACTGCTGGAGTTTAAAGGGAGCTGAAATTATGGGTTGTATTAACGGATGCAGTCAAAGCCTCGGAGGACACAGGAACACTGCTGTATTATCAGGCTGTATTTACAATGATACTAACTTGTTTATATTGTCACCAGAAATATGTGATACAGAGCACGCATCTTGCTAGCATACCCAAGAGTGTAGTTCATTGCCTGCACTGCTTGCTAAGATAATACATAAAAAAACCTGGTACTTATATAGCACCTTTCATTCAAGAATCCCCCAAAGCTCCTTAGATACATAAAGGCGTTAAACCCTTTGACACCACTGTAAAGCATTGCCCACTTGTACTGATGGGGAAACTGAGGCACAGTGTGTCTGGCAGGCTTATCCAAGCTCACACAGCAAGCCAGTGAACAGAATCCATGTTTCTTGACTTCCAGGCCGCTGCTCTAAACACTAGACCACCCTCCTCCCACCTCAGTGCATCATCATACATATTTATACCCTCACCCTGCCAAACAGCAGCCAATTGGCTAACACACGGTCATGGGACTTAAGGATTTTTTCCACTGTTTCCTTCCTAACTGGTTAATTAATTTGTGGTATCCAAAAGTAACTGACTGGCTAGCCATTGGCTAAGGCAGTGCCATGACCCTGTCTCCTAAATACCTCAGAAGGTACATTGAAGGGGCTGTATTTTTAGGGCACTTACTTAGGCTGTAAGCTATTTGGACTAGGTAACATCTTTTCCCTCTGTGTGTGTGTACAGCACCAAACACAATGGGGTTCTGTGCTCTGATTGGAGCCTGTAGGTGCTACTGCAAAAATAAGGCAACCCACCTCCCCCCACAGATTCTTATATCGGAAATATTTAAACTTATGCCACACAGTGCAGTATGTGCATGCACATTCCCTGGTCTTGATTGTGGCACATAAGGTATTTTAAAATCCAATCTCATGGCTGTCACGCAGAGAGACTATCCAACAGAACTGTTCCAGGGTGTGTGGCAAATTCTTTGATTTTTGTGGGGATAAAATTGCTTGGATTCCAACTCAGCTGGCCACTAGAGCTCATCAAAAATGCTTCACCACTATGGTCAAGGAAAAATGGTATTTTTACTAAACGGGAAGTTGTCAGAAATATTTCCATTTTCATTTTAACTTTGGAGGGAGCGGGGGAGTATCAGAAAACAGACACTCAGAAAAAAACAACTTGTTTTTAAGCAGCCAAAATTGTTCCAGTTTGGGAATTTGTTTTTTGACCCCAAAACATCCCCAAGTTGTGAAAAATTTCCACAAAAATGAATTTGTCATCAAAATTTTTGGCTGAAAATAAAATACATTTTCCAAGCAGCAACACTGACCATAGGGACCAGCCTTTGCCTGGAGGATGCTGCTGTGTGTCATCTCTAGTTGAGTCTTAACCAATCTCATTGACATTTTGGAGATTCCACCCACCTTTGATTCTGTGGACCACGAGGTTTTTTTCTGACTTATAAGGTTGATGGGAATCCTGTTTGTATGGCTCTACAGAGATCCTTCAGAATGGTGTTGGGTCATTGCTCCAGCTTGGAGGGCTGGTTGTGCATTGTTCCATATCACCACCCTTTTTTCCAAAGGGAATATCAGGCCAGTGGGCAAGACATGTTGACAGCTATGGTTTGCTGCCTAGAGTGAGGGGCTGGTTTGGAAGAAGATGCAAAGAGAAGAGGCAATGGGAGAGGATAGAGGCAAGTGGGTAGGATGACCAAAGGCACAACCTTCTTCTACTCTAAGCCTCAGTGAGCAGTCTGTGCACAGTTCATTAAAATGATTTTTGTGCTAGTAATGGCCTGGCACTCACTTCTCACCATTGCTCCCTCCCGGTGGGGGAGTCTGCGGTCTTTAGTCCCGGCCCTTGTATTGGGCCATACCCCCAGGGCTTCCTCTCTGAAGGCAACGGTTTCGCTAAGTAGTTCAGATCCCCTTCTGGGTGTTTAATTGCTGTCCAATTGTAGGCTACTTCCCCAGTGGCCTATGGGGGGACCCTGGCCCACCCACTACTACAAGTCCCAGACCAGAGACCTTAAGAATAGCAACCATGTTCTGCCATGTCCCTTTAACTAAACTGCTTCAGTTCCCAGGGCCACTTCCCCACAGCCCCAGCCTTCGACAAAGCTTCACTCTTACCTCAGGGCTCTTCTGTGTTCATGCCCAGCAGCCAGCCAGGAGCTCTCTCTGGCTCCCCAGGTTCCTGTCCACACTGAGCTGTCTGTGGTGCTGCAGTTCTCTTTGGCCAGTCAGGAGCAGCTCTAGCTCTAGCAAGGAACTGACTGTCTCCCGCTGCAGCTCCTTTTATATGGCCCTCTTGAGCCCTGATTGGCTGCTCCCTACCACCACTCTAGGCTGCTGGGAGGACTCCTCTACTGCTCCTTTCCTGGGAGGGGCGAGGGAGGAGACTGAAGCCTCCATTAAGGAACCTCTGGGTCTAGTCCACCCAGTCACAGTGCTCCTATAATATTTGGCTCCGGTTAAGTCAAAAATACTATGAGAATAACCTTCTCAGTGGTATTTTAGTGTTTTCTTCCTGGATCAGACTGGGAAGCACTGAAGAAGTGAGAACTGGAAAATAAAGAGAAACTGATGGAACTTCTCCAAAGCTCAAAAATAAATAAAAGAAACTTTTGGGTTTGAGTTCACAGCACAAGTTCAGGATGGCTCTGATTTTAATCTAACTGGGTGGCCCATTCCTACATGCATTAAGAATAGATACGTTAATGAAGGCTTAAGGAGATATTCCACAAGAACAAATGTTGGGAAAGTCTTTTATGTATCTAATGACACTTAATTTCCATAGTAAATGCCTAATGTTTAATGAGTATTTTATTCTTTCCCCATTTACATATTTATAGTTAACTTTGGTGGCTGCTTCTGAGTAATTAGCCGTCTGTTTAAAGGAAGCCAATGAACTAAAGAGCCACCTGCTCATTCCAGTGATGGCAGTGGAGGCCTGAGCCTGAACCTGTCCCTGGGTTACTCTCTGAACTTGTCTGCTGGGTGCCTCTGTTGTGCAAGTATTTTATTATAGGTAGTTGAAGGAAAACCAATGAGGGAGAGAGATGGATTGGGCCATAACGAGGTGAGCATAATGAGGATGAAGCTGAGCAAAAGGAAAATCTGGGCTCAATATCAAGGACAGTTCCTAGCCATGAGATTAACTGTGCTGTGGAATAAAAAAGAAGTTGTAGACACCCCGTCACTTCAGTCCCCTGAAATTAGACAAGACCAAGCATTTGAGCAGAGTGCATAAAGAACAATTCTTCATTGGCCAGCATGGGATGGTGTAACTGGGTGCGACTCACCACTGTGGCGCCCCCTGCTGGATGTCCCGGGGAACACCTCTGCTAGCCAATGGGCCCTCTTCTGGCGGTGTCTTGCCACAGTCACTTCTGCTCCAGGAACCCATGTCACTCCCGGGACCGCAGCGTCCTCTTCATGACACAGCCCCTCCGGCTGTGCCACACTCTGTGCTCCCCTCTTCCGGCAGACAGTATCACAGTCCGCTGTCCAGCCACTTCTCTCTATGGCTTCTGCAGCCAGTTGTCTGGTCACTTCCTTAGTGGCAAGGCGGGGGAAGGGCAGAACTCAGGCCCGCCCACTATTCCGGGTCCCAGCCCAGGGACCCTGTAGATGGCAGCCACATGCTGCGTCTCTTCCAACCTTTCAGTATCTTTCCTTGGGCCGCTTCCCTGTGGCCCCCCACACCCTCTTTGCCCTTGCCTCAGCCTGCAGATCCCTGCAGCCTGCCAGGAGCTGCCTTTAGCTACCCGGGTCTCTGCCGCCAGCACTGCTCTGTCCGAGGTGCTGGCTACCTTCAGCCTGCAAGGCAGGCAGTCCTCCTCGCTCTTCAAGCACCAGGGAGTGACTGAAGCTGCTCTGCAGCCCTTCTTATATGGGCCAGCCCTGCCCTGATTGGTGCTCCTCACAGCCCCTCTCTGAGTGGCTGCCTCCTGCGCAGCCTCCCTAGGGCTCTATTAAACCCCTTAGATCCCAGTGTGGGTCAGGCGCCCCATCACAGATTAATCAAGGGACATACTAGCTCGTCTCTCTCTCTCTCTCTCTCTCTCTCTCTCTCAGGTGCCTGTGGGTCTTTCCTGTACCTTTGACTTTGTTGGGTGGAAAAGTTGAAAGCCATTTCTCTAATCAGAGACATTTGGGAATGGAGAAGGCCCAGCAGGTCACCCAGTCCCAGCCCCCATTGCTGGGGCAAGATTGTTTCATACAGTATGTTTTCTAGCGCTGTGTAATGTAATGTGCTTTGATGTTACCACATGGAACGTCCTACTCATGAAAATATCACCAGAGGTTGCAGAGCCGATTATTTCAGGAGGTGTCAGGAGTGTCCCTGGGCTCCCTGCTCAGTCCCCGGGCCATGTGCATAAGACAAATGGCCTTCATTGGGCTGTTGCCCCCTTTAGTCAGGGTGCCATCTTCAGCAGTCGCACCCCAGCAACAACAAGCCGGATACCGTTTGCAAATCACCATGGCAGGCCCAGGTTCGGCCTACCTTTCTTCAGGGAATGTCTGGCAGATGGAGGTGTCTCAGAAAGTCCCTGTTCCCAGTCAGGCGTCTCTCGGAGGGAAAGCTGGGGCTCTGCTCTCCTTCCCAGTCAGCCCTCATCCAAACTGGGCTCTCCCTCTTTTAACACCTCCCTCCAAGCCTGATGCCAGAGGAGTGGGGTGGGTCTGCCCAAGCCCTCAGCAGCTCATTAACCCTTTCCCGGGGGTTGTGCCCTCCATCACATGGGCACAATGGACCAAAGTCTTCTCATTTGCACCCTCAAAACACCACACAAGCCAATGGGGGTGGGGCCGAGAGGTTTGGAGGGTGGGGGGCTCCAGACTGGGGCAGGGGGTTGCAGTGTGGGAGGGGGTATGGACTCTGGACTGGGGGTGTAGGCTCCAGGGTGGAGCCAGAAATGAGGGGTTCAGGCTTTGGGAAGGGGTTCCAAGCTGGGGCAGGGGGTTGGGGAGCAGGAGGGGTGAGAGCTCTGGCTGTTGGTGCAGGCTCTGGGGATGAGGGGGTTGGGGTACAGGAGGGGGCTCAGGGCTAGGGTAGGGGGTTGGGGCACAGGAGGGGGTTTGAGATGAGGGCTCCTGGCGGCAATGACCTCCGGCAGCCTACTGGGATTTACCGGGAACGGAGGACATCTGCTCAGCTCCCGGGAAGTGGCCGGCATGTCCCTCCAGCTCCTAGGCAGAGGGGCAATCAGGGGGCTCCGCATCATGCCCTCACCTGCAGGCGCCCGCTGGCCGCCAGTGGGAGCCACATGGAGCCAGGCATGGAGGCTGCCTGCCCCACTGGTGCTGCAGCCAACCAGACCTTTAGCGGCTGTGCTGACTGAAGCTTTTTGACCAGGCATTCCAGTCGAAAACTGGATACCCAGCAGCCCTAATTATGCCTCTGAGCATGGGATAGATGTCCTCCCAGTTAGTATTTTTAGGCCTGTGATGGAAACACATTTGGTTCAATCAGCTGTGAAGGGTGGTGTCCAGTCCTTGGTTGGGAAAGACGGTCACTGGTGCAGGAAAGGGAAATAAAGAGTAAATTAGAAGATAATATACCCCTAAGATGGGTATGGAGCTCATCAGGAAGCATGAGCCTGTAGTTCTCCCAGCGCTCAGCTAGCTAGCCACATCCCAGCAGTAATACAGTGACACTGCTCAGAGCCCATGGGTGTTAGCGAGAGCCTTTCCATTGACATCAGTGAGCTTTGGATCAGGCCCTGTAGGAACCAACCTAACCACATGCCTCCCAGTGGCACCAACACGCCCAGGCGGGTATTTCATGCCTGTGTCTCACCATCTTCTGAATACATCACCAGAGGGGGTTGTGCGGGGTCCCTGCGGAAAGATACGAACTCACCAGTTGTCACGGTTACAGCGTGACGTTACTGCGGGGAGTAATCTGAGCTCTATGTAACACGTAGGATGCAGGGTTCCAAAACGGTTGAGGTGAAACTTGTCACCAATCGACATGGAAACAATGGACATCCACGGAACCTGCCCTGTGTTCACTGTCTGGACTAGGTGTGGGTCTGAGGATTTACAAAGAAAAGAATCCACCAGAAAGTATCTGAACGGGGACCCCCACCCCCAGTAAAAGCCAAAGGTCTGTAACTGTCCCCACGGTAAGAGCCAATAGTCTGTAACTGTATAAGAGAAGAGGGAAGGGCACAAGATTCGATCCATGATGGAGGAGACTCTATGCTACTGGGAGTGTCTCATGAAAGGTGGATTGCAGCTTTCTGGGCTGGACAAGCTCTGTAAGGACTGGCCGTTGGGTAATACTTTGCTAGACAGGAAAGTAACTTGTTAAGATTTGTTTTACCTGTAACCTCATGTTTCCAAATCTTTATGGTTGCTTGTATAGGAATCTCTAGCTCAAGCTCCGTTAAATACACCCCACTTTGCTTTTACTACAGACACATCTAGGGGCCTTGTGCTAAGAAGAGTGTTGAACTGAGGCGAAGCCAGTGAATGGGGCGCATCACTTCCCTGGAACCAGTGGATTGGTGGACATTGCGGGTGTCCAGGAGATGAGAGACTGGGCACTCGTGTGTAACAAAGTGTGGTGTGTAAATGGCTAGCCAGCCTGCAGAGAAAACATGCGGGGCTTGAGGAGCCCAGAGCGGAGCGCTTGTGTTACCAGAAGTTGGGGAGGGTTACCCCTGATGGGCACAGACAAGGCGCCCTCTGGCTGTGAGCAGATGATAGCAATTCACCCCAGACACTTGAATTAATCCAGAATAGTGTCACAAGCCCCCGGTTACCTTTTGTTTTGGTGTCCCTACCCCCAGTACTTGCCATAGAGAGAAAGCCAAGAGCTGCTAGCCCTGACGGCTAAGGAGCTGCAGGTGCACCCCACAGGGAGACCAGAGGGAAGCAGTAAGAGGCAGAGGATGGTGCGGTGAGAGCAAGTCAAGACAGATGCTGTGTCTGCATCCTGCCCCATGGTCAGCTCTGGCTCTGAAGAGGACCTTGGAGCAGTGCCTTGTCTAATGCTCTAGATTGACAGCAGAAGAAACAGCAGCAAATGGAGCCATGTTCATCGTCTCTCAATTGCTCCCCGTCAGAGTTGCTCAGCTGAGAATCAAATGGCCGGCTCTGAGGCTGACACTCTCATGTGTTACACCAGGGCAAAACTGGAGTGACTCCATTGAAGTCGATGGTGTTTAACCAGCATGAAAAATGGATTAACCCAAAGGCGAGAAAAAGGCTTTTTCCCTGGCATGTGAAATCTAAGCCACATTTATCGTGCCAGTCACAAAATCACCGGTAAGGAAGATGCCATCATTAAATGTCAGGCAACAATTGCATTGGCAATGCTCTAAAGCCAGGCGCAACGGACTACAGCTCTCTCTCCCCCAGTGTTGCAGAGACCATGTGGCTAATGGTAATAAAAAAAACCCAAAAAAACCCCACTTCCTTTGCATCAATAAAGCAAACAGATTTTTGGAGTTGCAAGGTGCCAGTTGGATGCTCTCAAACCTTGAAGGTTTTCGCAGTAAGAGGCCTTCACGGGAGACGGCGAGTTTGTGACTTGATAAACATTTACAAAGGAGAAGTTGAAGAAAGTACAAATGAGTTTCACCGCGGTTTTAATGACTGTAATTTTCTCTCGTAATGGTAATTTCTGTAATTAATGGCTGTGTTTTTCTAGAGTGGCGGTATTTGGGGATGACACAAAATGAGAAAGTGTTTTTGTTTCAGTGACAAAAGGAGCAGATTAGCTGGTTGAATGCTGATGGAACATGTCTGATGGGGAGAATGGGGGGGGAAGGGGAAAGGACAGATAGCAATTTTTTCATTATTGTTTGTTTGCTGTACTATCCGTACTTTAAGGGAACTAATGGCAGCATTAGTAATAAGTGCTGAAGGCCTCCAACTTGCGTTGTAGTCAATGGATATGTGCTGTGCTCAGGACCGTGCAGGACTGGATCCATAGGATTTACATCTGGCATGTGCTTCATTGGGTAGGCCATGCCTTAGAGGAAGGTACTAGACAGGGATTCCACGGATCATGGGTCTGCCCCAGCCTCTATGGTTGACCGCTTAATCTTTCTGTGCCTTATCACTTTTCACAGATGAGGCGCTAATAATACTCCTCTGTCTGCCTTTTTTATTTAAACTGTAAGCTCGTCAAGGGAAGCAGTGGTTCTTACTATGCGTTTGAACCGAATCTAGCACAATAGGGCGCCGTCTCAAGTCTTCACTTAAAAGAGAAAACTCCATACTGCGTTATACTAAAAATTAAAATGGTTACAATGTTGTGGATTGGACAAAACATCATTGAAGCCGGTGGGGGTAACCACCACCCTTCATTTAAGATCGCTGTAAGAAACAGTTAAGCTCCTTGTCAGCAACCCACGTCTAAACAAAGGCATATGCAAGTCCACCTTGGAATCAGACCTATGCGGGTGGAGGGCTTTGCCGGATGCTGATATGAGCGGGTGGAGGCTACGGGGGAAGACAAGCAGAGAAGCACACGGGAAAACATCAGTGAAGCAAACAACAGACCCAGCCTGGATAAGCACAAGAGTTTGGCGCCCCCTGGAACTCGGCACCCACAGTGACCATCTTCCTGGCCCACCTCTAGAACCAACCCGATTTTGTTCTATTATGACATGCACCTGACAGGAGTTATCTTCCTAGAGTCAATCAACTAGCAACTCCCTGAACGTTTTCAGTCGAAATTAACTTGTCTCAAAAGACCGACTTACGTTAGCATTTCCCAGACTAGAGGAAGGAAGATAATGAAGTCCAGGTTTCACCTGAAACCTTTCCAGAGAGAAACAATGATCTCATACTTGCCCGGTCCCAGGGAGCCATTTACTCACAGACTTTTCTTTGTTAACACAGAGAACCCTGGGAGTCTCTGGATTTAAGATGATAAATCCCATATTTTATATCAGAAGATGGCTTTGAGCATTGAAGTCAGTGGTAAAGCAAAGAGCCTGCCTGTCTAAAGTTCTTATATGCCCCTTCTCACCATAGTAATCTGAACACCTAAAATGTTAACGGTGCCTCTTTGAAACATCTGCAGTCAATGCTGATGAAACAAAATCCCTCCCTTACATCAGTGATATTGCTCCTGAATAACACTGGTGTGAGTAAAAAGAACTCATGTTCTGTAACTCACTGGGTTTCGAGAAGCAACTATATGCAGAAAGACTTAATTTGAAATCTTATCATGAAATATTCAACACAACTAGTGTCCAGAAACATCTGTCACTGTGTGTGTGTTAGTCACTGACTGGGGTGCACTGGCTGATGGCACAATTAACTGGGTGACAGGCCAGCACCTGGCACAATGGGGCCCTGGGCTCATGAGTAATTAATAACAATTGTATCTCTCTAATAACTGATCTTTGACACTGAGATGCAAACCTCTGAAATGGATTTTTAAATCTACAGTGACTAAATTCCACCTTGTGTCCTATTTTGGCGAAAGGATCAGAGGGAGCAGACAATGATTGTGCTGTAGGAATGATTAGCCCCTGGGAAAGAATCCACCACAGTGTTCTTGGTTTTTTTACTTTAAATTCTGACGTTTTAGAGCAGCAGTGCATCTCTTCTCTCAACCCCTCCCCTCAGGAACTGCTACCAACCTGCGCAAAGGTGGCGAATAAAGTTAAGATAACTTCTTACAACAACAGACTACAAGGAAGGGAATTTCCAGCACATTCAGATAAAAATGGACAATGATGCATAGCTGCAAACCCAGCCTGTTAAACTCCTCCAAAGGAGGTCAAGTTTGCATGAAGCTGGAATCACCTGCCTCGTAGGCTGGCGAACTGAGCTGCTGAAACACGGAGCAGTGGCAGCCGGTGCATCCTAAATTATGCCAGGGAACTAGTCAGGCAGACAGCCCACCCAGAATCAGGCATGCACAAAGATAACTTAAAGTCACCTTGTCCCACTCCATCTAGATTGCATTGTGCACAGCCCATGCACAGCCAAGATCCGGGCATGAAAATCAGGCCCTATGTGTATGAGATCCCCAGATCAGGTGCACTCAAGAGGTTCAGAACTGAATCTGGACCCCAAAGAGTCCAAGATGGGCAGCACGGAGGCCCAGTCGCTGAGGCTTATTTGTTCAAATAAAACTGTGTAAGGTAGTTAAACAACTAGAGTATAGCGAGAAGAGGGGCGCCTTGCGAACTGGGATGCGGGAGCCCTCTGCCCCACCAGGCTTGACCCAGACTGCCTTCTGTTGCGGTATTCCCAGGCATTGGGTAATATCCCTATCAACCAGTAAGAGAGTGGCAAAAAAAAAAAAAAAAGAAGTGGGTAAACTAACCCACACTAAACTCCATATTCCCAAAATGAGAAGTGGGTAAACTCAGTTTACCCTTGACTGCACTACTGCTTTAAACAGTCTGTGAACTCCCTAGAGGTCCTCAATGCACTCGGTCTTAGAAAGCAGCTGGAGAAGCAGTGTACATATGGAGCTAGGCCTTGGATGGCGCATGTGCCTAACGAACGTGGTCGTTAGCCCCTGCTGTGCCCGTGTGGTTTCGTCATGCCATTGTTATTGCATTGAGGGCAATGGCCACAAATATAAAAGCCCACTGGCCAACTCCTCAGCTGGTGCAAATCAGCGCCGTTCCACTGCAGTCAGTGCAGGCCCACTGATTGACACCAGCTGGGGTTCTGGGGCATGCATCTTGTGCTTCTTTCCTGCTTCAAGCAGCCCAGTCCACCGTCAGGTCCTCGGCTCTTGTTTTTCCTGGCAACAAGATGGATAGTGGCCATTAACCGTGGCTTCCGCTGCTCCGAATGGGCATGGGGAGCACTGTGAAACCAGCGAACATGAAAGCTAGTTTTCATCACGCTTGCCGTGTGCAGGGCTGAGGCGGGAGAACAAGACCGTGGCACGATGGCTGTAAAGATGATTTGTCTCTAGTCCTTCCTGGGTTATATGACCTGCTCGCCTGGCTGTAACTGTTCCTGTTCCCCTTAGGCTGCAGAGGTCTGCAGTCAAAGCTTGATGGGGAAGACAGTATCGAGGCAGTTTATACGCTCCTTCCATTCAGGCTGTCTGTTTTCACTCATCCCTACCCCTTCCTGTAATTTGAGAAGCGTCTAATTTCATTGCCCCCAGTGTTATCTCACTGTGGAAGGGGGGCCCAGCCCAGAGCCAGCAGGTGCCATGAGGATGTGTGATGTCCTGTTCAGATACATTCATGTCCAAGGAATGTAGCCATCTCTGGGGTGGAACACAGAAGCTATTTAACAGCATCCCAAAGCACTATGTGACAGCGTAGGACAAAAAGTGAAGACATAGGAGAATGAAGATATAAGACAATATGATCCAGTATAACGTTTCTCAAACTGGGGGTCCCAACCCAAAAGGGGAACGCAAGGCTATT
The DNA here is from genome assembly GCF_020497125.1 of Mauremys mutica. NCBI lineage: Eukaryota > Metazoa > Chordata > Testudines > Geoemydidae > Mauremys > Mauremys mutica. The sequence goes on from NC_059076.1 coordinate 137,495,225, forward strand.
GTAGGGGGGGTCATGAGATTAGGGTTACCATACGTCCAGATTTTCCCAGACATGACCTTCTTTTTGGTCCTCCGATCTCCGTCCAGGTGGATTTTTGAAATATGAACAAATGTCTGTGATTTGGTATTGCCACCTTTACTTCTGCACTGCCTTCAGAGCCGGGTTGCCAGAGGGCGAGTGTGGAGAAGGATTTAAGGGTCTGCCTCAGTTCCCTGGAGCCACGACCAAAAAGATTGCATGCTTCAAAACAGCAGCACCCCCGGCATTAAGTGTCCAGAAACTTGTTTGCACGTAGCTCTGTATAAAGTCACAATCCTTGGACAACATTAGGATTATTACCACAAATTGGACAATGTTATGGTTATTGCCACAATCACTCGAGAAGGCTTCCAGTTCCCCAAACTCTATCCCGTTGTCTATTTTTTTCCCCAGAAAATGTGTTTCTTGATTGTCCACGTATTTATTCCTGAAAACTGTTGCTTTACACTTTTTGAAAGGCTTCAGCACCTTTGACAGCAGGGCTAACGATTACATGCTTCATTTAGTGCTCCGATGAATATGCACGGTAATTTGCTATCACTTTTTTATGGGGGGTCATCACACCCTGAAATATTTTCAAAGGGGTGACCAGCAAAAAATAAAAAAAGTCTGAGAACCCCCTGCTCTAGTAAATAGGGCAGTGGAGACAGAGTCAGGAGACCTCGGTTCTAATTCTGGTTCTGCTATGTAACCTTGGACAAACTGCGGCACTGCTCTGTACCAGTTATCTATAGCAACTGTTAGATCGTCAGGGCAGAAACACTCCCTAATTATGTGTCTGTAAAGCACCCAGCCACAATGGGGCCCTGATCTCAGCTGAAGCCTCTGGATGCTACCACAATACAAATAAGAAATAACTTTTGAATCAAATGGTTCAGCCTTTTTCTGTATGCACCATAAGATGTCAGAAAGCCGGTTTTTCCCTTTTGTTCACCTGTAACACTCACACATGCGGGGGGGAGGGAGAGGAGGGATTAATGTCAGTGCAGCCAATCGCCCTCTGCACTACAAGGAATGCTTTTGGTTGCAAATATAAATGCTACTTCCTGCACACGATGCACAAACTATCATTTAAAAAAGGTTTACATTAGCATTGGAAGTTGGGCACACCGTCTAGCGGAGAAAATAACAGCAATTACCCACAGAAATAGCTTTCCAAGTCTCTCCCCGCCTGCTTTCTGCATGAGCAGTTAGACTCAGAGAAATTAGAGATGGGCGGAAGAAAGATCTTATTAGAGTATCTACTTCATCGCACTGCTAGCACAGGATTGTCCCCTACCATATGTTTTCTAGTAGGGCTGATTGGGTATTTTTCAGCAAAACTTGTTTGTCAGAAATTAAAACTTTTTCTGGAATTGTGTCAGTTTTGATTAAACTTTCTTGGGTCCAAGATGGGATTTCTGGTCAACAGGAGAGTGAGACAGACTGACCCTAGAATAGCCAATCACCCAGGGGTTTGGACCCTCCCCTGGGAAGTGGAAGACACAAGGTCAAGTCTCTACTCCAGGAGTAGGCAACCTATGGCACATGTGCCGAAGGCGGCACGCAAGCTGATTTTCAGTGGGACTCACACTGCCCAGGTCCTGGCCAACAGTCTGGGGGGCTCTGCATTTTAATTTAATTTTAAATGAAGCTTCTTCAACATTTTAAAAACCTTATTTACTTTACATACAACAATAGTTTAGTTATATATTATAGACATATAGAAAGAGACCTTCTAAAAATGTTCAAATGTATTACCGGCACTCCAAACCTTAAATTAGAGTGAATAAATGAAGACTTGGCACAGCACATCTGAAAAGTTGCCGACCCCTTGAGTCTACTCCAAATTGGGCAGGGCAGGGGCTTGAACCTGGCTCCTTCCACCTCCCAGGGGAGTGCCCAGACTGCTGGGGTGGACCTCAAAAACATTCAGAAGTTCTAAATTTTGTTCCAATGCAAAACAAAAACAAATCTCAAATTTCTCACAAAACAGATTTCTTGTTCTCCAGGCAGCCCTATTTTCTAGTGCTTTGACCTGTCTAGATGTAAATATCTTGAGTGAAGGAGCTCCTCACCCACCCTCCACATATGCTCAGTTAAATTTGGTTAGGCTTGTAGTTAGATTTATGCACATGTAAAATCTTTCCTTTGACACCTGGAGCTGAAGATGCCATGGGCTCAAGGCAACCAGCTCCCACATGATCAGCTTCTTTGCCAAAGAACCTTATTCCTGGGAGCTGCGGTGACTAGCCGCTGACCTAGACAGGGACAAAAATTCCATGTGCTTCTTATAAGCATAACACCAGTGCCATTTATACCCCGTGCCAGGAAGTGACAACAGAAGATGCTGCAGGATCAGGACCAAGGGAGTGGAATCTGGCTCCTGGCCTTCAGAAGCAAGGCAGATATCAGGTGAGCCCAAGGAGAGTGGTAAGGAAAGGGAGTCCCGGTCTCCCCACCCACCGCCAACTCCCTCCAGGGTCTCATTCCACAGCACTTGAGCCTCCAGCAAACAGATCTCTGCAACACGAAGCAGCTTTGACAGTGAAACCCTGTAATATTCTTTCTAAAGGTCACCATCTAGCGAACTGGGCTCCTTCTATCTACTTATCGGCTCCTTACTCCAACCAGCTTAAAAAGAAACTTTCCACAGTGAATTAAAGTTTAACAGCATGCTGTTTCGCGATAAGCACGTTCTGTGGGCCTCAGACACTCTCTGTTACTGAAATCTCTGATAACTGCACACCTCCTCGGTGAAAGGAAGGCATTATCCATGGTTATCATAATGCACCTTCGCCTCAATCTAGACACAGACACGACGCTTTGTACAAACAGATTCCTCGGAGACAGTTTCTATTTGCCGCATGCCTGACCAAAGTTCAGCTAATTCAGTGTCGATTTTAAACAAGGGTATTTGCATATTCTTTGAATCCCATTAATAACAGTAATGTTATTACTGTTAACAATCTGATTTTTCCACGCTGCCTCTGACCTTCCCAATCCTCATTCAATAAGCCATCACCCTGTCGCTCAGATCCCTTTTAGGAAATCACTTCTGCTGTGTCATCCACCTGGCCATGATACACATTACAGGCAGAACTGGGAGTCCCCCCTACAGTTAAGGATTCCCAGCATTTCTCATTGAAAGGTCCTGGTTTCAAGGTCTTATAACATCAGGGTGAAGTTTTCCACGCCCCGTGTCTGCCTGGGGCTGAATTGTTTTGCAAAGTTTCAGCCAAAATGGTTCAGCCATTTCTGAGAAGGAGATTCAGGAAAGTTACATTATTTTGACCATGTTAAAAGTTTTCTTGAGAAACCCCAGTGCTTTGGAGCAGGGGCTTGAAATTTGTGCTGGGGTTGGGGAGGTCTTCCTGGTGTCAAAGCCGTGCAATTCATTCAGGCTACCAATAATATCACTGTAATTGAATCGGGGGCTGGAATAAGGCATACACACTATAGGCTTATGCCAAGGGCTCTTGGATCCACCTGATGATGTCAAAATATCAACTTTCTATTCTTTTCTCTTCCCATCACTATGACCTCTGAGCCCCTGTCTGTGAAAACAAATGGTGTTCCTAGCCCTTGTGGATGCAAAGAAAGCTCCAAACATGTGACCTGAGTGTAAACGATGCAGCGACATCTGCCTGAGCTTGCAGAGAGCCTGAGCCAAGAGCTCTGAGAGGGAGGAACAGTCTTGTTCACCCGACTGGATTGTTGACTCTCAGCACTGCTGCTCAGGGGGTCCCCAGCAACACCATTCCAGCAGAGGACTCTGCATGCTGGGCCCTCGCTAATGCCACACCTCATAGAACTGGCATGGGAAGGGAGGGACACAGTGGTCAGAGGGAGCCAAGTCCTCCTTTGTCCAGGATGGACCCCATCCCCACTGAAGGTAGGGAGCAGGGGGGGGCCTCCTGGACAAAGAGATGAAGTTGAGTCAGTAGCTGGTGTCACCTCAAGGAAGGCAGGACCAGGGCCAGCCCACAACATTTTGGCACATGAGGCGGGGAGCTCAAATGACGCCCCCATGCCCCCTCGCTTGGGCCAAAACTTTGAAAAGTCTCAATTCCGCCTTCTTCCTGTTCTACTCCTCTCATGGTACTTCTCTGCTAGCTACCCCAATAAAGGAGAACTACCAACTTAAACTGCTTTGTTCAACAATTTTAAGTAACACGTAACTTTCAAACGCCTGAACAGCAAATGTAACTTTTCTTGTCTGCATAGTAAACACTGGCATTTTTATCTATTTGAATAATCAAAGTGGTGCTTTCCGTGCCTTCTTGGTTACAAAGATTTGAACCGCTTCCTGAAGGTCCACAGTCTGGGCCAGCTTATGCTCTATTGAGATGGTTGCAAGGCTGACCAGCCTCTCCTGTGTCATTGTGGAGCGTAGATGTGTTTTTATTAACTTCAGTTTGGAGAAGCTGCGTTCTCCACTGGCAACTGTTACAGGAAGTGTTAGAAGTATGCGCAGAGCAACAAAAGCATTTGGAAAGAGGGTGGTCATCTTATTTGTGCACATATATTCCAGAACAGCCTTTGGAGTTGATCCTGCTGAAATGTATCTTGAAAGGGCTTTCAGTTCATCACCTAAATCACTCGCATCAATATCACGCATGTCATCATGTGTCAACACTGTCTCTAGTGCCCTGCATTGCTGGTGTATAGTGAGGAGTTTTGGAATATCATTCAACATCCCAAATATACTGCTGAGTTCCTTGAGCTGCATGAAAGGTTCTTCAGCTGACTGTATTGCACAATCTAGCACCTGGTTAAAGAATTCAACTTTGAATTGTTGTTTGGGGTCTCTTATGGGATTATCCTGTGCCTCATAATCAAAATGTCTTCTTTTTTGGTGACTCTTGTATTCTTGAATGGGTGGGAAAATAGCTTCTGTGCACTCTTCAGAACATTTTGAAATCCCTTATCTGACCAGTAAGCAGGGGCGGCTCCAGGCCCCAGCATGCCAAGCGCGTGCTTGGGGCGGCATGCCGCGGGGGGCGCTCTGCCGGTCGCCGGGAGGGCAGCAGGCGGCTCCAGTGGACCTCCCGCAGGCATGCCTGTGGAGGGTCCGCTGGTCCCACGGCTCCGGTGGAGCATCCGCAGGCATGCCTGCGGGAGGTCCACCGGAGCCGCGAGACCAGCGGACCCTCCGCAGGCACGTCTTGTGGGAGGTCCACCGGAGCTGCGGGACCGGCGACCGGCAGAGCGCCCCCTGCGGCGTACCGCCGTGCTTGGGGCAGCGAAATGGCTAGAGCTGCCCCTGCCAGTAAGACTGTAGGTATGACTTTGCTTTGTCCAGTTGTTCCATTGCTCCAGCTATATCAAGGTCAACACCTTAGATTCTCTTGTTTACAACATTTATTTCAAACAGTATGTCATGCCACATCACTAAGCCACACAGAAATTTGAAGTTATGTATGTTTCTGGTGATTCCACTTCCCTCTGTCACTGTTCTCCCACAAACAGTTCCTGTCATAGCATTACCCTCCATAATGGCAACTATGGCATCATCTATCTTCCCAATTTGGTGTTTGATAGGCTTTATTGCCTCCACTCAACCTTCCCATCGTGTGACACACAGAGGTTTCAGTGTCAGAGAGGATGTTCCCAGATGTTGCTTCAAAATTTGCCATTGATGAGTTGATGCAGAGAAAAATACATAGATGCTTTGAATGACATTAAAAAATTCAGCAGCCTCACTAGAAGCTGATGCTGCATCACTGACCACCAAGTTCAATGAATGAGAACTGCATGGGACAAAAAAAGCTTGAGGGTTTAACTCTTGGATCTGTGTCTGCACTCCTCTGTTCTTTCCTCTCATGTTGGCACCATTATCGTAGCCCTGACCTCTCATGTCAGCTATCGCAATTCCTGTATCTTCCAGCTCCTGTAGTATCATCGATGTCAATAAATTCTAGAAAATGCTCTCTGACAGTCACCATTGCAGGGACATTTTCACTAGGTTCTGCTGTTGTTACAAAATGCACCATTAAAGTCATTTGTTCTGTATGGCTGATGTTAGGTGTGCAGTCCAGAGTAACAGAGTAATATCTTGCTGACTTCAGATCTGCCACAATCTTCTATTTGACTTTTGTTGCCAGTAACTGTATGTTCTCGTTTTGAATTGTTTTTCCAAGGTAGTGGTCTGTGTACATTTCTTGGGTGGTGACTCTTCTTAGATGCTCCTGGAGTACAGCATCAAACTCAGCCATCAGCTCCACAATTTTAAGGAACTTTCCATTATTTGGCACATACAGCTGATCTGAAGTGCCACACAATGCTAGGTTTTGGGTAGCAAGCATTCTCACAATGGCAATGAGCCTTTTCAGATCATTTTGCCAGTAAAGAGACTGATGCAATCTTCTCTTGATGCTGATCATCTATGGTGGCCTTTAACCTTAGTCTCATCTCAAGCTCTTTCCACCTATGGAATGTTCTCTGGTGATTTGCTGCCTTCTCATGGCATGCCAGATTTCTAGCCAGATTTTTCCAGTCCTTTGTTCCTGTAGACTCCAATGTGGCTGGAACATTAGACTGGAAGAGTTTGTAACAAAAACAGTATGCAGCATTCTGGGTTTTTGAGTACATAAGCCATGGCCTCTCCACTTTGTCACCATTGGGGATTTCATGCCGGTAATGTGTTGGATGGAAACTTCTATTTTCATTGTCTTTGGGGAACATGAAGTTTTTCACTTGCTGTGGCCCATGCACTACAAGGAAGTCCATCAGGCTCAAGTGGGTCCACAGTCCTGGATCATCTAGACTTAAGGAACTAACCTCAGCAGCAGCTGTTTCTTGCGCCTCCACCACACTCTTCTCTGATCTACTTTTCTTCAGGAATGTTCATGGTTACATCCATTTGAGATGGAGATATGGATGCTGCAGTAGCTGCCAGGTCACCTGCACTCTGACTAACTGGAAGATCAGGAATCTCCTCACCACTCACATCTTCACTGGGGCCGGAAGGCTCACCATGAACATTTGTGTCTATGTATCTCAGGAGAGCTCCTTCCTGCTTAGATAGAAAAGCTTCCTTTGCTTGCTTTCTTTTTCTGAATGCTGCCCCAGAGGAGCATTTTCTTCTTTCACTCATGACTGCTGTTCTGTGCCAGCTATAGTGGCTCTCAACACTCAGTTGAAGGGGACAAATAAGCAGGCTGGTAGGAGGGCCTGAGCGAGGGAAGATATCAGCGTCTGAAGGGCCTAACTGGCCCCTACTACTTCAGCTGACTGCCTGTTCTGCTCAAGTGGGTTCAGGGAAGCAGCAGGAAACAGGAAGCTCCCTGAGAAGCTGGTGTTAATCAGTCCAGGCTCCTGGGGATGCGAAATAGGTACATAAGAGGCTCCTCCTCTTCTCTCTCTCTGCAGCTCCTGCTGCTTTCTGTTATTCTCTCTCACCTTTTCTCCTGCCTGCCTGTTATGTCTCTTGTGCCCTCCTTCCTCCAGCACAGCACTCCACCATCCCTGTGCATCTAGAGCAGAGCGAATACATATGCACCAGCAGCAGACACCATTTTCTACACTCTGGGTCCTAGTGGTACCCCCCCCCCAACACACACACAGTCTGGCACCTGAGGCGGCCGCCTCAGTTTGCCTCATGGTAAGGCCAGCGCTGGGCAGGACAACGGGGCGAGGGCAGGGCTCTGAAGTGGGGAGGGCAGCTAAGAGAAGGGCTCTGCCTTGCCTTAACCTGGCGCTGGCTTTGGCCCTCCTTCCGCTCCCCCCATCTTTTTGGCCACCTGCCAGAATGACTTCTGTGCCTCCTGCCAGCTGCTGGGTTCTGCTCCGCACAGGTCCTGGGGGGCTGGCCGGAGACTCTGCCAGTCCCTGCATCCCAGCTCCTCACTGGGGCAGCCTGGCAGACTGGGCCTGGCTGGCAGCAGCTCGATAGTGTGCCCCAGCTCTGCTGCTCTTCATAGCTCTGACAAGCAGGCCACTAAATTAGCTGCCTAAATATGGCCGTAGGCCTCTCTCCTGTGAAAATCTGCTCAGAAAATCCCTCTGTCCATGGAAACCGGACTGCCAAGCATGTTCCTGTCAACAAATCAGTCCCAGTGAAACTCTCTCTCAGCAACACTCAGAGCTTAGCCACGCTTCAGGAAAGGACTTTTCTGTCACCAAGGAAAGGCCAACCCCATTTCACCGGCTATTGTTATGGCTGGCAAAGTGCCAGTGCATTGAAACTCCTCGGCCAGCTAGCATTAAATGGCTTGCTGAGCTTCATGCTCCCTGAGGGACGGCAGTGCTATCTGTTCATCTCCTGCAGAAAATAAGAGGAAGGGCCATATTCTGATCTCGCTTGTGCTGGTGTAAATCTGGAGTAATTACAGTGGCCTAAATGGAGTGACTCTGGATTTGCACTGGGCTGACACCCTCCTCCAGCTGAGCCATTAGCTCCCAACCAGCCACCAAGGCAGTTAATCACTTACAGGTGCGTATCTCAGCAATATGGCCCAGATCCTCAAAAGTGATTATGGAAAATGTTGCATTATCCAAAAGGGATCACATGGTTCTGTTTTACCTGGGAACTAGCTCTTGCTTAATGCAGGACACCCTGCAATGCCTCTCTTTAAATACAGATGCTCTCCGACTTACGCAAGCGTTCGGTTCCGGAACGCCTTGCGTAGCTTGAATTTTGCGTAAGTTGGAAACGTATCTTCAACCATTACACAAAACAAACAAACAAACAAACCCTCCTATTTCTACCTTAAGGAACTTTTTCTGTAAGTGCTGATTTGTGTAAGTTGGGTCTTGCGTAACCCGGGGAGTGTCTGTACACCGAAAGGCCAGTATTTTCAAAGTTAGGTGAGCACAACTACTCACAGCTGTTTGCATGCACTTACCTTGTGCGCACAAGTGAGTCATTTGTGCACACACAAGGCTGTATGTACAAATGAATACCTGATTTGCAGGCATATGTTTGTGCATTGCATTTGCATGCAAGCTGACACACACAGAGGTATCTGAGGAGTTCTCTGGTCTGCATCATGCAGGACGTCAGACTAGGGGATCACAATGGTCCCTTCTGGCCTTGGCATCTAGGTCTACGTATTTATGCAGCCTGTGACACCATAGTTTGCTAGATGAGATTAGAGACATAGCATGGTCTCATGACTAAGGTCTCACATTGGGAATCAGGCATCTGGTATCTATTTCAAGTGCTGGCACTGACCTACTGCACAACCTTGGGCAAGTCACTTCATCAGTTTCCCTTTTCCACCCCATCTGTTTAACCTGTACGCCGTGGGACAGAAGCTGCCCGTTTCTTACAATGTGTCTGTACAGCATGTAGCAACCTGGGCCTTTCATCTCAGTGGCAGCTTTTAGGCATGGCCATCACAGAATGATAAGCACTTCACACAACACACAGTCAACCTGTGGAACTCCTTGCCAGAGGATGTTGTGAAGGCCAAGACTATAACAGGGTTCAAAAAAGAACTAGATAAATGCATGGAGGATAGGTCCGTCAATGGCTATCAGCCAGGATGGGCAGGGATGCAAAACCATGCTCTGAAGTGTCCCTAGCCTCTGTTTGCCAGAAGCTGGGAATGGGCAACAGGAGATGGATCACTTGATGATTCCCTGTTCTGTTCATTCCCTCTGAAGTGGCATTGGCCACTGTTGGAAGAGACAGTCTGACCCAGTATAGCCTCTCTTATAATATCAGAACACCTCTCAAATGTCGTACACTTACTCTCATGCCCCTGGAAGCGGGCTAGTATTATCTTCATTTGACAGGCAGAGATCAGTTGATTTACCCAGTGAGAGTATTGTCTATACTACCCACCAAATCAGCGGGTAGTGATCGATCTATTGGGGATCGATTTATCTAGTAGATGCAATAAAATCGATCCCCAATCGCTCTGCCGTCGACTCTGGAACTCCACCGCGCGCAAGAGGTGGAAGCAGAGTCGACAGGGGAGCAGCAGCGGTCGACTCACCACCGTCCTCATGGCCAGGTAAATCGACCTAAGATACGCTGACTTCAGCTATGCTATTCGCGTAGCTGAAGTTGCATCTCTTAGGTCGACTCCCCGCCACCAGTGTAGACCTAGCCTGAGAAGTATGTGATAGAGGCAAGACTTGAACCTAGGTCTCCCAAGTCTCAAGCCAGTGCTGTAACCACAGGCCAACATTTGCCCTCATGTAGCAAATTTATGTACCTGGAATGCAGGGCTAGACTCGGGAAGCAGGCGCAGGCGGCAGACAGAGCAATTAACATTAGTCGAGTGTTTTCCCCCCCTCCCCCTAACATCTCACTCGTTTTGTTCTTGTTTGTATTCCTCTCCAAATTATTTCCTATCCCTGTGTTGGTTTCAGTTTTAATTCTCTTCTTCCCTTGCAATAAATTACAGCCTTAATATAGGAGCACTAATTGATCAAACAACACAAGCATAGGTGTGTTTTTTGAATAATTCATATTGTTGCTACACTTCATTTCAAATTCATTTCCTGCGCTGCCCCTCTGATGTTACCCCAGAGTGAATCTTCATTTCCAGTCTCTTGCTCGTAAGTGGGTTTCATAGGCCAGAAAAGGAAAACAAAAATCTTATGAAAATGCAGGGGGAAGGGAGGGGGAGGTGGAATTAAATTGCGGGAGAGGACAGAGATCCTAATGGATGTTCATTAATTCATGTATCATCATTAGCAATAAACACTTACGTGGTGCCAGCACCGTGGTTTGTAAAATTTAACATGCCGCTTCTCCCAGAGAGTTTGTAATCGGAGGCCCAAGCCTGTGTAAGCCTGAACCCCTGTGCCTAAGGCTGCGAGTCTGTCAGGAAGTCACGGAACCTGTGACTTTCCGTGACGTCTGCAGCGGCGCTCGGGCAGCCCCTGGGCCAGCAGCAGCAGTTTGGGTGTGTGGGAGGGGGCTCAGGGCTGGGGGCAGGCGTTTGGGGAGTGCGGGGGGCGCTTACCTTGGGGTGGAGTCTCCCTGGTTCCCACTGGCACGGCCCCCATGCAGCTCCTAGGTGGTGGAGGGGCGGGGGTTCGCTGCGTCATGCGCTGCCCACTGGCCTCGCCCCCACAGTTCCCATTGACTGTGGTTCCCAGCCAGTGGGGGCCATGGCAGCCGGCGCTGGTAGCGGGAGCAGCTGAGCCCCTGCCCTGGCCCCCGCCTCTGCCGTCTAGGAGTTGCAGGGACATGGATCTGGGTAGGAAGCCCCTGCCATCCCCCTCCCCCAGCACCAGTGGGGGTCCCAGGGCACCTCCCCCAGCACCCATGGCCCCCCACCCAAGTTTTAGTCAGGGCAAGTATTTTTAGTAAAAGTCCCAGTTTTGGCTTCACTGCAATCCACTCATGACGAACGGGGGAGGTCCCGGATGACTGGAAAAAGGCTAATGTAGTGCCCATCTTTAAAAAAGGGAAGAAGGAGGATCCAGGGAACTACAGGCCAGTCAGCCTCACCTCAGTCCCTGGAAAAATCATGGAGCAGGTCCTCAAGGAATCAATTCTGAAGCACTTAGAGGAGAGGAAAGTGATCAGGAACAGTCAGCATGGATTCACCAAGGGTAAGTCATGCCTGACTAACCTAACTGCCTTCTATAAGGAGATAACTGGCTGTGGATGAGGGGAAAGCAGTGGATGTGTTATTACTTGACTTTAGCAAAGCTTTTGTTACGGTCTCCCACAGTATTCTTGCCTGCAAGTTAAAGAAGTATGGGCTGGATGAATGGACTATAAGGTGGATAGAAAGCTGGCTAGATCATCGGGCTCAACGGGTAGTGATCAATTGCTCCATGTCTAGTTGGAAGCCGGTTTCAAGCAGAGTGCTCCAAGGTCGGTCCTGGGGCCGGTTTTATTCAATATCTTCATTAATGATCTGGAGGATGGCGTGAATTGCAGTCTCAGCAAGTTTGCAGATGACACTAAACAGGGAGAAGTGGTAGATACGCTGGTGGGTAGGGACAGGATACAGAGGGACCTAGACAAATTAGAGGACTAGCCAAAAGAAACCTGATGAGGTTCAACAAGGAAAAGTGCAGAGTCCTGCACTTAGGACGGAAGAATCCCATTCACTGTTACAGACTAGGGACTGAGTGGCTAGGCAGCAGTTCTGCAGAAAAAGACCTATGGGTTACAGTGGACGAGAAGCTGGATATGAGTCAACAGTGTGTCCTTGTTGCCAAGAAGGCTAATGGCATTTTGGGCTGTATAAGTAGGAGCATTGCCAGCAGATCAAGGGATGTGATCATTCCCCTCTATTCGACATTGATGAGGCCTCATCTGGAGTACTGTGTCCAGTTTTGGGCCCCACACTACAAGAAAGAGGTGGAAAAATTGGAACGAGTCCAGCGGAGGGCAACAAAAATGATTAGGGGGCTGGAGCACATGACTTATGAGGAGAGGCTGAGGGAACTGGGATTGTTTAGCCTGCAGAAGAGAAGAATGAGGGGGAATTTGATAGCTGCTTTCAACTATCTGAAAGGGGGTTCCAAAGAGGATGGCTCTAGACTGTTCTCAGTGGTACCTGATGACAGAACAAGGAGTAATGGTCTCAAGTTGCAGTGGGGGAGGTTTAGGTTGGATATTAGGAAAAACTTTTTCACTAGGAGGGTGGTGAAGCACTGGAATGGGTTACCTAGGGAGGTGGTGGAATCTCCTTCCTTATAGGTTTTTAAGGTCAGGCTTGACAAAGCCCTGGCTGGGATGATTTGGGATTGGTCCTGCTTTGAGCAGGGGGTTGGACTAGATGACCTCCTGAGGTCCCTTCCAACCCTGATATTCTATTATTTTATGATACTGAGTGGCAGAATATTCTGATGAGGGCTCCCTTGGTCTCTCCTGTGGAAGCTGATCCTGGATTTGCTAGATGCTGTGACATGTGGCATGGCAAAGCCTGCGTCCCTTCCTGGACCCTACCGTTAGACCGTTGGTGCCTCAGGTCTCCATCTGTACAATGGAGACAATAGCACCTCCCAGTGCTGTGAGAACAGAGGCATGGCAGATTGTGAGGTGCTCAAATACTGCAGCAATGAGGGCCATATTCGTATCTGAGATACGAGTGACATGGGGGGACTTGTGCGAGCCCTCCGCTTAGGGGTGAATATCACCCTTTGTGCACGAGAACCAAAGTCCATTGAAATCAATAGGAGACCTTTGAACCAGAGAGTGGAAGAGGCGGACATTGGGTGAAAGGCGGCGAGAGGGGAATAACAGCGGTGGGAAAAAGAAAGATAATAGGAGGCGGATTTACAAAGGGCAGGAAGGCACCTAATTCCCTTTGAAAATCCCTTCCTGACTGAGTTCCATTCCCTCCCTTGTAACAGTCATTGCTAACAGCTGGTGCAGAGAGGCGTTTAGTGAAGGAGGAGCTCCAGGAGATGAGGGACTCTCATAGGGTTCCTGGGTGCTCAAGCCCAGGTCCCCACAGGTGTTTACGTCATTTTCATGGCAGTTAGGCCCAAATCTTGCTGCCCCCAAGCCTTCCGATCCTAAATAAGAGCACTACTAAGAGGGTTAATATCTAAGTGGGAGAGAGACTGAAGCCCTTCCCAAGTATATCCTGGGTGCTGCTATTTTTTTTTTATGGCTTCTATTATTATGGCCATTATTCTGCTCAAATGTGGTTACCGGCCCATTAGTATTTAAATCAACTGCTAATATGTCGGGAGACGTGCCTACTGAAACCAGCCCTACAGCTGGCCAGCGCAGTGCTACGGTTATAATGGGCCGATTCAGCCCATCGATGTCAAACAAGCTTTGATTTTTAGCCTGCAGTAGTGATAAAGTGCGGCCCTACAATTTGATACGATTATCATTTCGCCGTCACAAAGGGAGGATTATGAGTTCATTGTCGGAGGCGAAAATGAGTGAGGGTGGAGGGCGGATGGCGCTTTGCTTTTGTTATGGCCAAGTATCCTAGTGACAGCACTGGGACAAGAGCAGAGGGGGGAGGGTGATTTTTGAATGCTTCCATGGGTGCGGAGAGCTGGCTGCTGCAAATTCAGAATCCAGATGATAAAGCCAAGCCAACCCTCATGTGGGAAAGCAGGAGGCTGCCTGGGTTTTTAGCCACTGAGAATCAAAGTGAGGGAGGGAAAACAGGATGAAAGCCACTGGCATTTTCATGTGGGATTCAGCTGCTGCTTGCAAGATGCACCAGGTGAGCTCAGGACCAAAATAACTCAGTTAATGGTTTGGGGTTTTTTTCCTTCCAGTTGTTGTCCTTGGAGATCTCGCTGCTGATTTCGCTTCCTTCTGCCCAGACATGTGAACTTGCAGATCTGCGCCTGAAGACACAAGCAGGCGTGTTCCCTTGCTCTGTGCTATTTTCCAACAGAAGTGGTGATTTTCCACACGTGCTTCGGTGGCTGCATTTTCAGAAAATGCTATCCGGCTCGATGCCTTCCTAGCGGCAGGGTGCTGCCAGCCTCACCTCTGCCGCACTCTCAGGGGAGGCACCTATTGTCAGGTGCTGTGATTCTGAACTCCATCCTTTGGGCTGGACTGTTCCCAGGCTGGTACGTCCACGGAGGGACATACGGGGAGTCAGGAGCCCATTAAGCCCTCCGTAGGCTACCCAGAAAATTGGACTAGGTGAGCAGGCCGCCTGACCTGCTAGCCCTACCCCTGCGCCTGGGGGACTCCCTCCAGAATCAGCCTCTTGCTGCTGGACCCAGCTTACACTGACTACACTGCCTCTTCCCCTCGTTCCCAGGGTCCCCTGCTCAAGCCTCCCTGCAGGTTGGCAGGGGTTTCCCACTCTAGCAAGCTCCTAACAGCACCCCACAGCCCTTGCCATCAGCAGCTCAGTCACTGCTCACCTTCAGCTTTTCCGCTCCAGCAACTCTCCCCTGCCCTGACTCTCTCCTCCCTTGGCCAGCAGGCCTCCTCCGCCCCTCATAACTCCCCCCCTGTGCTCCTAGGCAGCCCTCCTCATGTGGCCCAGCCAGGTGCACTACACCCTGCTCCCTCCAGTCGCGCTGTGTCTGTGAGGGAGTCGCCTGAGTCGTTTTGCTCACGTCCGTGAAAAGCTTCTGAAGCTAAGAAGGACGGTGCAATGGTTAGGGGCCCTCAGGAGACTGAGGTTCGCGTCCTAGCCCGACCACAGATTTCCCATGGGACCTCGGGCGGGTCTGTCTACACAGCAATCGAGAGAGGCCTGCCAGAGCTAGGTTGCTAAATAGAGCAGTGAAGCTGTAGTCACATGAGCGAGCAGCCCAAGAACGAGCTTGTCCAAGACAGCTTCACTGCTAGCTTTGAGCTACCTCCGGGGCTGTCATCACCCCTCCCGATTGCAATGTAGACTCGCTCTGTTTTCCATCTCAGCAAGGGCAATCAAAGCACTGCCCAACCTCGGCGCCGTTGGGAGGGCATGCACTTTAAAGACTGTGAGGTGCTCAGATCCTAAGTTAGCAGGGGCCATATATCACAGACAGGCAGAGATTTCCTGGGCAAAAGGACGGAACGAGGAAGATGAGGGCGTGGGGGGTCGTGGACCTGCTCTGTGCCCGGAGCCAGTGCCTTTTCGACAACGTAACCCGGCAGTGTTCTCAATGACTGCCCCGCACCACGTGTCAGTGGAGCGCGAGCAGTGACCATTACTTTGGCACGTCGCTCCGATGAGTGTGGAACAGAGCAATGTCGGGACGATGGGCGCTTGCTGGCAATAGCACAAGAATTAAGGATGGGAGAGCAATACAGTTACATAGCTCAGCATGTTAAGAACCTGTTGGGTTTCTGCACAGCAGCATTTCTCTCCACTCTCTTGCTTTCCCCAGCAGAGGCTCCTTCTTTTTGGCCCTTGCTCCTGGGCGCACCAGCCAACCTCCTGCTTCTCCTGGGGATGGGCTGGAAGGAATTTCCTGTCAAACCAAGGAGGGATTTGTGTGTGTTGAGAGACAGTCCCCAGCCCCACAATGTTTAAAAGGAAGCTCCTGTTTTCCTGGCTTCTCTCATCATTCGGCTCGCACAAATTCAATGGGACTCTAACAAGCTGTACTGGAAGGCAGGCAAAAATAGGAACCTTTATGCAAAGAGACAATCTGCTGCTGCTTAGTTTTGTTTTGTTTGAGGATGTTTGCTGGCCTGGCCCTTGGAGGCCTGGTGTGAAGAGCTGGGGTGTAGGGAAGCCAGCGTGCGGAGCAGATGCTGTTGTGTAAGAATGAGAGGTGTTGCTGCAGAGATTTAGAGCAAGTCTCAGAGCCCGGCTCGACTGACTCACTACGGGGCTAAAAACAGCTGTGTAGACATTCCTGCCCGGGCTCTGAAACCCAGCGAGGGGGCAGTGTCTCCGAGCCCCAGCCCGAGCGGCTACGGTGCTGTTTTTAGCCCTGTAGTGCCAGCCTGAGTCAGTTGACCCGACTCTGAGATTCGCTGCTGTACCCTGAAGCTCACCCTCCATCTTGGAAAGCAGGGCTTTGACCCGCAAGGACAGCCAGGGAACAGCAGGCTGATAAATACCAATCGTGTCAATAAAAGCACTCCACATCTTCATGAGAAGAACATCCCCGCCTGGAGGAAGCAAGCGACTGATGGCCAGGTAAGGGGGGTTTGGCGGTGCGAATGAAAAATGCTCGTCCCTGTGATGACCACATGAGCCTCTCTCTGCGCTCCTGCCTGCACCCCGACCTGAGAGGGTCGAGGTGCAGGGCAGGAGACCAAGGGATGTGGAGGTGCAGCTCAGGGGCACAGAGAGCGGAGGAAAATGGAAGGCTCCCCGGAGGATGGCGTTGCACATGAGGAGGTACCTCGTGCAGTGTGGTTCCCACCATTCAATCCCTAATCCCAGCTGATTAGGAATTAGTTAATTAAGGGTATTTCTTTGATGATCTTTCTCTTTGTTGTTATTAATTAGCTAGTCTAAGCCTTTGGATTCATAGCATAAGATGATCCAAGCAAATTTATCTCCTGGCTTTCAGCGTTCTTGACATCCAAATGGCTGGTACAATTTACATAATCCATTAGTGTAGATTGGCCTGGGCCACCCTTTGTGTGTGGCGTGAGCGTCAGCAGGCTACTTGGCCTTTCATCCGTGTTGCCCCTGGCCCCATTGTCTGCCAAGGTGACTCCTCCATGCTCTCTCTGCCAGCCCGATGTTTTCTGTGCTCCCCTGTGATAGCCCCAGGAGACGGTGAAGACAGCGCGAACCTCTACTAGAAAAAGAAATGGGATGGGATGCTCCACTCCTTCCCACAACTGAGAGTTGCCCAAAGCTAGGGGAGGAGATGCTGCATTTCACACTTCCAGCTGCATCTTCCCAGGCCAGTTCCCCTAATGAGAGGCCCCAACCCCTCCGTGTACAACATGTGCCGAGAAAATACACCAGATGCTATGGTGTCGACCACCACATCAGTAAACTAGGCAGAGGCGAAACAGCTAGATCAATAGATCGGAATAGATAGGATTAGACTCGGTTGATTGATTTGCGGGAACTAGTGCAAGGGGAAGTAAATTACAATTGCTACCTCAGCCTGGCTCCTGGCACCGCCTGCCCCACACCCTCAGGGAAGAAAGAGCAGGCAGTTTATCCATGTATTATCCCCTTTTACCCTTCAAAGCTCCCACCAGCCTTCAGACGCTTTGGGCTTGTTTTCAGTTCTTTGCAAAAATTGTTATTTTAAAATCATGTCTATGAACAAAAAACACACACACGTAGAGTGACACATCACAGGCCAGCTAGCGCTTGTAGCAGAGAGGCAGTTTGAGCCTACAGACAGGGCCTTGGAGAAAGATCCAGGAGCCCTAGCTTGTGTCCCCAGCTCTGCAGTGCGAACGCAGGCAAGTCACTTTGCTTGTGTTCCCCTCCTCTTTGTCTTGATCTAATTAGATTGTGGGCTCTTTAGGGGAGGGACTGTCTCTTACTGTTTGTCTGTACAGCACCTGGCACAATGGGGCCCTGATTTCAGTTGGGACCACTTGGTGCTACTGGAAAATAAATAATAATAGCGTTTCCCAGTGGATGATTTGCAGTATACTATGGCCATGATTTGCTTCACGGCAACAGGAAACAGAGACTAGAAAGCCCATCCCCTTGACACATGAGCTAAAGGAGAATCTCCATCAGCTAGTAACAGTATAGAGGCTGTGACACACAGTTGATTCCATCCAGGAATGGGCAGTGTGTCTGTGTGTGCGTGCACACATGAGCCAGTCCCCCCTGAGTAGACCATTTAGAGATGGGTCTGACCCAAATCCCTTCACCCAAACAACCTCCAACAGTAGCGAAGTCCAGCCCCAAACTTTGCTGTTCATCCCTCTGTAATGAATGGAGCAGAAACTCCAGATCTGAACATCCCTAGCCTTCATGGGGTTTAAAATCCAGATCCTGATCAGAGTCCAGTTCCAGACCTTACACCTCCAGCCCATCTCAGATCTACATTCCAGGTCTTCAGGGCCACTGATGCTGCTCAGACTTGGTTTCCGCTGTATGCTGTAGCCTTTAGCAGAGTGCAGGGCTAATACCAATGTAAACTCTGGCCTGGATTACTATCCCGGCAGCGGACTTGCTGCATGAACTACGTATCTGTCTTTTGAACATCCTCCCTCCAGTCTCTTGAATACTGGAGCTGTAGGAAGATGATGCTGTACCAGCTCTGCACACGCAGCAGCTGTTACTTCTGAGGCTGGAAGACAGCTATTAGTCAAAATTACCACTGCATGAGTGCCTGAGCTAAGGGCTTTTCATTGCTGAACAATAACGGGGTCAGAGAGGAGAATGGGAGCAAAGTGGAATGGCAGGAACAGCCTCTTACACGGGTCTGCGATGGGACAGGGAGACTTTCACCTCTAGGCAGAGGTGGGTGGCCCCCTAATTAGGGCACTGGGGAGACCTCAGTTCAAGTTCCGGCTCTGCCACAGACTTCCAGTGTGACCTTGGGTGAGTCACTTAGGGCTCCATTCACAAAGGGACTTAGGTATTTCAATGCTGAGCGTCACCACCCCTAGTTGTGAGGGGCCTAGCAAATCACTGGGAGTCACAAAGCTGGAGTCAGGTGCTCAGGCTTCCTAGATGATGAATGGAGGGAGTCAGGCGCCTAAGAATGCGGTTCACAAAACACAGCACGCTAGGTGGCTGCTCACCAATGGGAGATGCCAAGGAGACAGGTGTGTCCCATGGGAGTTGGGCACCGAACTCCAGGCTGGAGGGAGGTATCAATCTCTGCTTAGGATTCTCAGCTGTGAATCCTCTTTTGGAGTTAGGCAGCTCTTGCAAGAAACCGGGGGTGGGGGAGAGGGAGACACACCTAGGAGGTAGCAGATCCCTGTTCAAATCCCTTCTGTGCAGCAGGCAGATCAGGGATTTGAACTGGGGAGTCTCCCACATTCTGGGTGAGTACCCTAACCACTGAGCTATACGCTATGAGGGAGCACCTCCTTTTCCACCCCCGTCCCGAGCCATTTTGTGTAGCATTAGGTGTGCTCAGAGCAGGCCCACTGGATCAGGTCCTGCAGGCGAGCTGCAAGGAGGAACACTTATCTTCCTGCAGTTCATGCATTGCACCAGGCTTAGGCGTCTGGACGACTTGAGGAAGACAGCAGTGCCCGCACGTGCTCACAGGTAAAGACATAGGCGCCTAAGGAACTTTTCCTGCAAACATTTAGGCGCTGAGTGAGTTTAGGGGCCTACAGCATGAGGCAGCAGCTGACTGGGGAGGTTGTGAATACTGACTGCCTAAATCTAGGATGGAAGTGCCTAAAGCGGCAGTCCCTTTGTGAATCTAGCCCTTAGTCGCTCCGTGCCTCGGTTTCCCCAACTACAAAATGGGGACAATAGCACTGCCCTGCCTCACTGGGGTGCTAGGTGGAGAAATACAGTAAAGATGATGAGACATTCGGCTACTAGGGTAATGGGGCCGGAGGGGTACCAAAGATAGGTGGCCACTTCCAATCCAGCTGTGACCAGAAACCTTTAATGAGCTCGGATGGGTCCTTCGGTGGCGTGTGTGAAATGAACTGGGTGGTGCTCAGTGTAATGCTGAGTGGATAGTTTAATTCCTGGTGTCCTTCGTGCTAGAAGAGAGACAGGGCTCAGCTCTAAGGAATACACCTAATTCTCAGGCAGCCGAGGAGACTGCCTGGCCCTGGGCATAAATTGCAGCCGCTCTGGTTTATGCTGCAGCTGCGACAGGCCCTGATAGGCCACCCAGCAGAGGTGGCACAGGAAGGGGCGTAGAGCCATTTCAGCAGCTCTGCGCTGCCCAGGAGACCAAGCTCTGCATCCCCTTTTTCACACTCGCATCAAACTTTTTAACCTCAGCGTTTTGGGGTCCATTCAGAATTAAGCCCAATGAGTTTCCCTGCTGACTCGGTTCTGCATTTGGGTCCAGACATTTCCGAGAGCTTTCCTCCCAGGGCTGAGCTCTGAAAACAATAGCCTGTATCTCCAGTTCATTACAAGAGTGCTCGCTGGTGATCCTGTGTACAGCGGAGAGATGATCCCTGCCGAGAAACGCCTGCAAATCAAAAGCAGCAGGCGCTTCCTGCAACGGCATCACTTCCCAGCAAACCACACGCTGCGCCACTGATCACGGCACACGGCGACAGCCCCAGGTTTGCCTCGCTCTCGACGTCTGATGAAGGGGGATGGGGGCTGCTGCAGGGGTTTTTTTGCTCCTGCTGTGACTTCCCTGAGCGCTTGCTGTCTGTTGGCAGAGATAGCTTTGAGCCGGTGCCGCGGAGCGTGCTGGATCTAGTACTGAAATGCTGCTTGGTGTGACTCCACTTTGTGTTTCACTGTGGCAAAGAACATAAGGACGGCCATACTGAGTCAGACCAATGGTCCATCTAGCCCAGTCTCCTGTCTTCCGACAGTGGCCACTGCCAGGTGCTTCAGAAGGAATGAACAGAACAGGGAATCACCAAGTGATCCATCCCTGTCGCCCATTCCCAGTATCTGGGAGTCAGAGGGTAGGGACACCATCCCTGCCCATCCTGGCTAATAGCCACTGATGGACCTATCCTCCATGAACTGATCTAGTTCTTGTTTGAACTCAGTTATACTCTTGGCCTTCACAACATCCCCTGGCAATGAGTTCCACAGGTCGCCTGTGCGTTGTGTGAAGGAATACTTCCTTTCTTTGTTTTAAACCTGCTGCCTATTAATTTCATTGACTGACCCCCTGATTCTTGTGTTATGTGCCTGGGTAAATCACACTTCCTTATTCACTTTCTCCACACCCGTCACGATTTTATAGACCTCTATCATATCTCCCCTTCATCATCACTTTTCCAAGCTAAACAGTCCCAGTCCTTTTAATCTTTCCTCATATGGAAGCTGTTCCATACCCTTAATCATTTTTGTTGCCCTTCTCTGTATCTTTTCCATTTCTAATACATGAGATGGGGCGACCAGAACTGCCTGCAGTATTCAAGGTGTGGCTGTACCATGGGTTTATATCGTGGCATTATAATATTTTCTGTCTTATTATCTATCCCTTTCCTAATGGCTCTGAACATTCTGTTCGCTTTTTTGACTGCCGCTGCACGTTGAGTGGAGGGGGGGGGTGAAGAGAGACGCGGGGCAGTGGGGGCCTGGCAGGGGAGAGGGGAGGATAGGAAGGATGTGGCAGGTGGTGGGCGCCTCACAGAGAAGGGGGGTTGAGGAGGGACATGGGGCAGTGGAGGCCTCACAGGAAATGGGGGGAAGGATAGGAGGGACATGGAGGGCGGTGGGGGCCTGGTGGAGGAGGGGGCGTGAGGAGGGACATGGGGCGGCAGGGGCCTTGCGCGGAAGGGGGAAGGATAGGAGGGACACAGGGCAGTGGGGGCCTGGTGGAGGAGGGGGTGGAGAAGAGGAAGGAGGTGGGGTGGTGGAGGCCTGGTGGGGGAAGGGGGAGGATAGGAGGTACGTGGAGGCTGGTGGTGCCGCCTCACGGAGGAGGGGGTTGAGGCGGGACATGGGGCAGTGGGGGCCTGGTGGAGGAGGGGGTGGAGAAGAGGAAGGAGGTGGGGTGGTGGAGGCCTGGTGGGGGAAGGGGGAGGATAGGAGGTACGTGGAGGCTGGTGGTGGTGCCTCACGGAGGAGGGGGTTGAGGAGGGACACAGGGCAGTGGGGGCCTGGTGGAGGAGGGGGTGGAGAAGAGGAAGGATGTGGGGTGGTGGAGGCCTGGTGGGGGAAGGGGGAGGATAGGAGGTACGTGGAGGCTGGTGGTGGTGCCTCACGGGAAAGGGGTGGAAGGATAGGAGGCACACAGGGTGGTGGGGGAGGCATGCGGGGAGGTGAAGGGCTGGTGGGGGAGTGGACGGAAGGAGGGACGCAGGGCGGTGGGGGCCTGGTGGGGTACGAGGTGAGGAGAGGAGGGACACAGCGAGCATCAGGGATCTTCGGGGGGGGATGGAGTGGAGGAGAGGAGCAAGGAGGGACTCACCAAGCAGCAGTGGGGGGTCTCAGGGAAGAGGCACAGCACAGGTGGGGCCACCACAGCCCAGGTGTCTGGCGGTATGTAGGCGGCAGCTGCACCAGGGGAGGCTAAGCCTCCCCTGGCCTATTACACCCGCCGCCCACGTGCAAGAGATACAGTAAACCAGCGAATGTGCCGATAGCCCTTTGCTTGCTCACATTTGGAGCAAGGGCTAAAGTCAGTGATGAGTATTTACTCTTTCCTGCCTGCGCGCACAGTGACACGTGTTCCTTTCATGTGAGCTCCATTCTGATTGCAGCCGTTACGGCGCAGGATTTTTAGGTCCGGACCATCTTCCCATCACCGCGCTCTGCAATCTGCTGCATTCCAGGCTCGCTCTGTCGAACATCACCCATCCCTGGATTCGTCAGTTTCCAGAGTCTGACTAGCTGCACCAGGATGCTCCTTTGAGTCCTCTCCATGGTCTCCCGAATGCCAGGGAGGTGATGGGCATCTTCACATGTCCCTAGGATCCCAGGGCTTCTGGTGACTGTTTCTTAATGGAGATCGTCTACCCACGGATCTCATTTCAGCCGCTCATCAATGTGGGTGGTGTGTTGTGTGAACAGCATATGCCATGGCAGATGGTGCAGAATCAATCCCTGCTAATGGTAATAGAATGAAATTATTCATCCACCATTGCGTAATTTGAATAGGTTTACGGTATTATTGGGAAATAGGCTTGTTCGCCGGTTGAGATGGGAGAGGGTGAAAGAATCAGAAAGAGGTAAGGCACAGGAAGCTTCCCCCTCCAAATCATCCAAGAGCCCCGTGGCCAGGCAGTTCCCAACTTCAATCTAAGCTGGGACGCGGACTTGGAGCAACAAGACTGAAGAGCTCAATGGATGAGCGAGAGTTTCAGAAAAGCTTGAGCTGATCAGGCAGCCAGAGGGAACTCTGGAACCAGAGAGCTGTCTCTATAGAGCTCAGCTGAGCGACGAGAATAGGATTGTTCCAAAAGCCCTCACGGACTCCAATGGGAGCGGAGCTTGGCAAAGACTCAGAGCTTGTGAAAGTCCCACTGAAAAGACAGGACAAGGTCAGTCGACCAATATCCGAATGGTGTAAGGTCCACGGAAGAACAGGATTCATCTAGAGTAACATTTAGTGGCAAGCGGGGGGCAGTGGAACTATCAGAAATGGAATGAAGGAAGGCAAAGACCATTTAGGCTGGGTAGAACTTCCCGAGCCTGAGATAAAGCCCAGTGTGGAATAATCTTCCAAGATTTGAAATGTCTAAAACTAGACTGGGCATGATCCTAGAAATATCTCCCAGGGGAACAACGCTGCACTAGTGGGCAAAGGGACCAGATGATCTAATTCTGTAGGTCTCCTTCTCTAACTCCAATGATTCTGTTAGTCTAGGATTCCATGTTAAGGGCTTTCCCTTCGCCCTTCCCCTGCTTCTTGTCACGCAGACAGAAAGCAGAAGACCAGAAGTCCGAAGTGCAGACAAAGCCATGTTTATCGGGGTTGATGAAGCAAGCCTATCCATAGCTCTTTATGCCACAGAGCTTTACCCATCTCCCTGTTCCCCCTCCTCTTTCTTAGCAGGCATAAATATACCTGTAGTGCATGCCATTGGCACCGCCTCTTACAATTTATGGTCCTGTTCCATTTTGCAGGGTCTTGGATCTGGGGGCTTTGGTACCATCTCTTTTGTATCCCATGGGAGGGGTAGGGAGTGAGGTTGTGTCCTGGCCAAGGCCAGGCTTTTCATGTTTCTTATGGCTCCCGCCCATCCCCCCTTACCCCTCTGGGCTGGTTGCTTGAGAGTCTTCAAGTGTACGCTCGTATATTAACTCCCACAATACCCAGCAATGCTTTAGCTCTATTTCTTACTGTAATGCGCTTCACTCACCTCTCTGGCACCTCCTGCTGCCTGACTTGGGAATTTGCTCTGCGTGTTAGTGCACCCTCTTCAGGTGGTGCCTCACCGCCGTCACTCCTGCGCTAGGATCCATGTCTCTCCAAGGGCCGTGACATCCTCTTCAGCGACACAGCCCTTGGGACATGTCACACACTGTGCTCCCCCATTCCGGGGGACCTGCAATCTGCTGTTCAGCCACTTCCCTTAGTGCCTACTGGACAGAATTCTCCGGCCACTTCCTCATGACCCCAGCATCCTCTTTGCCCTTGACTCAGGGCCTCAGTCTGCAAACCCTGGCAGCCAGCCAGGAGCTGTCTCTCGCTTCCCCAGTCCCTGCTAGCAGCACTGCTCTGTCCAGGGTGCTGGCAGTTCTCTCAGCCCTCTAGAGAGACAGTCCTTCCTCCCTGGGCTCCCAGCAGAGAACTGCCTTCCTCCTCCCTGCAGCTCCCTTTTCATATGGGCCTGCTTGGCCCTGATTGGCTGCTCCCTTCAGCCCTTCTTTGATTGGCTGCCTCATGCGCACCCTCCCTAGGGCTCTATTAACCCCTGAGAGCCCAGTGTGAGGCAGGCAAGACATCAAACTTATCTTTTCTCATTGTGCTAAAAGCCCCTTCTGGTTGTGGGAAATGCAACACAGTGTCTTTGTTCTCACATATTAGTTAAAATATAAAAGTATCAAAAATCAACCTCATAATTCTATCTCAGTCTAACAAACAGGCCTACATACTAACATTCTACATACACACGCAAGCTAAGCGAGTATGGCCTGTTTCATGAAGCCAATGGGAGTCATGCCCATAATGCATAGCAACTGCACTATTTTGATCAATGTAGCCTCTTTTTCCATTAATGAATTTATCCAGGAGCATCTCAGAGTTTTCTCGCCTTTGCTTGTTATTCAAATACTCCTTGAGCTATAGATTTTAAAAGCACATTGAGGCCAGTATTCAAAATGCAAGCAGATGTGGTTATTCCTATTGGATACACAGATCCCATGGTATTTGTTTTTGTTCCTTGACTGTAAATTAAGTTGAACCAATCAGGATTCAAAGGCAAACACTTTCCATGAAGATTCTTGTACAATCACTTGGATTTCTTTACTTCCCCGAACATGCTTGCTGGAAAACTCATTCACTAGAGTCTTGCGGGGAGGGGGAAGAGACCCAAAAGGAGCACAAACAGAGCATATTCACTGATGTTATTTTAGGTCCTCCTCCAGTTCTGATATCCCCCTCATCAATGAGACACAGTGAGCAATACTCTGTCTGTCAAGCTCTGTCTGTTTCAGTCTATTCAAGGCACAAAGGTTAAGAGAGGGCAGAGGGGCATATTGCTCTGGCAAGTGCTGGGAGCCAGGGGACCTGATCCACAGCCCAGTGATATGAGTGGAAAGACTCCCCACTGCCACCAGTGGACTTTGGGTCCTATTTTGGTCCTCAACATAGACTTACTGCGTGACCTGTGGGGCAACTGTGCCTCAGTGTCCCCAACTATAAACTGGAGATGACATTGCCAACCTCACAAGCAGGTTTTGACTCTTACTTCATTGATGTTTGTAAAGCCCTTGGGGCTGCTCAAACATATACCATACACCAGAAAGTGCCCAGGCACCTACCAAATGTAGGGAGGCTGCAAAGATGGCATGCAAAGACCTTTCCTCCCCATGTCTGAGCGGCTCAGCTCAGAGTCTGGGCTGATGAGTTTTCTTCAGCTTTGACTGTAACTAAGAGACCTCCATCAGATGCAGCCATCTCATGAAATAGTATAGTAATGGATAAAAAAAAAATCCAATGCATAGTCCCTGGTGACAAACTCTAGAGAGAGTCAGATTCCTTTATGAGCGTGTGAAGCTGGTTTTTATGATCACAGTGTCTTATTATACCCGGCTCCCTGTAGTGTCATACGCATCCTAAGAACCAATTTAATACGTGTCTCTCCAGCAGCATTAGGAAAAGAACAACTTGTAAATATCATTCCACATTCTTGGCTGTTATTTCTTCAGTAAACATTTGGTTAGCGCCGTTTGGGGCCCAAGCCTCATATAAGAGACGTGGGATCCGAGCATCTGCTAGGACAAGCATTTTTGTCACTTGCCCCGGAACCAATTCATAATGGCTTTTGTTTCCACGTGATATCAAACATTAATGCAAAGCCCTTTAAGCCTCATGGGCTGGGCCAGGATTGCCTGGGAGGCTGGATGCTTCTCTACCCAGCTGAGACCCCCAACAGCTCCTGCGGAAGAGGCCTCATGCGGGCAGTCCAGGGTTGACAAGGGAGGGTGCTAAGGACTGGAGTGCTGCTGGGAGGGGTCTATTACCCCAGAGCTGCCTTCCACCTTGTTCCTCCGGAGCCTGCATCTATTAACCCACAGAGCTGTCTGCAAGACACATCTGTTCCTGGTTTAGGGGGACCTGTGACTTGGGCTTCAAAGCCTTCAGGCTCTCCAAAGTCCCAGGCTGCTGGGCATTGCCACAGCCCTGGCTCCCAGTGGTGCCACATCTGCGGACAGCACATCTGGTGAGCCCTCGTGCGCACCCAGCTAGGGCAGGGTTTGCAAACGCAAAGAGGAGCCTGCCCAGGACTGCTTTATGACTGTCCAGAAAGGAACCTGAGGATACAGGCTGGGCGTCTCTTCCATTGCCTGCACTCACTGATCAATGAAACATGTCCTTGCCGTTTCTCTTGAGCTTTGAAAATCCCTGAACTCTGGAGGAGCCAACGCAAAAACCAGTTGGCCACAATCTGCAGGCGACAGCACAAGAGCATTGCATGGTGCGACACGTCCCCTTGGGAGCCTCCCACTCTGGGTCCTGAGGGGCAGACTGTGGAAGGGGCAAAGAGAGGAGTACTGACAAATGAGGTTGTTTTCTGTCTGAGGGGACGTCGCAGGACAGGGTGATTTCCGTTCAGCAGCAGCTCGGGACGCATGCATCCCACCACGTCGATCTCCCACAGTGACGGTAGGACAGGGGCTGAGGCGGGGGAGGAGGAGGGGGACAGCAGCCATGGCGAAAGCCCTGTACATCTGGGTTGACACCACAACGGACAGGATTGTCTTCTGCACTCGGAAGAGTTATCGCAAAGCAGCCGTGACACCGGGTCATTGTCAGGGCAGCAATCAGATTGCAGCGTTATCAGTTCCAGGACACTTCGCCCTTTCGCCGGCTGGACACTCACTGCGATAGGAGCGCATGGACAGTGACAGACAAAGGCCAGCTGCGGGGAGGCCAGCGAACATGGCTGGATGAAACATTTCGACCTCCTGCTGTTGCTGCTAAGCAGCCCGAACAGGAGAAGGCAGGAGGGGCCTTCTCTGAGGGTGGCATGCCTTCCTTGTTCAATGGGACTAACTGGCTACCGTGGGAGGAAGATCAAGGACCTGAAAGTTGGGGGGAGAAAATTTCATCCACGGGCAGGGGCAGGGGAGAAAGTCTCTCTGGAAAAGACGATGCCAGGCTGGGAAGAAGTGTCTGTTCAGTGTCGGATGTTTGGAGATCTCTAAAATGTAACGCTCCCTAGTCTTACTCATTTCTCCTTCCAAAGGCAGCCCGGCGAGATCAGCCATGCCCCACAAACCAGGTGAGTGCTGGAGATCCAAAAGCCTTCAGAACATCGCCAAAGAGATCAGAGCTGGTTCCCCTCGAAGTCAAGAGCAGACTCAAACAGATCTCCCCTCGTTTACCTGATCCACACCTCAGTGGGGACGAGACACTAAGAGGCAGCTCTGGAGCATGGCAAGAGACAGTGAGGAGGAGAGATGTTTGGATGGACTATTCAAAGAGCAAAGGAGTAGTGAGGCTGCTTGCTGCTAGGGCCGATCCATTACAAGGATTGAGTGAACAAACATGCTGGTCTGCTATTGTCTTGACCAGTAAGTGTTATTCCTTTGGTTATTGCTTAAGTGGGCAAATCTGTTGGACATCCCTGAAGCCCTGGATTTAGCCACAACTTCCTCCTACAGCAGCCTCCTTGATCCGGAGGGGCCTTCTATCAGCATTCGGTCTCCATGGCCCATTCAACCCTTGGCTTCTGCACTCAGATGAATAAGAGCCAGCTGTAATAGGGGAACTCCTGCTAGCCAAGGGCAGTGACCATCAACTCGTTCCTCACAGGCCACCAAACAGCCATGGATCGGTAACAGGGTTTGGGTCATTCCCAACCCTGTTCAGCTTAGAGGTGGAGATATTTCACGGAGCGGCCGCCACCTCCTGAGTCCATCAGCCTCTCTACACAACTCGTATTGTCCATTAATAATAATAATCCCTAGCTCTTCTAGAGCACTTTACATCAGCACATCCCCACGTATTCTGCACAGGAGCTCAGTATCATTGCCCTCGTTTTAGAGATGGGGAAACGGAGGCGCAGAGAGGGGATGTGCCCAAGGTCGCCCAGCAGGAATAGAACCCAGTGTCAATAGGCCCCCGGTTGAAATCCAAATGCTTTCGGCAGCGGCTGGTGACCACAATGGACAATGCTGTGTGAATCCCAGACCCAGCAAAGGGCGATGAAGGAGACCTAGTGCCAGCAGGTGGATCAGGCACACTCACACATTTGCCTGTGTGTGCTATGGAGGGTGCTGGTAAGAACCACAACACATTGTTACCAAGACTCCTGGGAGTTCCTAAAAAGCAGCTCAGCTCCTCTCTGTGGTGAAGGGCTCATGCAACTACTAAGCCACGGGGAACTTGTCAGATTTCTCGACCACTGCAGGCTTCTTGCACTCTACACTAGCATCGTTTGTAATCTAGACAAGGACGCACAGAGAGCCCTGTGAAATGCTAACTGCCCAGTTAATCGCTATCACTTTAGTGGGACAAGTTGTTATGAGGGTTGGTCAACAATTCAGTCAGGATCCACCATGGCCATGCACCGCCACCCTTTACCAAGTAGTGAATCTGGGGGAGATGCATCTGACCAGGGAGTCTGACTCGGAGGGGATAATGGGAGCATGAGGTATCCAGACTATAACTCCCATGAGGCAGCATTTTGAATAAAAATATTTTGGTTTTCAGCCAAAATATTTTAAATGTTGATGTTTTGATAAACTCATTTTTTTCTGCATGAAGAAAACCCCATTTTCCAATCAGCTCTAGTTGTTAGGCCTAGTGCACAGGCTCATATTGTTCTGATCCCAGCTCAGCCCACAAGGTCCATCCTCCCCTCTTCTGACTTGGTAGCCAATGACTGAGGCTTCCGAGGAAAACAGAACAACCTAACCCCACACTGAGCCCGAGGTCCAAGCTTCCTGTTCTCTGTCCATTACCAGTGTAACCAGGATTCAGTCACCAAGCACAGCCACAAACCCGAGACGTCGTTCTTATAGCTTTCCAGACACCTGTGAACTCTGTTACTTGAGTACAAAATGAACAATTTCTGTGGGAAATTTTTTTGGGGTGGAAAAAAATTTCCCACCAAAAAAGAATTGGTCTTTTTCTCCCAGTGCTAGTTACAGCCTCTTGTACCATCGTTGTTCAGGTCTTTCAAAGACCTCACCAACAAGGGGTGAGAATTGAGGACCAAATATTTCAAATGGAAAAAATAAGCAGCCAAAGTGTTTGGGGGGAAGGGATTTGAGTCTATCCTTATGTATCCCAAAGGCACATTACCACGCTTAAATGCTTTTTGCTTTGGCATCACGTCCTTAGGTGCTGTGGCTTTGTGGCAGAGGCAGCCTTAGGGACCCAGGAGTCCAACTGCAACAAAATCTACCTGCTGCAGACACAATGACTATGAAAGTCACAAACACAGTTAGAACTACAGCCCATTTCTTGTTCTTAATTATTTGCATTACAGTAGCATAGTGAGCCCCCCTTACCCTCCAGTTAGACTGGGGTCAAGACTGGGGTCCCACTGTGCCAGGTGCTGTACATATACATACAGCTGCCCCTGCCCAGCTTACAATCTAAACAGACAGAGGGTGGGAGGGAAAACCAGAGAAGTGACTTGCCCATGTTCACTCAACAGGGCCGTGGCAGAGCTGAGAATACACCCCCCAGCTCTCCAGAGTCCCAATCCATGGACCATATTCACCTCCAGAAGCAAAGGCTACAGAGAATTCCTTTTCCTGCTAGTAGTTGTAGGTTCCAGAGCCTGTTTGTCACTCCAGCCACTAGAGGGCACCACCCCATCCTCATTTATACACAGGGCCCCCGGATGTTTATTCAAAGATTCATAGATTCTAGAACTGGAAGGGACCTCGAGAGGTCATCGAGTCCAGTCCCCTGCCCTCGTGGCAGGACCAAATACTGCCTAGACCATCTCTGATAGACATTTATCTAACCTACTCTTAAATATCTCCAGAGATGGGGATTCCACAACCTCCCTAGGCAATTTATTCCATTGTTTAACCACCCTGACAGTTAGGAACTTTTTCCTAATGTCCAATCTAAACCTCCCTTGCTGCAGTTTAAGCCCATTGCTTCTTGTTCTCTCCCTCCTCCTTATGACACCCTTTTAGATACCTGAAAACTGCTATAATGTCCCCTCTCAGTCTTCTCTTTTCCAAACTAAACAAACCCAATTCTTTCAGCCTTCCTTCGTAGGTCATGTTCTCTAGAACTTTAATCATTCTTGTTGCTCTTCTCTGGACCCTCTCCAATTTCTCCACATCTTTCTTGAAATGTGGTGCCCAGAACTGGACACAATACTCCAGTTGAGGCCTAACCAGTGCAGAGTAGAGAGGAAGAATGACTTCTCGTGTCTTGCTCACAACACACCTGTTAATGCATCCCAGAATCACGTCTGCTTTTTTTGCAACAGCATCACACTGTTGACTCATATTTAGCTTGTGGTCCACTATGACCCCTAGATCCCTTTCTGCCATACTCCTTCCTAGACAGTCTCTTCCCATTCTGTATGTATGAAACTGATTGTTCCTTCCTAAGTGGAGCATTTTGCATTTGTCTTTATTAAACTTCATCCTGTTTACCTCAGACCATTTCTCCAATCTGTCCAGATCATTTTGAATTATGACCCTATCCTCCAAAGCAGTTGCAATCTCTTCCAGTTTGGTATCATCTGCAAACTTAATAAGCGTACTTTCTATGCCAATAGCTAAGTTATGTTACACAACTCCCTCCGGCTCTAACCGATATACAGCCCTTCCACTCTGCACAGTGGTGCGAGTCTAATGCAACTGATTTGAAGAAACAACAATGCACTTTTCTTAACAGGAGATGAAAGAGAAGAGTGGATTTTTCCAGGCTATCAGGAGGGGAAAGGTCACAGCTGGAGTCAAACGCGACTGCCCCAATGCACTTAATGCAGTGAAGTTGATCCACAGGAACAAGGCGAAGACTAAGATTAGAAATGACACGTGCTCTGGTTAGCGCCGTAGAAGGCTGGTAAAGTGCTGTAATGCCTTCCCTCTGGGTGACCTCAATTTCCATAAAACAGCATCTCACTCCTGTGCTTGAATGCTAATTTCCCTATCAAGGGACCACACTGGGTACGGTGGAGGGAACATGTTGCCAGGAATCCCTGTCACAAGTAGATCTGTAATCCCCAAACCAACCTGAGATCAGCTCTTAGGTTGGACCAGGTGAAAGTGAAGGGTGTATTGCACCGGCCTTTTGTGGTCCCTACCCTCCACCTTTTTTCCTCTCCTTCCTTTATCTCTTCGGTTATTTTTTGTTTCTTCCCCCTTTTCAGATGTGAGCTTTCACAGACATCCCTGGGAGGAGAAGGGGAACGCTACAGAGGCCTCTTTTTAAAATAAATACATTCTAAAAGCTCAGTGCTTTGCTCGCTCAACACAAAATTGAAAGCCTCGGAAATGTGCTTCCATTGCTTTCTTGAATGTCAAGGGAGCCTTGCCCACAAAGAAGGAGCGCAGGAGCCTTGTGATGTGCAATAACGATCTCGGTGTCTAATGGAAAGTCATTTGCTCGTGGCATTTAATTAAATATGCAAATTTATGAACGGCCCCAAAATCGTCAAATGAAAAGGCAGTGCTGTGGTGAATTTTTATTTGATTTACTTCCAGCGCTTATTCCCCACTTCACTCCTTTCCCTTGAATTAAATAGTTGGATCTGAGGCACCTGGCTTCTCATTCATTCTTTCCCAGAGCTTTCCCCCTGGTGTGGCAGAAGCAGCAGAGCAGAGGGGCTGTGGTCCCCAGGTGTTGGCCAGTGGCACCAGGAGGAGGCAGATGGACCTGTGCAAACTCTTCCCCTTTCTGGCCTGTGTGTAGAAGATCCAAAATGCAGGAGTGCAGAGCAGAGGGCAAATCCTACCTGCCAGAGCACCTAGTGGCCAGGAGGTCAAAGTGGTAGGTAAACTTGCTGGGATGGACCTAACAGTGAGGATAATTAACCACTGGAGCAATTTACCAAGAGTTGTGGTAGATTCTCCATCACTGGCAATTTTGAAATCAAGGTTGGATGTTTTTCTAAAAGATCTGCTCTAGCTCAATCAGGAGTTAATGCGGGGGAGTCCTAGGGCCTGCGCTGTACAGGAAATCAGACTAGATCAGCACAGTGGTCCCTTCCCGCCTTATAATCAATGAGTCTAGTTGTGGTTACCACATGAGAGCTATGCAGAACAGCGGGGTAGTTGCATAGTTCTCATTCTATCCACTAGGGGACAGTGGTCCATATACACCCTGGGTTGTTTCCATATAGGTTCTTATACCGTGCTCATCACCTTAGTATCTGAGTGCCTTCCAACAGTTCATTCAATTACGTGACTGGCCCAGGCCCACTTGTGATTCGGTCCCCAGACATGCTTGAGAAATCTGGGAGGCTCACGGACTGTTTGATGAAGCTGCGTATACGCCAGAGCTTGTAACATAACCCCATCTCTGGGGAACTTTGCTCCGTTGCACGTTTTGCTTGGCTGAAAGGCAAACGTTCAGCCATTGGTCCTAGTTCCTGAGACAGCGTCAGAGGAGAGGGGTTCTCCCACATCTGCCTGGCCCGGGGTTGTTACACCTTCCTAGGAAGGATCTGCTGCTGGCCACGCTCAGTGACAAGACATAGGGCTAGCTCGACCCTGGCTCTGATGACAAAATGACTGCCATCCGTGGAGCCGGGCTCAGAAATATTGACGGTAACTAAAACCTCCTTGGGAAGAACAAGGGGAACTTGTGGCATCTTAGAGACTAACAAATTTATTTGGGCATAAGCTTTCATGGGCTAAAACCCACTTCATCGGATGCATGGAGTGGAAAATACAGTAGGGAGAGATATATATATACACGCAGAAAACATGAAAAAATGGGTGTTTCCATACCAACTATAATGAGACTAATCAATTAAGGTGGGCTATTATCAGTAGGAGAAAAAAAACTTTGTAGTGATAATCAGGATGGCCCATTTCCAACAGTTGACAAGAAGGTGCGAGTAACAGTAGGGGAAAAATAGCATGGGAAAGATTCTTGCAAAGATTAGCCATCAGCGTTTCTTCGTGGCTGCTCTGAGTCTCTTCCTCCCAGAGCAAGCTATGCACATCCAGTGTGGGCGGCAGTTACCAGATTAGGGAACCCTAAAAAGAACCAACGAAAAGGTTCCGTGTGAAGGAGACTAGAGTGTGGCTCAGTAACCATCTATCTATCTACCTTCATGCACATCCAGCTATCTCTGCCCATACACACCCATCCATCTTGACCGTCATACCGCGTTCATAACCACAAACTGATGGGTACAGAGCCTTCCCCTCCCCGCGCCTCTGCAGCAGAAAGTCAGGGAGCCACCAGACATTTAAAGGTGCAGAGAGCGGAACACTCTCCTCTCCGCTCCTTTACATTACGCAGAGACATAGTCCCAGCAGTGAAGGATGGGCTTTAGGCGAAAACATTAGGCCAGGGGTAGGCAACCTATGGCACACATCACGCATGCCAAAGGCGGCACACAAACTGCTTTTCAGTGGCACTCACACTGCCTGGGTCCTGGCCACCACTCCGGGGGGCTCTGCATTTTAATTTAATTTTAAATGACGCTTCTTAAACATTTTAAAAACCTTATTTACTTTACATACAACAATAGTTTACTTATATATTATAGACTTATAGAAAGAGACCTTCTAAAAATGTTAAAATGTATGACTGGCATGTGAAACCTTAAATTAGAGTGAATAAATGAAGACTCGGCACCCCACTTCTGAACGGTTGCCAACCCCTGCATTAGGCTGAGATTTGGGTTCCGTTCCACTGACGGTTTCCCTGTGATCTTGAGCAAGTCACTTAATTTCTCTGTGCCTTATTTTCCCAGTCTGTGAAACTGGGTTAATAATTTCTTCTCACCCTCACAAACTCTTCAGCACAGGGGCTGTCTCTTACCATGCGTTCAGTGCTTAATTTGTGCCAAGGTGTGCCAGGGCTGAACCCCGGCACCTCTGGGCTTGGCAGTTCACAGCCCCGGCACCTCTGGGCTTGCTGCATCAGTTATGAAAGTAAAAAAATTGCTTGAGCCCCGACCCCTCTTTCATTACAAATTAAGCACTGCATGAGTTTGTACAGCACCCTGCACAATGGGATCGTGATTGGGGCCTCTAAGCGCTTCTGTAACACCCGTAACAATACAGCATGGCCATTTCAGGCACTTCTTACCCCACAAACCTTTGGACTCATCATTCTGTGTCCTCTCATGCTCCAATACATCTGTTAGTCTATACGGTGCCACAGGACCCTTTGCTGCTCTCTCAGCCTTGTGACACACCCAGCCTAAATGGAAGTTGTTGGTTTTTTAGATGCTAGTGGGGAGGCAGAGCTGTGACATTTGGAGGAGGGGAGGGGCAAACCGACGGGGAACAGAGCTCAGAGAAGGCGCATGTGGGAGGAAGGTCGTGAGGAGGAGGATGCTGGGGTCTGGTCTCAGGCAGCCCCTTTCTAAGAGGAGAGGTGTCAGGCAGGGATAACACTTGGTGGGGACGCGGCTGAGTCAGCGATGTCATAGGCGCAACCACCTGGATTTCTGGGGCCTGGAGAGGCCCAGGTGCAACGGAGGGGCTGGAGAAGGAGGGCCGGGCCCAGAAGGAAGCCAGGTGGTGTCTGATGGGGGAAGGCTTAGAGAAGGCAGCCGGAACAGGTCTGGAGGGGCTGGCAGGATGGGAGGGGGCTGGGGGCATCTCCCTGAATCTCTCAGCTGCGCAGGGCAAGTTAACAGGCTGCATTTTACAGCACCAGAGACAAGCCCAATCGCTCTGGCTCGGCTCTGCAATAACATCAATCACCTGCGCTTCCTGGGGCGGACGTAATGGGTAATTTCATAGGGAACCATCGTAATTCAGCATGAATTATCGTCCCCGTTATGAAGTGTCGCAGTTCATCTCTCCCAGGGGACGGCCTGTATCAGATCAGAGGTGATTGCTTCCCACTCTTACCTCCACATTGACAGGAACCGTGGCGGCCAAGGGGACACGTCCTTCCCCCTCTGAACTCCCTGCCCTCAGCGCTGGGGGCCGAGCAAAGTGAAGAGCCGCTTGGTGTTGGCCTATGCCCCCCTCCTTCATACACCTGCTTTTGCACATGCAAGTACACGCTTATGCGTGCACACCGAGCCACGGCACGCCCAGTCACGCTGACACAGTGTGCCGCGTTTCACACCCACACGCACCCCTAGTTACACACACTCATGGGTGCACTTCCATGCAGACCCGTACGCCTCTCACATGCACGGACATGCTCACACACACGCCTCCGTCATGCACGTCCACACAATTCAGTGCAATGAGACACCGATGGCGTGCCAAGCGAGACGCCTTGGCAACACCTGCAACTAAGTACCAGACACCCCTGGGTATCTGTCAGCGATCACTGTGCCAGCCCAGGAGAGGGTTACAAACTCTATTTGAGCCTGATCCTCTGGGCCCATTTGTCACCATTGTCCACTCTCAATCCGCGGGCTGGCTGCTACGCAGTGCGGTGCCGTATCCACCATCTCTCACTGTTCAATATGGCGTCTCTTATGATTCCTGACAGTCTGAGGCACTTTCTCGTGATTTGATGGTGCCTCTCAGGATAGCTGGTGCTTTTCGAAAAGCCCCAGCTCCTGGAGTTCATGGTACACCCACACCTTGAGTTTTGCATGCAATTCTGGTCACCCCATCTTAAAAATGATTTACTGGAATTGGAAAAAGTACAGAGAAGGGCAACAAAAATGATTAGGAGTATGGAACAGTTTCCATGTGATTAAAAAGTTTAGAAAAGAGATGACTAAAGGGGATCTGATAGAGGCCTATAAAATCATGAATGGTGTGGAGAAGGTGCGTAGGGAAGTATCATCCGTCCCATCCATCCCAGGGGTCATTCAATGAAATTAATAGGCAGCTGGTTTAGAACAAACATAAGCAGAGGTGTTGCGTGGGGGAGGTCATGTGCCCCCCTCCAGATTTGCTGCTTGACTTGTACTGAGCACGCTCAGTAACACTGCTGAAGCCGGCTGCCCTCACTCTGCCCCCTCCCCCCACACAAACTATCTGCAGGCATGGGCCATCTCTGAGCATAAGGAAGTACTACTTCACACAACACAGAGTCAACCTGTGGAACTCATTGCCAGGGGATGCTGTGAAGGCCAAACTATAACTTGGTTAAAAAAAGAATGATAAAAGTTCATGGAGGACAGGTCCACCAATGGCTATTAGCCAAGATGGTCAGGAATGCAATCCCATGCTCTGGGTGCCCCTAAACCTCCAATTGCCAGAAGCTGGTCCTGGGTGACGGGGGATGGATCACTCAATAATTGCCCTGTTCTGTTCATTCCCTCTGAAGCATCTGGCACTGGCCACTGTCAGAAGACAAGACATTGGTCCATTGGTCTGACCCAGTATGGCTGTTCTCACGTACTTACAGAGTCTCCCAGAGCTGCTGGGAGAGGGAATGCCTCTCCGTCTCTCCTGTTGCATTGGGAGCTCGCCTCTGGGTTTGAACTGTGCTCTTTGTGCATCCTGGTGTCCAGCTCGAGTTGATGCTCACTGATCCCGGATCTGGCAAGAGCCTGCCTTAGCTTTGCACAATTCCCCGCAGCGAGGTACCTGCACGAGACACAGGTCTGGGGACTAGCTCCATGCTGGGTTTCATCTGTTCTTCCCAATGACTTGCAGCCTGGTGCTTTCCTTCAATTCAATGAGAGTTTATCGGCCTGCCAAGCAATCTGAGTGCTGCCAAAGCATGAGAGAGATGGATCCCTGGAGGGATCTGTCCGCCAGGCACACGCTTGCTCACACAAAGCCGCCCTCTGAGTTAGCCCAGCCTACTGTGCTCTTGGTTATTTAAGTCTAGCTAGTGCTGGTGAGCGGAAGGTCCGTTTCTTTCCCAGCTTGGTTCCTTCCATGGGAAACTCTCCAACAGCGAGCTCTCCACTTTGAGCCTCCCATTCTGAGCGGGGCAGGGTTGGGCGAGACAGCACAGCCTCCTAAATGGCTGTCACCCCCTAGGTGACTAAACTCTGCTTTCCATCAAACTGCCCCAGCAATAGCTCTAGCGCTTGGCTGACATCCTGAACCAGATTCACCGCCCCACAAACAACCCTCCAGGAAACACAGGACCCGCTTTTCTCTATGCCTTCTTCAGCCAAGAAACCCAAAATCCCCGGCGGGCTGGGAGTGGCCTGGAATTTCGGAGGGCAAAGGGGCGATGCTGGAGCTGTTTGGCATTTGCGGAGCCACCAGCTGAACCGGCTGTGGATGATCCATAAGGCACTAGGTGTAAGCAGACGAAGCGATTGCTTAGGGCCCCGAGCAGCTCAAGGGGGGGTGCCTATTAATTATTAGTGTGTGTTGTGGGGGGGCCCCAAAATATTCCTTCTTAGGGCCCCCGGTGGGCTAGCACCAGCACCGGAGGCCTGTACTCTCTGCACAGCGGCTTCCCTGCAGTTTACATTGTTATGCAGCATGCACCCTCAGGTCAGCTGGAGGGGGAACAGCCTAACAAGCATGGCAGCGTCATTATGCTAAGGGAGCTGCGCTCAGCTGGAAGAGTGTGCGCCCTTCTCGGTAACTGGAGAGGGTGGAGAATCGCAGGGGGATGGTGAGAAGTCCTTGTCTCAAGGGCATCAGATAACACTTCCCAGGCTGCCCCCAGGGCTGGTGGAAAGAGGGGATTAAACGCCTGCTGATTGGCAGGAGGCAGAAGATAAAAAGTGGAGGGCGAGGAGAAATCGTGGAGGGAGGGGAGACAAGGCTGTAAAGGCAAAGGCAATCTCCTGCGCTTTCAGGGGGGGAGACAGAGAGGCCGGGCAGAGGATGTGACTCTCAGGGATCACTCAGTATGTAGGGAGCTCACAAGAACTCTGCTCTGTTCTGTCTGGTTCCAACCACCCGAGCACAACAAGAGCTTCTCGCAGCCCTGCCCGGACTCTCCATCAACCCTTAAAGGCACAGTCTGCCATACCACAGAACACACAATGGACAGAGACATATGGGGACCCCAGTCTCGGAAGAGTCGCTGGTCCAGATTCTCATGGGTATAAGTCAGTGGAGCGCCACTGGAGTGTGGTCAGATTCACGCCAGCTGAGGACCTGGTCCATTGTCTCCTCTGTGTGTGTGTCTGTGTGTGTGTCCATGCCCGTTCCATGGTCTCTTCGTGTTCTGTACAAAAAGACGACATGGAAAGTATACTATGTTTAGAAAGTGAAGCACTCCCAAGTCAGGAAATGTCACCCCAAGGCCCAGGTAATGCCCACGCAACCTGAACTATGCCCACTACTGCATATGTATTAGGACACAGGGCTGGATTCTCCTCTCACTTACACTAGTGGTAATCAGAAGTAAAGCCATTGTGATCAGTGGAGTTAAGTGAGTATAAAACTGGTGCCCGAGAGTGCAGAATGAGGCCCACTGGCTTCAATTATGGACCACTGCCTGGTGGCAGAAGTTGGATGGCACATGATGAAGGACGCGGCAGTGTGTAATGAATGCCGCGAGGCCTGACATTTTCGATAGGGAGGATGAAAAATATTGAAGTGCTGCCTAACTCCCTGTATTCCATCCAAACGGCGCACTGAATGCGGCAGGGGCCCTGCAGTTAAAACCAGCATGCGACCACGTCATTAAAGGTTGTCTATTGTACAGGCACAAGGAGGAGAGCTAAATGTCGCCTGACTTTTCAGTGCTTCGGTTTGCAAACTTGGAATGAGATTTTCAAAGCTGCCTAAGGGGACGGGCAGTCCAGTACCCGGGAGAAGTAAATCCCCATTGAAAATCTCAGGCTTAACGTTCTTTTAACATAGTGTTTTCGCAGGGTGTTTCTTACATTAGGCTTGCAAAAAACAAACACAAAGACATTCTGTCCTTTGGCACCATTTGCACTACAGTGGTAGATTGCGCTGCACAACATATACACTCACTGAGACAAGGGGTCTTCCGTAGCAGCTGTGTGAAGAATCGATTTTTTTGGTTGACGGGCAGTTCTGAAAAAAATCAGGAAAAAAACGTTTGGTTTAGATTTTGAGCATTCTTTCACATTTTTAATTTTTTAAAAATAAAATTACAGGAAATTTCTAAATGCAGGGTCATGCTGAACCAAAGAAATTGAAGTGTTTTGCTCTGAAAATGCTAAAACAAAACATTTTGATTTTTTCAGAATTTTTTTATTTTTCCAGTCAAAACAATTTGATGAAATCAGCACAAATTTGTGAAACATTTCAGTGTCACCAAATCTGCGTTTCTCACTGAAAACAGCTTTGGTTAAAAAAAAAATGTGCATCGAGCTCGATGCCTTACTGAGGCAAAGGCTCTTCTAAAGCACTGCCTCTTCGAGTGTGCAGTTTTGAGCCTTAAATGAGATAGGGCTGTTATGAAGCCCAGCCTCATTCACTATCTTAGGTGCCTGTATGACTCCCATCACCAGAGTATCTGAGCACCTCACAATCTTTAATGTATTTAACCTCACAACACCCCTGTGAGGCAGAGAAGTGCTATTATCTCTGTTGGCTTGATGGGAAACTGAGGCACAGAGAGGCTAAGTAACTTGCCTGAGGTCACACAGAACACTTAGGCTGGGCTCTAACCATTAGATCATCCCACCTCTCAAACACGTCATAGATCAAAT
This sequence comes from Mauremys mutica, assembly GCF_020497125.1. Classification (NCBI taxonomy): domain Eukaryota; kingdom Metazoa; phylum Chordata; order Testudines; family Geoemydidae; genus Mauremys; species Mauremys mutica. The sequence goes on from NC_059076.1 coordinate 137,535,453, forward strand.
CAACATACATTTGTAAAGTCAGGAAGTGGGACATCCAATCAGAGACGAGCAAGCATACCATGTGACTTGGGTAACCCCTCTCACAAGTTGAATGAGGAATTACAAACATCAAGCACACAGAGATTGCTACCACCAATGCTTCACAGAGTATCCCAGAGGTTCCAATAGAAATGGCTTCACGCGAAATCCTCATCGCTTCATAGCAAGACTAAAAGGCCAAGTTCTGCAAACAAATTGTCTGCACTTAATAGTTCCACCGGCTCTAGGCTTCCCCATCTTTGATTACTACGCCATTTCCTAAACAGTCTACACTGAAATCAGGGGAGTTAGTCCAGATTTGCAGCATCTTAACGGTGAGTTCAGCCCACTGCTTCTCCACATGTTGACAAGGATCAGGAAGTCTTTGCAGGCAGGTCTGGGTTGGTGTTTACTGGCATGGGGAGAAAACCCCTAAATACTTTGGGGTGCACACGTCTGAAAATCGATGCAAAGACCAGACTGACCTGGCGCCAGAAGCCAGACAACAGCTGAAGTATTAGCTGATCTCAACAAAAATTACAAGCCAAGCAGCTTCCAATGTGCTCGGGTTCCTCGTGGACTATGCCTTATTTGATTGCCGGCTCCCTAGGTATGTTGTTGATTATCACTTCGGTTTATTTACACATCTGTCTGAAACGGGGCGAGGAAATCTGTCATTCATGGCTGGGAGATACAGAAATACATGTATCCTGGCTAGATACTGCTGTTCTGCACGGCTAAACGGCATGCTTTGAAGTCAGCTTGCTCATATCACTGGCTCTCTGGTGGGACTGGGGACATATCCCGCTGTGCAAATGAAATTCAAGCAACTTAACAACAGTGAAAATGTGCACGCTCTGGGGGCGGGGAGCATCCTCGTGTCATTTTATTTTCATCTTACTCTACCTGTGACGGTTATTACTACAGAGGATGTTATTTGCTTGTACGGCTGTGAGGCTTTTCGGGGGCTGAAAGGTGGATGAAGGCAGAGAGCTGCAACACACACGTCCTGATCCAGTCTAGTCTCACCCTGTGACATACATGGAGAGAGGTTCCAGTTCCTGGCACTGTGATTGTCCAAGCCCCTGAAGTGAGTTCTAGGAGCATTTACTGGAGAAGATGGACACCTGCAAATGGGAAGCATGCCGTCGAGCAGTGGTTCTCAAACTTTTGTACTGGTGACCCCTTTCACATAGCCAGCCTCTGCATGCGACACCCCCCCATAAATTAAAAACACTTTTTTAATATATTTAACACCATTATAAATGCTGGAGGCAGAGCAGGGTTTGGGGTGGAGGCTGACAGCTCGCAACCCCCATGTAATAACCTCGCAACCCCCTGAGGGGTCCCGACCCCCAGTTCGAGAAGCCCTGCCAGAGAGCCATCAAGGTGGGGTTTTCTCTCTCTTTGGCCTGTGTTATGCTGGTCGGCTACATGGTCACAGTGGGCCCTTCTGGGCTTCCAATCTATGGATCCACCCAGAAAAGTTGCACCAGTATAAGCTAAGAGGTGAATTTAAACCAATATTGTTATGCAATATAACGCCCTGTGACCTGGGTCGCTCCTGGGCTTGGGACAAACCGCCACCAAGTCCTTGGTCAGGTGTCATGAAACAAAAGTCCCACCTCAGACCTACCTTCTCACCGGGAGGGTCTGGCAGCGAGCGCTGGAGATCTGCTCCCCTCTGCCCCTCGCTGAGCTGGCCTCTCCCCCTTTTCAGCCCTCCCTGCAAGTCTGACATCCACTGCAGAGGTAGCGGGGGCGGGGCTGGCTGAGCCCACAGCAGCTCGTTAACCCTTTCCTGGCCAATGGGGGGTTTCTAGACCCCATCCCACTCCCCAGGTGGACACCCTTATTCTGAAATATGAGGGTCTTTTTTTTGTTTAGCTTGTGCCACTTTGAAAGGGGTTTAAGCAACAAACAAAAGGAGCCACACCCAACAAAGTGTGTCCACATGGGCATTTATACTGCTATCACTATATTGAGTATCTATATAGTATAGTTATACTGGTATAACTCTCCCATGTAGACAAGCCCTAGGTCTACAGCAGCGTTCAGTGCGTAGGGGCAGATTCTCCCCTCTGTGTAAATAACCTGCATAGAGGTAAGAACTCCAGGAGAGTTGACTCGTGAGTCACGTCGACGTACCCCATTGGTGAGGGCATACTGCAGCCCCCTCGCCTCCTGGGTATACGCTACAGGAGATATGTGTTGCTACAGTAATAGAATCATAGAATATCAGGGCTGGAAGGGACCTCAGGAGGTATCTAGTCCAGCCCCCTGCTCAAAGCAGGACCAATCCCAACTAAATCATCCCAAATGATAAAGATTTAGCTCATTTGTGCTTTTAGCTCTGATGGTCCCTGGTTCAATCCCTGGTGTGTCAGCCCATGTGGCATAAATCAGAACCACATTAATAGCCTCGTGTGGACAAGGCAAGTTGTAGCTTTCATGTCTTAGCCGGCTGAGGTAAGGCCTAGGCTCCCCCTAGTTTATGCTTCTCCACCAGCTCCTCTCCGTGTGCTGAACATCCTGGTGTCATGGACATTGGAGCAACACTTGGAGCACATACCAAGGGACAGGGTGGATGCTCCATCACTTGGAGCCTTTACATTCACACTAGCTCAAGCGGAAGTTATTGGTTTGATGCAGGGATTACAGGGCGCAATGCCTTGGCCTGTGTTCTGAGAGAGAGAAGGCGGGTGAGGTCATAACTTTTAATGGACCAACTTCCTTCAACTGGTGGAAGGTACGTGCTTTCGAGCTACTCGGCGCTCTTCTCCAGGTCTGGGGAAGGGAGCAGTGTCTGAGCAGACGGTCAGACCAGCTGATCGCAGAGGTTTCTTCTGGCCTTGGAATCGGTGACACCAAGGTCAAAGCAGTCCCTGGAAGAGACATAGGAGCAGTCTCCATCCTCCTGGATTCCTCCTCTCCTCCTCCCCCCAGCCCATGTTTTCCATTGCGCTAAAGTTTGTTTTGCTTAATCCATTGTTAGATCCCTGCTGCGACTCCACTCATGGCAATCATTACTTCCTCCCAGACGGGGCAATCTGTCTGGAGATTGCATCCGTATGATAATGCAGCCACGCTGGAGACGCTCCACGGCTGGCTGAAATTTGATCTGGCTGACTACAGGGAACAATCGCGGCAGGAATCATCCTGGGATGGCCCGTTAGCATAATGAGCATGCCGTCGCTTTAATAAATCAATAAAATTACCCTTTGGAATCTGTTATTACCAAGGAAATATCTATTTTTCTGGTACAGGGCTTGCGGCAAAGCTCTCATCCTCTGAGCGTAGGGAGTTCAAGTGGTGATAGAGACACGGCTCTGGGATGGCGGAAGAGAGGTGAAAGACTGGGTTTCCTCCTTCTAAAACCTCATCGTTTGTGTTCGGTGCTCCAGTTGCAAGGTGAGGTTACATCCAGCCTATGCACATACACCATATCCCCCCTTTGCCCTCCGTAATCAGTCTGAAATCCCCCACCTAACTGGCACAAACTCAGCTCCTTCCCGCCAGGGAAACATAATCAAATGGATGATAAATACCATTTTAAATATTTCGGGCCCTGACTCTTGGGTGCATCCGAGTGCTGCTCAGCGCAGGATACAGAGACTGGATGCCACCATTGCATGTTGGTCCTTCGCATAAAGTAGAGCAGCCTCAGGGATGTTACAAGCCCGTGCTGAGTAGAACAACCCCCAGGGGATTATTATTCCAGCTAGGAATCATCAAAGTGCAGTGTGCTCTGCCCCCTGCCTCTCCAACACAGCTCCAGCAACATCCACGATACCTGATGAGGGGTGGAGAAGATGGTATAGAGGATCTCTTGTTCATGCAAGGCAGTTTAATAGCCCCTTTGAATGGGCTGAGTTCCTCTTGCTGCAAAAACACACACTAAAGGAAAATCTGTTAGCAATACTGGGACAATGACACACAGTTGAGACGTTCCAATTCCATCCAGTAGAGGGCAGTGGTATGCACATGCACACACAAACCCAGCACAACTTTCTCAGAGGGTGAATTAATTTTTAATTTTTCAAGATGATGCCTTCACTAAACCCCAACGTTAATTTTATTCCGAGGCATTGGTGATGCTTGCTGGGCCGGGTGTCCTGATGAGCACTGCTCAGAGGTATTACCAGGAAACAATGCCCCGTGATTCTGAGCTCATTGTGAAAGAACTTAGGAGAGGTGAACAAATCTTCCCGAAATCCGATCAGGACACACTGCACACTAGAGATTGGCCATCCCCAAATGGTTCAGTGGTGAGCTCTGGACAAGGCTATTTCCGCTCCATTACAGGCCTTGCCAGTTTTCCATTCTTCTGTCACATCCAGGGTAGCCCAGTGTAACGTGTTCTGCTTCACGCCTCAACACCCTTCAGAATGCTGTTGCTCCTCTTACAAGTGGTACGTGCTGGTGATGACACACGAGTCCTGTGTTCCGGACTCTCCCACTCCCCTTCCAGGTGCATTCCAAGAGGTCAGCTAAGCTAGCATCTGCAAAGCACTGGCTTGCCTGGGACCTGGTGTCTGAAACCACCTCTATCTATCCCTACGCTCCAGCTGCATTGTGCTAGGAAATTTTGTGCACCTAATTCTGATTTCGCTTTTTTAAACTCCGTTGTCTTCAGCGGAATCACTCCTGATTTATGACAGTGTAAATGCAATCGGAATTAGACCCATTGACTTCAGTGAAGTCACTCCTGATTGACATTGGCATGAGTGAGGTCCTTGGCATCTAACCCAGGAATGAATTTAAGGAGGCAGAAAGCAGAGTGTGGAGAGATATAGAGGGTGAAGGAGCATGAAGAGCCTCCTTACCTGGCCCAAGCGGAGCCAGAAATGCACAGGGGAGCAGAAATGAAGAGCAAGGAGGCACAAGCTTCCTCCTACTCCAGAAAAGCTCCCAATCAGCTTTTGATCCAGATTTGTGTGCCCCAAAGCTCAGATCGGGGTTGGCTCAGCCAGTCAGGCTATGTTGACGCTGCACACCACTGCCAGCGGCATGTAGGGTATGTGTAGCTACACGCTGGAGTGAAAAGCAAGCTGCGTCCACACTGAACTGTGTAGCGACATGCACCAGTGAAAGGCTCTGGCTGCATGCATCAGTGAAAGCCTTTGCCGGAGCCTTTTCCCACTGCCTCCCTTCAAACAGAGCCTTTCCCCGCTACCTGCAGCAGGGAAAGACTCTAGCAGCGAGCAGGCAGTGGGACACTAGGCTGCTAAAAATAGCAGTCGATGGGGGAGGACTGATGTGTAGAAAGCCACATAGGGTCCATACCCACGGGGTTCAGGCATGTAGTTCATTGCCTCAGCAATGCCCCACCATCTGTAGTGCTATTTATACCCGTGCAAGGGGGTGGGATGCTGTGTCTATACACGATACACCACAGGAAGGAGTGTGCCATGTAGACATACCTGTAAAGACATTACTGACCTATTCTCTTCGACATTCGGAGACACCTCTGTATTTGGATCTGGTACTGGGGATTGGACCCGCCTCTACCTTTCGAGACTCCCAGAGGCCAAGTGATGACTTCATATTTAATCCAAACCAGTGGGTCGGCCCCTAACAGTCCCCATCCTGAGGCTTGTTGTGCTCAGAGCAGGGCCGTACTCCCATAGGGCAATGGATGCCCGTGAAAGCCATGTGCATTTTTACAGCCATGCTTGAGGCATACACCTCAGCTGACCGAAAAACTGGGTCTTGAGCTCTTGGCCTTTTGTTCCCTGGAGGCGTCAATCCCCAAAGTGTCTGGTTTGCAGTGCAGGCTGGATTGCGGTGGCACAGCTTTAAACATCGTAGTCTGGAAAGTGCACCTGCAGCCAGCCACACATCACCGAGGGTGCTCGAAATCTACAGATTAAAACCTGGCCTCTCCTGTTTCCTCACATTCTGATTCCTGGATTCACTGCTCCTCTCCCCAGGCTGTTTCTTCATCTAGTGCTGTAGAGCAAAGCCTAAAAACGTTCAAATGGAGATGCGGCCCCCTTTGGAAATCTGTCTGCATATGTTGTCCAATCCTGTTCAGCCAGTTTTCAGTCTAAGTCTTAGACATAGTCCATGGGTTCCCGGGGGGTCCACAGACCACAGGCTGAGAACCGCTGCTGCAGAGCACGTGTGTATCGTATAGGAATAGAGTAGTGACCCTTTAAATCATTGCCCAGAGGGCTCACAACTGTTTAAAGCGATACTACCCTATCCCTGTACACTCCAGAGCGCAGTCTGTCGAACCTCCCCTCGCTAGCTATTTATAAGGGCTTGTCAAATAAGGAAAAGAATTTTCTTTGGTGAAATGTCTCTAAGCTCTTCTCAGGTGCCCATTACGTAGACTCTGAGCTTCTGCCCTCATCCCTCCCACAAAACCCCAACAACGTGATGTAAATCAGGGTCCTACAAGTGGCCCACATTTCTCCTTGCTCTATAGGAGGCTGCCGAGAAGGCCCATCACCACCTTCTCCTTTTGGTGTTTCCCTTCTCTGTCCTTCCATTGTCTTCTCCAGAGTGGCATGGCGAGGTTATTATTAATTAATAAATAAATAGATACATAAATAAGTAATAATAATGCACCAGTGTCATCAACTCACCAGCTCGGTGCGCCCCCCCCAAGTGGCATGACATGGCATTTCAGCAATTGTCTTGCTCTTCTCAGGACTTCCAGTGGTCTGCTATGGTGGTGCCTTGGCCATCCGGCCAGTTCACAATGGAGTTCCTCCCTTTCCCGGCATCGATGTCCCAGCCAAATACTGCCCAGCAAAATAATGACAGTCAATACAACATCTTCCACCACTCCTGGGCTCCCCGTCAGCCTCACCCTTCTGCCAAGACAAGGCCTCACCAGGGCCCTGTGGAGTCCCTCAGCAAAAATACAGACCAAGCCCCTTCCCCCCACCCCTGGGCTGAGCTTTTAGCCCATCGTAAGTTCTCCGTGGTTCTCTACAAAGCACCGACCCACAGGGCTGCCTCGCTGGAGCCTGACCCCTTTTCCAAGGCCCACCACAGGTACTCACTCCACTCCCGTCGTTTTCCCCACAGCTCTGCTTCCACCTGGGTCCCATCAGGCCCTTCCCAAGTGCAGGCATTCCAGGCCATCTCTCTCCTGAACCTCCCCCAACTGTACTGAACTTCTTCCTTGTAACACCTCCCTGAGCCTGACACACCCGGTGGGTATAACAAGGTGGGGCTAATAGAGTTCTCAGGCTCTAGTTAGTCTCTTCTTGGCCTGCGTGAGGTATACCTGCCCCATCACAATCATGCATTATCATCCCTGGCCGTAGGGCTGTGTTAAGGATGCATCAGGGAGGAATGGGGCTGTGTTTGTACAGCCCCTAACACAATGGGGTCCTGGTCCAAGACTGGGGTGCCTAGATGCTACTGCAACACAAATAATAAAAATAACGGATGTGGCCAGAGATGCTGCACTTCAGCAATCCCCAGCTTGTGTGGTAGCTCTTAAAAGACAATGGTGTTTAGAGCAGCCCTGAGGCTGCTCTACTTTATGCCAAGGGCCTAACCAGCCCCGACCGCCCTGGGGAGCAATGTACTGCATCCTGCTGGGGGCACCACACTTTAGGAAAGCTGTGAACAAAATGGAGAGTCCTGAGGAGAGCCACACCGATGATAAAAGGTTTGAAAAACCATGACCAGTGAGGAAAGGTTGAAAGACCTGGACACATTTGGCCAAGAGGGGATGTGATAACAGTCCTCAAAGATGTCAAAGGTGGTTATAAAGAGGGGGGTGATCAACTGCTCTCCGGGTGCACCGAAGGTAGAACAAGTCATCGAATCAGTTTGCAGCAAGGGAGATTTAGGTTAAATATTAGGCCGATCACTAGCTCATGTTAGCTAGGGGCTTGTGGGATCCCCGTCACTGATAGGGTTTAAGGACAGATTAGACAAACACTTGTCAGAGAGGGTTTAGGTTTACTTGTCCTGTCCCCGTGCTGGGGGCTGGATTTGATGAGCGCTCAAGGTCCTGTTCAACTCTACATTTTTATGATTTTCTCTCTCTCTTTCTCTCTCTCTTCCCGCCACTCCCCCAAAATCACGTTGTAGTTGATGTGGCAGACGCAAGGCAGCTGTGGGATTCGAATTCTGAACCTGTTGGTACATTTGCATACTTGGCATCCAGGGAGAGGGAACGTCAGTAATAGTCTGTAGTCAGGTGTGTTCGTGGATGACTGCACCTGGGATTTTATCTGGCTTGGTTAACAGCTTTTACAGTTGGTAGCTTTTTATTTTTTCAAAAAACTCAACAACAACAACAAGATTATACTGAAAACCCTGCACTGGGATGTTAACTCTGTCAAGTAGCAGGGGACCTGTCCAATCAGAAGGGACGACTGTGATCATTTAGCCTGAGCTCCAGCACAGCACAGAACAGAGAATTTCACCTAGTAATTCCTGCAGCAAGCCCAGTAATTTCTAACTGGAACTTATCGGTTCATAAGACAATATGGCCTTCAAACGGAGCCTCCAGCTACCTGTGTATTGTTATTTATTTTACTGTTGGTTTGTATGGTGGTAGCACACGGACACCCCCGTCCGAGATCAGGGCTGAGCACTGAACACATTCCAAACAAGGAAGTGGTCCCTATCACAGTCTGTGGCTGCCCCTTTACGCCCCCTTCTGGTTAAACGTGGCACTGCGGGCATTCCGTGCCTCAGTTTCCTCCTTTGAGGTGCGTCTTCCCCACAAGAGCTGGCGCTGGTGACGTGGCTTAGCCCTCTGGCCAAGTGGTTAAACAGATTGAACCCCTTCTGGGGTAACAAAAGTCCAACTCACAATCTGAACATACGAACGGTTCTTCTGCCTCTGTTGGGCCACTCTTCAGCCAGCCTCTGGGCTCAGCTCTCAGCCCCTTCCGGGCTCCCTGCTCTGTTACTGTGCATTGACTCCCAGCTGCTGTCCCTGGAGGCCCTCTCACTCTCTGCCACTCGCTGGAGTTCCCAGCTTCCTGCAGACCCTACCCTGGGGCCTCCCGCGGGAGCCTGCCCCCGTCCTTCCACCCGAGTTCTCTCAGCCTGTCATTAGCCCAGCCCCCTCCGGCTGGGAGCCAGCTGACTGTGGGCTAATTGAACAGGGTAGCTAGCCCAAGGCCTCCTGGCCCTTAAAGGAGCAGGGCACCCTGTTACCCGCCCTTGCCCAGGAGAATTTACAGGCGACCACAACACAGGCGCTGACTTTTATACTTCCCCGGGGTGCTCCACCCCCACTCCACCCCACCCCTGTTCTGCGCCCTCCCCTAGGCCTCACCCTTACTCCACCTCTTCCTTCGCCTACTCTGCTCCCTCCCCCATGACCTCCTGCCTGGCCACCACTTGCTGCTCCCCCGTGCGCCTCCCGCCCGCTGCCGAACAGCTGATCGGCAGCCCGGCCCAACAGCTGTGACTGGTGGGTGCTGAGCACCCCCTCCTTTTTTCCCATGGGTGCTTGAGCCCGGGAGCACCCACGGACTCAGCACTTATGGACCATAAAGGTAGAACAGATGTACCTGTTCCCTACGTGGGTCTCCTCTGCGTCTTGCCCGAGTCTCCTAACGTTCACATCTCCCACTTCCCAGCCTGGGCCTTCTTCTGGGCCCTCAGTTCCCAGTTAACAGCTCTGAGCCTTTCAGCTGAATCAGTTCCCCTTTTCCCCTCGAATTATCATGTGAAAGAAAACGCTGCCTTCCTTCCACAACGGAGCAGCGGCGCTAACGCCCCTTTATTCTGCCAGGGGGACATTGATGTCTGCAGGATTTAGGTATTTGGGCTCCTAACGTCCATTAACCTGGGTCTAAGTGGCACCCCGGCTGCATGCTAGCCTGCGTTCATGAGTGCTGCTGGCAGGATTCGGCCCCCTTTCCAGACCCCCACACCACTGAACGTAGGTGGGTGGGAACGCTGTATCTCAGCTTGCATGAGGTAACTCAATGGGAAAGTTTTCTTCCCTTTTCTGTTTTCAGGCTTGATCTTTGCCGTGAGCGTTAAAGCTGAGCAGATGCTAGCTAGGGGGAGAGCCACCTTCCAGTGCAGGAAGCAAGTCGTCTGCAGACTCTAAGGTGAGCTTGGCTGGCAGAGTTCAATGCCAACCGGCAGCTCTGCCTCTGGGCAACATGCAATGGCCAGTGTACGTTCAAAGGCAGCTGAGCCTCAGTGCTCTGCACAGGACAGCAGTGCAGAGCTACAGCCGAAGGGGCGGTGGGGAGGGAATCAGTCCCGCAATTACTCTACATTATCTAGTGCTGGAAGTCAGGCTCTGGGCTTCTAAATGCAGAGCAAAAACCAAAGCGAACCACGTGGGTGGGGAGTCATAAAAACCTACATTTGAAAGGTAAATGTAGTAGGCTCTGAGATTTCTAATGTGCCCATTGCCGTAGTAGCTAGGCTGCCATCTCCCAGAGTCAATCAACTTCAATACTCATGGGGTGGGGGGTGAAATGCACCCCAGTGCATGGGGTTCACACCAGCCTCTGTGCACCCCATATCTACTTAAACAGTTGGCCGCCTGCCCAGGGGTGAATTTCACCTTAGATCCGATCGCTGTCTAGGCAGCTGGTTAACACGGATTGCCATTTCCAAGCCACGGAAGATACATGCACACACAAACAAAAATCAATTAAGAAGAGCTGGATAACGATAATGACTGCAGTGAAACTCTGGATGTAATTAAGGATTTGCTAGGGAGAAAGCACTGCGTCTGAATGCACCACGACTTGGTGACTCGGTTAAGCAGCTCTCTCTTTGATACAGAAGAGATCTTTCTGTGAACTGTGAAAACCGCCCCACGGAGAGGAATGAAATGTCTGTGGCAGGTATCTGCAGATCATGTGAGATGCAGTAGATCCAAGGTTACTGCTCCTAGATAACAGAGATTGGCATTATATCGATACCATAACATGTACCATAAACTAGAGAAACAAGAGATTTGGGGGGGGGGAATCAGGTTGCTCCAGGGACTCGTAATGGAACCACTTTGATCTTTAGGTTGTTGATCCAAAGCTAACCCGAGAGGGTAGTGACTAGAGCTAAGCAAATTAATAATTGTCTCAATGTCTCCTTGTGCTCCCCTGTCTGTCTGTCTCCACCTGTTGCCTCTGGTCTTCCACATAGATTGGAAGCTCTTTGGGGCAGGGACCATCTGTTTGTTCTGTGTTTGTCCAGCACCTGGCCAGGACTGAGGCTCCTAGAGGCTATTGCCATACAAATAAATTAATATTCATCATTATTAGATGAATCGCTCCTTTGTTCCTGTTGGCGAATCTCAGCTGAAGAGACATTTCTCCCCTTGCATCATCTCTGTCCCTCTTCTGCTATTTAGCTCAGCAACAGGTTCTGGGACACGGCTCCATGTGGGAGGCGCTGGCCCAAAGAAACCTGTACTCAATTCTGTCTGGCTTCTGCCAGCGCTGGAGCCAGGATGCTAGACTCGGTAGACTGATGGTCTGACTTGGTAGGGCAGAGCCGGAGTCCCTCGAAGGGTACGTCTACATTTGTGCTAGGCATGTGATTCCCAACCCGCGTAGAAACACTCGTATTAGCTGCGCTTGAGCTAGCTATAGCAGCATGTCAGTGGTCGCGCTGGCGGCTGTTCAGGCAAGCTGCCCACGCACACATCCAGGGGTCACGCAGGACTGTTGTCGGGGCAACTAGCCTGTGCCACCACGGACACGCTGCTATTGGTAGGCGTTAGCTCAAGCCCAGCTAGCGTGGGAGTGTCTCCACGTGCTGGGAATCACACCTGCCAGCTCCAATGTAGAAATGGCCTCTGTCAGAGTCTGCACCCTCACTTGAAACTGGGGGGTTTCAAAGTGAGGACCCGCATGTCTTCCCCCACCCCAAAATCCTAGGGTAGGTCCCCTTTGCTGCCACCACCGCGGTCAATACGTGGGCCGGGACACCCCTGTTTCCCCCCTGTCTCCCTTCAAAGACACTCCCTGGGAACACAGATCATTCACAGAGGAGGAACCTTCCCCCTGCCCTCTCTCCAGCCTGCTCCGGAGAGAGAGATACCTTGATTCAAACTCCTTGAATCTCCCACACACAGGGAAGCAGCCCACTTCCCCCCTCCCTCTCTGCTAGCCACTCTGTGAATCACTGAGAGAGAGCGTCTTAGCCCCTTCCGCTATCCACAGTGGAAGGAATTTAATCAAATCTTTATAGAAAGAATTTATTAAAAGAAAACAAGAAAATACAGAATCTCTATGAGTCCAAGCTGGACACTCATAGGGTATAACCTTGCTAAGTTCTGGAGAGAATCCCCTCTCCTTCTCAGTACAACCAGTACAAGCAGAATTAAGAATAATCAATAACAAACACACAGAATTGCAAGCATTGGATTATTAGGTGAGGACACCAAGTATCTTTCTAATACTCACTATCTTGACTAGAAGAAATTAGTTCAGAAAGGTAGAACCTTGTAGACTTGATTAAAACATCTGGACTCTTGTAACTCCAGACGGCTAAGAACAATACACACACACACAGAGGGAAAAAATTCCCTCCCAGGAATTTCAAATTCTCTTCCCTGATTGGTCCTCAGGTCAGGTGCCTACCAGGTACTATTTTTAACCCTTTACTAACTATTCATGACAGCCTCCGCTGGTAGAAGGGTGTGATCCGGAGAGGAAAATATGGGTGTGGGAAGAGAAATGGAGAGAGACTCTTGCAGGGGCCTCTTCTTTGGAGACAGGATGAGCCCAAAGCAGTTACTTTGGATCTGGACATCCCTCAAATGTGCCCCGGGCACCTCTGAAATGTGCACTGTGGGAATTTTGCACAGATCCCTCCCTTCATTTTTTCCTTTTGATAACGGGCTGAGCCAAACCTTAAAACCAGACCTTTGGGTTCTTGTCCGCGTGGAGCGGTGTTAGCCTGAGCCCTCTCACGGCTTGGGAAGGCAGGGTGGACTGGACTTCAGGGCATGCCTGGGCTCTGTTCCTGGCTCACCCGCCCATCGCTGCAGGTGTCAGCACAGGGACAGAGAGGAGACAGCCTGTTCCTTGCCTATTCGGGGCTCTGGTTTTGCCCTACACAGCCTTGCTGTTGCAATGGCTCCTGTGGGCTGGTGCAGAACTGCCAGGCGGTAGATCCACCCCAGCTATGCCTCCTCCCATCACCCCCAGTCTGGAACACTCCCAGTGCTGGGAGCAGTGTCCACATGGTGACACGGTCTCCTGCACCTGGACAGGAGAGTCCTCTGCAGGGAGGGCTCCAGCCAAAAGGATGGACTGGGGCTTGCATCGTTCCATGCCTCAGTTTCCTCCAGTGTAGCATGGGGATAACGATACCCCCCTTTTTGGTATACCTGGTCCTAGGGAATAAAAGACACCAGGTGCTGTTATTGTTGACCTCTGAGTCCCTGCTTTGCACTGCTGCTGAAATCAATCGGAATCTAACTGAGACCGAATGCATCTGCTGCATGTCACTGCAGAGACCGTGTGACGCCCCAGACTATTAATTGGTGTGTGTGTGATTACCGCTGGGATTCCATTTCAGCAGCCGGCCGGCCAAGCTGTCACATGAAATCACTGCAGAGAATGGTGTACAAGCCCTCACGGCTTCTGACAGCGTACGGGGGCGGCGAGGGGTGGGGGAGAGCGGGGTGTTTAGATACTTGGCACCCTGCTCCTTTTGCGGGAGCCAGCCCTAATCAGACTGACCAGGCCAATCTGGGGAAAGGGTTAATGGGATGAGTTTGCTGTAGCTGCTCGGTGAGATCTCAGGCAACGTATTTCAGGAACCGCCGTCAGGTGTTTGAGGATGGCATCCAGCAGGGGGCGCAGCAATTTGGCTCGATGCCCTTGCTATGCCCACAGAGCACTTGGGGGTTGGTTTGACTGGAGCTAGAATTGGGCAAAAAGTTTTCAACCAACCATTTTTTTCATTTAAAGATGTATTTTGGGGGAACCCGGAATTATTTGTTGAATTCGGGTCAAATTGGATGAATAGTTTTGGCTAAAAAAAATTATTAGAAAGAGCCTAACTGGTTTGGTTTCGACATTGCCATTTGAAATGGCGTTTCGATTTGTAATTCAGCCAATAAAAAAGAAAAAAAAAAGGGTGAAACACCTGAAACAGCCAAATCGAAACCAAAATCTTGACAAAAAATGGTTTGGAGTCGACTCGAAGCATTTTGGTCAGTCCGACACCAAATTGTTCAAATGTTTTGATCAGCGGCGTATTATCGCCTAGGCCAACAGGTCTAGGCCTAGGGTGGCAAATTTGCAGGGGCGGCAAATTTGCTCGCGCCCCCTCCCCAACTCCACCCCTTCCCCAAATCCCCGGCTTGCCTCCTCCCCCAAGCGTGCCGCGCTTCTCTCCTTCCACCTCCCTCCCAGGCTTGCCGCGTGAAAGCGCTGGGAGGGAGGGAGAAGCGAGTAGCCACACGCTCAGAGGAGGCGGAGCAGAGGTGAGCTGGGGCCCGCGGGCGCGGGGAGTAACCCGGGGGCCGGGAACCGCTCCCCGCCCCAGCTCACCTCCACTCCACCGCCGCCATCCCCCGAGTGCACCGCAACTCCCCGTCTCCTCCCTCCCAGGCTTGCCGCGGGGGAGGAGAGGTGAGCTGGCGCGGGGGAGGCAATTTTTTGAGGGCCTAGGGGCACCAAATTTGTTAATCCGCCACTGGTTTTGATTTAAACTAAACGTTTTTCTTTGATTGGCATCGACCCAGAATTTGGGGAGAATTTTATAGTGCAGTCACCGCACCAAAACGCCTGCTAATTATTCACTCGGCTCTAATTAGAGCCCACAGCTGGGCAGCAGTTAGTTGCTACAGGTTCTTTTCCCAACTGGGCTATTGACCCATCGCTTGAACCTTCTCTCTGCCCATTTCAGGGATGCTAATACTTAGCAACGTATGGGCCAAGGTTCAGAGGATTAATTCGCCTGTAGACTGCTTTGACAGCTTCGGGCAGGGTAAGAAAAGGCCAAACTATGATTATGGTTGTTGCATTTGTTAAGACAAAGTAAATGCCATATGTGGATCTGGAAGGTTACTTACCTTATAAACTCTTCAGGGCAGGAACCAATCCTCTTTTCATTACGCACATGCACGTTGCCTAATGCAATAGGGCCACAATCTCTGCTTGAGGCTTTGAGGGGCTACCAAAATCAGTCATAGGACGATGATGATGTAGGAAAGCAACCAGCCCCCCAAACGCTACACCTGGAGGAATATACTGAAATTGTCATTAGGACGCTGTCAACATACACCATATTTTGTCTCCATTAGTAGTTACACCGTAGGGACTTAAAATCCTACTCAGGTCAGGCAGTGCAATCAGACTGGTACGGAGACAGGGTTTCTTTCTGCTGGTGGTCAGTTTCCCCTGTTGCCTGTCATGCATTAGCACCAGGTGGCGATGGCTGGGGACTATTCCTTTACAATCGGTTCATGCTCACATTTAAAAGAATCACAACAACGTTTTCAGGATCAGATTTGCAAAATCTCTTTGTGTGGGGCTATAAGACCAACATGTCCTGTCATGGCAGCGCCTAGAAAGCCCAGCCAAGACCAGACCCCCCTCGCATAAGGTCCTGCGCACACGCAGCCCTGCTCTGAAGAGTTCACGCTCTAAACCAGGGGTGGCCAACCTGAGCCTGAGACGGAGCCAGAATTGACCAATGTACATTGTCAAAGAGCCACAGTAATACGTCAGCAGCCCCATCAGGTCCCCCCGCTCCCAGCCACTGGGCTCAACGTGGGGTTGAGCAGTGGGGTTAAGCAGTGAACACCCCCCGGCCCATTGGAAAGTTGGCGCCTGTCGCTCCAGCCACGGAGTCGGTGCCTATACAAGGAGCCGCGTATTAACTTCTGAAGAGCCGCATGTGGCTCCGGAGCCACAGGTTGGCCACCCCTGCTCTAAAGTGACCGGCCAGGCAAAGGGAGTCTATTATCCCCTTTGGACAGATGGGGAACTGAGGCCTCCTTTGATCGGCCTGGGAGCAGGAGCTAGAGTTTGCTAGAGGCAGCGTTTTCCTGTGCGGTGGCCCTGCCTGCGACGGCCCAGCCCCTTTTGTTAGAGATACCCAGGCAGCACGCTTGCTTCCCCGCCGCCGAAACAATTCCTCTTGTCATGTTGCAACTGAGCGGAAGGGAATAGGGGGAGTGGGGTGGTTTTCAGCTCCAGAGGGTCAGGCCCAGCTGTGGGCTGCAGGCTCAGGCTAGAACCTGTACTGGGGCAGTGGTGCGGCTGGACAATGCAGCAGTGTCTGCTCTCTTCTCCGCTCTGACCTGGGAGCCGAGGCCCTGCACGCCCGCTCGGCCAGCGGCAGCAATCAGACAAAGAGGCGGCGAGTGAGGCTGTCGGGAGGGTAGCGGCAGGTTCAGCCGTGGCATTGCGACCCGCGGGAGCGCCCCGCTTGGCTGACAGCGTGCTCTCCTGCTGATCTCCGCTGCTCCCCGCGGAAGGCAGCCGTACAGACGAGGCCTTCTCCGGTCTCTTCCCTCCACTGTGGGCCTGGAGGATGTTTGGTTCTGATTAACCTGTGGCATACCTGCTGGCTCCACAGCCTTCCGGGCACTAATCCCAGGCTGGCTTGCAATCCCAGGGGAGCGCTTCATCACTCTACAGGTGCACACAACACAACGACTAGCCTGTGACCTTCAGCCTCCAACGCACAGGCAGCTACCACCTGAGCCAACTAGATTTGCCAGGCGTCCAGTTTGCGACCGGAACGCCCAGTCGATAAGGGATCCGGGCAGCTCTGGCTGGCGGTGCCGACCGGACCGTTGAAAGACCAGTGAGCGGCGCAGAGGGGCTTGGGGCTAAGGCAGGCTCCCTGCCTGCCCTGGCTCCGCGCAGCTCTAGGAAGCGACCTGCAGGTCCCTGCGGTCCCTAGGCCCACGGGCAGCCGGGGAGGCTCCGTGCGCTGCCCTCGCGCCTGCAGGCATCACCCCCGCATTTCCCATTGGTTGTGGTTCCTGGCCAATGGGAGCTGCGGAGTCGGCACTGGGGGGTCCGGAGCCAGGACTGAGGCTCTTAGGTGCTATTGCCATACAAATAAATTATTATTCATTACTACTGGATGAATCGCTCCTTTGTTCCTGTTGGCAAATCTCATCTGAAGAGATCTTTCCCTCCTTGCATCTTCTCTCTCCCTCTGCTGTTAGTTAGCTCAGCAATGTGTTCTGGGACCACCGCTCCCTGTGGGAGGCACTGGGCCAAATCGACCTGTACTCAACATTCCTAAAAGAAGCCAGCTACAAAAACCTGCCCTCTCAAGCTCGGCTTCCTGCCCCTCCAGTGCAATTACTGTACTCCTGCCAATGGGCTGTCACCCTAACGGCTACTCTTCCTTCCCTCCCCGGGAGGGTTTAATGGCTTTGCTTGCTGAGTGAGCACAGCTCATCACAGATCCCTCATCTGGTATATTTCCGATTCACAAGCTCTCCACCAGGGGGTCGCGCACATTACAGATTTCTCATAACTGAGCCAAGCAACAGCAAATAAAACAGGAGTTGGGGACAAGGCAACCCTAGCAGGCAGGCTAGAGGGAATTCGAGAAGCACAACAGAAGGGTTTTGGAGGCTGGCGAGATTGCTGTACAATGGAAGAGGAAAACAGCTAAGCCCCTATGGGGTATGTCTACACTGCATTATAAACCCTGGTCCATGGCACCCGGGCTTGTGGACTCCATGTTTCCAAGCCCGTGCTTGAGTGTCCACACTGCGTCCTAAACCTGGGCTTTCAACTGCTGGACCCAGGTCTCGCAGCTGGGCTATCGCGTCCACACTGCACTACATAGACCTTCTGACTCAGGTCTGTGGCTGGACCTGCGTCCACACTGCAGAATGACAGGGCTTGGAGCTGCATCACAGCGGGACTGACCCACCTGCCCAGCAGGGTACTAGGACCCAGGTCCTGAGTGCTTACTGACCCACGGTCAGACTGATTTGTGTAGATGGAAGGGAGACTTGGGCTCAAACCTGAGTCAGACCCGAGGCTTAGTGTGCAGAGTAGACATACCCATGCAGGGCTAAGTAAGACAAAGAGAGGGATATAACAGCCAGGAGGGAGAGGAATTGTTTGTGCTGGTCCAATGAGGTATAGCAAGGAGACCAGTCTTATGTGTGGGGGTCACAATGGGCCTAATTCTGTTCCCTCTCCCTGCCCATACAACTCTAGTGTGTTATTAACTCAGAACCAGTGGCCACACACAAAACATTTCACTCATCTTCCCCATCTGATCCCTCCCCATCTTCTTTCTTACCTTCTGGGATGAGCCTTGAAATAGTTAAGTGTCATCACTGGCTTCTGAGCTATGCCTGCTGAGATGAAGGGGGCAGTTCAAAACATGCAGCAGTTGTTCCAGGCTCTCTGCAAACTCAGGCAGCATTGCGGCATCCCTTCCCCTTAGTCACATTGTCAAGGTTTCCTGCACAGCTATAACAGCTACACCCTTCCTTTTTCTTTTAATGAAAGCTGAGCTCCTGGGGCACAGTTGCCTGTTCACATTCCTCACTAACCCTCAATCCCCTCACCCCAGAGGGGCACCCTGCCCCACATTGGGGCTATGCGCTGGGGATTGTTATCAATGAGGTCAATCCACCTGTGAGATAGTCTCCCAAAGAGAGAGCAGGCTGTGTTTGTGGCTGGGATTTCCGAGGAGGAGCCAGAGGAAGGCTTTGTTGAGTTAGTGCATCCCTGCCATTCCCACTTCTTAGCCAGTGGCACCTACTTTTAGGGAAGCCACAAGGAGCCTGACTCTCCTTTCATTTACACTTGGTGGCAGTCAGTGGAGTTACCCCAGGTGCCAGGCTTGGTCTACACCGAAACGTTCTATTGGCATTGTCCAGGGAGGTGGCATTCCAGCGCCGACAGAATTCCTGTTGGTGTAGGCTGCGTCTACGCTGGAGGGCTATGCTGATATTGGGATGGGCTCTATACTGCAGACATACCCTAAGGGAGACCAGAATCAGGCTGCTGATCTGCCCAGCTGGGAGCTGTGGATGGGGCGGAGCACTTGCAAGAGATCAACCAAGCACAGCACTGGGGCCGGAGAAGAATGTGGACCCTTCAAAGCATGGGAGGAAACTCCTGCTCCTAGCAACAGCAAAAAGCAGCACCACATGCCCTCCCTACTCAATACCTTAGCCATATGGCCAGACGGCCCCTGATGTTTTAGCCACAGCTCTGAGTGAGCAGATGCTAAAACCAAGACAAAATTCTCGTCCATTTCTCCCAGCAATGGTTGCATAAGGCAAAACAGCTGGGAGATGTCATGGGACCACATGGCTCTTTGCTAGCCTCGCCGGTTTTTGAATGTCCCTTGAAAAATCCAAACTGGTCAATGTCAGCGTTTGTGGGTGAAAATGTCAATGAAAATAATTCCCTACCCCCCCCATTTTCATCAAAATCTTCCACTGGGGCCAAAAATACTTTTTGGGATCCGCTGTAGTCTGTTCTTTTTTTCCCCCTTAAAGTCGCCTGTCACTGCAGTGCCCCCTAGTGGTATCAATAGGGAAGATGCTACTGGAAACAAGGTGCCAATGGCCATCAAGGTACCAGCCACCATGTCGTCTGGATATGAAGGCAGAAGAAACTGTTCTGCTTATCTGTCATTTGCCCACTGTGCTGCAGCCCTTCCTGTGAGGAAGGTTAAAGGCGGCAGCAGAAGCACAGTGGCCAGAAAAGGAAAAACCTGTAATGAAGGCAGTGTCCCAGCGGCCTTCCATAGCCTGATGAGAACATATGTATCTTCCTTGCTAGAAGATACTTCGGTCCAGCGCAAGCTATTGGGCTCAATATGGGTTAAGCAGATGCCATGTAATGGCCTGTGATAGAGCGGAGGTCAGACTAGATCACCTGACGGTCCTGTTTGGCCTTAAACTCTAGGAATCGGGCCTGCTCCAAGCAGAGTGAAAGGACAGGGTGCTTAAATGTTGGTATCTACAGTGGCGTTCCCACCTGTGCTATTGTTTAAGCACATCATGTACAAAGGGCATCAGAGGTAATCTGACCTGAAAGGACCTGCCAGCACAGCACTCCAGCCCTGTTCCTCTACCACAGTGGTTCCCAAACTGGGGTTCGTGAACCCTTGGGGGTTCGCAAAATGTTACAGGGGGGTCTCGGAAAAAAATTCCCTAATGGCAGACAGAGCTGTCCCTAGGGACCTCGGGCAGCACGGGGCCAGCAGCCCGGAGTCCCGGGGACTTCCAAGAGCTATGCAGATCAAAGCAAGCGTATCCATCCCACTGAGGAGATTTAAACTTCAAGACTCCTTATAAGAAATGGAAAGGGAGGTGGATATTTTTTGCTGTTTTTAAAATTAAATAGTGTTGTTTTAAAAATGATTATGAAGAACAAGTTTAAGCTTTGTTGTAACATGTGTTGTTTGCCTGGATGGCTCAAGACCCGAATGCTTGTGTAGGAGGAACTCTGTATTTGAGCTTGCTTATTAAATACCTTCATGCTGTTTCATATCTGATACTCCTTGATGAAACATAGGAGCCTTGTCTTATAACAGGCTTAGTCAAAGTGATACAAGCTATGAAAGTGAGATCTTGGAAGAATGTTTCCATTTTCATAATGTAATAAAAATACTGTAATGGTAAATAATAATTAAATAGTGTGTAATAAGCATGCCATAAAAAACAAATTTTGTATTTCCAAGCTCACTGCTTTTATAATTTATACTCAGGTAAAGGAGAAAATCCCTGGAAATATTCATTTTTAGGAGGGGGTTTGCGAGACTTGACATTTTAGTGAAAGGACTTCACAGGTTGTTAAAGTTTGGGAACCACTCCTCTGGGGTGAATCAGGGAGAACACCCTGGAAATCGGTTCATTTACACCAGTGCAAAACTGGGGTAACATAAGAGACGGGCTCAAGCTGAGGCACTGGGCCTGATTCTGATCTCACGTTGGTTCAACATCGGTGCAGCTTGCTGGGCTTCAGCAGCGTGGCGCTCACCTTACGCTAGCACACCCGTGAGCAGCGTTTGGCCTGGCACCCGGAGCGTGCCTGGGAGTGGGTGAAGGCCAGAGGAAGCTGTCCCTTGCTGCCACTGCCCCGGCTGCCTGGCAACATTTCCTAGCAGTTCATCACAGATCTGTCAGACTGTCTTCATGCGCGATGCCAGGCAACTTATTAGCCTGTCAGCCTGATTTCCCTGCAGGCTCAACCCGTCCTTTGCCAGCCTGAACTGTCGAGCGGGACTTCACGTAAAAGAGCAAATATCGCTCAAGCCCACCTGACTTCTTTTCATCAGCTGTTTCCATCCGAGTCCTGCAGATGCTGGAACAGGCTAATTAAACACTGCCTCCCTTCTGATCACGGCTTGTCTCCTGCAATGACTGCGATGGCATTTGATGGCCTGGGCCAGCACTGCTGCCAGGTCACTCTTAATTAGCCACGAGGGGAAGCGGTGACGGGCATGTGGTGGTTTGCTCTGCTGCTGCCTTTCAATCCGTCTGCGTTTCAAGGGGCCGCCAGCCGAGATTCGCCCCGTCGCTTGAAAGTGTAAAAACAAATTGTGACATGCCGAGCAAGCGGCAGCCACTCACTTGAGTCACTGCCAATGGCTCTTTTAGGGAGCCGAGGCCAGGAACCAGCTCTGTGCCCAGCTTACGGAGGCTAAGCAAGGACTGCTTGCTCCTGGGGGCAGCCTGTGTTACGTGTACCTTGCAGCAAGTGACTGCCGTTAGGCAAGAGCAGCACAATCTTTGCCTTTCAACCAGTGAACAGACAGATGTGGGGCCAGACAGATGTGGGGCCAGTGGGTGGCTATGCTACTGGATCTATTGTGGCAAAGGTCTGATGGGTGTGCAGCATAGGGATTAGAACTCGGGTCCCTCCGCTTTCTGAATAAAAGCCTCTTTCCTCACAGCGGCATGCCCATAAATGATACTCAACACTAAAGCACCCAAATCGCAGTGAAACAGCATGGGCCAGTGGCTAATGCACTGCCCTGGGACTCAGGCTGGGAAAAGGACTTAGCCCTGAGAGCAGAGCTGAAGACACTTTGTCCAGTCAGAGAGACACGAGCTTTCTGGTGATGAGTTTCGATGTTTCTTGCGGCCGCAGCTGGTTCTGTGGATTGTATTTAACTGACGTGACTGTGCTTGGGGAGGCCGATCGGGGTGTCTCCAGGAGCAGTCGCCTTCCCTTAAGTATTTTCCATGCTCTAAATAACCTTCAGACAAGGATGACCCAGTGGTTAGGAGACTAACTTGGGACACCTGGATTCAATTCCCAGCTGTGCCACAGACTGCCTATGGGACCTTGGGTGACTCACTTAATTTCCCTGTACAATGGGGTTAATAGAATTGCCCTTCCTCATGGGCTGGTGTGGCTATCAAGATTGTGAGGCACTCGGGCCCTATAGTAATGGGAGTCGTCCATGTAGCTCTGATTGATAAAGAGACTCCGGCTCCACTACAGAGCTTGCAGTGGCATGGCTGTAGCAATGCAGCTGGAAGCTCTCTAGTGTAGCTGCACTAAGCCGATGGGAGAGAGCTCTCCCATCGGCATAATTACTCCAGCAAGCGGTTGCAGACGCTCTCCCACCAACATAGCGCTGTCCACACTGCCACTAAGGTCGGTGTAACTTATGTCACTCGGGGATGGAGGTGGCAAGTGGGGGCCTTGCTTCACCGGAGATTAAAGCATGTTAAGGAGAACTGGTTTCCCAATAACCCATTGAAACAATTTACCAAGGGTTGGGACGGATTCTCCTCCCCTGGCAATTGTTACATCAAAACGGGATGTTTTTCTAAAAGATCTGCTCTGGCTGAAACAGGACGTTCTGCAGCCTGTTCTACACAAGAGGTCAGACAAGATCAACACAGTGGTCCCTTAAAACATACAACTCTATGAAAACTTGCATGCAGTGCAGATCACATAGAAGGGTTTTACAAAACACACCTCTGAACTTTATGGGGGTGTGTGTGTGTATATGTGTGTGTATGTATGTGTGTGTCTCTCTCTCTCTCTCTCTGTGGCAACCCAAGGGTCGAAGCCCCAGCATTTTGCACATTTAAAACCAGATTGAACAAAACAGTAGTCGATAGACAACCGGGAATACTCCATCCCTAACGAGAAGAAGGTCTCAATGACCTAATTGTTTTTCCAGCTCTCTTTCCTTTGGGAAATAGCAATGTAAAAGGTCCAGGTGTTTCCTAATGGGTTCTAAAACGAATTAGCATGTATGTGTAAAACACACTAGGGCATACATGAGACTTAAGTGATGCATAACTAGAGCCAGAGTAGATCTGAAAAGGCCGACAAACAAAGGGTTTGTTTCCATCCGATTTTTCCCCCCTTTTGGCAGAATGTCAGTTTTTTCTCAAAAAGCCCAACCTGAACCTTTGCTTGGGGGTGTGAAAAAAAAAAAAAAAGAGAGAGAGAGAGAGAGAGAGCGAGATAGAGAGAGAGGTTTTTTTGACAGAAAATTAAACAAATGTTGATAAAAATGGAATTTTTCTTGCAAAAACATCCATTTTGTTCGAAAGCCATTTTTAGTTGAAAAAAGGTTTGGATGACAAATGGTGCAGCCAGCTCTATGCAGAGACCACGTGGGGGTTCTCTGCACAGGGGTCAATTGCCCCCAAGTGGAATTTCACTGGGTAGAAGAGTGGACTCACTCCTGGAGGGCCCCCTCATGGTTGTCTGTGGTGTAGCCCCTCTTTCCTCTCTAGCGCCCCCTGCTGACGGTCACTCTGGTCCCATGGCGGTATGCCTCCTCTCGGGACTCAGCCCTCCAGCCAAGTCACCTTTAGTGCCACCCCTTCTGGGGTAACACAACAAATAACAGTCCAATAGCCTTATAAAAGGTCTGCAGCCCCGACTCTGGGCCCCGTGGTCCTCACACCCTTCTCAGTCACAAGTGTCCCCTTCTCGGGGACTTCACCTCACCGTCCCAGTGGCTGGTAGGGGAACCTAGGCCCTCCCCCTGCACTGGATGG
The DNA here is from genome assembly GCF_020497125.1 of Mauremys mutica. Classification (NCBI taxonomy): domain Eukaryota; kingdom Metazoa; phylum Chordata; order Testudines; family Geoemydidae; genus Mauremys; species Mauremys mutica. The sequence continues at coordinate 137,559,367 of NC_059076.1, forward strand.
CAGTCGAGAGACCCTATAACCAGCAGCCAAGGTCTGCTCTGTCAGACTGCTTGCTGTCACCTCCCTGGACTTCTTCCTAGCAACAGCCTTTCCAAATTCACCCTTCTCTCAGGGTTCTCCCCACAAAATCCCAAGCTAAAAATAACTCAGTTCTGCCCCCCTCAGACTTAACCTTTCCTCCCTCTTACCTTTGCCTTCCTCAGGGGAACGTCTCCCAGAGTTCGTTCTCTCCCTGGAAGTCCTGATCCTGCCATGCTCCCTGCTGCCAGAGCCGGCTCCACCCCAGACTTCTCTGCTCAGCCGTGGATCCCAGAGCCAACCGCCCATATGAGCTTCCTCCTGGATCCTGTGGAGAGCATCACGCTCTAGTCCCCAACGGCAACTGCAGAGTGTCTCCCTTGCAGCCCCGTTCTGTTCCAGACTTGCTTTCCTCATAGTCATCATCACCCAGCTACTTTCCCAGTGCGGGCTTCATCTTTAATTAAGCCTGGTCCATGCACCAGGTGAGTTAAATGACCTCTCAGGCCCACCTTAACCCTTTCAGCGCCAGGATGGGGGATGCACCCTGTCACACACCCATGGTGAACTTCACCCAAGTGGAATTTCCTCAGGAGACCAGGGCTCATGCCTCTACTCTTGTGACAAGTGACACGGGATCTTCAGTGACCACAAGGCCAGGCCCTTCGTTTTCCCATCTCATTCCAAAGATTCTCTTTAAAGTCTTGAGCCTGTAGGGTGGGGAAAAGCAGAGACAAAATTAAGTCCCTGACTCAGTGTGTTAAGGACGTTACAGCAAAAACCATCTGCTTGGCCGTACTTACAGTGCTAAAGTCATCCCCAGAGCTTTCATTAAGAGGGTGCGTGGCTAGGTAGGTAGTTTGGGGAGACTCTAACAGGGCTCTGAAGCCTAGGATCTAACAGATGACGGTAGCTGATGAGAGAAATAGTTAGCTAAATACAGAAACTATTGATAACCCTTGCACCAAGTCTCTATAATTTGTTACAAGTGATGCCAAGCAGGGCATAGGCGGTGCCATTGCAGCCCCAGATTGTGCTGCCATCCAGAGGCCCAACTTGGCCCTCGGGCCGTGGTCCCAGGCTGCCTGCGGCCTGCTGCAATGGAGCTGATACCCACAGGGCTCCTGGAGGGCTGAGCTTGTCTGCACCTCCCCTCGGGTCCGTACACAACCCAGAGCAGCCAGCCTCACAGCAGCGCCGCCCTGGGGAGGGGATTGAAGCTGGCTGCCCCTTTGGCAGTGAAATAGGGGGAAGAGGATGAAGTCATGAATGTCTGCCAGGTGGCCAGTCACTTCAGGAACAGGGGCCGTATTATCTGCAGTGCACTAGCCGAGGGGCCTCCAGCCAGACCGGGCCACATGCGTTAGGCGCTGGGCTGACACACGTTCGGAGACAAGAGACTGCCGTTGAAGCAGACAGAAAGTGGGGGGAGGCCAGGGCCGGCTCCAGGCAGCAGCAAAGGAAGCAGGCGCTTGGGGCGGCCAATAGAAAGGGGCAGCACTCCATCCGTTATTGGGGCAGCACGTCCGGGTCTCCGGCAGCACTTCGGCGGCGGCTGAAGTGCTCCATTGTAGTCTTCAGAGGCAATTTGGCGGCGGGTCCTTCACTTTGTCTCTTCCTCTTCAGCGGCAGCTCAATCGGGTTTTTCTTCTTCCTTTTTTTTTTTTCTTCTCTTCACCGCTTGGGGCGGCAAAAAAGCTGAGGGAGGAAAAGAGTGACGAAGCGTGCGCACAAGGTCCGCAGCAGGTCAGTGACAGAGGCGGGAACAGACCGCAGGATTTCTGACTTGCAGCCCCTGACCAACCTCGAGAGACACGTGGCAAGAATTAAGCCTCACAGAACTCCTCTGAGGTAGCAACGCTCTGTGTTAGCGTAGTGCGGGGGCTAGATGCTAGACTGGGAGTCCGGGGTTCTCATCCTCGACCTGCCCTGCTCTTGAAGAGTTCTCTGCACCTCAGCCACAAAATGGGAGTAATGAGACTTCCTCTGCAAAGCACTTAGAGATGCAGCTGCTAAGAGCTAGGCATTCTTATTATCCCTGCGTTTCAAAGACGGAATGACAGATATTGAGGCTCACATCCTCAAAGGTATTTCAGCTCCTAACTCCCACTGAAACCAGTGGGAGTTAGGAGCCGAAATACCTTTGAGGATCAGGCCCAAGTGACTTGCCCCCAAGCACGTGCTGAAAGTCTCTAGCAGAGCCAAGACTGGAACTCAGCACTTCTGAGCCCCAGCAAGTATCTTAAACACAAGACCACAAGCAGCCAAGCCTGGGGAGCTGTCCTTGGATTGGTCACGTTGTTCTAATTAGTAGAGCAGGGCCCAAGACACAGAATTTCGATCCAGGTCTGGATTCTGCACTGCCCAGACTTCGGAGGGAGGTGGAGGCGCAGCCTGGGGCCGTGGTACAACCCTCCAACCACTGCCATATCCCAAGTCAGCGGTGCTTTATGTTCAGCTCTCTGGAAAGTTTTCTTGGAGAGCTCTGAGAGCTGGGGCACAAAGGGCAGGCTGGTGTTTCCAAATAGCTTTTAGCCCCTCTCACAGGCTGTGCTCACGCTAGGCAGACCTCAGATCTCTGTTGCTTCCCAATTCAAATTCAGTGCTGCTGCAGCGTTTCAGAGCATCCTATTTTGGCGGAAACAGGTGGCTTCTTTTTCCCGTGGCCTCCCTCACAGCTAGGTCCAGATGTTGCACACTTTAATAGTCTCTGCCTTCTATTTAGATTCACGGTCACTGCAAATCTCAGAGGGCCGATCGCTATTTATCATAATTTACTCTCCTCCATTTATGGCCTAAAAAGCAGGAGAAGTGGGGAAGGGGAGGGGGAGAGAGGGGTGATCCCAACCCCTGTGGTCTGCTGAGCTGTTGTTCCAAGCTGCACAGGCAAAATAGCACCGCCTACAGCTGTGAGAGCATAACGAGAGGTCAGCTGGGGCTGTGATTGGCCTGTTTGACTGGTGCCCCTTCACACACTGTAATGCAGTGAGTCATCCATTGTCCACCCGGTGAAGTATTTCATTCCTGCAACCACCTGTCATGGCAACAGTATCAATCCCCCTTTGCATGGCGATAGCTCCGTTCATCTCTGGAGTTCAAAGGTGCTTTACATGCATTAAGGAACTGAGCCTCACAATGTACGGGGGACATCGGGAGATGGACACAGGCTGCAGAGTTTGCATCGGAACTTCCCTAAAGTTGAGCAGGGATTCAGTCTTCCTGGGAGATGCATGCATCGAAGTCCTAGTGAAGGCACTTGGAGTTGTATGCACAACTCCTGGGCACCAGAGGACCTGAATCCAAAGGTTGGTTCAGCGACCATAATGTAATTAAATTTAACATATTTGTAAGTGGGAAACACCAAAGAAATCCATCAGAGCAGCATTTAACTTCAAAAAGGGGAACTACACAAAAACGAGGAAGCTACTTAAATGGAAATTAAAAGGAACAGTCGCAGGAGTGAAACGCCTCCAAGCTGCATGGAAACTATTTAAAAACACCAGAATAGCGGTTCAGACTAAATGTATATCCCAAATCAAATAACCAAAGAGGACCAGAAAAATGCCACTATGACTAAACAACAGAGTAAAACAGGTGGTTAGAGGCAAAAAGGCATCCTTTAAAAACTGGAAGTCAAATCCCACTGAGGAAAATAGAAAGGAGCATAAACTTTGGTAAGTCCCAGGCTGAGGTGCCAGTAGAGGAGGTTTTGAAACAAATTGATAAAATAAATAGAAATAAATCACCAGGACCAGATGGTATTCACCCAAGAGTTCTGAAGGAACTCACATGTGAAATTGCAGAACTACTAACTGTGATATTTAACCTCTCGCTTAAATCAGCCTCTGTACCATATGACTGGAGGGTAGCTAAGGTAATGCTGATGTTTAAAAAAGGCTCCAGAGGCGATCCCAACAATTACAGGCCATCAAGCCTAACTTCACTACCAGGCAAATGTGTTGAAACTATACTAAGCACTAGAATTATCAGACACGTAGATGAACATGATTTGTTGGGGAAAAGTCACTCAGCATGGCTTTTGTAAAGGGAAATCATGCCCCAGCAATCTATTAGAATTCTCCATGGGTGTCAATAGGCATGTGAACAAGAGTAATCCAGCTGATACAGTGTATTTAGACTTTCAGAAAGCCTTGGACAAGGTTCCTCGCCAAAGGCTCCTAAGCAAAGTAAGCTGTCATGGGATAACGGGAAAGTTCTCTCATGGATCAGTAATTGGGAAAAAGATAGGGAGGAATAAATGATCAGTTTTCAGAATGGAGAGAGGGAAATAGCCAGGCCCCCCAAGGAGCTGTACTGGGCCCAGTGCTGTTCAACATGTTCATAAATGATCTGCAAAAGGAGGTGAACAATGAGGTGGCAAAATTTGCAGATGATGCAAAAGTACTCAAGATAGTTAAGCCCAGCACAGACTGCAAAGGGATCTCACAAAACTGGGCGACTGAGCAACAAAATGGCAGATGAAATTCAATGTTGATAAATGCAAAGTAATGCACATTGGAAAACAAAATTCCAACTCTACATAACTAAACTATTAGCACTCAAGAAAGATTTTGGAGTCAGTGGATAGTTCTCTGATAACATCTGTTCAATGGGAAAACATCTGCTCAAGGCCATTAGGAAAGGGATAGACAATAAGACAGAAAATATCATATTGCCTCTATATAAATCCATGGTATGCCCACGCCTTGACTACTGTGTGCCATTCTGGTCACCCCCCCTCTCAGAAAAGATATATTAGAACTGGAAAGATACAAAGGGCAACAGAAATGGTTAGGGTATAGAACAGCTTCCATATGAAGAGAGATTAAAAAGATTGGTACCGTCCACCTTAGAAAAGAGCTGACTACCGAGGAGGGATATGGCAGCGGTCTATAAAATCAGGAACACTGGGGAGAACATGAATAAAGAGGTGTTAATTTACCCCTTCACATAACACAAGAACCAGGGGTCACCCAATTAAATGAATAGGCAGCAGGTTTAAGACTAACATACGGAAGTACACAAGGCACAGTCAAGCTGTGAAACTCGTTGCCAGGGGAACTCGTTGCCAGGGGATGTTGTAAAGGCCAACACTATAACTGGATTCAAAAAGGAATTAGATAAATTCATGTAGGCTAGGTCCATCAATGGCTATTAGCCAAGATAATCTGGGGCACAATCCCATGCTCTGGGTGTCCCAAAATCTCCAACTGCCAGAAGCTGGGACCGGATGACAGGGGAAGCATCAGGCACTGGTTATTGCCAGAAGACAGGATACTGGGCTAGAGGACCATTGGTCTGGCCCAGTATGGCCGTTCTTATGTAAATACTGTGCCCTTGAGACATCAGTGATGTTGCATGTGGGTATGTTCTGAGTGTAACTTGCTGTATTTACACACATACCCCAGTCCTGGAGCAGAGGTGGTCAAACAGCATGCAGGGCAATCCCTTCTCCTATGAATTTCAGCCCTGCCCCAGTGCTCAGGTCCCAGTACTCTGCACCAAGAATTGACTGTAGCAGAAAGCAAACCTTCCCCCTCTTTCTGGCAACAGCTCTCTCTGCACTGAGCCGTGGAGAACCAAACCAACAACAATACAACCTTTCTTCAAAGAGAAAACTTGCTCACCCTCTGAGAAAAAGAACATGTAAGACAATGTGTAACTGCGTCATCTAGGGACTTGTGCCATAACAATCCTTCCCCGGGACCCAGTCCTGCTCCCATCAAAGCCAATGGAGGTCTTTCCACCAATTTAGTTGGCCATTGGTGCAGTAATCATTTTCCTGCATGAGACACATACCCGTTTACTCCCCTATGCTTTCCAAACTCTTCAGGCTGTGCAGCAAGGAATGCTCGCATGTGGCCATGGGTCCCAGTACTCCAGGGGTTAAATTTATCTATTTACAAACTCCTTTGAGCAGCCGCATTTATGGACACTTGGATTAATTTAATGAAATGGATGGACTGATGCCGCTGAAGAGGAGGGAATAAAGTAATCGTGTCGATAGTCTGCTGGCAAAGCACATGGCTACTGAACCTGACATCTCTTAGCAGAGAATGGATGACAGGGTGGGCTGCAGGCGGGAAAGGGACATGCCCCTTGAAGCTGAAACGCAACCTCGCTCGGTCAGCAGTCAGCAGAGCTCGCTGGTTGTGCCTTGGGCAGACCCTGCACAGCTGCTGTGAATATTGCTGGGCAAATTAATGTCGTAGTCGATCAAGGATCCCTGTAGACTGTGCACCCATGAGCGCCTCCTTGTCCCAGTCAGGATCAGCGTTAACTTCTCTGCAGAAAACAGCCCTAGAACGTCTGGGAAAAGAAAATGTATTGCACAGAGCTAAGCCCCAATCCAACAAAATACCTAAGCACGTGAGTAGTCCCACAGACCGAGGAGACTGAGCATGCCTAGTACGTACCTTACAAAGGCTATTGCCTAGTATAAAGCATAGTAATCCTACAGAGGACTATCATCATGCACTAGTAAGTACCCTATAGAAGATACAGTGTGATGTATAGTAAGTACCCGATAGTGGCTATAGCACAGTGACCCTGCAAAGGGTATAATATAATGCATAGTGAGTACTTCATTGAGGCTGAAGGCCATGGGCCTTTCTATTCACTCCAGTGGGATTTAGATCAGGCTCTTAGAGAGGCTGTGTTTTCTGTTTGGACAGCCCTGGAGCCTGGACCCTTCTGCTTCTCCAAAGCCCAAGGACAGCACATAAAGTGACAGTGGGAGCTTCCATCTTTACCAACATTACCTCTCTCTGGCCAACGTGTCTCAGCCCTGGCAAGGGGTTACACCTTCCTACAAGCCAAAGCGTGATCCCACTGCTGACACCATTCTCTGGTTGGTTGCTTTGCTGAGATGCCACCATTGTTGCCAGTAGTGATGGCAGTTTTCATAACGTGGAGATTTACCCACTAAGAACTGGGCTAAGAGATCCACCACGTCATTTCCCAAAGGCCACAACATCATCACATTCACCTCTGACATTCATACAGCACCTCTCCCCCCACCCCGCATTTGTAAATGTCCCAGCAAACTTCTGCCAGGCCAATGGTGGTCTACTTTCTAATAGAAAATGAGGAGGTGTGGTTCCCCCCACAGACACTCTGCATCCTCTCCCATCCCTCTCTGAGATAAAATGCCTGGGTGAGAATCAGACTTCTGAAGTTACCAGACTTCACCCAGCTTTTAAGACATCCCTGCTGGTTTTCCGAGGGGACCAAGTTTCTTTATCAACCAAGGCTGCCCCTTTGAGTGGAACAAACGCACGACAGGTCTCAGAACCCACACCTCCCAAAGGAACAGCATTTCTGAACAGCCACCATTCCTTCAGAGCCATGCTATAGTGCCCGGGAAACGAACGCCTCGTCTTTTATGCTAATAAGGTTCTAAACGCAGCAGGAGACAGTGGCGAGCCCTTCACATTCATACAGACGCATCAAGGCTCTCTCTTTTTTTAAATTAAAATAATAAAAATGAAGATCAGTAAAATTCTCTCCAAGAGAAGCAAATCAACGTTTTCTTTTAGATACGGGAAGGCCAGGTAGGGATCACCCATGCTAGATCAGAGCGCCGGTCTGGTATCGTGTCACCAACAAACGCGCCAGCCCATCAGCTTGTGTTTGGCTTACGCCTGCAGGAAGAGGTCACATCGCGAATGTGTGCGAAAGCCCAGCACTGAGTTCCAATGACCTGAACTCTAGACTGTCTTAACCACAAGACCAACCATCTTCTCTCGTTTGCTGTCCTTTTTTTCTTGTTTCCTCAAATATGGCACAAATTGCAGGCCCGGCTGTAGATCAATACAGGAATGAAATCACTTCTGACAATGTGTAATGTCCCCATGGATAAAAGGTGTCAGAGAAATGCGTGTTACACTCTGTCCGGCATTCACACTCCATTTACTGCTACCCGCTCCTGCAACCACTCCTCTCTAGCCACCACAGCTGGGCCAGCAGCCGCTCGGCGTGATAAATGCAATGGGGCACTCGCTGAGGCACATTCGCCCGTGGGGCTGCACAGCTTAATGGGAAATGGCAGCCGCAGAACGCCACGGGAGCAAGGTGGGGGCCTGCTTCCCGTCGGAGCAGATGCAGGGAAAAGCCCAGCTCCAACAGCCAGGGGCCTCGGGGCTGTTGGGTGGACAATTAAAATGCTAATGAGATTTTGCGCAAAGGTCTTCCCTTCGATTGTGCAAAGGCCTTCCCTCCAATTGACCCTTAAGAGGCCCTGTCTGTTGCTTTTCTAGTAAAAGCCTGTCAATGTGGATAGGTTGTTACCGTGTTTCTGTCCTGATCACTAAGCAACCAGTATTACACGTGTGGCTCTCTCACCCCAGACTGGCTCTCGCCGACTGGAAAGAAGAGCTGGTAAATGATCATTTCATTCTGCAGGACCCAGAAGTGCTGCTCATGTGTAATATCCCCAGAGAGCTCACATGCTATCACAGGGCTGCCCAAAGGATTCAGGGGCCCTGGGGTCTTCGGCAGCGGGGAGCCCCCGCCGCCGAATTGCCGCCGAAGACCCGGCACTTCGGCGGCGGGTCCCGGAGCGGAAGGACCCCCCGCTGCCAGATTGCCGCCGGAGACCCGGAGTGGAAGAAGCTCTGGGGGCCTGGGCCCTGCGAGAGTTTTCCGTGGTCCCTGGAGCAAGTGAAGGAGCCCACTCCAAGGACCCCGAAAAACTCTCGTGGGGCCCCTGCAGGGCCTGGGGCAAATTGCCCCATTTGCCCCCCCCTCCCCCGGGCAGCTCTGTGCTATCAGGGAGGTACCCCACCCTGAGGGTGGACAGAGAGCGGGGCTGGCCCCAGATTCCTGATGGGTTCCAGGAGTGGGAGTAAATCTCACCCCCTGCTGCCATGATGCCTCTCCGCTGCAGGAGACGAATGCCTCACCAGGATGGGAGCTCAGCCCTGCCCCGGAAGAGACAGGGCCCTGGACTGCAGGCCACGCGGCTTAGGGGAGAGCACATGCTGCTGCTAACGGAGCCTGGACCCGTGGGCTCAGGGAGCAGATGGGGGTGGGGGCGGCTTGGGCACAGAAGACCCCAGACCAGCATGGCGACAGACACGTGCAATGCAGCAGAGGCTGGGTCTCACCCCTCTGAGCTCGCATCGCAAGGAGCAGGAGGTACCTGGACTGGACTGAGAGGCTGGGCTATTTGGACACTCAGTCGGGTTAGAGAGCATCTCCAGGCACTGGGCACCTACCTAGCATGTCATGTTATTGCTGGGCAGGGGCTCTTTGTCCCAGGGATGGGTTTGTCTCCACCCAGACACGTGTGGGTTTATAGATGAGCACAGCGTTTGTTTCGGGGGTTAATTCCCACCTCCCCAATGGCTGTGGGCCAAGGGGGACGCAGCAGGGTTCCCTCTGGCACATGGCTTGGGATTGGGGACTCCAGCCCCCTCCACCCCAATTATTAGACACAGCCTTGCTAGTGGGAGTAGCAAACAGTAAGCAGGGTGAGGTCAGATCAGGGGCCCAGCCATACAAGGATCACAGCCTGGCTGTGCCATGAAAAGTGACACTCTTTTAAAACAGCAATTATTAATACCGACTCCAGTACTGAGTGCACTGAGGACACCTCTCCCCACCCCGAGGAAACAACCGGACGAATGGTTCGAGCTGAGGTTTCACTATGTGGAATACCTCAGAGTGCAACAGCCAGGTGGCCACAATCACGACTGCATACAGCGTCAGCGCGCGTTGCATCACCAGCTGTGCCTGATCCACAGAAGAGGTGAGGCTGGTACAGGCCACATGGGCACAGCCTGACTGGTTAGAACAAGCTGTAGTGAATGACCCAGGCTTTTCAGCTCTGGAGGTGCCAGGTTTGATGCCCAGGGCAAGCCACCACAACAATATACAACCAGCCCCAAGAGGACTGTAATGCAGCCCAGAGGTCAAATTCAGTAAGATCAAAGGCAAGGGGAATACAGGGGTGACCTAGCTTCAAAGCCATGGGGTCAGACTCTCACCTGGTGTAAAGTCAGCCCAGCTCCATTAATTCCAGCTGAGGATCTGGCCTATTGGTTGATTTCAGCCGACTGCTCACATGAGAAAGGGTTTGCAGCATCAGGACTTTTAATTTGATTAAGCCTCTGAATCCACCATTTAATAGATCTGAAGCAAATTAAAGCTGTGATAGACCAACTGCCTGATTGACAACATCCCAGCAATCCTCTGTCCCAAGAAATGGGCTGTGTTTGTGCCAATGCCACCTATCACCTCGTAACCAGGCTGGGTTAGAAGTGGCTGCATGGGAGGGGTGGTCATTCTTGCTCGACCCAGGTGCGTAGTGTGTGATGTGCTGGGTTCTACCACCTGGTGCTCATTAACAGTAATTGACATTTTTGAAGATTACACTGAAAATTAATGGGCCGATATTTCAAATAAAGGCAGTGGGGGCAATTCATTTATTGCTACGTGACATGATGCTATTAAAAGACTGCCCCCAGAATATGCCAAAGAGAAAAAAACCCCCAACCTATTCCTGGTCTATCATTTGCTCAGGTTGTGCTCCTGCTAATGAATGAAGATGCGCGTTATAGACTAAAAGGACACAAGTATTACCACTGAGTAAATTAGCTTATCTCCCTCAGCTGAGCTCCGGCGTGAGGCAAGAGCCCAGAAACCAGGTGATCTGTGGCAAATTAAACAAAAGACATTGATTTATTTTCTCACATGCTCCCTACCTGCCAGCTTCTGTCAAACAGGAGATAAGTATCACTGGAACGTCTGAGAGGATGAGTCAGCTCATTCCAACCCCACACTGCTTCACTTGAAGAGCCTTCACAAGGTGACAACTGAGGGATGCAGCCTCCTCAGAGGCAAGAGGAACCATCTGATGCAGAGCCGGGGCTACCTGACGGATGAGGAAGTCCATGCTTGTGGGCAAGCTGCTGCCATGGGACACTGGAGGTTTTGGTGCAAGGCCTGGCTGTGCTGCAGTCTTGAGCAAGTCACAGAGTCGCTCCGTGCTCAGTTTCCCCTCTGTAAATTGGGGATAATTGTAGTGAGGCGGGGGTGTGGTGAGGACTAAAGGGGGCTTGTGTGCTGCAGGGGACGGGCATAGAAAATCTGTGAAGAAAACAAAGAGGAGGAAATCAGCAGCTGTGGTATTTTAAGTCGCCTCACATAACAGAAGAATCTGAGATGCTTTTCTTTAGGATTCCTCAGATAAAAAGCCGCTCCCGTCATTTCCGGGGCAGGGAGCGGGTGTGTGCACCAGACATCACCAAGCTGTTTCTTCAGGATCCCAGAACCAGATTCACAGCACCCGTTCCGGGTCACATTTCTCTCCATCCCGAGCAGTTTCTCCAGCGACCCCCCTGCTCTCTCTGCGGTTCCCCCTTGTGAAGGTCGATGCGCTAGGCACGGCCTCCTGCTGCCTCGAGCCCAAGTGGCTCCTGCTGCCTGGATCTTGCTGTCTTCCCCTCTTCCAGCTCCTCCGGATCCAGCACTGTCTCACAAAGGCCCGTTGCCAGCACTTCCCTTCTGTGGTCCCTGCTCCCTGGCTAAGCACTGGGCTCACTCCGTCGCTAAGGGCTAGGCAAGGAGGGGACAGATCTGTGCCAGCCCAAACCCGCTGGCCTGTTTCAGTCGGAGCGTCAAGCCTCTGGGGAGCGAGTGGCCTGTCCGTTTCCTCTGACCGGAGATGGCTCTTCTCACCCTGCTTGACCCGAGTGCGGCTGGCAGCACCAGATGGGCTCAGTCCTTCTCGGGCGCCTCAGGCTAGACGCTAGCATCGCCCGTGCTCCCTCCCCTGTCTACCCGTCCACTCCTGGGGGAGACTCGCCTCTTACCCGTCCCCGGCACTCCCCACAAAAACCACATTAAAAGAACACCACTGGGGGGTGCAGAATCGAGCACTCAGAGGTTAGCAGTGTCAGAACTAAGCCAGCAGTGCAATGGGGAGATGGCGATGCTGGGGAGGCAGCCAACCCAGAGAACGGAGCAGGCGAGCTGTGTGAAATTGTGGGGCGGGGGTTAGCCGGCCAGGGGAGCTGCCAGGCAGGCTGCAGGGGAGACGGGAATCCTGGAGAGCGAGATGGGCCGCCTGCCTGGTTCCCACTGACGCGCCCGCACAGAAGGTTTCAGTTCTGTTGAATCGGCATCTTCTGACCCGCTCTCCGTCTCCAGGCCAGAAATCCCAAACCTCCTTTCCTCCCCCAGCCGCCCCAGACAAGGCACCGGAGGTGAGTCTGGGAGTCTGGCAAACACAACCCGTTCTCCTCAGAGCTACTGTGTGACTCATGCTACCCCATGCGGGTGACCTCGGGCACGTCACTGCATCTCCCTGTGCCTCAGTTTCCTTGTCTGTAAAATGGGAATAACCACAGTTATTTACCTATGTAGAGCGCTTTGGTATTGGCCCATCATGGACAATGTGTTACAGAAATACTAGTCGTTATGATTATCTCCCTTGCTCTAAATTGCCCTAAGCCAGGTGCCCCCCACTCCTCCATCCCTGCCAGTGAAGAACACCCACACTGCTTTGTTCCCCCATGGCAGCACAGAGTTATCTACCACCCTTCGGGCACAGGGCAGGACATGGCTCTCATTGCAATGCTTCTGGATCAGATTCAGTAACAAGTACCTAGGCCTTGGCAGTAACCCGGACAAAAGAGAAGTCAGTAGCACCTGGAAGTCATCACAGTCCAGGAACTCTTCAGTGCCCTGTGTGACGTGTGTTTGACCTCAGTCCAGCCACTGCCGGAGAGAAACCTGCACCAGGATTGGAATTAATACCAACGCCTTTGCTAGCAGTCTCAGCAGAGAAGCCAAGGAATGAATTGGTCTCTCCACCACCGCGAGTGGTCCCACGGGGTCAGGGCTGAGACGTGTTGGTTGGGTGGATTGGAAGAAGCTTGCCCTGTCGCTGCCTATGCTGTTCATGTCCCGTGGCTAGAGAGAGGACAGCAGTTTCCAAGGCTGTCAGTCGGGCACCTCTAACGAGCCCTGTGTTCACCAAAGACCAATTGCCATCCTTGCCCATGCCAGGGAAGGCCAGTGGGACCCCCAATAAATCCAGCCTTATTACATGTACGGTGCTGCACTTAGGGAAGAAAAAACAAACTCATAAATACAGAATGGGAGATAACTGGCTTGGCAGCAGCACTGCTGAGAAGGATCTGGGAGTTGTGATGGATCACAACCTCAACAGGAGTCTGCAATGTCTAGTCTGAATTTGTCTGCTTCAACTTCCAGCCATTGGATCGTGTTTTACTTTTGCACTAGCATGAAGAGTCTTCTAGTCTCACATTTCTGTTCCCCAGATTGGTACTTATAGGCTGCAACCAAGTCACCCCTTGACCTTCTCTTTGATCAACTGCATAATAATAAAATGCCTATTTCTTATATTGTGCTTTTCATCAGGAGATCTCAAAGGGCTTCCAATTTTTTTAATGCCTTTATCCCTATTGTACAGATGGGGAATTGATGCACAGAGAGGCTAAGTGACTTGCCCAGGGTCACACAGGAAGTCTGTGGCAGAGCAGGGAACTGGACCCAGATCTCCCATGTTACCAGGCACTGCCCTAACCACTGCCCTAACCACTGGACCTCTAAATAGATTGAGCTCCTTGAGCCATTCACTATAAGGCAGGTTTTCTAATCCTTTAATCATTCTCGTGGCTCTTCTCTGAACCCTCTCCAATTTTTCAATACCTTTCTTGAACTACGGATGCCAGCACTGGACACAATATTGCAGAAGCAGTCGCACCCATCCAAAATACAGAGGTAATATAACCCCTTGCTCCCACTTGAGATTCCCCTGCATCCAAGTATCTCATTAGTCCTTTTAGCCACAGCGTCACACTGGGTTCAGCAGGATTATCTACCATGCCCCCGCCCAGTCCTTTTCGGAGTTGCTGCTTCCCAGTGTAGAGTACCCCATCCTGTAAATGTGGCCTGCGTTCTTTGTGCCTTACATGTATTACATTTACATTTGGCCATATTGCTTGCTTGTACCCGGACTACCAAGCAATCCAGCTTGCTCTGTATCAGTGACATGTCCTCTTACTTATTTACCACTCCCCCAATCTTTCTGTTATTGATTCAAAATGCTAAATAGCGTAAGGCCAAAATCCAGCATGTGCAGGACCCCCCCAAGACCACCCACATGATGATGATTCCCCATTTACAGTTACATTTTGAGACCTATCGATTAACCTATTTTTAATCCATTTAATATGTCCCATGTTGATTTTTTTTATTGTTCTAGTTTCTTAATCAAAATGTCATGCGGGACCAAGACAAATGTCTTACAGAAGTCTAAGTCTATTACATCACTGCTGCTACTTCATCAATTTAGTGTAACAAGATCTATTTTCCATAAACCTGTGTTGATTGGCATTAATTATATTAACCACCTTTAATTTTTTATTGAGTCCCATAACAGCCATTCCATTATTTTGCCCAGGATGGATGTCAAGCTGACAAGCCTATAATTACCAGGGTCATTCCATTTACCCTTTTTAATTATTGGCACACATTACCTTTCTTCTCGTTTTCTGGAACTTCTCCAGTGTTCCAAGATTAATAGTCTAGATTACTCCTCGGCCAGCTCTTTTAAAACTCTTGGAAGTGATTTATCTGAACTTGCTGATTTATATAAGCTATGTATTTATATAAGCTATAGGATAACAGCCATTCACTGCTACTGAACAACCCCCTCATACTCTCTGCAATCCCACCCCAGTGAACCAAAGTGCAAAATATCAGCTAAGAGAGACATGTCCAACTTTTTGCATCTGTTGTGGTTTCAAATCCAATCCCATTGAAATTTTATCAAACCCTAGTTAGTATCAAACACTGTGATTCAGCTAAAGCACAGGAAAGGCAGAACCAATGGGAAATCTCGTTAGCATTCCTTTCTTGCAATGCAGTAATTACCACTTCTCAACTTCACTCCTTACTAGGGTTGCACTCATTTCACTTCTCCTACATTGTAGATCCCAGTAGACTAAATTACCAGGCAACTAATAGTCACTTGTGGAGGATGGATGGTCTTGTCTTCTTAAAACACTGGGCTTGTCCTCAGGAGACCTGGATTCAGTTGCTGGCTCTGCCACAGGCTACCTCTGTGACCTTGGTGTGGAAGGCAGAGTTTATCCCCACCCTTGTATTCAAAAACTGCACAACCATTTTGGCTTTACAGAGAGAAGAAAAATGTCACTTTCAAATGGAGCCCAGGCCTGGAAAAAAATCAGCCTCAAGGAGGAAGATTTCAGAAAGTTCTGAGCAACGGAAAACAGGATTAGAATGGAAACCACTATGCAAATCTTACCGGACTGGTAACTGCCACTCCTACAGCAGTAACATACTATGACCAAGTTCAATGATGGCCCAATCTCTCCCTGTAATTGCAGGTTTAATGTATTACTGTTGCTTTATATTCTGGTAGCCCCCAGACTACTTCCTGTAGTGCCTCTCTCTAGGGCTTTTCCTCAGCCTTCATCCGTCTCAAAGGAAAGCCACAACTCCTGACAAGTCTGGATATGTCACCAGCCCCGTTTCCCTTCTGGAAATGTCTGGCAAGCCGTAGGCCAACTTAATGTCCTCAGGTGAGCTACCCTGGAATGGCTTGAGGGATTCTGGGTGGGTGGGGGTCAGCCCTCCTTCCTCTCCTGGTCCCAGTTCCCAGTGAGGCAAAGGAAAGAAAACCAAACGAATAGAACCAGAGACTGGCAAAAGCTTTTCCCTCCTGCCAGGGGGCCTCTTGCCAGCCATACTGCCGCACGGCGTCCATGGGAGTCCTCGGGCAGCCTTGCCTTGCCCTGGGCTCCCCTCTGGGGGCTGAGGAGAAGAGATCTGTCCGCCTCCCAGGGCTTCCCCCATCTGAGCTGGGCTCCTCCCTTTTCGGGCCCCTCCCGTCTGACATTCATGGCAGGACGGGGGTGCCTGAGCCCCAGCTCTTCTTTAACCCTGTCCTGTCTGAGCTGGGAGTAAGGTGAGCGATCAGGACTGGAATAGCAGACGGTTTTACAGGTGAAGAGGGAGGCGCATTGGCAGAGCTGTGGGGAGATAGACCTAGAACTTAACCCCTGGGGGTGCTGTACACTAGGTCGGGATTCAGGTGCATTCAGAGCATTATGGCTGGGCCTAGGATCCAGTTATAAGGGTTGCTATAAGACAGGATTGTTACGTTATATGGGAGGGACGACTGCACGGCCCTTGTCTGGCTCTAACTAGGGTCTGATCCAAAGCCCAGTGAAGTTAACTGAGGGTCCTAATGGCTTTGCACCGGCCCCTCACTTTTCAAGAGCGCTGCATTCCTCCACACGTTATTAAACGGCATAAAGAAGGCTAGAGACTGCCCCGCAGCGTTTGCCACCCCCTGCCTTCCTTCCCAGAAGCCAACCTACCACAGATTGCTGCCGCGACCCAGGAAATAAAAGCAGAAAGGGTGGAAGCAATCTAGTGTCGACCCACCTGCTGTACCCAGTCTGCAGCTATCTCCAACTTGCAGTAATCACTATCCTACCTAACGTGGCCACTCCAAACTTCACAGCCAGAGGGCGCCCCAGCCACCTGATCGACCGGAGAGTCTTCATCAGCTGTCAGTAGTATAGCAGCTCTGCCTGGTGAGGAGTTCTCCTTCTCTCCAGAAGAGGGCAGTAGTGCACGTCACAATTTACAGCTGTTTCATTTTCCTATGAAAACAGCAACAAAAACAAAACAACCCAACCCAAATGTTTTGAAATTCTGCCCTTTCACTGCTGGTAAATGAATGTCTTACTGTACAAAGTGGGACAAGAGAATGGGCTAGATCAGGGATAGGCAACCTATGGCACGCATGCCGAAGGCGGCACGCAAGCTGCTTTTCAGTGGCACTCACACTGCCCAGGTCCTGGCCACCGGTCCAGGGGGCTCTGCATTTTAATTTTAAATGAAGCTTCTTAAACATTTTGAAAACCTAATTTACTTTACATACAACAATAGTTTAGTTATATATGATAGACTTATAGAAAGAGACCACCTAAAAATGTTAAAATGTATGACTGGCACGTGAAACCTTAAATCAGAGTGAATATATGAAGACTCGGCACCCAACTTCTGAAAGATTGCTGACCCCTGGGCTAGATCCTTAACTGGTATTTGTCAGTGTCGCTCTATTGAATCAGTGGAGCTAGGCTGACGTACACCAGCTGATGGTCTGGCCTGACGCCTTTAAAACTCAGGGCAGAAGATTGTGTTGTTATTGATCAGATACCAACCCTCGCCAGCACAGGGAAGAGGTTTATGTTTCTCTGAATGTGATGGAGCAGCACGGAACCTGCTGAGAAAAATGGCAATGTACTAAGTGCTGAAACATGCTGTACGCTGAAAGGAAATGCAATAATCAGCGCACCATTGAGAAGCAGAACACGGTTCAGACGCAGAGGGAGGGTTCTTTGCAAGCACCGGATTAGCAGCTGGTTGCCTAAACCCCAGTGGCTAGGCTGAAAAATTGCGGCACCTATCTCCCGTAAATATGTCTGCATTGGAGAGGCGGTCACTTAAAATAACATGAGGGCAGCTTCGTTCACACTAAATTCGCCTGATAACGTCCTGATCGTCATCGTAATAAGAACTGACAATAGTTGTCAGCGTGAGTTAGTCACTCGGAGCCAGAGCCCAAGAACCGGGGAAGGGACTGAGCTGCTGCTGCTGGA
This sequence comes from Mauremys mutica, assembly GCF_020497125.1. Taxonomy (NCBI): domain Eukaryota; kingdom Metazoa; phylum Chordata; order Testudines; family Geoemydidae; genus Mauremys; species Mauremys mutica. Next base: position 137,577,054 of record NC_059076.1, read on the forward strand.
GATTTTTTTAATACACTGGAATGGTGAGAGAGACACGGACCGAGAGGCTCGATTCAGTGTTGTCCAGCACCTGGGGCCCAATCCTCCTGCTGTCATTTCTAACAGGGCAACAGGAGTGCAAAACTGTCACTCACAATATCTTGGTGTAGAGGGCTACGCAGGAGGCAGGGCAGTGGTGAATGGTGCCAGAGACTCTCTGGGCCTGAATCTCAGTTACCCTAAGGCCCCAAAGCAACCCTTGGTGTAATTTAGAGCAGCTCCCGGAGGCTCTACGTTACAGAAGCCCATCCTAGAGCCTGCAATGCAATCCAGAATTCTTACAGCACTACAGGTCCAGCTTCTCCCCATCTCCTGCGCAAGCCCCACCTCTGGGATGCCTGCTACACCAGCACTTGCAAAGGGGGAAGCATAAGGTTGATTATTATTAATTATCTGTCAGGTCCACTGTGCTAGGTGCTGTACAAAGCCAGTCTGTGACTGCACACGCTTCCGGGTCCCAGACACACTAGAGACCAGGCGCGAGTAGGGGGCAAGAAATCCACAGAGTTTACTGAGGCAGTGCCCACACCCCTCCTGGGCAGGGCTTCCCAGCAACAGACTTGGCAGGCTGCTTAGGCCTCACCCAGGCAGTCCAGTCTGGGCTAATAGGCCTTTTATAAACAAGCAAAGAAAAATAGTCCCCAAAAGAAACTCAATAGTCCTATGCCAGGCCTGCCTTCCTTGGGCAGGGCTCAGGCAGTGGTTCTGGGCTGGTCCTTTTCCTCAAGGAGCAATGGCTAGGAGGTCTATTCTCCTCCCTGGTCAGTCAGCAATCAAGCTGTCCTCACCAACCAACTTAACACTGTGCTGTTTGCCAGCTCCCAACCTGAGTTGCGTCCTCCAGATATATACCCCAGAGGGGATGGTGGATCTCCCATCCCTGTCAATGGCTACTTTACAGCTACCCTCAAGTACAAAGGTCATAATGCCCAAGGGAAAATCTATGTAGCCCAAGAAGGAGTTTCTAGTTTGGGATGGAGCCTCCACAGGGATCTTCAGATGACATTAGATCCAAATAGTACAGAACCTACCCTGCGAACTAAGAATAAGCTACCATCGGGAATCATCTCTGACTTTCCAGATGTTTTCACCGATACCTAAGGCCTTGCAAAAAAAGTTCAGGCACAAGATCCAGCTAAAAACAATGCAGTTCCTGGATGGCATAAAGAGCAAAATATCCCAACTGCACTGAGTCAGCCCTTAAGGAGGAGATTCTGAAACTATGCAAAGCAGTTAACATTGAACCGGTTGATTTATCAGAACAGGGCTCTCCTTGTTCTTACCAGGAAGCATAATACAGCCACCCACATGTGTGTGGATTTGAGAGATCTAAACTCCAACATTGTGCTACATTGTCATCTTCTACTTTACCTCAATGAAATGCTGCTCACCTCGAAGGAGCCCTCTACTCATACAGTGAGAATAACAACATTTCCTTACCTCTGCATTCGAAGACTACAGTGATTTGTAACCCAAAACCAGCCAACATTGATCATTGTGGCAAAGCAGCTCCATCTGCTGCACATCTACGCAGTGTAGGTGTGTCTATAAAAACATCTCTTGAAGTCTTTTCCCCCAGGTCATCACTAGATGTCAGGGGAGGGCTCATTCAGACCCTGCTTACATTTACTACCCTTGATTTATCATCCGCTTACCACCAGATTCCCCTAATGGAAGAATCCCGCAAGTCCACAGCTGTCATCACTCCAGAAGGTTTGTTTCAATTCAAACAGATTGTGCTTGGGTTAGCATCTGCAGTGCCTGTATTCCAGAGAGTGATGCATCGGTGTTACTCGCTTTCAAGATGACATTCTACGTTGTGGCAAAGATGAATCTGAACATGGTGTCATCCTATAAAGGGTTCTAGAAGAACTTCAACAACATGGACTTAGCATCAGCAAGAAGAAATCTCAATTCTGCAGGAGGTCAGACTAGATGATCATAATGGTCCCTTCTGACCTTAAAGTTTATGATTCTATGACTGAGTGACTTATCTAGGACATGTGATCCCTTGGAATGGCATACAACTGAAACCAGACCTGGTGAAAGCCATGCATGACACACTAGACTCTAATACTATTCAAAGTTTGTACAACAATTTGCTATTAAAGTAGTTCCTTTTTGTCATCTCCTAAAAAAGGATATAAGGTTTGAACGGGCTGATGCATGCCAGAATAGCTTTAGTGAGATAAAACATGAAATATCCACCGGCCCAGCTCTTAGCCCTTTTGATTCTGAGAAGCAAACAATTGTCACAGCTGCTTGTGAGTATGGTCTTGGGGCTGTCTTGACTCAGCTGAAAAATGAACAAGATGTCACGGTTGCCTTCACCTCCAGAACCCTGATTGATCCAGAAAAATCCTATTGTGTGATTGAGAAAGAAGCTGAGTCATGGTTCTGAGCAGCAAGACACTTCAGAACCTTCCTGTGGGGTAGGAGATTTATCTTAAAATCTGATCGCAAAGCTCTTTCAGCTTTATTCACCATGGTTCTGAATGAGCAACTCCATGAATTGCCAGATGGGCCACCAAACCAAAGGACTTCGATTTCCAGACAGGGCGTCTTCCAGGTGCCAAGAACGCCACTGCAGATTGTCTGTCTCACCTGCCCATACCTTATCATGAGGAGGTGATAGAGGAAGAGATTGTCATTGCACAAATCTCTGCTACAACTCAAGGAGCAGTTTCAGAGCAGGCCACAGCCATGAGAGAATCCAAGGTGCTTCAGGACCAAAAGACTTACATAGTTAACAGATGGCCTTACAAGATGATGACACCAGAATACTTGCAACTGTACAGACATGTATCACATGAGCTGTCCCTTGTAAATGAATGGATTCTGAGACTTACTCGTCTGGTTGTGCCTACACTTCCCAGAGAATGATACACCTGGCCCATGAAAGACATCTGGGGGGGTGTCTAACCAAAAGACAACTGTGATAAGACTTCTGGTGGCCAGGGATGGACAAACAAGTTGAGGGAATAATCCAGAACTGCATAGCTTGTGCTAGTAGAGATAAGTCACAGAAAACCTTCGGCATTCCTCTCATGCCGGTTGACTATCCCAACTGTCCATGGGAGAAATTGGCTCTCGCCCTACTGGGACCATTTGAAGATCAGCCTACTACAAAAAAGTTTGCCATAGTAATGATAGACTATTGTTCCAAGTGATCAGAAGTTCCATTCACTGGGAAGGTGACCACTGAAATAGGGATTAAGTTCATGTCATCAGTCTTCACCTGAGAAGGCTTTCCGGAGGAATCGGTAACTGACAATGGAATGCAATTGACCTCTGCTGAAATGCAACACTCCCTCGGTGGCAATGATATCGAGCATGAAAGAGTTTCTTTATGCCAGCCGAGAGTGCGTGATCTAGTTGACAGAATGAACAGACAGATGAAAGAAAGTTTGCAATTCACCAGTTTGCAAACAAGACCATGGCAAAAAGCTGTACGTGAAATACTGTTTGCTTACAGGTCCACTCCACATTCAACAACAGGAGTAACAACAACCCTTCGAATTGTTAAGCAGATGCAAGTCCAGTACATGACTTACTACTTGTCAAGGGCTTGCACGTTCTCTGGTTTCAGCCAAATCTTCTGATGAAACTGTTTGTGAATGTGTCAAGAACAGGAGACATATGGAGACTGTAAGTAAGGTGCTAAACCTTACAAGTTTCAAATTGGAGATTTTGTGCATGTGAAGCTGCCATACAGAATCAAAAGAGGACGTTCAAGATAAAGATATTCATCCGAGGAGATTCTGCTTTGTTCATAGTTGCAAAGACATGGAACATCCAAGATTGAGCTACAGCGCCTCAGCCAGCAGCTGAAGAAGAGATTGCTGATTTCCACCTGGGACCAGAGAACATTGATTACACCGATAGTGATGGACAATCTACAGTAGTAGGAATTGTTCCAGCGCCTAGTCTTGTTCCTGCCTCTCCAGGTATTGGTAGAAGTGTGAGACAAAGGAGACGGCCTAAAAGATTGGAAGACTTTGTTACTGGACTCAAGTGATGGTTTGGAAGTGATGGTTCAAGATTTTACAAGGGTTATTCTAAAGGGGAATGGTGTGTTGTATCTAGCTAGCTGCAGATGGCTACCCCAATTTGTGTGGGTAAGTTTGTTCCTGTCGCTTTGCATCCAAGAACTACAATTCCCAGGATGCAAGAGGGGATGGGAGGAGAAGAAAAGGAAGAATGTGAGCACTATGAAAGAGCGAAGGGAAGAAAACTTCCCTTTGCTGTTATCAAGCCGCCCGAGTCTTCCTCAAGGAGGATCAGGTACAAACTCCTGCTCTCCAGTTCCCCCTGCAGCCTGCTTCCCCGCTCAGCTTTCTGCTCTGCTCGCTGCTCTTCCTCTGCTGCGGCTGGATCCCCTGGAGAGCGCGCCCGTCCTGGGGCAGACCCTGCCCCTGCCTGCCAGCTTGAGGAGAAGAGCAGTGGGTTTGCTGCTCAGCGGATGGCTCACAGCTCCATGGATCACAGTGTAGCAAAAACTGCCCTGCACCGGGCAACCCCATGCTCTAGTTCTAGCGGAGAGGGAGCAGGAAATCCTGTAGGGCTGGAGATTACCTAGAGCTGGCTGCCAAGCTGAGCCGTCTCTTGCCCAAGATCTGCCTGAACCCCAGAAAGGAGACTGGACTGGTTACACTGTGTGCGCACCCAGCCCTGAACGTCTGGAGTCTGTGAGCCAGCTGCCTTCCCGGGGCCGAGCGAGCAAAGCTGCAAACCGGCAGCGTGTCCTTGGTGGGGAACATGCTGGGGTGGGCTGTTCATTCCATTCACCTCGCTGGGCCAACGCCTCTGACTCATCCACTGCCTGGAGGCCTCCATGACTTTGCTCAGCTGGCCCAGCGCAGGCAGCAACAGTGCAAGGTTCCTCTCTGCTGCCCACCCCGCCCCAGAGAGGCCACGCGGATAGGCGAGAGGTTACCTGACTCCATGGCCTCTTTCCATTGTTACCCAGGGCGCAGTACCCAGCCTGTCTGACTCACGAAAGACCTTCCCCCCACCCCAGCCTCTGCTTGAACCAAAACCGATCAGAAGAAAGACTTACAAAAAGCAATGAAAAGGCCGTGGGAGACGCACCTAAACCCCTGGGATAAGGGTGACAGGATTAAGGAAACTCCCCTAACCTCATTTGCGTTGAAGATGGAACAGGGAGGCATCTCCATTAGCATCCAGAATGGAGAACAGATTCCAAGGCAAGAACCGCATGGAACTCTGGGACCAGCGAAGCAGGGAAGCAGTGCATGATGGGGGATCTCTGCTCCACATGTTAATGAACTCAGGCCTGCACACACCCAGCTCAGCAGTTATCAGACCAAGTCTAGTAATAAATCCTTTACTGATACCCAAAATAGTGAAGCTCCCTAACTGCATTGTGAGCTCCCTCCAAGGAACACCGCCCACAGCCAGGGATGATCAGCTCCCATCGTCTAGCCTGAACAAAACAACTTTGGTATATTCCCTTGAGCCATCACTTTACCCATAAACAAATCTAGTGTTCTCCCTTGAACCACTGTTGTTTCTCTACAAAAACCCCTACCCATGCTCAAGTCAGTGTTCTGATGCCTGGATCCAAAATCTGCATCAGTTCCACTGGGACTTCATCTTCTCCTGACTGATCATACTGGGGGCTCTGCCCGTCTCCAGCACTCCAGACCCTCAGCTGCCTCCGCCACCTGGGACCCCCGATTGATGCAAGCTTCATGGAGTGGTGAGGACCCAGCTCTCTCTCTCTCTAGGTGTAGCCTTCTGACCCTGACTTGTGTGATCAATTATAATTTTCTAAACCTGACTTTTATAATCAAACTTAAGTTAGATTTAATATTATCACTGTTCTGTTTGTTTGGCTCCCCTATGTTATTACCTGGCAATAAATAACTTTCATGATTAAGCTGGTTGCTTCTCCCTCCCACCCTCCATGGGTGTCTTTTGGTTTCCTCATTCGCTCTGCAGCAACGCTCCTCGTACCTAAGCTAAAGATCCCTGCAGCGCCCAAAAATCCGGTGGGGTTTGCTCATCAAGTGGGTTACTGCCAGAACAATTGGAATGTGAAAGTGGGGATAGAGACATGCTGAGCCTGGGACATATGAGGGTGGCAGCTTGGAAGTGCTGCTCGACCCAGCCTGCTCGGGCGGGCTCCGTTCTGGTGCGGTGCCCGTGGCATATGAGGGTGACAGCTTAGAGGTGCTGCCGAGGTCCTGCAGGACAGCTCCATTGGGAGAGGACTTGCAGCAGGAAGGAGTAGAGCTCCGTGTGAGAACACATGTGACACAAGCAGCACATTGATAGACGTAGAGAAACTCCCCCCCACCCACACGAAGAGAGTAACCCTAATAAATGAGTGTACCCCAAAGTAACAGGCAAAGCTGGGAACACCATGTGTGGGGCCTGTAGGGAGCTGAGCCTCCTCACACTCAGCGAAGTCCATGGGACTCCACCACACAGCATCCAGCCCTGTGACTTTGTGCCCCGCCCTATGCTGATCACAGGGTTGGCCTCTGACACATTAACCGCCCCCAGCAGGGGATGAATCCAGAGAAGCCCCTCAGTTTACTCTGGCCACCGAGCAGCTGTCAGACAGTAACGATTGCCCCATCACAACTGACCCAGCCGGTGACCTACAAATGAAAGGGTCCCTAGGCTGCTCTCAATGCGCTGACCCGATCTCCGTGTAGTCCGTCAGCTGCAGAGCCCTCAGCAGGGCAGAGAGGGGGGCTCGGGGGGGTCCCATTTCTCTGGCTGTCCCCAATTAGAAACCAGTGCCACTTATTCCGATGACCCTCTTCAGGAGCTTCAAGCGGGTGGGATTCGGCAAATGCTCCCGTTTCGTTTGCATCCATTGAAAGGGTTTGGGGGGATTGCTTTCCTCTTGCAGGACCAGAGTGATTTCCTGTGACATTTCTCGCCATTTTCCTGCCTGTGGTACCCGACCAAGGCCCAGGGAGGATTTAATTGCATGTTGGTGGGGAGGTTTTATAGAAACAGCTTAAGCTGCTCTCACACTGTTTTTCAAAAGGCCAATTTTGTGAAGGGGCCATACTGGGTTTTGTGAAGTGTACTTAAGAGCTTAGCGTCTGCTACTATTATCTCGTGTAGCAAGGGGCATCCTGTCCTTTCACAGTCGTGCCATGTTCAGGGAACTTGCTGGTTGGTTGGTATTTTTACCTTTTTTCTCAGGTCTGGGCTATGCAGTTTTTGTTGCAATTTAACCTTGTGAAGGCTGAGCTTTATGGATGGGAGTGTGGCCCAGTAGCTAGAAAGATACCTTGGGAGAGCTGGATTCAATTCCCAGTTCCTCCACCGATTTACTGGCTGACCTTGGGCAAGGCATGGCCTGTCCTGTGCCTCAGTTTCCCCAGCTATAAAATGCCGCCCTCCTTTGTGAGGGATCTCTGGCTGAAAAGCATTATTGCTATTCCTTGTCATTTGACACTGATACAGATAAATTAGCACAACCTCTCACGTGCAGGCAGTTAGACCACTAGAACAGTGCTTCCAAATGCACAGGAGTAAGCTGTGCCAGTGTAAGCCACCCATATAGTGGTGTAACTGCATCTGCACGAGGGAATTGGAGCACTTTAATTATGTTGCTTTCTAAACCAATATAGTTAAGTCTACATAAAATTCTGCAGCCCAGATCTTCCACTGGTGTGAACGGTCTCACCAATGCCAAGCGTCCAAAAAACAATAAAAATCACGAGTCAGGCTCCAAACAATCCTGAGATTTTTTTAAAGCCAATTATAATATTTAAAAATAAAATAAAATAAAATGTTGGGTTCTTTTGCTTTGCTTTCTGGCTTTTGAGCATTTAGTGGTCACTTTTTCAAGTTTTTCCCTGCAACCAAGTGAGCTAGAAATTGACTTTTTTTAAAAAGTTGAGATTCTCCTGTAACCCCGTGACTCCAGGAGCAGGGGCTTTAAGAAAAGGCACAAAATTTCACAAGACTCATGATAAAAATCACAGGAGCTGGCAACACTGTTTAATGGACTTAACAGTGGAGCTCCATGGACTTCCGCATAGCTGTGTCTATTTAAAGAAGCTGAGGATCTGGCAGGGGGTGGTACAGGCATACTTTCCCAGACTTATGAAAGCAGAGGCCTCCTCTTTCAGCAAAATGAAGCCAATTGCCCCTCCTGAATCCCACAATGCATTGCAAAGGCCCTTCCCTTCGCCTAGGATTCTAATGACGTGAAATTAAATTGTATTTGAAAACACGCTCTTCGCAGAGCTTCACAATATGATCTCTCGCTTCCTTTCTTATGAACAGCAAAATAATTAACAGCATTTAAAATAGCATCTGCATTAGCACCAGCTGAGATGAAGGGACAGTTTGCACCTCACTAAGCTACTGTTCCAGGCTCTCTGCAAACTCAGGCAAGCATTGCTATGTGGGTTACACCTGGGTCACAGTCTCAAAGGTTTCTTCGCAACCAGAACAGCTAGAGACTAATGGTATGTCTACACTTGGAGATCTGCCACAATAGCTATTCCAGAATAACTCCCCAAATGGACACTCTCAGACCAGAAGAAGGTCTTTTCTTGATTTAGCTTATCCCACTTCCAAAGCATGCCTCTCTCGCTCAGTGCTACAGGTGGTGGAGACAGCAGTTTGGTGACTTGGGTCCCACCAAAGAGACTGGAACAGCTCTGGTTGTCCTCTTTCTTATGTTTGCATGGTCTGCTTAAGTATATTGCCAGGAAGAGAGTCACCTTGGACAAAGGGACAGATGGGTCTCTGCAAGCAGGGTGACAGATTCGGCTGCAGCTGCTGAGGTGACCAGTCGTTCTCCAGAGGCAAGAGGTACCTTTGTTTTCCCATTGTAGGAATTTCAGCCACCCTCCAGAGCCTGGGGAGAAGACATTTAATGTCTGCGTTCCTCCTGGGGAGTGATATCAGCTATTCCAGCAGGCCTGCCCTGTGGTTTGCTACCCTGGAGCATTCACAGCTCAGATAGAGGTCTCTGCTCACTTTCTTCTGCTCGACAAAGCAGCGGGATGGAAAAGGGGAGGCGAGCACTATACAGAGACAGAAGAAGCCAGAAACAGGGCCGGCTCCAGAGCCCAGCGGGGCAAGTACCTGGCCAGAAAGCCAGATTTCCTACTGGCTTCACAGGACAGGACCAGTCAAACACTGAGCCAGAAAAGTTGCTGCTATTGCATGTGTAACACACTGGCGAGTGCATTGCAAAGGCCACTCTGTGCCCAATCCACAGAGGAGAGGAGTCTGTTACAGCCTCCAGCTAGGTAGCCTTGGCTCTTTGGCTCAAGCTCTTCGCTCTAGAGAGATCCCTGGTGCGTTGGCCAAGATGGTGGCCATCACATATGCAGCCTGTATCACTTAGGGTGCGTTACTTTGTGCACTGCACCTTTAAATGGAGATGCTTCTCCCCATGCCTGCTGCACAGGTGCCTGCCATTCTGGGGTCAGAAGCAGCCAGGGCGAGACAAGCGGCACACAATGTGCTCTCTCCAGGAGAGCTCACCTTCATTTTGTTGTTCTCTTAATATGGAAAAAAAAAGGGCTGTTTCGACTGGAATTGAGCAGCTGTTCTCTTTGTATATGGGACACTACCATTGCTGCCAAGCTGCCAAGGGTTGTGAAGCCTGCTGTATGCCACTTCATGCAAATTTCGTATAATTCACATATTTCAAAATTATTTGCATGTAACCAATAATCACCACCTTGCATGCCAGGGGTGTGGAGAGTCTGTGGCTAGAGTATGCTGTGCACTGGCAGGCCCCAGCTGGCTTTTGGTCCCTTGGGATCTTACTTTAACCAAGCTTTGCCATTTGAGTCGGAATGAAGAAAATGTTAGCATTGCCCATGACACGGAGAGTCTGGTTTTTGGCCATGTCCACTCCCATTGACGTCAATCGAGCCCCGTAATTGTTTAGTGTTACCATAGTCATTAAAAATTGCACGGCTAGTTCCTCACACAAATCTCTTTGTCTGTCTCCAGGTTTCCAATACCATCCATTGCCGTAGTATCTAAGCACCTATAAGTGAGATAGTCTTCCTGAAAGCTTCTGCTTTCCTGCCTTCACCTGTAGAGGAACTTCAGCTCAAGTTAGACCTCTATTATTATTTTATTCTTCTTCTTGTGGCACTAACCTGTGTTCCCTGCTTTGGGAACCTTTCGGCCTTCCTATCTGATCTGCTTATTTTATAGGAAGGGCATTGAAATCAAGTAACTCAGCTGGAGATTATCACGAGGCAAAGCAAGTGTTGAATGTGTCCTTGGGTTTTCCATTATTTAAGGATTTAAAGCTTTTAAATAAAAGGTCTAACTGGGGTGGCTGGTAGGTGGAAAGGGTATTCGTTACCCCTCTTATCAGCACATATCAGGATAGCTTAACAACTCTCGCTCCTGATTATTCAAATCCTCTCAAAGGGAACAGAATAAACATCCCTTGTGCCTGATATAGTGAAACTGTTCTTGACAACTTCCAGCGTAACAGAGAGAAGGAAAGTCATGCCACACGGAAATTCACCCCTTCAGCCAACTGGAAAGGGAATTTTCAAGAACAGTCAGTTAAATGGTTTTTAAGTAATTTATTTATTATTATCAATAATAAATAATATGTAGCTCTTATATAGTGCATTTCAGCAGTAGACCTCAAAGCAGAGTTTTCATATACAGTCATTTCAAAGGTGGGATGTGAGATAGTCCCAGCAAATAATACATCATCATCATCACCATCATCATCAATAAGACACAGGTGGAGAGTGTTTTTCACCCAAAGACCCCGAAACACTTTCACACACTGTGGCCCTCGTTATGTAACGAGGGCGTGGGTGGGAGTGCCTAGTGGTTGGAGCAGGAGTCAGGCTTAGTAGTCAGAAGAAGAGTCGGTAGCCACGTGCCAGAGCCAAGGGTCACAGCCGGAGCCAGGAGCTGGAGCTGACGGTCAAAACCGGAGTCAGGGCAGATGCCAGAGCCAAGGATCAGAGCTGAAGTCAGAGGTCAGGAATCAAAGCTGAGGGTCAGAACTGGGTTACCTGGGTGAGGTAAGGCTGGGTCCAACCAAGGCAGGGGCAGGGCTGGGAACAAGCAGTGCAGCCACTAAACTGCTGGTGCTGCTGCGCTTCAGAGCTGGTCTGCTGCCTCTTCCGTAGCCAATCAGGCAGACGACTGCTGCTCTGCTGCGGGCTCTGATCCCCGGCAGCCCTCATCCTGCAATCGGATGCCCTGAGCCCACCCGAAGCTGCATTGAATTCCATGACTCAGGAGACCAGGGCTGTATTCCCCCCTCTGCCACTGACCCGTTGTGTGACCTTGGGCCAGTCACTTCCCTGTGTGTGTGCCTGATTCCCCTCCCATGCTTCCCTGTCCTGTCTGTGTAGCCAGCAAGCTCTGTGCCCAGTGCAATGGGGGCACTCTTGTTATCTAAACACCACGGCCTGCCGTCTGGAGCTGCAGGGGAGACTCTAGTGACAGTTGTAATATTTGCCGTGATAAGGCCATTTTTTGAGCCCTTTCTAACATTGGTTCCAAAATGCCTCTTGCTCTGAGATTTCTCACAGCTGGTCAGAGGCCGGAGGTGAATTTTTGGGGAAAGTTTGGATTAGTTCTACTTAGCCATTTTCGGGTCGCCGTGGTTAGAGAAAGGAGTGGTTCGAAAGCAGAGGAAGTTCGGTCTAGTGTTTCAGGCACTGGTCTGTTGAATGAGAGGATCGGAAAGTCTGGGCTTTCTTCCAGACTTATGAAAGTCACCTGCCATCTCCACGGCCCTGCTGTGAAATGGAGTGGTGCTGAGTGTTATAAAAGGCTGGGAGGGCCGCACTTGTAAGGTACCAGAGAGAAGCAAAGGATGAGCCGTCACGGGACAGCGGTCTATTGTTAGTTCTTATTGGGCTGAGGAGCCCCAGCCCTGGACAGGATCCCATTGTGTGAGGCCCTGTACAAACACAGAACACGAAGAAATCCCTGCCTGTGACAGGGTCCACTGACCGCAGGAACACCTCCTCCTGGCCAGGCGTGGCATAGCGGCTTCTTTCCTTTATGGCGTCCCCTGTCGACGGTCACTCCGTCGCTGTGGGGGCCTCTCTTCCCATAATTCACAGTGCTCCATCTTCACGACTCAGCCCTCCGGCTAGGTCCCTAGATAGTCACTCGGGACCAGCTGTTCGGATGGCGCCTCCAACGGTCCTGCACCGCTTACCAGGGGCTGGTAGAGGAACCCAGGCCCTCCCTCTACACTGGGCTCCAGCCCAGGGACCCTATGACCTACACAGTCTCCCTCCTTGCTACGGTTTCCCTGGGCTTCTTCCTACCCTGCTTCCAGGGTTGGGATCCCAGGCTTTATTCTTCCTCCTGGGTTTTCTCCCCTCCTCCCCACCTCTCTGCTCCCAGCGAGTAACTGCAGAATCTCCCCCCCCCCGGCAGCCCCCTGCTACTACCAACTTCCTCACCCAGCTTCTCCCCCAGCTAGGCTCCATCAGCAATTACTACTTATAAATCCCAGGGCCTATCTGCAGGTGCAAAAGGTTGACTGGCCTCTTCTGGGCCTCCTTAACCCGCTCAGTGCTGGTGTGCGCACCCTATCACACTGCCCCAAAGAGCTTCCAGTCTGAGTACTAGACAAGAGACAGCAGATGGAGACAGACAGGGAAATACGAGGAACCGAGGAGGCAGTAGCGTGATCTCAGCCCGCCAGCTGCCTAGCCGCTACCAAGTTGTTTTTTTACAACCACTGCAGCAAATTCTTACTCCCACGAGCAGCTTTACGACACCAAAGAGCCTCCTCTTCCCGGTACGGTTTGCTCACACGAGTAAAGATTTGCACAGCTGCTCCTCTCGGCCCCTGTCAGATCAGCCCACGGACTCATGTGCTTTAGCAGTGGTCGGATCTCTCAATGCCAAGTCTCCCAGCGGACGTTCCAGCTTTGTCAGTTGCCAGTGGAGCCCGTAGCCACCGCAAGCCCTTACTCCTGGCAGCTCCGGCTTCTGGCAGAGCTCGTAACCATAGGTGCCAACTTCTCCTGGCGACGGAGGGTGCTCGCGTCCCCCCACCCCGCTGCCCCACCCCCATTCTTCTGCCCTGCCCCCATTCAACCCCTTCCCCAAAGTCCCCGCCCCAACTCCGCCCCCTCCCTGCCCCTATTGGATCCCTTCCCCCAGTCCCCGCCCCAGCTCCGCCCCCTGCGCCATTAGACCCCCTCCCCAAATCCCTGCCCTGGCGCTGCCTCTTCCCTGCCTCCTCCCCAGAGCATGCCGTGTTCCCACTGCCCCCCCCCCCAGCTTGTTACGCAAGTGCTGGGAGGAGAAGTGGGGCTGCGGTGCACTCAGGGGAGGAGGTGGAGGTGAGCTGGGTGGGGAGGTGCCAGTGGGTGCAGAGAACCCACCAATTTTTCCCCGTGGGTGCTCCAGCCCCTGAGCACCCAGGGAGTCGGCACCGATGCTTGTAACCCTCCCTGCAGTGCCCTTGCCCTGGGGATTACAAGCGCTGCAGCGGGAAATGCTGCACTTTGTTCTCTGCGCCCCCTACTGGTCAGCCAACATCACCAACGGCGGAACAGTCGCCACCTATCCTGCCTTTCTGTACGGATGATCGCAGACCGGACATGTGCTGCAGTTTGGGGAGGCGTGGTACAGTGGTGCCTGGGGAGGAGGAGGAGAATCCAACAGACTTCCCCGGGGCTGGCCCTGGCGTTTCCGGGCCAAGTTTAGCCAAGGAACATGTGGCGGTGTGTATTCACCGCTGGCACATCCGCCCCTTCCCCCCGTTGGCCAGTAGCAGCTCTTTCTCCAGCTCCCCCGGCAAACAGCCACTCCAGCGCCAGCCCTGCAGTGGTCTGTCCCTTCTTGTGACTCAGCCGTCCCCCACGCACAGTGTCCCACACAACGCTCGTCGCACTTTCCACCCCGCCGGGGCGCCTCGTCCAGCCCACCTGCCAGAGCAGCGGCCCCAGGGAGTCTCGCCCCCAAACTCAAATGCTGAGCCTAACAGACCGAAAGCAACTTCTGCCCCTTCCCTGGGCTTGAGCTTTCAATCCAGCCCAGGACCACCCCAACTCTGTTCTTCTGCCTCTCCAGGGTTACCCCCGCACCCTCCTGGACTCTGCCCCAGTCTGGATCCTCATCTCGTCAATCCCCACCTCCGTCAGCCTGTGGGTTGGCCTTCTCCCAGCCCGCTCCAGGAGTCTCTTTCACCACTGCTGCCCTCTCCCCTCAGGCCCAGCTCTCTCCTGTAGCTCCTCTGCTCTCCGCTACCCAGAAAGAGCCTGCAGGGTCCCTTTTCCTCTCCCCCTGCAGCCTTTGCCCCATGTGCCTTCCTTGAGGAGACCCAGCTCCTCACCAGCTGGGTTCGATCAACAATTACGCCTGATGCCCAGTGGTTTAACTGGGCTCCACCTCTTGTTAACCCGGGCGGGGGTCTACACCCCATCCCAGGGAATCAGTACATGCATGATGGAGGGTGTCAAAGAAAACCCAGGCTCGGATTTACACTGTCTATGGCCCAGATGCTCTTTCATCAGCGTAGCATATTCTCAGATGTTTACGGCTCGACATGCCTATAGTGATTGTGATGGAAATGTACAGTAAAATGGAAAGAAAAGAAGAAATTAATGCAGCCCCTAAAGCCAATGACCCATTAAATAAGTGACAGTCATCTCCGGAGAAGTGAGGATATTTAATTAGCACAAACTAAAAGAATAACGTAAAATAAAACACCCATCTGGATTCAGAGTATCATGAACAGCCATCTCTCCCTGGGACTGCCACAGTGCTGCAGACATCTTTAGCCAAAGGACGGGGGAAAAAATGGTTTAAAGGAAAACAAATCTCAGAATTAAAAAAAAAAAGGGCCTGATTTGGGACCCCCACCCCAGCTTCTCTACACTGCTGCAGTGGCACATAGGGATCATCCACAGGCCAGGGGAGAACACCCCCCGTGTAGCGGCAGGGTAGGTCTGACATGAGCGGCACTGGGGATGTGGGCAGGGGCCAGGACCGTGGGGACATGTGCTCAGTCCTATGAGGATTCTGGGCTACTGAGCAGAGGCAGCCTGGCTAAGGCTGCCGTAAACCCCTGGGGCTGCTCTCCTTTACTCCTGCAGCAGCCGGGAATCCAGACAGTGCAATGATGAACTAAAGCCACTTTTAGCCCCCTGCCCCTGGCTGGGGCCACGCCTCTCAGAATCCAGCCGGATCCGTTTGCCGTTGGCAAGCTTGGCTTTTCTCCTCTATCTGCTCCAACTGAGCTCAGAGCTGGGACCTCTTCAGGGGAGTAAGAGCCTACCCCTTACACTGGCTACCTTGGGAGCAAACAGAGCTACTCTCCCGCTTCCGCCTCCTTGGGGCTAGTGGGTGTCGCCTGGACAGCCCCTCTCCTCCTGCTCTCTGAGCCCGCCTGGCCAGGGGGCAGTACTTTCCTCCCGTTGTAGGCCAGCAGGAAATGGCTACCCCCAAGGAGCCCCCAGAGAGGGAGCTGTGACTCAGAGGGGTATCTCTGTGCAGGGGGTTCAATCCTTCCTGGTGCTACCCGTGGGTTGATGCACTTTCTGTGCCAGGCCTCTGACTTTGGGTGCAGCTCTGAGCATATCTAGCTGCTAACAAGTGCCAGCGAAGGGCGTTTCTGGGGGCACTTGCTGATCCCCCAGAGGCTGAGAGGTGCCTTGATTTCCATGATGCGCATTGCCTGGTTTTCTGGGTACTGTCTTAGGTCTGTTGGAACCAGGACGCGGATTAAGAACCACAGGCTGATGACAAGGGCAGGGATGGGCAAGTGCCCACGAGGAAACGAACTGAGACCCACCCGTGCGTGGTGATGACTTCCACTGACGCCAGCCTGGGTCCCGCTCACAACAGCAGCCTGACAATCCTGCTCAGCCTTCAGCCACGGAGAGTTTGACTCCAGTGCAAGTGGAAATCAGGGCCTGTGGATGGAAGATTCCCTGGCCCCTTCCCAGCCCCCGAGTCACATTTCTCTTCCCCTTCACAAACTTCCCGGGAGAGCCTTAAAAAGCAAGATTTTTCAAACGAGCACAATTTTGGTTATGGGAGTCGGGTGGGAGATGGGTATATTCTGAGTAGCAAATTCCCATTGACTCCGGCTGTTATGTTGTATGGGGCAGCATCTGTCACATCTGATTAGGTTGCATTGTCCTTTTTTATCTTCCGTAGTCTAAGCTATGCCTCTTCTGGTTTTATGTGACATTTCCTTGGCAGTATAACTGCTAGGATGATATACTCAGAATGTTTCCTGAGCCATAAAACCCCCAGATTGCAAAGGGTAGTGATTTGTAAAGTTTGGGCTTTTTCAAAAATTCATCAGACTCACCCTCCTCCCCTAACACACACACACACTCCGTTGTTGTTTGGAGAGAGAGAGACTTTGGCTATTTGCATGAAAAATCAACAGGCTAAATTCAGAGGTAATGTGAACATTGGTGTAAATCACACACCAGTGGGAGGGTATAAGGAAGCTTGATCAAAGGCCCAGATTCTGACCTCAGTTGAACTATCGTCAACCCACTGAGCTATATGGATTGACACCAGTGAGGCTGGAACAATTTGTATAGTGGGGGTGCTGGACCAAACTGTAAATCCTGTATTTGATGGAAACCACTTCAAGCCGGGGGTGCTACCGCACCCCCCAGCTCCTCTAGTCCCAGCACCCCTGACTGACACAGACAGACAGACACCTTCAGGATCTCTTTCAAGCATTCCTAAAACTACAATACTCATCTGGAGAAGTGAAGAAACAGCTTGACAGAGCCAGACGAGTACCCAGAAATCACCTACTACAGGACAGGCCCAACAAAGAAAGTAACAGAACGCCACTAGCCGTCACCTACAGCCCCCAACTGAAACCTCTCCAGCGCATCATCAAGGATCTACAACCAGGGGCGGCTCTACAAATTCGGCCGCCCCAAGCAGTCATGCGCGGGAGGCGCCCCAGAGCCGCGGGAGCAGCGGACCTCCCGCGGGCATGACTGCGGAGGGTCCGCTGGTCGCGCGGCTCGGCTGGACCTCCCGCAGCTGCAGGTGGTTCGCTGGTCCGGCGGCTCCGGTTGAGCTGCCGCAGGCATGCCTGCGGGAGGTCCAGCCGAGCCGCGGGACCAGCGAACCGTCCGCAGTCATGCCTGCGGGAGGTCCACTGGAGCCACCGGCCGAGCGTCCCCTCCACAGTCATGCCTGCGGCAGGTCCGCTGCTCCCGGGGCTCCGGTGGACCTCCCGCAGGCATGACTGCGGCAGGTCCGCCGGCCCAGCCTGCCGCCCCCCCGGGAAAGGGCCGCCCCAGGCGGGTGCTTGCCCCGCTGGGCTCTGGAGCCGGCCCTGTCTACAACCTATCCTAGAAGATGATCCCTTGCTCTCACAAACCTTGGGAGGCAGACCACTCCTCGCTTACAGACAATCACCCAACCTGAGGCAAATACTCACCAGCAACCACACACCACACAACAGAAACACCAACCCAGGAACCATCCCCTGCAACAAACCCCGTTGCCAACTCTGTCCACATATCTACTCAAGTGACAACATCACAGGACCTAATCACATCAGTCATGCTATAAGGGGCTCGTTCACCTGCACATCTACCAATGTGATATATGCCATAATTTGCCAGCAATGCCCCTCTGCCATGAACATTGGCCAAACTGGACAGTATCTACGCAAAAGAATAAATGGACACAAAGCAGAAATCAAGAATTATAACATTCAAAAACCTGTGAGAGGGTGTTTTAACCTCCCTCAACACTCAATTTCAGACTTATAAGTGGCCATTCTTCAACAGAAAAACTTCAAAAACAGACTTCAACAAGAAACTGCAGAACTGGAATTCATTTCCAAACTTGATGCCATCAAATTAGGCCTGAATAAAGACTGGGAATGGCTGGGTCACTACAAGAAGTAATCTCTCTTCAACTGTTGAGTATGGGCCATCCACCCTGATGGAATTGGCATTGTTAGCCCTACAAAAAGTAATTTTTATTCTGTCGACATTCACACCTTCTTGTCAACTGTTGGGAATGGGACACATCCAGCCTGACTGAATCATTGACCCCCCCCACTTGATAAGGCAACTCCCATCTTTTCTTGTGCTGTATATTTATGCCTGCCTACTGTAATTTTCACTCCATACATCTGAAGAAGTGGATCATAGCCCACAAAAGCTTGTGCTCTAATAAATTTGTTAGTCTTTAAGGTGCCACAAGACTCCTCGTTGTTTTTACAGACATAACTGAGGTCAGAATCTGGCCCCAGGTGACCATGTCTACACTTGACCGTTTGAGGAAGTCTCCAGACCATTGCACTAGCACTAGTGCAATCTACTAGTGATGGTGATAACAGTTGAGCTCAGATGGCTGCCAGCGTTTCATTCACTGTGTTTTCTAGACCTCCTCTCAACAGGGCGACATGACACAGTAGTAAATTGCCAGTGCCACGTCTACAATACTGCCCCCTCTACCATCAGTGCAATGGCATTAGTGACAGGGCAATGGAGGAGGATCTCATGAAACTCTGGCCACAGTTAGTGTATGAGTAACTTCAATGCTGAGAGGACGTAAGCCAGTGTACATTTAAGTAGGGGGTAGTCTTCAGCTTAAGAAGGATGTTTAAGAAGGATGAATTCAAACTGGAAGGGGTACAAAGAAGGGCCACTAGAAGGATCCAAGGAATGGAAAGCCTGTCGTATGAAAGGAGACTTGAGGAGCTCGGTTTGTTTTCCTTAACCAAAAGAAGGATAAGAGGAGATATGATTGCACTCTTTAAATATATCAGAGGGATAAATACCAGGAAAGGAGAGGAATTATTTCAGCTCAGTGCTAATGTGGACACGAGGACAAACGGATATAAATTGTCAGTCAGGAAATTTAGGCTTGAAATTAGACGAAGGTTTCTAACCATCAGAGGAGTGCAATTCTGGAACAGCCTACCGAAGGAAACAGTGGGGGCGAAGGACCTCCATGACTTTAAGATTAAGCTAGATAAGTTTATGGAGGGGATGGTATGATAGGATAACGGGTTTAGTCAATAGGTCAATAACGTGCCACAATGGTAATTAGTACAAAGGGTCAATGATAGGATATTGTTAGCCTTTTTCCAGAGGGTCTGGCTGGAAAGTCTTGCCCGCATGCTCGGGGTTCAGCTGATCGCCATATTTGGGGTCGGGAAGGAATTTTCCTCCAGGGTAGATTGGCAGTGGCCCTGGAGGTTTTTCGCCTTCCTCCGAAGCATGGGGCAGGGGTCGCTTGCTGGTGGATTATCTGCTACTAGAAGTCTTTAAATCATGATTTGGAGCATTCAACAGCAGAGTCAAGGGAGAGAATTATTTCAGGAGTGGGTGGATCGGCTTATGTGGCCTGCATCAGACTAGATGATCATAATGGTCCCTTCTGATCTTGAATTCTATGATTCTATTATTCTAGCTCACCCCCTCCCATGCTGATTTTCCTGCCCCATCCCTTCTCTTCCAGCCTCACAATGTGTAAGTTGGACCAGCTTCCACTCGCCTACCCTGAATTCACCCACTGAGATTGGCCAATGCCTCAACCCCCACCAAGCTCATGTCGGAGGGCACTAAACCCTGCTCATCTCATACTGATGCTCCCCCATTCTGTCCTTATTACATGGGCACTGTAGCTTTTCCTCTTTTTGGAAGCCAAAGCTTCTGCTAAGCCAGCCCATCAGGACAGAACCATGTCCTGGTTTATAGCTAAATCTTCATATTCTCTTGCTAAGTATCTCTGAAGGACCTTGAGTTTCAAGGTCAGCTGAGCAAAGGAAATGCAGACAAAGATCCTGGGTGGAGATAAGTGGGGTTGAGGAGGGCTATCCCTCTTGGGACGCTAAGAGTGGGGAAGTGGATAAAAGTTCATAAAGTGTCACAAGAACCTATTAAAATAAATAGTGATGAGAAAAGTTGCGAAAGGGACAGAAAGACTCAATTAGTCCAAACAAAAAGGCCTCCTGATATATCTCAAGGGCTATGTTAAGATCATGCCTGGCCAACAAGAGAAGTGTGGGACTGGAAATCAATGGACCAGAATTGGTGTGTCAGAAATGGGCCAAACTGGTAGACAAACAAATAAGGGGATGGGCTGTTCTACCCACCACTCCCATTTGGGGCCCTTCTAAAAATGAGAGAGTTGGACAGAGGATTGGTAGACACTGGCTCAGAGAAGGGGAAGGTCTCTCCTGGGACCCTGGGCTTTAGCGTAAAACCCTTGGGCCTTTGTCATCCTGATCCTGAGAAAGGATCCAGGCCAGAGAGAAGGACCCAGATGACCTCACCATCTCCACTAGCTCTGGCTAAAATCCCAAATACCGCCTGGGACATGAAACTTTACCTTCACCCCACACACACACAAACACACACACGTATGTTCTTTTCCTTCTCCACCATATTTCTTATCTTTCCTATCACTCTCTGTGACACTCTGCACTCCACATTCACCATAGTAATATGATTATGATATAATTATGTGACATCTTGTACAAAATATGCCTTGTAAGGTATCATTCTAAGAGTTTTGATCTGTTGAACATTAATATCCTGTTGGGTTGTATGTGTTATCATTGTATGTGAAGTTAGGAAGTTTTGCTATGTATGTGTTACTGAAAGATGTTGTGAAGTTGGAAACACCCACAGCTAGCCTTTCAGGTACAACAGTAAAGAAGCTAGACAGTACTAATGGCCCATCAGCAAAGACAATGGACCATGGAAAAGGTTTGTCCTCACCTAGGAACACTTCAGCCAGCTTATGAGTAATGGCTGCTATAACTCAGCAAGGCATGTGACCAGATCACATGACACTGAACTCCATTTTGGTACCTGTATTTTTTCACAAACTGGGCTGGGAACTTAGCCTGAAACAAAAGGTTCCCGCCATATGGAGAAACTATATAAGGTGGGGAGTGACATCATGGTTTGTCTTCACTCCCCCACACCTTAAAGAAGCTCTGGCAGACAAAGGACTCTGAACAGGGGAGGGAGCTCCAAGCTGCAAGGCAGATGCAGCTTGTGTCTCAAGGATCTGTAAGCCTGCTTGTATCATTTATCTTTGAGTTTATCTTTATCATTTATCATGAGTTTATCTTTCAAAACTCATGGCGATCAGGGGAGGTCCCGGATGACTGGAAAAAGGCAAATGTACTGCCCATCTTTAAAAAAGGGAAGAAGGAGGATCTGGGGAACTACAGGCCAGTCAGCCTCACCTCAGTCCCTGGAAAAATCAAGGAGCAGATCCTCAAGGAATCAATTCTAAAGCACTTAGAGGAGAGGAAAGTGATCAGGAACAGTCAGCATGGATTCACCAAGGGTAAGTCATGCCTGACTAACCTAATTGCCTTCTGTGATGGGTAACTGGCTCTGTGGAGGAGGGGAAAGCAGTGGATGTGTTATTCCTTGACTTTAGCGAAGCTTTTGATACGGTCTTCCACAGTATTCTTGCCAGCAAGTTAAAGAAGTATGGGCTAGATGAATGGACTATAAGGTGGATAGAAAGCTGGCTAGATTGTCGGGCTCAATGGGTAGTGATCAACGGCTCCATGTCTAGTTGGCAGCCGGTTTCAAGTGGAGTGCCCCAAGGGTCGGCCCTGGGGCTGGTTTTGTTCAATATCTTCATTAATGATCTGGAGGATGGCGTGGGCTGCACTCTCAGCAAGTTTGCAGATGACATTAAACTTGAAGGAGTGGTAGATACGCTGGAGGGTAGGGATAGGATACAGAGGGACCTAGACAAATTAGAGGACTGGGGCAAAAGAAACCTGATGAGGTTCAACAAGGACAAGTGCAAAGTCCTGCACTTAGTATGGAAGAATCCCATTCACTGTTACAGACTAGGGACTGAAGGGCTAGGAAGCAGTTCTGCAGAAAAGGACCTGGGGGTTACAGTGGATGAGAAGCTGAATATGCGTCAACAGTATGCCCTTGTTGCCAAGAAGGCTAATGGCATTTTGGGTTGTATAAGTAGGGGCATTTCCAGCAGATCGAGGGACGTGATCATTCCCCTCTATTCAGCACTGGTGAGGTCTCATTTGGAGTACTGTGTCCAGTTTTGGGCACCACACTACAAGAAGGATGTGGAAAAATTGGAAAGAGTCCAACGGAGCGCAACAAAAATGATTAGGGGGCTGGAGCACATGACTTATGAGGAGAGGCTGAGGGAACTGGGATTGTTTAGTATGCAGAAGAGAAGAATGAGGGGGGGATTTGATAGCTGCTTTGAACTACCTGAAAGAGGGTTCCAAAGAGGATGGATCTAGACTGTTCTCAGTGGTACCCAATGACAGAACAAAGAGTAATGGTCTCAAGCTGCAGTGGGGGAGGTTTAGGTTGTATATTAAGAAAAACTTTTTCACTCAGAGAGTGGTGAAACACTGGAATGGGTTCCCTAGGGAGGTGGTGGAATCTCTTTCCTTAGAGGTTTTTAAGGTCAGGCTTGACAAAGCCCTGGCTGGGATGATTTAGTTGGGAATTGGTCCTGCTTTGAGCAGGGGGTTGGACTAGATGACCTCCTGAGGTCCCTTCCAACCCTGATATTCTATGATTCTATGATCATCAGTCAGGATAAGATATTGTTGATTCAAATCCTATCTAGTATATTAGGCTTAGTTTGCGTTTTTGTTTATTTGCAGATAATCTGCTTTGGTCTGTTTGCTATCAGTTATAGTCACTTAAAATCCATCTTTCTGTAGTTAATAAACTTATTTTATGTTTTATCTTAACCAGTGTGTCTTTAAGTGAAGTATTTGGGAAAATCTCAGCTTGGTTAACACAGGCTCGTTGCATATCTTCCCCCCATCGAGGGGGAAACCAACTATACTGCGTTGTACAGATCCCTAGGTAGTACAAGATGGTATAATTCTGGGTTTATACTCCAGTAGAGGTGCAAGGCTGGGGAGCTGGAAGTTGGCCTGGGGGAGTCTCTTGTTTGTCCATGAGTGGCTTAGGTAAAGCATTCAGGTAACAGGTGTGTGGCGCCACCTGCTGTCTTGCTGGGTGAGAGCAGGGCCTGGTGAGGCTGGCTTAGTCACCAGCAAAGCAGTGTGAGAAAGGCCAGCCCAGCTGGATGGTTAAGGGGGCACAGTGCTTCCAACGGCTCCCAGGCTGCACCCCAGGGGTGACAACCCATCATACTCTCCTTTTTCCTTGTCTAATAAGACTCTGGCTTAGGTGGCAAAGACGGTGTGTTTCACAGCACTGCTGTAAGCCTGTGACCAAAAAGAGGTACTTAAAAGCATTGCCCTAAACAGCCCAATGCTGGTATGAGTTTGGCAGGTCTCAGAGTGGCTAATAAATCCGTGGGCCATGCCTTTGTTTATCCAGTGGCAAGGTTGCAAGTAGGACATCAACAACAAAGACAGAAGCTGCATTTTCTATCTTTGCTGTTCTTTTTCCTCCCACTCTTGTGTGGATGTGTCTTCCAGGAAACAGGATCAGACTTTAACAACAACAGCAAGAACAATGGCTCCAGTCCATTGCAGATAACTTCTCATGTCCCCCAAAAGGACAGTTATTACCATCTTTAATACAAACTAAAAGACTGCCAAACGGGGGGAAAAGAGGAGAATCCTTCTAAAAACTCTCTCCTGCTGGAGGAAAGGGGTACAAGGGATGTTGTTAAAATGAAAGCCTCCCTTAATACTTACCCTCCCAAATGCTTTAAGCTTTTTTCCTCCTTTTCTGTATCTTTAATAAAAAATAAAGCTTTTTAATGGCATGTTTGCCATGATGCTAAGCAGGCTGAGGTCTCTGTATACCAAACCCTGAACCTTTTCTAACACTGGTTAATGTTGGACAGCGACAAGGTCATGTTAACACCCTTATACAGTCCATCAAAATTCCATCAAATCCAGATCATCAGCTCGTATCAGTTGGCATTGCTTCACTGAAGTCAACTCTAGGTCTGAAGTCAATGGACCAACACTGATTCATAACTAAGGATATGCCCAACAAAAAAATTCCCCAAGCCGTTCTTCCTGGAGAGATGCTTATAGCTTTCTTAACACTTTCCTCCTTGGGTGAATTGTTCAAAGCTCCCACAATTAGTTTGAATCCCTGTCTGTCATACACGGACACATGTGGATTAGCTCGGCCACGTTCTCAAGAGCAGCATAATGCTGCTTTTGAAAGCATATCGCCAATTAAAGCTAATTAGGAAACGTGTTTTATCTTCCTGGGAAATAGTTCAACAAGAATGAAAAAGGTTTCATTTTTTAATCAAAAATTTTCTTCAGAATTTTTTAGGGTTTTATCTAAAAACCCCAAAACTGATTTTATTTTTTCAGGTTTTTTTTTGCAGGGAGGGGATTGATTTGTTGACTAAAGGGTGAAAAAATCATCAGAAATAGATATTAGCCACAGAAATTTCCATTTTGATTAAAAAAGCCATTTGCTTCAAAAAAATGTGTCAACCAATAAATGTTGACCAGCTCCATTGCCAATGCTTCGTCCCTTCCTAACTAATGGTGTTCGCACCCTCAGTCCGTTAATGCTTTAGAAATGGTAGGTTAATGCTTTGTTTCTTTTTAGGCAATATACTCACTAGTTCCTCCAACTCTCACATGGAGGTTCTCCATTGGATTGGCATCGCAGCATCTGCCCTGGGTTGTTTACAGTGAATATGGAATCAACATCATCTCAGCATGACAAACAAGTTCAGGATCTATTCGAGCTGTATCCTCCCCGTACTGTTCTATGGCTCTGAAACATGGACACTACGCTGCCCAGACTGGGCAAAGTTGGAGGCTTTCCATGCAAAATGCCAACATTATATATTGTGCATAAAGTGGATTTACTTAATTTGTAATGCAGATGTTTACAAACTATCGAGGCCATTGTCCGCAGATAACATCCTATGCTTTTCGGACATGTGAGAATGCCACAAACCATTCCGGCAAACGCTGTTCTCCGGGTGGCTTGTAACATCTGGGATAAAATTCCACCAGCTGAGGGGTGGAGGCAGCCCAGAGGCAGACTCCCTATTACATAGAATCATAGAAGATTAGGGTTGGAAAGGACCTCAGGAGGTCATCTAGTCCAACCCCCTGCTCAAAGCAGGACCAACACCAGCTAAATCATCCCAGGCAGGACTTTGTCAAGCCTGGTCTTAAAAACCTCTAAGGATCGAGATTCCACCAGCTCCCTAGGTAACCCATTCCAGTGCTTCCCCACCCTCCTAGTGGTAAACCTCAAGCACTTCAACTAGAGACCATTGCTCCTTGTTCTATCATCTGCCACCGCTGAGAACAGCCGAGCTCCATCCTCTTTGGAACCCCCCTTCAGGTAGTTGAAGGCTGCTATCAAACATGGGTTCATCAAGTCTGTTCTGATGTTGGACTCTCAGGCTGTCAAACCCTTGTGGCTGCACAGGAACGGACCAAATGGCGAATGACCGCTACGGCCGACCGTTCGGCTAAGCATTGAAGAAGATGATCATCTTCTCACTCCTGTTTGTGTCTGTCCAACCACATGGTTCCTAATCTGGATCAGCGTTCACATCACTGTCCCCATCAGTACCCAGCCCAGGCCAGGGAAGCTAATGATCCAACCAGCGGACAAAATTCGGTGATGAATCCTGATCATGCGCCACCTAAGGCACATTGCACATATGCTAAGAAGAAGTGTAGCTTCATTGGCCTCAGTGGAACTACCTCAGTTTACACCAGTTGAGGGAATGGCCATAAATTTATCTATGGGGCTTTAATCTCTCTCTGTCTGGACCCTTCTCTTCTGTCCAGACATTGACCCATGAACATTCCCCACACTGTCAAAAACCTGGATATGAGTAAATCTTCGGGACCATGAACTCTCTTCAGAGGAACCTCTGCCACAAGAAACATGTTCAGAGGGGCCTGAGCCGAGTAACAAAGCTCCATGCTTCGACTCCTACCCACCCCTGTGGCTCAGCCACCAAGCCGTGCACAGCCACTGGGCCAGCATGTACTACACTCACACACATCCAGTTCCTTTCATTCTGAAGGCTTCCGGAGCAGTTCCAAGAATGATGCACAATGATACTGTCCCTATGGAACACCATATCCACCAGTGAAATCCATCCATCTCATGGATGGAATTCAACTGCTTATTTTAATAACACGCAGCAACATTACAGAGCCGCTTAGGCCTGGAAGCGAAGGAGAATATGCAAAAGCTGCAGGAAGCTCTTGGGAAGCAGATTGTGATCATCCATGTTGGAATTAGGCTAGGATACCAGAGTTGACCCTCCCCTGCAATTCTTGTGAAAAGCCCCACGTATTCTCCTGGCTGAGTCTTGAGCTGCGACTCTCATGGCCCATAGCTAAGTGAGCCAGAAATCAAGATTCACTGGCCATGGCATCAATAGCCTTTTGTGAGCACAGTGATGCACCAGTTCCAGCCAGTGCCCTGCAGCATTAAATGCATGCCCAGAGCTGATCAACACACACAGGCAAGGTGTGAGAGGAACTGGCCATGGGTGACCCTTGCTAGAAA
Organism: Mauremys mutica; assembly: GCF_020497125.1. Lineage (NCBI taxonomy): Eukaryota > Metazoa > Chordata > Testudines > Geoemydidae > Mauremys > Mauremys mutica. The sequence goes on from NC_059076.1 coordinate 137,603,534, forward strand.
TCTGCTAAGAGTGACAGGAACAGCCATCAAGCAGTCCCGGTCCTAACGGGAATTTAAGGTTGTTTTTACATCTCTCCACCAGCCTAGCCTGTGTCACTAACCCGGTCACATCACCGCGGCATGCGTGATCAACCTAATCTTTCCTCAGAACTCATTTTCATCCCTTATCAGCCAGGGCTGAAAGGGCCATATTAAAAAGCAACTTTGCCTATATGTGCATGTGCACTCAGAAGATAAATGTAATCACTGGGACTGATTAACTAGTAAACTCATTTCCAGAATCTGCTAATTGTTCTTACAGAGGCGAGAGCATGCTGATGAATTAGCAATAGCTTACTGGAGCAGTCCCAGGTCCTGTCTGTAGGACTTAATTTCCCTGCTGTAGTAATGTGTTTACTAAGCCACAGATTTGACAGTCTTATCTTTGTTTCCTTGTTTATGGAAAAATATAACACAATGGGCCCCCCATGAAAAAATATTCATGGAGAGGGTCGTGCAGGAAAAGTTGTCTACCAGCATGAAGGATGGGTTCAGATATCACTGCTGACACCATGGCGTGTGGAATCACAGTCCATCTCAAACACGGGGCACGTATTAAATAAAACAGCTACGATGATAGACACACAGGCTTCCACACAGCCTGAGTGCCAGCTTTGTTTCCTCTGTTCACCGAGGCCGCACCCTGCCTGGAATTCTGTAGAGCACACAGAGACATCCCGGGGTTGAATGACATGCTGCAGATACCATTACAGGTATGAACCCTGCAGTTTGAAGCATGAGAAGGAAGCAAAGTTGCCACCACCATTTATTAGTGAACTGGAGGAAGAGACAGCATGAGCCAAGGTTTGTTTCCCACCAACCCAGTGTGAACATTTTGGTCATTTTGGTAAAATTCATGTACGTTTGGGGATGGGGGGAATGAAGTGACGTTATCCTGATTGAGTGACAACAGAACCATGCTTTACAGGCTCTGGGTGAGGGGGGTCACTAGAACTAAGGCCTCCGTCTTGCACTACTAGGTAGTGGAGCTTGGACACACGCTAGAAAGAGGGGGGAAAGAGGTTTTACCTTCCAGCAAGAAGGATTTCCCAGGTAGCAGAGACGGCTCAAGGCTCCCACATGCCCTCAGTCCCTCTCCACTGAACACTTTGGGTATGTCTGCCCTTTGTGCTAGCGTGTTAAAAATAAGAGCATTATAATATATATGGAGATATACCTATCTCATAGAGCTGGAAGGTCATTAAGTCCAGCCCCCTGCCTTCACTAGCAGGACCAAGTACTGATTTTGCCCCAGATCCCTAAGTAGCCTCCTCAAGGACTGAACTCACAACCCTGAGTTTAGCAGGCCAATGCTCAAATGACTGAGGTATCCCTCCCACAAGGGGCTAGCTGTCCTGGGTATGAGGCTGTCCGAGGCTGCAGCTAGCCCCTCCCACAGCTCACACCTTTCAGCTCTGGCAGGGTGAGCGCGTGTATGTCTCCTCATGCTGGGAATTTCACCATCTAGCGCCAGTGCAGACACACCCCTTGCCAGGAGGGGGCAGCAGCAAGGGAGCTCTTCACTGAAGCAGCAGGAGAGCTGAGTGAACTCTGCCGAGCCGCCCACGCCCGGCACTAATAAAGTGGAAACCACGGTAGCTGGTGAAGCCTCAGGGGTGAAACCAGCAGCACTGCCCCCTAGAGGACGGAGCTGGACCTGCCCAAGCGCACTGCTGGACTCTCGGCCTTCACTATCCGCTGATGACACACCGCAAGTGGGGACGGGGAAGTGATGTGTTAACGGGACGGTTGTTTGGCCGACATTCACACCAGCTCGTGGGGAACTGAGGGAAAAGGACACGGTCGAAGACACCATGGGGCGGGCGTTGGAATGAATAGCTATATAAATACATCGCTGATTTAGTGCTACTGTGTTCCTCCACGTTCCTGTGTTCCCTTCGTGAAGTTTCCCTTGTTTCTCACACACACTCAGTGCTTGCGAGAGGGGTGGGATGGCCTGTTGAGGGTCCCCAGGGAAGGGATTTAGTTTTTCCCACGTTTATGACCGGGGGCTCCCGATGGTAGGGTTTGTTAGTTTTAAGAGGACTCCCCTAAATATTTGAACCTGGTCCATTTTGCCACTGACAACCCTTGGCAGAAGGCGGGCGCAGGACAGGCAGACACGCTTGGGTACTGGTATTATTTGCCATGTAGCACTAGGGGTGGGCATCATGCTAGACAGATCACTTAAAAATGGCGGGGCTGTAGTGTAGTGGACTCGCCACTGGCCTGCCCCCTTGTGGATGGGTGTGGAATTGCAGGGTCTTTTCCTCTAGCACACCTACAGACAGCCACTCCGGCCTGCCTTTTCTCATGTTTCAGCCTTCTTTAAAGTCTTATCCCTTCCAGGGTAGCCAAAAGTCCAGCAAACAATAGTCCCACACCTTCAAGCCAAGTCTTTGGCCCAAGTCACAGTTCACACATCCTTCCACCTGTGGTCTCTGAGGTCTTCACACCACCTTTTTCCAGTGGACAGTAGGGGAACCCAGGCCTTCCCTCTCCTCTGCATTCCAGCCCAGGGGCCCTGTAGTGAGCTGTAGTGATTCTGACCCCCAGCTTCCTCCATGGGGTTCTGCCTCCCTCAGCCAATCCACAGACCCTTCCTAGGCTCACTGCATTCCTCAGGTGCCCTGAGACCTCACGCTATATCCTTCTTTCAGGGCCGAGCTCACAGGATTCCCCCTGGAACTCTCGAACAAATTCCAAACCAAAAGGGCAGCTTTAAACCGCTTCCGCCCTTCCAGGGCTTCAATGTCTTCACCAGTCAGCCCTGACGTTCTGCCCCTCAGCTGAACGCTGACACCCAGGACTACCTCCTTGGAGTCCTGCCTCTCTTTTGAGGCACCTGTCTCCCCTGGGCAGCTAACTCTCCTCCTGGGACTTTTCTCAATTCTCTCTCCTGACTTCAGTCAGACCATTCCCCAAGCAGGAACTCCCAACCTCCTCTGTCCTGGGTGTCTCTAACCGAGATCTCAGTTCTTTTAAGGAAACCTGACAGCTTTCCAGGTGGACCTGCTAACTGCTTGGGAACATGCTGTAGGGGACAATCCCACAGTGGATGGGGATGGACCGTAGGGGTTAATAACCCATCTCCCCTTTTCTATACTATAGGTTTGTGAAAGGAGGAAGCAGGACAGAGAGGAACCTGGTTTGTGGATCTTGGGCTGCTCCTGAATTCAACGCCAGTACTAGGCCCGGTCAGACCTCGCACACAGACCACCCAATACTGACCTAGGAAGCCAGGGATTGAACTCAGATCAACACAACTTCAGACTGGGCTGGCCTTGGTTCCTAGCTTCTATCATAAAGCTGCGGCGTGGTAGTGAATCTGTCTCTTGCAATGGGCTAGGATAAGACCTGTTCTTTGTCACAGCTCAGCTTCCATCCAAGGCTGAACGGTCCCTGAGCACCTCCCTAGTGGTTAATATAGGTCAAAGTCCCACTGGTTTTCCCCCTCTGCAAATCCCACTAGCCAATGGAGTTCCAGGAGGAGAATGTTGCAGGACGGGGAGTTTCTCCTGCCGAGATCCCGTTGGTTTCCGATCCTGGCATTGTCGTCAATCAGCACCGCACGTTGTGCTCCGCTCACGGAGCACTTGATGGTCAAAGCCGCGGAAGTGTTCATAGCACGCTGCATCCTGACATCAAAACACTATGCAGGGCCTGGTTCAAAACCCTGACACCCTCCCTCTTAGATCAGTGACAGCCAGCGGTAATTCCTGGAACGCTGTCGGAGCTCCAAGGACCGACTGACAGTGCCATTCAAAAGCCTGGCTCTGATGTCCCTCTTATGGGTGTCTATCAGCCACAGTCCATGTGGTTACTCTGGATTTATATCGGGGTAACTGACAGATGCCTCAGCCCATTGGCTCCAATGAACCCTGGAGGGCTGGCAATGCCTAGCACCTCGCAGGATCAAGTCACACCCAGAAGCCTGCTGGGCTAGAGCCAGTCAGAGGAGGGGAAAGCAGTGCTCAAACAACTGGCCTGTTTACTGAGACTGTAAGATCTTTAGGCCGGGTCTGTCCCCCTATGTACAGGGCCTAGCACAATAAAAACCCGTGCGGCCAGAGTTAAGACAATCCCTGCCCCTGAAGAGCTGACAGTCAATCAGCCCCTGAGTCCCCTTCCCCAGGAACAGGCTAGCGCTTTGCGTTAGTTGCCTTTTCCGTTCTGGTCCATGTTTCTTGAAGCGTGATTGTGTGATGGACGCACCGGCCCACTTAAGGAGCTACAGTGGAACCTCTGAGCAGCCCCGGAGGTTCTGCACCATCTCTGGCTGTTTTGCCGGCCAGCATTGGGGGTCTGGCCAGGACATCTGCTTGCCAGGTTATGCCAGGTGTGAATCTGTCCACAGATCTCTGTGCTCTTCAGAAAAGTATCCAGTATACGTGGAGATGTTTTGACCCATCTGGATTGCTTGGCCATAAATAAAATAATCATTAACCGTAATGTAATAGGAATAGAATTGAAGAGTGCTGAATACCAGCCATTTGTTCAAAATGTCTTGTCTCCTGCATCAGGTGTGTGTGCGCGCACGCACATGCACACACCTACCTTAGCCTCATTTCCTCCACTCAGAGATCAGTGATGGGCAAACCTTAGAAAAATCTGGAGGATGGGTCTTTAAGTGCACCCAAAAGATTAGAAACCATTCGAACCTACGGGCTGATGGGAGAGGTTGTGCAAACAGACTCATTTGCTGAGGTTCTATTTTAAGGATTCCAGCTGAGCTCAGGATATTTCTGTCATTTCATTTCGCTCCTTCTACTGCGGATCCTGGCAGGACTCAAGGGAGCACAGAGATGCATGAAACTGGAGATGGGGCTGGAAAGAGCCAACCAGGTTTTTTCTAACCTCAGGAGGTTACTCACTGGCTCAAATTTGATCGGTGTGTTGGCTGGAGCTCTGAGTCAGTTCTTGAATCTAGCTGTAGCATGCTACTAAACTCTGTGCTATGTCCCCTTCTAATGTCTGGCCCAAAAGAAGATCACAGCCTATCATTACTAATAGCAGCGTGTCTTTAGGTCAAGTGGTAGAAGTCCCAGGCATGGGGATGATGATATTGAAATAGTCACAAAGTCTGTGTGCAGATGCAAAGTTCAGGGGCATTTGGATTGTGGCTCAGCCTGGTCCCATTCATAAAGCTGAACTCTGACCCAGATTTGCATGTATCAGAGGGGTAGCCGTGTTAGTCTGGATCTGTAAAAGCAGCAAAGAGTCCTGTGGCACCTCATAGACTAACAGACGTATTGGAGCATGAACTTTCGTGGGTGAATACCCACTTCGTCAGATGCATGTTGGAGATGTTCCTATCTGGGGGTTTGGTCCAGGTCCTTCCCTTTTGTGTCCCAGGCAGTTCAGGCATCTCAAAATAGAATTGAACATTGCTGTCTGGGTTCCCTTGGGAGTTGTTTTCATCCACTTGCTTTTTCCAAAGGACTGGAGTATTTGTGCTAGAAAATCCTCTTTCTCCATTAAATGCCTCCCCCATGCAGCAAACAAAATCTATTTGTTTACCGGTCTTATTTTAGACCTGAGTATTAAACCAATATTGCTCTCTTGGTGAGGGTTTTTTTCCCCGTCAATGGCGAAATTGCATGTGAATTCTGAATTTTCCAGTTAATTGAACAAGCTTAAGCACCCAGCAATACAACAAGCCCCGATACCGTACATATGCTTTATTCTGCCGTTCCTCAGGGGCATGTATTAAAATAGTCAGAAGGAAAAAAAAGAAAGACACTTGCAGTTTCTCTTAGAGTTGCCTCCTCTGTAATCCTGTTTAATCACCAGCATCCTCTGCTGTTCTACATTTTAGGGGGTTACCAATCAAAACCACAGAAGCAACACTGGGATACAATTGAGCTGGCCAGAGAATGGGATTCCTGTTCTGCAGGAAATTCCAAAATATTAACCCAAAAACTCATTTGGAAATGGAACAAAAATGAAAATTCCCATGGAAAGGGGAACCCCCAAATTTGCTTTAGAAAAGTGGGAGTTCTGGGAGCCCTGATTCTGGGACAGTCCTGCCCCAGCGGTGGAGAACCTGGGAGCCCAGGTTGCTGAGGAGCTGTGGAGTCGGGGAACCCAGATCCGCCAGGCAAGATGGCAAGGGTGCAGGAGCTAGACAGATGAACTGGCGGGAAAGCAGGCCAGGTTCCAACAGAATCATAGAAATGAAGGGTTGGAAGAGATCACAAGAGGTCATCAAGTCCACCCCTCTGCACTGAGGCAGGACCAAGTAAACACAGACCATCCCTGCCAGGTGTTTGTCCAATGGTGGGGATTCCACAGTCTGACTTAGTAACCTGCCCCAGAGCTTAACTAGCCTTAGATATTAGGAAACATTTTCTAACTCTAACTTAAATTTCTCTTGAAGCAGATTAAGCCCATTGTTTTACCTTCAGTGGACATAGCGAACAGTTGGTCACCATCTTCTTCATAATTGCCCATGACGTATTTGAAGACTTATCAGATCCACTCTCAGTCATCTATTCTCAAGACTAAACTTACCCAGTTTTTTTTAAATCTTTCCTTATAGAACAGGTTCTCTAAATCTTGTATCATGTGTGTTGCTCTCCTCTGGACTCTCTTCAGTTTGTTCACATCCTTCCTCAAGCATGGAGCCTTAGCTGGGGCCTCAGCAGTGCTGAGTAAAGTGGGACCCTTCCCTCCCATGTCTTACATACAACACTCTGTTCATACACCCCAGACTTACATTAGCCTTTTTCACAACTGCATCACATTGTTGACTCACATCCAATCTCTGATCCATTATAAGCCCCAGATCCTCTTCAGCAATACTACCGCCTAGCCAGTTATTCCCCATTTTGCAGTTCATTTGATTTTTAACTTCCAAAGTGAAGTACTTTGAGTGAAAACAACGAGGAGTACTTGTGGCACCTTAGAGACTAACACATTTATTTGGGCATAAGCTTTCATGAGCTAGAACCCACTTCAGCACATGCATGGAGTGGAAAAAAACAGTAGGCAGGTATATATGCACAGTACATGAAAAGATGGGAGTTGCCTTACCAAGTGAGGGGTCAGTGCTAATGAGACAATTCAATTAAAGTGGAAGTGGGCTATTCTCAACAGTAGAATACCAAGGGAGGAAAAATCATGATCCCTCACTCTCACAGACCTTGGGAAACCGGCCAGTCCTCACTTACAGACAGCCCCGCAACCTGAAGCAAATACTCACCAGCAATTACACACCACACAACAAAAACACTAACGCAGGAACCAGTCCCTGCAACAAACCCCGTTACCAACTCTGTCCACCTATCTATTCAAGGCACACCACATCAGCCACACTATCAGGGGCTCGTTCACCTGCACATCTACCCATGTGATATATGCCATCATGTGCCAGCAATGCCCCTCTGCCATGTACATTGGCCAAACCGGACAGTCTCTACGCAAAAGAATAAATGGACACAAATCATATGTGAAGAATTATAACATTCAAAAACCAGTCAGAGAACACCTCAGTCTCCCTGGACACTCAATAACAGACCTAAAAGTGGGAATTCTTCAGCAATAAAAACTTCAAAGGTAATAATTGGAGATATACCAATCTCCTAGAACTGGAAGGGACCTTGAAAGGTCATTGAGTCCAGCCCCCTGCCTTCACTAGCAGGACCAATTTTTGCCCCAGATCCCTAAGTGGCCTCCTCAAGGATTGAACTCACAACCCTGGGTTTAGTAGGCCAATGCTCAAACCACTGAGCTATCCCTCCCCCCTTCAAAACCAGACTCCAAAGAGAACTGCAAGACTGGAATAATTTGCAAACTGGACACCATCAGATTAGGCCTGAATAAAGACTGGGAGTGGCTGGGTCACTACAAAAACTAATTCCCCCCTCCTGTTACTCACACCTTCTTGTCAGTTGTTTGAAATGGGCCACCCTGTTTACACTGGCCTCATTACCACTACAAAAGTGATTTTTCCTCCCTTGTCATCGGGTGGCCGCTGGTTTTTGTATTGTCTGAAAGGGTAAAATAACACTGACTTTATTCAATGCTTCCACGTGATTCATGACTTTATAGACCTCTATCATATCCCCCTTGGTCATCACTTTTCTAACTGAACAGCCCTAATCTCTTCTAGTTTCTCCTCATACGGAAGCTGTTTGTATCCTTGATTATCATTGTTGCCCTTCTCTAAAACTTTTCCAGTTCCACTATATCTTTTCTTGAGATGGGGCAACCCCATCTGCACGCAAGATGCAGGCGTGCCATGGATTTATACAGAGGCAATAGGACATTTTCTGTCTTATTTTCTATGCCTTTCCTGACAGTTCCTAACATAGTGCTAGCCTTTTTGACAGCTGCTGTATGTTAAATGGAAGCTTTCAGAGAACTATCCACAGAGACTCCCAGATATCTTTCTTGGGTAGTAACAGCTAATTTAGAACCCATCACTGTCTATGTAGAATTAGGATTATTTTTTCCAGTGTGCATTACTTTGCACTTATCAATGTTGAATTTCATCCTCCATTTTGTTGCCCAGTCACCCAGTTTTGTGAGATCCCTTTCAAACTCCTTGCAGTCAGCTTTGAAATTACCTAACTTGAATAATTTTGTATCGTCTGCAAACTTTGCCACTTCATTCTTCACCCTCTTTTCCAAATCATTAATGACTATGCTGAACAGCACAGGTCCCAGTACAGATCCTTGGGGGACCCCGCTGTTCTCTTCATTGTGAAAACTGACCATTTATTCCTACCCTTTGTTTTCTATCTTTCAACCAGTTACTGATCCATGAAAAGATCTCCCCTCTTATCCCATGGCTAGTTGGTTTCTGTAAGAGTCTTCATGAGGGAGCTTGACAAAGGCTTTCTGAAAATCCAACTATGCTATATCAACTGGGTATAGCATGCTTGCTGACCCCTCAAAGAATGAGTGAAGCACAATTTCCTCTTACAAAAGCCATGTTGGCTCTTCCCCAACAGATCGTTTTTATGTAGGTGTCTGATAAGTGTGATATTTCTCTTCTTCACTATAGTTTCTACCACTTTGCCTGGTACAGAAGTTAGGTTTACTGGCCTGTAATTGCATTAGCTACCTTCCGGTCACCTGATACAGAGGCTGATTTCACTGATAGGTTACATCCTACAGTTAGTAGTTCTGCAGTTTCATATTTGCGTTCCCACAGAACTCTTGGGTGATACCATCTGGTCCTAGTGACTTATTCCTGTTTAATTTACCAATTTGTTCCAAAACCTTTTCTCTTCATATCAGTTTGGGACAGCACTTCAGATTTGTTGCCGAAAAAGAATAGCTCTGATATGGGTCTTTCTCCCCCACCTCACCGTCCCCATCCTCTGCAGTGAAAATCAATGCAGAGAACTCAGTTAGCATCTCTGCAATGTCCTTGTCTTTCTTGAGTGCACCTGTAATACCTTTGTCATCTAGTGGCCCTTCATCTGTTTGGCATACTTCCTGCTTCTGATCTGCTTTATTTTTTTTTTAAATGTACTGCTAGTTTTAGCATCTTTAGCAAAAAGTTGCTTCTCAAATTCTTTCTCAGCCTGCCTTCTTATACGTTTATATTTCACTTGCTGGAGTTGGCTGTTTCCTATTTTCCTTAGTAGGATTTCACATCCAAAGTGTAAAGGATGCCTTTTTACTCCATGCTGGCATGCTGTTGGTCCTCCTGCTGTCTTTTTTGATTTGGGATATACATTTAGTCTGAGCCTCTACGATGGTGTTATTATGTGGTCTCCATGCTGCGTGCAGGCATTTTACCCTTATGAATGTTCTTTTTAATTTCCGGCTCATTGACTTCAGTGGAGCTAATCCTGGGGTAAGGGTACTATTCAAGACGAGTCTGTGTATCCGATTACGGCCCATGGAAATTGGAGTCTCATGCAGTCCATCCCTGACTCTCCTCCAAGAACTAGATAGACAGACACCAGGATTGCATTTACATAAAACAGTCAGGTCAAGCATGTTAGTCAGAGCATCTTAACCCTTGACTAGCTAAAGGAAGGGCATTGTGCAAGGCCATGAGGAACCAGGGACTCCTTGCCAATGGGTGTAGTCTACAAATACATGGCCGACATCTTCTGACTTGCCACAGTGGCAAAGGAGGGAGTCACGAAGGCCCCACTTATAGTCATTAGCGGCACATTGGGCCACTCCACACCTAAAGCGATTGAGATTTACCCCAAGGGCTGGACTGTTGGGTCGGTCACAAGACAGGCTGTTTGACGCTTGCTCCTGCCACCTCCTACACAAACTGGAGGTGATATCAAGGCTCCATAGGGGAATTGTCCAAATGAGGAGACCTGAGCTAAGATGGTCGCTGGGTAGATGAAACACATCTCTAAAGAGGGGTAGGTGTGTATGTCTTGCACCTTAGGGAGCAAATTCTGCAGGATGCCGTGTCACCTAATGCCAGGAGGGGCGATGGTGGACAGGACCGGCAGCCAGGCCAGGTCGGTTGGTGTCACAGTACCTGTTATCACATGCATGGTTTCATTCAGCGGAGTGTCTAGTAGTCCTGTGTGAGAAGAGCTGAGCTACCTCACGCAGCAATACTCTACTACAGAAGGCAAGACCAGTGTTTCGAGGTATGTTCACACTACGATAAGAAACTTGCTGCATTGAGACTCACAGCCTCCCTTGTCATGGGGTCTCAGCAACCCAAACTCAAACATCTACACGGCAATTTTATAGCCCTGCAGCCCAAGCCCTGCGAGGCCAAGTCAGCTGACCAGGGCCAACTGCAGCCATGCCACGGGTCTTTCCTTGCAGTGTAACGTAACATTAGTCTCTGCACATTGTCTCCCCAGGTGGAACTAGGTGGTTTGCTGATCAGGTTCTTCTTGTCTTTATTTTCAGCAAGGTCTTGGTAAGGTGGTTCCTTAGTTATGACCCAGGGTAACACCCAGCATGTCCATCCAGGCAGATGTTGAGCTATTTGTTGGCCTTTGTTTGGTATGGATGGGAGCAGCTGGAAACTATCTTTTTGGTACTAGGTTTAAGTTTCCATCTTTCACAACAGTGGGCCATCTCTCAGGACTTCTTCTAGGTGACTGAAATCCTGATCCTGTACTGCCAGACAAATGTCATTTAGATCCTGGTTGGCATGGACTCCCAAGCGATCTCCTCCATGGTTATTCCATGCAGCACATTTTTCAGAGGTTTTTCCAGTCTAGTGGCAGGTTTCAAGGACCATACAATGGTGTTTCTATGCCTCTGGGGAGACTAATCCACACCCCAAAACATTTCACCACTAGCAAATGCATCCTCATACTCAACCTATGTTTTCTATTTCTTGGTTTCAACCTGCTGCCCCTCGGGGGTCACCCTAAACCAGCCCTCTCCCTCTTATGGATTCATACCTTTCGGACACTAGCAGGTGGTTAGTTACCTTATCCCTCTTTAACCCAACTCTGCAGTGTCTACTCTGTTCATGTCTCCAAATCTCTGAAATTCCTCCCAATTTTTCCCTCCCTTGAAGGGGTTAAAAAAATGAATACCAAAACCACCCAAGCTGCTCCCAGAAAGGGTTTCCAAGTGGACCCGGATGCTGTTGCCAGATCACATTTGCATCCCATTGTTCCTGTCCATGTGGCGGATGATTCTTTAGTCACAAAGCATTTACTTTCTCTGCCGGGACTGTCATCCAGCGTTTACTCCGGTGCTGCAGAAAAATAGGATGCCAGCCAGGCAGGTTAGCCGAGGTGGGCAAATGCAGAAACAACTCATTTCCTGCCTGGCATCGGGTGTCATAAATTTATTAACACCCAGACAAGCCTGACACCTCAGTGACAGAATATAATTTCCTTAACCAAATGCCTTAACAGCCCTTGACACAAAAAATTAGGCTAAATTACATTGTTTTAAAGGAGCAGATGGGGAATGCTAAACATTTACCCAGGGAAACAGGCCACTTATATTACCATGCTTCATTACGGCTGCCAGCCAACAGCGCTGGAGACCTAATGGCTTCCATTAGCGAGCCGAAGCCGCAGGTAAAGAACCATCCCTGGGTACTGTGCTGCACTAAAGAAACAAACAGCTTAACCCCTCAGTTAACAGAGCAGATGCGGGGGTCAGGCATTATAGCGAGGTGCTATTGATCTTTAATAACCGATCAATAGCTGTGAGACAGCTACCTGACAAATGGGTGTTACAGAGGCTATAGGTGGTTATAAGCAACCTATTGACCAGCTGGACTCTGTAACAATCCGTAACAACCAACTAGCCATTTGTTAAAACACCCGGTAAGCATCATTATCCTTTTATAAACTACACCTGTACCCCGATATAACTCTGTCCTCGAGAGCCAAAAAATCTTACTGCATTATAGGTGAAACCGTGTTATATCGAACGTGCTTTGATCCGTGGAGGTGTGCAGCCCCCGCCCCTCCAGAGCACTGCTTTACGACATTATATCTGAATTCGTGTTTATCGGGTCGCGTTATATCGGGGTAGAAGTGTATTTGTACATGGAATCTTAACCTAAAGTGTGAGTTACCTCCCATACAGAGAATTAGGCAGTGTCTACTGGCTCGGACTGGGGCATTCTGCCAGAAAGGGAGAAAGGATCAGCGTCCCAGCCTCAGGATAAGTGTGCTCCAGTAATAGGTCCCTGAACGAGCGCTCAGAAGCCCTGGGGGGGTCTCATCCCTGCTCTGCTGGGTGAAAGTCCCTTCACTGCTCTGTCATTCAGTTTCTCTGCCTGTAAAAGAGGGACCATGATGCTTCCTTTGTAAAGTGTTTTGCGATGCCTAGGGGACACGTGCTATAGAGGAACTAGGTACTATTAGTTTAATCCTGCAGGTTCCATAGAGTCTCTATGGATAGAAATTTCATGCTCTAGTAAAAATATAACAGTAGGGTTCTATTATCGACCACCTGACCAGGACAGTAATAGTGATGATGAAATGCTAAGGGAAATTAGAGAGGCTATCAAAATTAAGAACCCAATAATAGTGGGGGATTTCAATTATCCCCATATTGACTGGGAACATTTCACTTCAGGACGAAATGCAGAGATAAAATTTCTCGATACTTTAAATGACTGCTTCATGGAGCAGCTGGTACGGGAACCCACAAGGGGAGAGGCGACTCTAGATTTAATCCTGAGTGGAGCGCAGGAGCTGGTCCAAGAGGTAACTATAGCAGGACCGCTTGGAAATAGTGACCATAATACAATAGCATTCAACATCCCTGTGGTGGGAAGAACATCTCAACTGCCCAACACTGTGGCCTTTAATTTCAAAAGGGGGAACTATACAAAAATGAGGGGGTTAGTTAGACAAAAGTTAAAAGGTACAGTGACTAAAGTGAAATCCCTGCAAGTTGCGTGGGCCCTTTTTAAAGACACCATAATAGAGGCCCAACTTCAATGTATACCCCAAATTAAGAAAAACAGTAAAAGAACTAAAAAAGAGCCACCGTGGCTTAACAACCATGTAAAAGAAGCAGTGAGAGATAAAAAGACTTCCTTTAAAAAGTGGAAGTCAAATCCTAGTGAGGCAAATAGAAAGGAGCACAAACACTGCCAACTTAAGTGCAAGAGTGTAATAAGAAAAGCCAAAGAGGAATTTGAAGAACGGCTAGCCAAAAACTCCAAAGGTAATAACAAAATGTTTTTTAAGTACATCAGAAGCAGGAAGCCTGCTAAACAACCAGTGGGGCCCCTTGACGATGAAAATACAAAAGGAGCGCTTAAAGATGATAAAGTCATTGCGGAGAAACTAAATGGATTCTTTGCTTCAGTCTTCACGGCTGAGGATGTTAGGGAGATTCCCAAACCTGAGCTGGCTTTTGTAGGTGACAAATCTGAGGAACTGTCACAGATTGAAGTATCACTAGAGGAGGTTTTGGAATTAATTGATAAACTCAACATTAACAAGTCACCGGGACCAGATGGCATTCACCCAAGAGTTCTGAAAGAACTCAAATGTGAAGTTGCGGAACTATTAACTAAGGTTTGTAACCTGTCCTTTAAATTGGCTTCGGTACCCAATGACTGGAAGTTAGCTAATGTAACGCCAATATTTTAAAAGGGCTCTAGGGGTGATCCCAGCAATTACAGACCGGTAAGTCTAACATCGGTACCGGGCAAATTAGTTGAAACAATAGTAAAGAATAAAATTGTCAGACACATAGAAAAACATAAACTCTTGAGCAATAGTCAACATGGTTTCTGTAAAGGGAAATCGTGTCTTACTAATCTATTAGAGTTCTTTGAAGGGGTCAACAAACATGTGGACAAGGGGGATCCGGTGGACATAGTGTACTTAGATTTCCAGAAAGCCTTTGACAAGGTCCCTCACCAAAGGCTCTTACGTAAATTAAGCTGTCATGGGATAAAAGGAAAGGTCCTTTCATGGATTGAGAACTGGTTAAAGGACAGGGAACAAAGGGTAGGAATTAATGGTAAATTCTCAGAATGGAGAGGGGTAACTAGTGGTGTTCCCCAAGGGTCAGTCCTAGGACCAATCCTATTCAATTTATTCATAAATGATCTGGAGAAAGGGGTAAACAGTGAGGTGGCAAAGTTTGCAGATGATACTAAACTACTCAAGATAGTTAAGACCAAAGCAGATTGTGAAGAACTTCAAAAAGATCTCACAAAACTAAGTGATTGGGCAACAAAATGGCAAATGAAATTTAATGTGGATAAATGTAAAGTAATGCACATTGGAAAAAATAACCCCAACTATACATACAACATGATGGGGGCTAATTTAGCTACAACAAGTCAGGAAAAAGATCTTGGAGTTATCGTGGATAGTTCTCTGAAGATGTCCACGCAGTGTGCGGAGGCGGTCAAAAAAGGAAATAGGATGTTAGGAATCATTAAAAAGGGAATAGAGAATAAGACTGAGAATATATTATTGCCCTTATATAAATCCATGGTACGCCCACATCTCGAATACTGTGTACAGATGTGGTCTCCTCACCTCAAAAAAGATATTCTAGCACTAGAAAAGGTTCAGAAAAGAGCAACTAAAATGATTAGGGGTTTAGAGAGGGTCCCATATGAGGAAAGATTAAAGAGGTTAGGACTCTTCAGTTTGGAAAAGAGAAGACTAAGGGGGGACATGATAGAGGTATATAAAATCATGAGTGATGTTGAGAAAGTGGATAAGGAAAAGTTATTTACTTATTCCCATAATACAAGAACTAGGGGTCACCAAATGAAATTAATAGGCAGCAGGTTTAAAACAAATAAAAGGAAGTTCTTCTTCACGCAGCGCACAGTCAACTTGTGGAACTCCTTACCTGAGGAGGTTGTGAAGGCTAGGACTATAACAATGTTTAAAAGGGGACTGGATAAATTCATGGTGGCTAAGTCCATAAATGGCTATTAGCCAGGATGGGTAAGAATGGTGTCCCTAGCCTCTGTTCGTCAGAGGATGGAGATGGATGGCAGGAGAGAGATCACTTGATCATTGCCTGTTAGGTTCACTCCCTCAGGGGCACCTGGCATTGGCCACTGTCGGTAGACAGATACTGGGCTAGATGGACCTTTGGTCTGACCCGGTACGGCCTTTCTTATGTTCTTATGTTAATCAGTTCAGCAGACCAGACATTATGATTCTTGGGTTCTCTTCTGAAACTCAGTCCCCAACTTGCTGTGTGAACAAGTCACTCGACCTCCCCTGGAAAAGGAAGGCCATGATATGTCTCTCGGATGGGTGTAGTAGGGTCTTATTAAGCTTTGTAAATGTAAGCAGGGTGTGAATGAGCTCTCCGCTGACATCTAGTGATTCACTGGGGGGGGAAGTCTTTGGGGGCAGATCGTGTTTGCATAGACACACCTACGCCACCGAGGTGTGCAGCAGATGTAGCTGCTTTGCCAAAACGATCCATTTTGGCTGGTTTGGGGTTATGAATCACTCTGGTCTTTAAACATAGAGGTAATGAAATGTTGTTATTCTCAGTGTACGAGTAAAGGGCAGCAGAACTGGTTTGACTGAGGAGGTCACCCTAAATGGACCCTCACTTGCTAAGCAGGGTGTAGGGATGCCAAATCCCTGTGAAGAGAAGAGTTGGGGGGAGGGATGGGTGTTCCTATGTGGTGGTGTGAAGTCTGCCTAAAGTGTCCTAGACAGTTGATTGGTCTCTTTTTAGCATTTAATAACAGAGCTGATTAGCCTCCATTGAAAGTCCTTGTTTCTGGTTGGTGAGTCCTAGAGGAGATATCACTGCTGAGCCTTAGTCCTCATGTGGGCGCAGAGAACTCTGAGATTGCACTGGCTGTGAGGTTCCCCACTACCGGCTGAAATCACTAAGAGACGAGTTAAGCGGTGGAACCTCAGAACATGACATTGTGGGAGCAGAAAGAGGTGGCTAGCAGTGGCCAGGGGTGGCCAGTGATGGCAGAGAAGCAGCGGCAGCTGTGAGCCAGCTGCAGAGGCAGCAGCAGAGGCAGGGGTAGGAGGTGGACCCCATAAACACCACTCTGAACTCTGGGTCTTTGCTAGCCAAGAAGAACCAACTGTGAGTGGGGTGCAGCAGAGGAAAAGGGGAGTGATGTGTCACGGGGATATTTGTTCATCAGTCTTTCCCACGGCAAGGCAAAGGACACTGCCCAGTGCACTGTGGGATCAGGTTTGCTTGTGATCACATGCTCGTGAACATGGTGGTGGTATTTTCCCAAATTAAGGCTGGGTTCCCTTTCCCTTCCAATGAAAGTTCTCTTTTGCTATACACGGACTCAGTGCTTGTGAAAGGGGTGGTGTGAAAATTTCCCAGATTACTGGCAGGGGCTCAAGCCAGTTCTGTTTTGTATTATTAAGAGGAGCCCCTAGATATTGAACCCGGCCCTTGTTGCCACCTGGCAGAAGGGTGACCTAAAGCGCTCTGAGGTCTTCAGTTGAAAGGTGTTAAAGAAATGCCCAAAATGCAGGGAGCCCGTGTAACAAAATGGAGGAACGAGAACTACTGGTGCAGGAAGTGAAACCAGATATTATGGGGCTAAGAGAAACATGGTGGGATAGTCATCATGACTGGAGTACAGGGATTGAAGGGTCTGTGCTGTTCAGGAAAGACAGAAATAAAGGTGAAGGTGGTGGGGTAGCACTGAATATTTATGAGGAGGTAGATTGTAAAGAAATTAGAAGTGCTGGAGTGGATAAAATCGAACCTGTCTGGGTCAAAATCACTTTGGGGAAGAAACCTAACAGGCTCCACTGGGTTAGTGCTTGGAATATGCTACAAACCCCCAGGATCTGATCTGGATATGGACAGATCTCTAATATTTTAATGCAATAAATACTACTTGGAATTGTGTGATTATGGGATTATCTGTTTTTCCAGCTATAGACTGAAGGACAAGGGCTACAAATAATGGTAGGACCCAGATATTGCCAGATGTGACAGCTGACAGATTTCTTCTCCAAACAGTTGCTGAACCAACAAGAGGTCAACCGTTGTAGATTGAGTATTGTAAGTAGCAAGGACTTCATAGAAGAACTGGCTGTAGGGGCCAACCTTGGTTTGAGTGATCATGAGCTAATTCAGTTTAAACTCAATGGAAGGCTTAACAAAAAATCGCATCCTTGATTTCAAAAGGACAAACTCAAAAAATTAAAAGAAGTAGTTAGAGAGTTGGACTGAACTGAGGAACTCAAGGATCTGAATGGGGAGGAGGCTTGGAATTATTTTAAATAAAAGTTGCAACAACTATCTGAAGACTGAATCCTAAGCAAGGGAAAACATCCATAGGGAAGGGTTGCAGACCAAACTGGATGAACAAGCATCTCATACAACTGATTAAGGGAAAGCAGAAAACCTACAAGGAATGGAAGATGGGAGAGATCAGGAAGGAAAGTTTCCTCTGGGAGGTCAGAAAGTACTTCCAAAAGCCAAGCAGAGTTGGTCCTGGCACAGGAAATTAAAACCAATAGTAAAAGGTTCTTTAGACATATAAATCAAACGAAAACAAGGAAAGAAGTGGGACCTCTAAGTACTGAGGATGGGATGAAGATTAAAGATAACCTAGGCCTGGTCTTTGCCTCAGTTTTTAATAAGGGTGCTGGAGAGCTTAGGGGTAGTGCCAGGGTGGCTAATGGAAATGAAGATATGGAAGTAGAAATTACCACATCCAAAGTGGAAATCAAACTAGAACTAACCAAAAGAAGGCTGAGGGGTGATCTGATTGCTCTCTATAAATACATCAGAGGGATAAACACTAGGGTGGAAGAGGAGCTATTTAAATTAAAAGCCAATGTTGGTACAAGAACAAATGGCTATAAACTGGCCATCAACAAGTTTAGGCTTGAATTTAAACAAAGGTTTCTAACCATTAGAGGAGTGAGTTCTAGAACAGCCTCCCAAGGGAAGCAAAAAAACTAAATTGGTTTCAAGACTGAGTTTGATAAGTGAATGGAGGGGATGGTAGGATGAGACTGCCTACAATGGCACATGACCCATCTGCAACTGCTAGTAGCAAATATCTCCAACGATCAGAGACCAGACACTAGATGGGCAGGGCTCTGAGTTACTAAGGAGAATTTTTTCCCAGATGTCTGGCTGGTGGGTTTTACCGATATGCTCAGGGTCCAATTCATCACCGAATATAAGGTCAAGAAGGAACTTCCCCCCAAAGTCAGATTGGCAGAGACCCTGGGGATTTTTCGCCTTCCTCTGCGGCGTGGGGCATGGGTCACTTGCTGGTTTGAACTAGATGAAATGGTGGATTCTCTGCAACTTGAAGCCTTTAAATCATGATTTGAGGACTTCAGTAACTCAGCCAGAGGTTGGGGTCTATTACGGGAGTGGGTGGGTGAGGTTGTGTGGCCTGTGATGTGCAGGAGGTCAGATTAGATTATCTCAATGGTCTCTTCTGGCCTATGAGTCTATGACCGGTCAGTCTAGTATCTGGCCTGGAAGGCCCTGGACAGCTGGCAATTGTATGAAGGGAATTGACACAGAAAGCGGAGCCTGAATTGCAGAAATGTGAAACTGAGCTCAAATTGGACGTGATTCAAGCATTTCTGGGCAATCCAAGTGTGGAAGCGGAGGAAGCTTTTAAGGAACAGTTGGGTAGAATGCAATCAAGAGAGCAACAAACAAAAGAAAAGACTCAGTGTGACAGAATCCAGGGCGGTTAAGTGGGAAAGTAAAGAACTGCTGAAGAGACCAAGCGGACGGCATTTTAAAAAAAGAAACATGACAAAGAAACAGCAACAGGGAAAGATTGCGGGAGCTGCAAAAACAAGCAGGGAAAAGTCAAAGAGAATGGTTAATTTGAGAGGCCAAAAGGAATCATGAGCAGCAAATTGCAGGAAACACTGGCAATGAGCAGCCAGGATTCCGTTCCGATAGGTACACAATCGACAAAGGAGAAGAGCAGCCTCTTGAAAACGCCAGTGGTCTCCATCCAGGGGAGCAAACAAACAGAGCAGGAGTTGTTCTTGGCATCTGTCCTCCCAAAGGGAGGGAGGTCAGAAAGCCGACCATTGGGGGGATCCGTTTTCCAAGGGTATTGCAAAAGGATTTGGATAACATGCATGTGAATGGTTTAAGGACAGCACTTGTTAATTTGAAGCACGTGCCATCGAAGTTAATGAGATTTAACCATGTGCTTAAAGTTAGGCATCTGCTTACGTGTTTTCCTGAATCAGGACTTGACCTCCCTGGTGCAGGGTCAGGTGTTTAGAGCTCAAATACCGCTCCCAGTGCAAGGCAGCTGAACTGCATGCTGGGAAGTGCTTCAGAGACTGAGTGGAACAGCTCCTTCTTCCCAGGCCTTGGTGCAGCACTAATACTGTTCAGTTCTTTAACTAACCCATGGCACTTTTCATAATCATAATCAAGGATGGTATTTGCAAAATCCCAACTCAATTAAACACATTCAGCCTGTAATTTCAATTGCAGACTGCATTTTTTCTTCACTTCCTGCCTTAAACTCTTGCATGGTGTTGCTATGCGCTGTTAAACAGTTTCTGTGCTGCACCCCAGAGGTGGCTGCATTTTCAGTGGTGGGTGTAGTGGTTCCTTTGTGTACATCTTTTGCCCAGCTCACGTGGGCCTGGCCAAGCTAGGATTAGTTCGTGTCTGTAAAGCATGTTCAATCAGTTTAATGATGGCTGGGTAGAAAGTCCTAAGAAACCACCTTTTGGGATGTGGTGGGCATGTACCTAGAAAGGCCTAGTCTGGCTAAAGACACCAGATCAGAATGGTAGTAATTTACACCGGTGTAAGAGGCTGCACAAGATGCCGAGCAAGGGAGAATCTGGCCCAAGGTATCCAGCTCTGTGGCCAATACTCCAGCTGAGGTCTCAGCACTACCCTTCTTCTCCAAGCAAGCTCCCCACAGACCAAGACACACCAACTCAAAGCAGCACCAGGCCCTGCCAGAACAACGCATGCAACACCTGCAGCCATGTCTCCACTACTACAATGATCACCACCCCCCACAACACACCTTTCAAAATCCCTGGGTCCTACACAGACCTAGCGCTACATGTGCTGTACCTCATGCAGTGCACCGAGGGTGTGGCTGAACAGCAAAGAAAACCCCATGGCTGACCCAGCTGACTTGCGCTCGCGGGGCACAGGCTGCGGGGCTGTTCCATTGCCGTGTAGACTTCCAGGCTCAAGCTGGAGCCCAGGCTCTAGGACCCTGCAAGGTGGGAGAGTCTCAGAAGTGAAGACACTCCCACACCGACAGGAGAACTTCTCCGATCAGCATAGTTAATCCACCTCCCGTGAAGATGGGAGAAGCGCTCCCGCCAACACAGCGCTGTCTACCCCGGGGGTAGGTTGGCATAACTATGCCACTCAGGGATGTGGATTTTTCACACACACACCCCGACCGACACCGTTGTACCAAGATAGGTCTGTAGTGTTGACCTGGCCTCCGTTACTTTCCCAGACCGAAGAAGAGCTCCGTGCAAGTCCGAAAGCTTGTCTCTCTCGCCAGCAGAAAAGAGATTTCTTCCCTCACCTTGTCTCTGGCGGGGAAATGAACATTTTCAAATTAAAAGTTTTTGTTCAAAACGTTTGCAGGGAATAAACCAGCCATTTTTTCCCCAACCAGCTGCACTGTTAGGAAATGGTCCCTTAAGTACATTTGGCATGGCTGTCTGGCTCTTTAGAAATCCTTATTGTAATGTCGATAGATCAGCTAGACAAAGCAGCCCCATGCAGGTAGACTTATGAGCTAGTTAAACCTAATAATTGTACCTCTCTTTGAGTTTCCCAGTTTCTCTATCAGGGGTAGAATCCGCATCTTGACTTAATGTTTCATTCATGGGCTCTGGCTTCTTTTTGGCTACATCCCACTGCTGCAGCTGATCAGCAGTAATTAAAGACATCTGACACCCCCTTCAGCACCGCGCTGACAAATGGTTTGTGTCCCTTACCAGCTTGTAGCAAATTCATTTTGGAGGGCTGAACTTGCTAGTGCCTGTTCTGACACCAGACTAGCTGTTACCCGAGCTCTCCGGGAGCAGAAAGGGCTGATGGTGGCTGTTAGCGATCTCACCTAGGCACCCGGTGTCTGAACCACAGAGGGGGTCTGAGTACCCTGGGTCAGGCCTCTCAGACCTCGTCTTCCCTGTATTCCCAGTTTGAAATGACTGTTTACGTTGCTAAGCGCACACAGTGCTGCTGAAGGTGCCAGATTGAGTACGCCACGGACTGAGCCGTTTCCAGCCATATGTTCCCCTAGACCAGTGGTCCCCAAACTGTGGGACATGCCCCCCTACTGGGGCGTGGAGGAATGTTTGGTGGGCGCCTGGCAGGGCCAACGCCAGTCCCCATGGGGGGCTGGGATGGAATGCCACCCGGCCCTGCTCCACCCCCCAGCTGCAGCTCTGCTCCTCTGCCAGCCCAGCTCTGGTCCATGCCACGGCTCCGATCCACCCCGTGCTCCGCCCACAGCCCCCGCTCTGCTCTGTGCCACGGCTTCAATCCACCCCCTGCTCCGCCCCCACCCCCAGCTCTGCTCCGCCCCCAGCCCCAGCTCTGCTCTGCTCTGCCCCCAGCCCCAACTCTGCTCCATGCCACGGCTCCGCTCCACCCCCTGCTCTGCCCCCAGACCCAGCTCTGCTCCGCCCCCAGCCCCAGCCCTGCTCTGCTCTGCCCCCAGCCCAGCTCTGGTCCATGCCACGGCTCCGCTCCACCCCCTGCTCCGCCCACAGCCCCAGCTCTGCTCTGCCCCCAGCCCCAGCTCTGCTCTGCTCTGCCCCCAGCCCAGCTCTGGTCCAGGCCACGGCTTCAATCCACCCCCTGCTCCGCCCCCAGCCCCAGCTCTGCTCCGCCCCCAGCCCCAGCTCTGCTCCGCCCCCAGCCCCAGCCCTGCTCTGCCCTGCCCCCAGCCCAGCTCTGGTCCATGCCACGGCTCCGATCCACCTCCTGCTCCGCCCACAGCCCCAGCTCCTCCCCCAGCTATACCTTCAGCCCAAGCTCCTCCGCTGAGGAAGCCTTGGCTGATGGAGAGGGGGCATGAACAGATTCCATCACTGGGAACGGGGGGCGTGGCAAGAAACGTTTGGGCACCACTGCCCTACACAAAGTAACTCAGTCTGGCATCAGCGACCAGCTCCGAAGCTCAGAGAGGGCAGCTCATCCCCTGGATCATGCAGTTCTCGTCTTCTCAGATGAAACTGCCAGCAGCGTAGGGCTCATTGTGATGCGGATTTTGATAGTGTGGATGTCTGTCTGCCCTTCAGGAGCTGGGCAGAAACCGTCCTGGGCTGCCCACCAAGCAGCCATCAGACCATGATGGTGTTTGGTCACTACCAAGCTGGGCCAGATTAGGACACTTAGCTAGGGGTGAAGGTCTCCAGCTCCCCTGGTTTTCTGTTTGCATTACAACAGAACCTCAAGGCCCCAGCCAAGGTCAAGGCCCCATTGTGCAAGGCGCTGTACAGACGCACGAGATGAGATCGTCCCTTCCTCAGTAGACAAGACAGACAGGGTGCGCAGAACAGAAGTTCTGTTATGCCCATTTTACAGATGGGGAACTGTGGTGCAGACAGATGAAGTGACTGGGCCAAGTTCACTCAGGGAGCATGTGATACAGCTGGGGAATGCACTCACATCTCCTGAGTCCCTACCCATTGCTTTATCCACCAGACCATCCTCTCTCAATGACAGTCCTCAGGTTAATCACATACGGGCTCTAAAAACTGGACGGTGCTCCTCAGTTATTTGTGCGAGGGGAAAGGTGAATTTATTAACCCGAAGGACTATGTCATGTTCATTATTATCCATGCAGCACCAGGGGTGAACATGCTGGGACCTGGGGCAGCCCTCGCTGAAAATGCCAAGGTCAGGGCAGGCTTAAAAAGGGAGAGCAGATACTCCCAAAACCGGTGATTAACAATGAAATTAAACTCACCAACCAGTCTCACAGCCCCCTTTATTGCATTCCAGTTCTCTGGCTCCCAATCAGCACCTGGGTCCAGTACAGTGAGAAGTTATTTAAAAACTCTGCTCACACATACAAAATGTTCTTCTGACCCCAAAGGGTCACCCACGTCACCAGGTCAATATGAGTTTGGATTTTAACCAAAATATCGTGCTGCCAACCAATCCTTTAGTGTCTAAAACTAAAGTTTATTATAAAGAAAAAAGAAAGAACAAGAGAGACGTTAAACGATAAAGCGCTCAGATACATACCAAGACTTCAAAGTCCATATATCAGGTTCTTAGCAGCACTGGTGAGTTTGCTGGCTTGAAAGTCCCTCTGGAACACATCTGCAGCTTGGATGGGTCATTCAGTTCTTTGTTCCGAGCTTCAGTTTGTAGAAAAGTCACTCCAGAGATAAGAAGCAGGACCAGAGACAAAATAGAGATGATGCGGCTGCCTTTTATCGTCTTTTGCCATGCGGCTTGTAATTCCTTTGTCCCAAACACAAATTTCACAGCACATGGCATGGAAAAGCCATAGAGTTCTCTGTCCACAGGCATGCCCCTATATGTCTTGCTGACTCATAAGGTGTATCCCCAGGCTCCTTTCCATGGGTTCATTGTACTGCTGATGACCCTTGATGGGCCATCAAACAGGTTAGGCAGGGCTGATGCCAATCTGCCTGGAGGTGTCACCCAGAAACACAGCACGAGTTTAGAAATACAGATATACCCTACATATCTATAACTCACAATACAAAGGTGATACAAACACAGAAACAAGATTATCATACTCGGCAAGTCACAGCCTTTTCTCAGATACATTACATGGCATATCTGGTAAGATTCAGTGCAATTTTATAACATTGGTATTAATAATATAAATGCTCACCCATATTCCACACAGTGTCACACGTAGGGTGACCAGACAGCAAAAGTGAAAAATCGGGATGGGGGTGGGGGATAATAGAAACCTATATAAGAAAAAGACCCAAAAATCAGCACTGTCCCGATTTTATAGGGACAGTGCATCACCCTAGTCACGCGTGCCACTTCACAGACACACTGCATAGACAAGGGGCCAGATCCTCAGCCGGTGTCAAGCGCTGATCTGGCTCAAGCTTCCTATCCCGAGGAGCTTAACACCTGCAAAACCATCTGCAATCAGCTGTGCATTACTAGCCAATTGGGCCCTCTCTCCAGCATCTCTGGGTGGCAGCAGCAAATGGGAGCATTTCCGTGACGTTCTGACATTCCATCGAGATCCCATTGGAACCTCATGACACAGGAACTAATTCAGGGGAAAATCTCTGGCCTTTGCTGGGCAGGAGGTCAGAGTAGATGATCACAATGGTCTCTGCTGGCCTTATAACCTATGAATCTATGGTACATGGAGATGCACTGGGGGCAGCTGCATCGAGAGAAATATGGGTCCCCCATACATCATTTCACCCTAGTTACAGATAATTGGGGAGGCCCCTAAACATTGGTACAAATGTCCCCCCCTTTCCTCCTCTCACCGGATCTCGTCAGTGCATACTGGAGGTACATTTGCCTGGCATGTTAACCAGCAGATAAGGAGTTACAGTATGTCTCTACATTTACACATCATTTAGAGCTCAGAGTCAGAGATTTGAAACCCATTGTGGCCATCTCATCTGACCTCTTGCCTAACACATGGTTCTTGCATCCGTGGGCGTTTAATCCTATAGAAAGCTGGCTCAGTCTTTTTTGTTTGTTAAGCTTGTGACTTCATCTTACATCTTCACGAATCCCTAGAGAGCCGGTGCATCACACAGGCTGTATTAGTGCTAAAGAAAACTAAGCCCAGGGGATATGCTCATTCCACCGAAGGAAAAACTGAATCAAATTGTAAAACATTGGCAGGTTGCTGTTGCAGCGCAGCAGAACCTCAAGAGATGAGCACCAAAGTTATGGACTCACCGGTCAACCGGACGCCATGGGAAACTGGAAGTAACCAAATCAGGCAACAGCAAAGACAAAAAAAAATCAAATATTGTACTGTGCCTGTATTGCATCTTAAAGGTAGGCACATCAGGCTGCCTGTCCCCACCCCACACACCATGTGTGACACCAAGACTCTAGGGCTGCCAGAGGACCAGGAGCAGTGCTGGGATCTGACACACACCCCACTCCTGAGGTGTCTGTAACTCTGAAGTTCTACTATCTCCAAAAGGACCACATTTACATTTGAGATCCCCCCAAGGACACATGCAAATCTAAAATCCCCTGTGCAGGGAATCAAATAGGGATGCGAGTCTCTTTTCCTGCCTGGCCTAGGGTGAAATCCTGGCCCCACTGAAGTCGATGGCAAAACTTCCACTGATCCTGTCAATATGTTGCATACAACTGGGCCATGGGAGCTGGTGAGAACACAGCAGTCCCCGGGCACGGTTAAAGCGCAGTTCAGTTTTGTAGTGCAGACAGGACCTTTGGCTGTGTCCTCAAATCATAGTAAGGCCTTGGACAGACCCCGTCTACACTACAAAACTGAACTGCGCTTTAACTGTGCCCGGGGACAGCTGTGTTCTCACCAGCTCCCATGGCCCAGTTGTATGAGACATGGAGCAACAATAATACCCACTCTTATCCAGCGGATCAGAAAGCCCTGTACAAAGGACATCAGTGTCAGTATCGGCATTTTACTGGTTGGGAAACCATGGCACAGGGAGGGGAAGTGACTTCACCCAGCAGGCCAATGACAGAGCCGGAAACAGAACCCAGGTTTCTTGACTTTCCGTCCAACAATGCTTTAGGACAGGAAGCTGAAATTAGCAATTGTTAATTGGATGTATTTCTTGCCCACACGCGTGCCCATGACACTACTAACCCTGTACATACGCAGCTGCATGTGCCACACACCCCCACACAACAGCGAGGTGAGACACAACTCACCCACCCAAGCCTCAGAAATGCACACGCCACAGCCTCATGCTCGCACAGCCCCTCAGAAACACACACACACTGTACACAATGCGCACACACAATCCAACACACACACACACACCACACTGTACACAACGCGCACACACAATCCAACACACACACACTCTTCGAGAACTTGCCCTTCAAATGCAGATAATAGGTAAGTTAGAGAGTGAAGGCAAGCGGCTGAGACGATGCCTGTGATTTTCATTCCAATTGAGCGCGACACCCTTGAGAAGCAGAGCCGGGCACGCAGGTTGATAGCGGATTTCATACAAAGTAATCAAAAAGCAATAATATTCTCCCTGGTAACCGCCCCGACAAAGTCTGGGAGATGTTGCCGTTATTTGCATCTTTATTGCTCCTGAGCAGTAGAGCAATGATGCTGTGGTGTTTTGACTAAATAGACCAAGAGAGATGCTTTGTTGCTTCCTTGAGTATGGAGAGATTATGCCCAATTACACGTTCGGCGCGTCTTCCCCATTTACGCAGACAGATGCCGCCTTCGTCAAAATGACAGAGCTGCCCTGCAAGTTATTTAAGAGAGACGCTAAACGCAAATGAATACGGTTCACGTGAAATGGAGACGGATGCTACAAGTCAGGATGGATTATTATTATTTAGTCTAGACAGGTTGAGAGCAGAGCTCTACGGGAATTCAAACCTTCCTAAGAGGCAGCAAGCCCAGGCTGGGAGCTGTGCTCATTCGGGGATTGGCCTTCAGAACACTGCCCAGCCCATTGCATTGGGGAGAGCTAGGTATTGGGGCAGGTTTCTCTGCCATGCTCAGGGTCTTTTGCGTTGCTCTGGTGGTGCAAAGAAGCTGGGAGCAGCCTAATGTTCTCTGCACTGCTGTGGGTTGGGAGAAGGTGGAGCAGGGTCTGGATGTGGAACCCACTCACTGTGGAGCTCTCTCCCCCTCTAGTGGTGACCACGTCTCTTACCCAGGTTGACAAGCCTGCTACTGCCATTGCTAACAAAGCAGGGATAGTCCAGATCAAGCAGTAGAAGGTCATGTGTTAGGATTCAGATATCCCAGATTCAATCCCATTTGCAGATGATGCACCCCGGGGCATGGTGTTCCACATACACGACAGCCATCTGCCGCTACTAAAACGGTCCCTTGGGGACTGCTGCCTGCTGGTACAGATTAGAGCAGCTCCTAGGCTGCTCTGACTTGCATTGGAGACAGGCTGAAGAGGAACACTCATGGAACCCAGCAGAAAATCTGTCCAGAGATGAAAATGGGGCATCTATGGTTAAATCTCTATGGTCCCTACTGACCCAAGAGGAAGCACCCTATAAAAAAGGAGAAGAAACAGGAAGCTGAATTTAAATGGTAGGAACCAGTTCTCCCCTCACTTGCGTGCACAGAACTCTTCACATTCCACAGCACCGGAGCCTTGCGCTCCCCCCCCCCAGCCCGCCGCAGGCAATTGGGGAGGGGCATGTGGCCCTTCGCCCCCCTCCTCCCACACACGCGTCTCCCCGCACCAGTGGAATTGCATTGACTTCCTATGAAAGAAGAATCAGGACATGCGGGTTAAGGCCAGAGGCTGGACTCTAAGGGTCTCTCTGGATGTAGAAATAAAGGGTCATTAGAACCTCTCAGTATCTGCTGCATATTGAAACATGACCATATTCCTGGAGCTTGAACCTTCCCGGTTCTCCAGATTAGAATTAAAGCCAGAGAGAAGGACAAGGTTTCGAGTTCATCCCAAAGTTCAGGAGGGTTTGGATCTGGGGCCTTGGTTCAGCCCATTACAGTGATCACAGAGGAGCCTGGGTCCAGACTTTCCCAAAGATGGGGTGGGTGGGGGTCATTGGGTACAAGAATATCTGATTAAAACGGGACACTCCAGTGCCTTCACTAGCCTGGTGTATGCTGCGTATCCACCCATTTATCGTCTCCAAATTTTCCCATCGACATCTGCTCCCCAGCCTGAACTCTCAAGGGCTGCACATTTCTTTTGTCTCATGAGAGACCAGCACAATCAGATGACTCCTCACTAGCTGGAGGAGGAAAGCGGGTCTCTGATAAACCAATGCTATTTGTATTCCAAAGGGTAGCCCCCCCATCCACCTCCCCCTCCCCCCCACACACACAGTCAAACTCCCCGTCAGGTAGGCTCAGCCACCAACCAATCATTGCTGCTGGATGTCCGGTGAGTGAGATGTATTCACCTCCTACCTGACTCATCCATAAGGCTAAGATTTGTTCACGGATATTTTTAGTAAAAATCAGGGACAGGTCACGGGCAACAAAGAAAAATTCAAAGAAGCCCGTGACCTGCCCGCGACTTTTACTAAAAATATCTGTGACAAAATGGGGATCTGTGGGTCCCCACACCACCGGCACTGGGGCAGCTGCGCAGCGGCCAGGAACTCCTGGGGCCCCCAATGCAGGTTGGGTGTTGGGGCTCCTGGGTCCCCTGCATCCCACAGCTGAGGGGCCCCACCACCACCTGCAGCAGCTGACGGCTGCGGGGTACCCCTGCTGCCTGCAGCTCTGGGGGCCCCATCACCCATGGTGTCTGGGAGCTGAGGGATACCCTCGCTGCCCAGGGGTGGCCAGGAGCTCAGGGGTTCACCTGCCGCCCATGGCAGCCAGAAGGTCAGGGGGTTCCCCCGCTGCCCGCAGCTCCGGGGGTCCTCACCACTGCCATGGCTAGGAGCTTGGGGCTTCTCCCACTGCCTGCAGCTCCAGGGGCCCCCACCACAGCCAGGAGCTCGGGGGATCCCCCGCTGCCTGTGGTGGCCAGGAACTATGGGGCACTGCCATCACCTGGGGCAGCTTGGAGCTCCAGTGGAGCCACCAGAGGCAACAGGGGTACCCCGTGGCTCCTGGCCCCCATGGGTGGCAGGGGACCCTGCAGCTCCCGAGTGCCACAGACTGAAGTCACGAAGGTCACGTAGCCTTACACATCCACCAGTCTCCAGCTGCCTTGGGTGATGCGAGGGGCCCTGAAATGAATGATGGGCTTCTCCCCATCAATGAACCACTTGCCTGCAGAGCTGATCCTGTTGGCCTTAGCAAGTCCATCCCCTGTGTGCTGAGCAAAGGGATCCCCTGCTCCGGCGAGGAAAACCAGCTGGACCCATTTCCGCCAGTACCTTGCCAGCGACGTGATTACAGTAGCCAGGCTTCTGGCTCAGGGACAGCAAAGGAGGGATATGCTGGGATGGGGGGAGGCCGAGAAGAGTGAAGGGAGGGGTTTTTTTGCAGTAAATTGGGTGACAGCTGGTGCCGCAAAATGTGAGTGGCAGGCAGCCAGAGAGGAGGAGGAATTGAGCTCGCAGGCATTCCCCCCGGGGTCTGTGAAAGGGGCAGGGGCTCGTGCTCTGCAAGTGGCAGAGAAGATGGAGGACGGGGCTGTGGTCAGTCTAAAAAGGAATCTTCACTGAGGCTGCTGGCCCCAGACAGACCCTGTGGCCCTCCCTAGCTCCTCGGCTGTCTAGTGTCACCATGGAGTCCTGGCCTGGATTTTGTAGTCATGGAAGGGGCTGATGTTTACACTGTAGGCCCAGACCTAACCACTATGTTGTTAAGTGCTAAGGATGGGATTCGTGTCAGGACCTAGAAGCTGGCATGGAGATGTAAGCCGGTGCGGGAAGGGGGAACAGGCAGCCTCCACTCCTAGTACATGGGAGCAGGCGAGAGACTGGCCTGTGTCTCTGCTCACGCTCGCCGCCTTGAGTTTTGCTTCCTGGCCCTTGTTTGTAGCGCTCCAGGGCTGGGGCCTTCTCGCCAGAGCTGTCTGCAAAGCGCCACCCTCCCAGCTGGCACTGTGCAAATAACTAAATTACTGGCCTCATCGTCCAGGGTCAATGTAAACAAAGAAGTAGGAATCACGTCCACGGCTTAGGAGCTGGACAGGCCATATGGGGCTGGCTGGCCCCATCCATGACCTTGGACAAGCAGCTGTGACTTTGTGAAAGCCGGAAGACGACTCTTCGAAACAACCAGCCATCTCAAGTGAGCATCCTGGGATCCCACGCACGGGAAGAGACAAACACACAAATCACTCAGAGTGTCACCCACTCAGCCTCGGCTTGTTTGCACTGAGGCATCTGTCCTTCCACCCCGGAGATTTATGCCTCCCAAAGGGGCTTCTCCAGAGTCACTGTGAGTTTCCGTATGGCCAGCTGGTGGGCAGCGGCTCTCTGCACTGTTTGGATTGAGAGCTCCTTGACCCACTGAGCAAGCGGCATTAGCCGCCAGCCAGGTGTCCTCCCCCACATCCCATCAATCTCCCCCAGGGTGAGGCCCAACGGCCTCCCACTTGTCTCCTGCCATCAGGTTGATTTAGGTGAGCGCCTGTCACTCCACTAGTTAAGCAGAGCTGACTCTCAGGCCGTATCCTCCAGGGAGAAGCTTAGAAAAGCTCTCACAACCAAGGACACTGAGGACTTTAGCCAACAATACACACTCCATGGCCCATTCTTTCTCCATATAAACTATTGCACATCCCTCCTTACAAGCTTTTCTTACTTGTCTTCTTTTACATACCCCCAAAAGACCAGGACTCCACTGGAACTTCATCCAACCATCCTCTCTCTCAGTGCTGATTCAGCCCCACCACCATAGTATCTGAGCACTTATGGGCCATCCCTCCAGCCAAGGCAAGATTGCTCCCTACAGTACATTCTCTAGTGCTTTGTCCATTCCGGCTTTAAATCCCAAGCAGTGGGGTTCCCACCACTTCTCCTGGGGAAGCTTATTCTACAGCAGTGGTCCCCAACCTTTTCGTCTGGTGGGCGCCAGACAAAGGACCGTGGCAGTGGTGGAGCATCCGCCAAAATGCCACCGAATTTCTGCGGCGTTTTGGCAGCGACGCCTCTCGATGACGTCGCTCGTCGGCAGCAAGTGGCTCATTGAGAGGCGTCGCCGCCGATTTTCTTCGGTGTTTCGGCGGCGACGCCTCTCGATGACACCGCTTGCTTCCGACAAGCGACGTCATCGAGAGGCGGCAACGCCGAATTTCTGTGGCGTTTCGGCGGCGACATCTTTCGATTACGCCACTTCCACTGACAAATGACATCATCGAGAGGTGTCGCCGCCGAAACGCCGCAGAAATTCAGCAGCATTTTGGTGGATGCTCAACCGCCGGCCAGGATATGAGCGCATTTAGATGCGCCCACGGGCACCGCCTTAGGGACCCCTGTTCTACAGCCTAGTAGATTTCTCCATCAGTATGTTTTTCTTTGATTTTAACACCAGAAGGGACCATTATAGGACAAGAAGCAATGGGCTCAAATTGCAGCAAGATAATTTTTGGTTGGACATTAGGAAAAACTTCCTAACTGTTAGAGTGGTTAAGCACTGGAATAAATTGCCCAGGGAGGCTGTGGAATCTCCATCATTGGGGATTTTTAAGAGCAGGTTGGACAAACACCTTTCAGGGATGGTCTAGTTATCACTTAGTCCTGCTTTGAGTGCAGGGGACTGGACTAGATGACCTCTCGAGGTCCCTTCCAGTCTGACACTTCTATGATTATGATTATCTACTCTGACCTGCTGCATAACCTAGGCCATAGTAATTCCTGAATCAAGCCCCTCATTTCTGTATGAGCTCTGGCGTCTCTCTTAGAAAGATAATAATTGATAATTCAGTCTCAATTGTCTTCTTCGGGTACATCCACACAACAAAAGAAAGGTGGCAGTGAACTTCAGAGCCCATATCAACTGACTCCGGCTTGCACTGTAGAGCTAAAGATAGCAGTGTAGACACTGGGGCTTGGGCTGGAGCCCAGACTCTGAGACCCAGCACGGGTGGGGCGGGGGGGTTCAGGGAATCACTGCTATTTTTAGCCCAGTAGCCCAAGTGCCATGCACCGGAGTCAGTTGACTGGGGCTCTCAGACTCAATTGCCACGGGTCTTTTTTTGCTACGTAGACCAGTGGTTTTCAACCTTTTTTCATGTGCAGACGCCTAAAAAATGTCAACTGGAGGTTGGAAACCTTCAACATGGCCTGTGGATCCCCGGGGTCAGCAGACCACAGAACTGAAGGGTACATCTACATCAGTGGTTTTTCAACCTGTGGTCTGCTGACCCCGGGGATCCACAGGCCATGTTGAAGGTTTCCAAAGGGGTCTGCACCTCCAGTTGACATAATTATATCCCTGTGGCCCACCCTCAATGACTCCTCTCTCTCCTTGGCACTGGCATCCTACACCTACTTGTCAGTAGGGCAGCCAAGAGTGGCCACCGCTGGGACTGAACAGAGGCCCTCAGAGCC
The DNA here is from genome assembly GCF_020497125.1 of Mauremys mutica. Classification (NCBI taxonomy): domain Eukaryota; kingdom Metazoa; phylum Chordata; order Testudines; family Geoemydidae; genus Mauremys; species Mauremys mutica. Next base: position 137,636,096 of record NC_059076.1, read on the forward strand.
ACACAAACAAGTTGCTATAGCTTGGGCTAAAGCTCAGTAGAGTGGGGCTGTAACAACTCATATCCTCGGTATATCGGGCAGCCAGGGGACCTTTTCACACACCCTCGCCAGTGGGTTACGCAGGCAGTCACCAGCCCGTTCCCTCGGGTCATTATTTAGCCAGGTGCCACATCCTGAGTTCTCCGATGGGAACTGGGTGCCCAGCTGAAGTCTCACAAAAGCCCTTCAAGCTGGGCCCAAGCCCTCGTCTACAGAGCTGGAGCTACACGTGGTCCCCAAACTTCTCACCGTCACGCTCTGTCCTTACCCCTGTCCGTGCCCCCCCAGGAGCTGAGCCGGCACCGGGGCCACAGCGGTGGGGGGGGGCACCCTGACAGAGGCTGGGGCCACAGCTAGGGGCAGGGTTGGGGCTGGAAGCAGGGCCAGGAATGGAGCCACCTCCAGAGGTGGAGCCGCAGCCAGGTGGCTGAGGCTGGGGGCAGGGCTGGGGTCAGGAGTGGAGCTGAGGCCAGGGGCAGAGCTGGGGTCAGGGGGCTGAGGCTGGGGGGCTGAGGCTGGGGGACGGGGCCCAGTGCGCAGCCGCAGTGGGAGCTGGGAGCCGGGTCTGCGGCTGGGTGCAGAACCATGGCCAGGAGCCATGGCTGCAGCTGGGGGTGAGAACGGAGCAGAGCTGAGGGCGGAGTGGGGCTGGGTAGCGTTCCCTCTCTTCCCCCCACATGGGGGCTGCCACGGCCCCCCCCCACCCGAATGTTCCTCCGCACCCCCTGGAGGGGCACGCTCCACTGTTTGGGGTCCACTGGTTCAAACTATGTGGTGTTTCAAACACAAATCTGAATGTTACAGATTTCGGCCTCTGAGACCAGAATCTTGTTGTCGAGGGCACCTGCTCCTGCCGGACACACGTTTGCCCTTTGCTCCTCTTTCCTTGGCTTGCTTTTAGTCTCAGAATTGCGGCCATCTGTGGCACTGAACTAAGCTACCTGTTACCTAATCTGCCAAAAATTCAATACAAGGATTGTCAAAACAAAACCAAAGCACACTCCATCATCCAGCGATAAAGCATGGAGGCTTGAAATATCTTTAGCATTGACTCATTTCTCTTGCGGTATCGGCCTCTTAATAACAAACGGATGTTATTTATAGAATGCCCCACATCTAAAGCCTGCAGGCAGCTAACAAAATATTAGTCAAATCAATGCAATTTTTGTTTTAAACAGCATCATGGCCCTGAATCGGAAAGGGAAACAAACAAACTTCTCACACTCAGCCTCCAAATTCAGGGTTACTAATTGGTACCGCCAATGGGCATTAGTTCAGTTAAACCACAGCTTAAATAATCACGTCAGATCATCAGAGCGCCACTGCTATTGTGCCGCATAGTTACTGCCTGGCACTTCCCCATAAAAACTTGATCCTGCGAGCTGGTCCATGTGGGAAGAGCCTTGGAGCCTCTGAGATGCCTCCATGGGACTCGCTGTGGACATAAGGGTCTGCCTGTGTGCAGGTCGTGGTGTTTCTAACTCTTGCAATATTTGATTCATTTCTTAGAGCCTCAGCTCCTGGAGACGTGAATATGTGAGAAACTCAACTTGCTTTCTTTTTTTTAAAGCAAGTGTCTGGCCTGGTTGAGGAGTGAAACTGGAAAATGTATGCCAACTGCTCAGAAACCAGGAAGTTAAAACTAAACCTCTAATCTATTTTATTCTAAACCCCATGATTGTTAAGCCAGTCTCATGATTCTAGGCGGCCTGGCTCATGATTTTTGATGGCTTAGGGTTGGCAGTGTGGAGGTCAGAGAGTAGGTCGGGGCTATAGGGCCATCAATGGCTATTGGCCAAGATGGTCAGGGACACAACCCCCTGCTCTCGTGTCTCTACACCTCTGACTGCCAGAAGCTGGGCTGGGACGACAGGGGATGTATCACTCACTAACCATCCTCTTCTGTTCACTCCCTCTGGGGCACCTGGCACTGGCCACTGTCGGAAGACAGGAGACTGGGCTAGATGGACCTTTGGTCTGAGCCAGGATGACTGTTCTTATGAAATGAGTGAGGCTTGTCTCAGCTAAGTCCCACTGATCCTACCTCACAGTCAGATTGTTCCCTAGAGCTAGAGGGGTGCTGTCTGATCTAATCTCGGTGTTTATACTGGGCTCCTCACAGTCCTCCCTGAGCACTTGGCATTACAGAGAGCCGACACAATCGGCATGGCCATATCGGCTCACTGTTGCTGGCATGGGTCATAGAGACTAGAGCATTCCCCCACTCTAGTGAGGCACACCAGGTCTAATCTCCCCAGGCCTCACGTCCAGGAATGTTGCTCATTTCAGTCCCAAAGAGGCCCACGTGCCACACAAATTTGGTGCCTCCCCTTTCCCTTTCACTCTGGACAATTATTTGCATCAGAAACAAAGAATGATGCACCAGAGGTTACAGAAAGAGTGGCTTGCACCAAAGGAAGGACCTGCAGCTTGTTGCCATCCTGGCATGAGTCATTTGTTTGTGTCCCTCTGTCTTTTGTTCTTTGCACAAACACACATATGATGAAGGAACCCTGCAGGCAAATAACTCTATACCTTACTTAGTAAAACTTACTAACTCTATACAATGTGCAGGGTCCAGTTCCATATACACATGGCTACTCTAGCAGGCTTCTAAACACAGAGCACTGTGGCACCACTAAAGGGCTTGCAAACTATTTAAAGAAGAACTATCTATCCTACTGCACCCTTATTTTGTGTATTTGTCACACACTGTGGCCCACCTTTGGCCCTGGGCAGGTTGAGAGATCTGCACAAGAAGCGAGCAACCGTTTGGGATTGCTCAGCACACAAACAGGGGCTGAAGTTACTACAGGCAGGTCTGGAGGAAAGACCAGAGCAGCTCAACTGGTGCATGTTGCATGGAAACACGGGGTGTCTTAAACTGATAAGCAACAGCAGCTGTGTCACAAGAATCTGCAAATGCTCCGAAGTGAAGCCAAGGGAGGGAAACACAGCTTAAAGACTGCTAAATCCACAGTGCCCCATCTGAGCTAGTGTCAGGTGCATCTCATCGGGGGCTGCTACTCGCCTCTCTGGCCACTTCTCTTTGGGAGTCCACAGGGATGCCAGCAGCAGCTGCAGGAAGGATTATTCACTCCCACTTCACTGTCACCTGGGGACCAGGCAGAGAAGTGTTTAAACCCTACTGGGGATTCCCTGGAGAAGAGCCAAGGGAATAGCTATCCTCCTGCAGCTTGGCCGTTTACACAAATCTAGGCACAAAATCCACACACTGCTCTTCACCCCTGAAGATCATGAATGACACTGGAGCAGAGTCACACATGCAGAGATTCCAAGGCCAGGAGGACCATAGTGATCACCTAGTCTCACCTGCAGTGCAGCACAGGCAGAGAGCTTCCCCAAAACAATCCCTAGGGCAGATCTTTCAGAAAAACATCCAACCTGGATTTGAAAACTGTCCGTGGTGGAGAATCCACCCTGTTCCAACGGTTCATTACTCTCACCATCAACAATTTACACCCTCTTTCCTATCCCAATTGGTATAGCTTCAACTTCCAGCCACTGGATCGTGTTAGACCTTCCTCTGCTACACTGAAGAGCCCATTATTAAATATTCATCCCCCCGTAGATATTTATAGACTGTCATCAAGTTAATCGTGAACCTTCTGTTAAATGTTAAGATAAATAGATGGAGCCCCTTGAGTCAATCACTATCAGGCACCTATTTTAATCCTTTAATTATTCTCATTGCTCTGCTCTGACCCCTCTCCAAATTATCAATGTCCTTCTTGAACTTTAGACACCAGAACTGGACACAGGATTCCAGCAGCCGTCACCCCAGTGCCAAATACAGAGTTAAAACAGCCTCTCTGCTCCTACTTGAGGGTCCCCTGTCTATGCACCTCCAAGATCACATTAATTCTTTTGGCCACAGCATCACACTGGGGGCTCGTGTTCAGCTGATCAGCCATCACAACCCCCGCAATCTTTTTCACAGTCCCCACTTCCCAAGGGAGAGCCCCCCCCATTCTGTAAGTCTGGGCTCTATTCTTTGTTCCTTGACGAGTACATTTACAGAGGCTTTGTCTACACTACACAGCTTTTAGAGACACGGCCGCGTCGCTACAGCCGTGCGGGCAAACGGCCCACAGTGTAGCCGCTGTTTGTCAGCAGGAGAGAGCTCTCCCGCCAACAAAAAACTTCCACCCCCAATGAGCGGTGGTAGTTTTGTCGCTCCTGCTGACAAAGCACTGTTCAAACCGGCACTTTTCGTCAGCAAAACTTTTGTTGTTCGGGGGTATTGTTTGCTTGCGCCCGGTTTATCCAGCTGAGGGCCTTTGGATGCTTCCATAACGCCAGTGCTTAATACTAACGCATGAGCTATTGCTGTCCCATTATCTATATATTACTCACCCCATGTGAGTGGATGAGGAGAATGTTACAAGCAGATCTACTGAGCATCTGTCACAGACTCACAGGACTCGTGCTCCCTCTCGGCTCCGTACAGTTCCGGGGGGGAACCCCCTTCAGTGCGACAGCCCTTCTCGGGGGTCCACTCTCTCTCGGGGGTTAAGCCGTAGGCCCCTTCGCTTCCTGGAACCGCACCTCTCTGAGCCTTAGCACACCTGTCTCTCGCCATGGACCTCCTCAGGGAGTCCACTCACTCTGGACCCCCCGGGCCTCAACTCCCAGAGGGAATAATGCCACCCTGTTCTCTAGACTGGAGCGACTCTCAGCCAGTGTAAAACAGGAGGGTTTATTGAGTGTCTGAACACAGCCTAGGAAACTCTCAGGGCCCTCAGGCCTGCCTCCCTAAGCACAGTACATCTAAGTCTCCCCTGCATCGTGGTAGACTCCGCCTGCTCTCTCTCTCTCCAGTCCAGAGACCCCACACTTTCCAGCTGGGCAGATATCACCGGACCCCACTGCTCCTCCCCTGTCCTTTGTCTTCTGTCCCAGGTAAACAGGTCGCTGGGGCCCTCTCTCTTCCCTCCTTTGTTCCCCGCTGGCTGGAACGGGCTGGTCAGGTCACCGGGGTCCTCTCTCCTCAGCACTTTGTCCTCCCACTGGCCAGAGCCGGCTGGAAGTACCTGAGGTTACTCCAACAGGCTGTGAAGCCAGCTCCAGATGCACCCCTCTGCTCTGGAGTCACACCCTGGACAGGGGTGGAAGGAGTGTCTGAACGACCGCCATGAAATTGGACAGTGAGTGAGAGAGTGCAGAGCAGGGTCAGATGTCCAGGCTCCTGCTGCATCTCAGAGACCCAGTTATTTAGCAGCTCTGAGCCTGTGGGGTATGACCCATCAGTCCCCCCACTTCTAGGTTACAGCTACGGCGGGAACAGCCCTGATCTCTCTCCTTCTAATCTAACCTATTATCTAATCCAGCTTGTAAATACTTTGGGGTTCTTCTAGGTGAAGGGCAACAGACTAACGAAAGTCACCACAGCTAGATGCCACCAAGGCAAAGATTTTTGCCATGTGGCATTACTGTTCCCTAAAGTGAGCTGTGGCAGTAGATGACGCAGGACAGCGACTAGAGGGTTAACCGTAACACCCAGATCCTTGCCGAGCCTTCTTTACCTGCTCCAACTCCTGAAGAATTCATTTCAGAGGCAAAGCTGTCTTTGGTGGGTCAGAGATTAGCTCTAAGAAATGAAGATGGTATTTTGCGATTCCATCACCTCCTCTGAGGATTTGGTAACTCTTTAAAATGGCACATTTTTCATTAGCCAGGGAAAATAAAGGTTAGTTTTTCATCTCCCTGGGCTGCTGTTACTTCCAGGCTGAACGCTGAAGTGGCAGACACAAAGCATAAGTCAACGGCAGCTCCTTTAAAGACCTACCAGTACCCAGTGGAAAACGGGGAATTACTTTCTCTAATTAGAAACACAGTTAGCTCAAAGCCCTTCACCGTTCTGCTCTGTCCAACCCTCCTGTCTGCTCTCCGAGGGTGAAATTGACCCTGGCCCAGAGAGTCAACACATATTCCATGCACCATGTAAGCACTACGTAAGCCTTACTTTGAGGATTTAAGTGGTGCATCAGCTTCTTGTGTGGAAAGGAATTCCCCCCTCGTTATTCTCTTGTTCTGCTTACTTAAAATCCCTCCTGCAGTATCAGCTGGTCTGCAGTTCTGCTCCACTTCCTCTCCTGAACCATTGCATAGGCCTGGCGTGTGCTGTTAAACAGACACTGGGATGGCGTGTTCACCTCACACTAGCCTAGAAGGGGTTAGTGATGCTGAGTAGGGGCAGGTTAACCAGATAGGTCACAGCTGAGGGGAATTAGGCAGCCTAAGTGAACCCCTGAATGATGATGGAGCCAGCTGGGAAGGAACCGGCAGGGCTAGGATAAAGCCAGGAAGCTGGCAGCAGAAAGGGGCTGCAGGGAGGGAGCCGGTAGCCACTCTCTGGATATTAGAGAGGTTGTAGGAAAAGGCAGAAAGGTTTAAGATGGTACAGACCTTGACTGTTGATTAGAGGGTTCCCTGAGCTGGAACCCAGAGTAGAGGGTGCTCCCAGGTTCCCCTCCCAACATCCGGCCAGTGAATGGGAAGACTGCCTGAGACAGTTTGTATGGCAAGACTTTGATACCCTGGAAGGAGGAAAGGACTCTAGTGACCTGACTGGAGAGAAGCCATGAAGAGAGCGTACCCGGAGTCACAGAGAGTGAGACAGAGAGGCGGCAGGGTGCACAATGAGCTGCAGAAGGGGGCATCGGACCTGAAAAGAGCTAATCTCCAGAGCGGCTAGGAGGAGGCGCCCTAGCAGTAAGTGGAGCCCCGCTACAGTAGGCCCTAGCATTTCACCAGTGGTTGCAGTAGTTCCTGGATAACCGGCCTGATCCTGCTAACCCCCATGCACAGAATCCCCACTGGCCTGAGGGGGAGCTCTATGCATGGAAAGCTTTAATTCTACGTTTACCACTCCTATATTACACTTGCATAATGCTCGTCGTCTTCAGAGCTCCGGGCTCACTATAGTTACAAAGGAGGTCAGGATCCGGATGCCCATTTTACACGCGTGTTGTACAGCTCCTAGCACAGGGAGGCCCTGACTTTGGTCAGGTCTTTAGAAGTCACCACAATAGAAATGGTAAAAAATAAGCACCTTGCTGCTGAATCAGTGTTTTAGTGGCAAGCAACTAGGGGATCAGGATTAAGATTTAAGGTCTGGGGCCTCAATGCTGCATGTACCTTCCCCTAACCCAGCAAAATAATCTCTGGGCCAGACCATCCGTTGGAGGAAATCTGTTAGGGAAACACAAGTGTAGCCTTAGAAGACGATAGTATCCACTTCACTTCAAAAAAAGAACTCGAAGAAAAGGACAATTAGATACTAAGCAACATAGACCTTTCCGAAATGAAAGGCAGCGGGGGGAATTAATGAGCATAAATGCAATCCAGTAATTAATTGATAAACGGCATTACAGAGCTTCTTAAAGAAGAGGAGCCCAACGTGATTTATCTTCCCAATGCCAGAAGAGAATTTCTCTCTTCTTTCACCTTGTAGATAAGGACACTGAACAGGGATCCTTCAACTTTGAAGCTTAAGAGGAATCTGCAAATTGAAGACAAAAAGCAGGAAAAGAAAAGGAAGAAAACCCACCCACATGGTGGGGGTGAGAAATAGACAGGCCCGTTGCCAGCCAGAGGGGGAGGGCTGCTATTCCTGACTGGGTTTTATGCATTTGAAAAGTGCTTTGTGGGAGCAGGAACTAAAATCAGCGCAAAATAATAGCGTGTTCCAGGGGTGGGGAGGAACCAAAGTGGGGAAATCCAGCCTGTAAGTTTACACCACAGGGTGGAGAGTGGAAAGGTGCCACCAGAGAGAAATCTGGCGCACGGTTTCTGCAGCATCACTAAACTTAGCCATGTTGCATTCCCTCCCAGTATATGGGATGCGTTAGCAAACAATACCAGAACGCTTAAATGTGCAGTTGCAATGTTCTCCTCACACTCACACCTCGCCCACTTCAGTCCACGGAAAACACAGCTGCTAACGGCTTCTTCCTCGGCCGTCTGTCTCCCAGACAAGTGCCCTAACCACTAGGCTGTCCTTCCTCTCCAGTATAAAGAGGACGGCTGCTGGAGAAGGGCACGGCCAGGGAAATTGTGACACCCCAGCAAGTTCTGGAAGCTGTAATGTGCCTCAGTTCCTCATCTATGCAAGGGAAAGAACAGCATTGCTTTTGTCCTGTCTGTTTTGTGAGCGCTTTGGGGCAGGGACTGGCTTCTCCCCAGGTGTCTGTGCAGCGCCCAGCACTGCTTTACATGCCATTGCAATGCACGTAACAGCAGCTTCCTCTCCGGCTGACCCAAAGGCAAAGCCAGCCGGTTGAACGGCCTTAATTAACCCTAACCAGGCCCCCTTGCCAAACAAAGCCCACTTCTTTAACCCCAGCTAGTCCTGGATGAACCACTGTCGTGGACGGGAGGATAATCAAGGGTCTTCTCCGGAAGCAGTTTAGAGTGGGGGGCTGACAGCTCAGAAGGGTTCCATCCCCAAACCCCAAAGAACCAATAAAGCACCTGCCATTGCCTCGCATTCATAAATGATCATAAATGCCTTAAAGAGAACACTGCCATGTAGTTCCGGCAGAGCTAGGAACCCAAAAATCATTGCATCAGGCTGAACCCACCAGAAACAGGAAGTGAAACTGACTAATGGGAAGTGAGATCATACCAGTCTGATTTCATTGTCCAAGCTGAGTGAAGTGCAGGAACTAAACAGCTGCCCCATGATAACAAAAAGCAAAGTTGGACTCTCAGCACCGTGATCCTGTCATTAGCTCTGGGCCAGTGGATCCCTATGCTGAGCACCAAGGAATTTCACAAGGCTGGAAAGGACTTAAACTGGAGTCTCATTAAACTGATTTAATTGGGGCGCCCAGGGCCGGCTCTAGACCCCAGCGCGCCAAGCAGGCGCGTGGGGCGGCCCTTTCCCTGGGGGGCGGCATTTGGCTCCGGCTGAGCTCCCGCAGGCGTGCCTGCGGCAGGTCCGCTGGTCCCGGGCTCCGGTTGACCTGCCGCAGGCATGCCTGCGGGAGCTCAACCGGAGCCGCGGGAAGAGGGGACCCGCCGCGGGACCGGGTAAGGGGCGGCGCTGCGCACGGCTGCTTGGGGCAGCCTATTTTCTAGAGCCGCCCCTGGGGGCGCCGCACTGGCAAAGGGGCTCATTACAGAACTTAGCACAAAGGGGTCTGTCTGACCCATGACTGGGGCTTATAGGTGCTACCACAATACAGATAATAAATGATAATAGTCCCTCACAGCTCTAAGGTGGTGTTAGGTAACTGGGAGATGCGGATACCAGTTATATAGACAGCCAGATTTTCAAAGGGATTCAGGCTCTTAACACTGATTTTCAGAGGTAGACACCTAAAGGTGGTTTGGCATTGCTGCACTCAGCGTTGCAATGCCTGACTGATTTAGGAGCTTAAATTTCATTTTTAAAGAGGGATTTAGACACTTAGGAGCCCGAATCCAATTGACAGGAATATAGCTCCTGAGTGATGCTTTCAACAGGCGTTAGATCTCAGCTGCATCTTTAGCCTCCTGAATACCTTTGAAGACATGGCTCACCAAGCCAAGGTTTCTGCTGCTTGCACCCCAACAGTACATTCGGCCCGTGTGTAAGTTTATTTTGACCCTCTCCCTTTAAACCCCTCCCCCAGGGAACTGAGTTGTGGGTGATTCTGATATGACACTGCTTTTACGCCAGTTTAAATTCAGTAGGCCAAATTCCCCCTGGCGTAACTCCATTCACTTCCATGGAGTCATGTGAGCAGAGAATTTTGCCCAGTGACTTCAGCGGAGTTATACCAGAATACCCACCTTTGAACAAAGAGCTTCATCCTACAGGCAAAGGTCAACAGGAGAATCATAGAATATCAGGGTTGGAAGGGACCTCAGGAGATCATCTAGTCCAACCCCCTGCTCAAAGCAGGACCAATCCCCAGACAGATTTTTGCCCCAGATCCCTAAATAAGCCCCTCAGGGATTGAACTCACAACCCTGGGTTTAGCAGCCCAATGCTCAAACCACTGAGTTATCCCTCCCCCCAATAGGAGCTTGGGTTGCATAGGATTCTGTAAGCTCAGGCACAAGGAGGTTCAGGAGTGTGTACCCTACCTGTCCCTCCAACTGTTCTTTATGCGGCCACAACATATCTCAGCATCAGACAGGTATGTAGCCATTTTGGCCAGTGTACAGAACAAATTCAGCAAACTCACAAGCAATCTCCAGCATCCAGCTACTGTCCTGTGTCAAATCAGTAACTCTAAATGTCCTGGCTTCATCTCTGGAGACATCACTGTCTTAGCATCTCAGCCCACAAGGTGATGCCAGCCCAGCAGGGAAGAGGTCACCCTCTTATCCACGGGGCTCTGAAAACGGTTCCGCCCTGCTTCTGTCTCCTTGTATCTGTTTTTCTGAACTCTGTGGAAAGCAGAGAGGTGTCATCTAGATTCTATTAAAATAAAGCCTTCCATTAAAGGGGGGGTGGGGGGAGAAGGGAGTGCCGTGTCCCTGAGGGTCGTGTAATCAAGCAAATCACCCAGGAGCCATTAACATCATGTAAATGACAGGGAGAAAATAATACAGAGAGTTAAGCACCAAGGCAATCCCAAACCTATCAGCTGCTCCCATTATTCTGATGTCACGTAGGCACCGCATATAATCATCCAAATTGGTGTTCCGCTACAAATCATCAGTCTTCTCGCTTTCGTGCCACACACTGGGAACCAAGGAGAAAAGATGGACTCGGCCAGGCGTTGCCCTGTGTTCCTGTGCACAGCTTATCCGGCCTCGGAGAGAAGGAACCCCCCAGGTAGAACAGACACGCCCAGCTGTTGCTAGTAATTCCTGCTGGTGAGGACACAGTAACTAGCAATCTCTCTGGGAGGGGGATCAGGAGTGGACTTTGCATGAGCCAGACCCACAATCAATAAGACACTCACTCTGATCTGTTGTTCGAGCCTGCGGGTGGAACAGCTCGGTCTGTGATTGGACTAGATCTTAAACGCTAAGCAGCATCAAGCCAAGTCAGTGCATGTGTAAGAATGTCACTTGTGCAGACTGGGACCTCTGGATCCAAAAGCATGAGGCGGCTGAGCTAGGAGACCAAGGCAGTTGTAGACCCACACCGTGTATTGGTGGGTTATGCTTTGAAGGGAGACCATAAAAGAACCGTAGTGATTCAGCAGGTGGTGCTCTTCCGTCGGCACTGAGCCAGTCCTCCAGTGTAGCCATGGGCGCACCAGCAGTGCACAGAGAAGACCAGCCTTGTGTCACTGAAATCGGAGTAGCCCAGACACTAAATCTACCCCACCCTCTTTTCCAGGACAGTGAGAAAAGGAACAGGCCTGTGCTCGGTTGCTAAAAATAATCACTTGACCCAGGCAAAAGGTGCAGAGAGTTTTGCAAACTGAGCTGCACCAGTTGCAAGCCGAGGCTTTGACTCCTGGTGAATACCACTTAGGGATACGCTGCCTTCCCTGTTGTTGACACACACCCACACCCCGCACCTTGATTGTCACTCGCGACAATTAGGGGTGGAGCCTTGGGCTCTGCCCCAGGGAGAGACTTCTTGTCCTTGTCTCACAAGAAGCTCCTGTACCAGCTGAGCCTAGACAGGCCACAATGCTGGTGAGAGCATCTAATTGCGACATGCCAGGGTTTGGTGCTCCATGCTCCCTGACAGAGATTGATCTGACCTCTAGATTGTAAAGTGCTTTGAGATCTGACAGGAAACAGACCAGAATGGCTAGACCTTGCCTGCACGTCTGTCTTCATGCAGCAGACACTCCAGACGCCATGCGAGACTAAGGGAGAGCACTGAAGATCTCTGGGTGTTTAAAAAGGCCCAATTCCAGATCTGCTCACCCTGGTTTCACAGTCCGACCTCCCTGAAGAACTTTTGATTCCCTTCTAGTTGCACTCGGTGGATGCTTCTCTAATAAGGCACAGAACGAGGCAGCCATTCCCGCTAGAGAAAAACCACGCTTTTGAAGATTAATGAAGAAACTTCTTCAGCTGATTGTTTTGCAGGGAGGTTTTTATTTAAAACCATTGTGCTGGTTGCACGACACCCGGATTTCATGGCACCGCAGTGTTGATTTTCCTTTGTCATTATCTGTCAGGCTTCCAGAGCTGAGCTGGATGACAATCCCAGGCAAAGCTCTGTCGATTACGACGCTGATTTGAAACCTTTCTGCATCTCGCTTAAATTGATTTACTTCTGCTTTGCTCTAAAAGGGGAAGGGGAAAAAATCACACAAAGAACAACCGCCAGCCCCATGCAAGTGAACATCAAAGGCAGCTGAGCAGTTTTCAGAGCCACTACGAAAAAGAAGCCCAAATTGCAAGTCCAGCACTAATAGAGAGTCCGGCTCGCCATCCCCAGAGGCGGGGAACAAGCACACCAGGTGTGATTGTAACAGTTTTCTTGTGCAGCTAGGAGCCGTGGGAGGTGGGGATACAAAAGCAACGTGAATGCAAACCCTTGGGCCGCAGCGCGGCAGCGTGGGGAAAGTAACGCTGAGTACCCCCAAGCTCAGACCATGACTAGACTTTCATCTTGCCGCAAGGGTTTTTATGCTGGGGAGGAAAAACCAAGCTCCTTTGGAAACGTTCGCACCCAGCAGAAAATTAGCCCTTTTATCCAAATTACAGGTCATTTTGTGTCCATTAAGCAAAGCCAGATGCAGACTGGCCCTGCAGGTTGGGTTCTTGTCCTGAAGAGCCCCCTGCACCTTGGAAATGCACAATAGTTTGCCAGCTTCGAGCTGCAGCTGTGTGTTGTGAGCCACTGGAGACCAGGCTCATCCTGTCACGTGTTTGCTGAGAGCTCCTCAAATCCTCTCTTAAGACTCACTTCTTCCAGGTTAATTACAAAGAGGTTAAACAGGAGATGACTGAAAAGAACACTCTTAATGGAACCAACATTATCTGGATTGTGTTGCCCTGTTGTGCCGGGCCCAGTGCGAACACACAAGAAGAGACAGCTCCTGGCCCAAAGAGCTTTCTGCCTTGAGAGACGACAGACAGGACGGGAAGCAGGGGTGGAGAGATGAAGTGAGTTGCTCAAGGTCACACAGCTGTTCATGGCCAGAACCAGGAAGAAAACCCCAGGCTCCCAAGTCCCACTGGATCACCAGCTTCCCAAGGAGGCAGTCGCTAGCAGAGAATGGCTTTGATCTCTCAAGCTCTGGTTTACAGGCCCAGTGTGTTCTTGCTAACGACAACTAGCCATCCACTGGCTTAAACTGGGCCACCATCTAGTCGGCCTATTTGCCCCCCTCACCCTGCCACTGTCTTATCATACAAACCCCAGTCCTGCAACAGGATGTTCCCTAGCAGACACTTAACTCCCGCAGTCTCATTGATGACAACGGGGCTCCCCGTAGGGCAGGGGTAGGCAACCTATGGCACAAGTGCCGAAGGCGGCACGCAAGCTGATTTTCAGTGGCACTCACACCGCCCGGGTCCTGGCCACCGGTCCGGGGGGCTCTGCATTTTATTTAATTTTAAATGAAGCTTCTTAAAAACATTTTAAAAACCTTATTTACTTTACATACAACAATAGTTTAGTTATATATGATAGACTTAGAGAAAGAGACCTTCTAAAAACGTTAAAATGTATGACTGGCACGTGAAACCTTAAATCAGAGTGAATAAATGAAGACTCGGCACCCCACTTCTGAAAGGTTGCTGACTCCTGCCATAGGGCACCGTACAAAGTGCATCTTTTGCAGGGGCTGCTGTGGGAGGTGGAGTGTGGAAAAAGACACCCCCTTTTTATTATGGTGTACAGCCACATAAATCTATACACCATCTCATTGTTTCATTTCATTTGTCTCTTTGGAGTCCCTTTGGGTGCTGGAATGATAATTATTAATAATAAGGGCCATCTGGTCAGTTTCACGTTGATTGCTCTTTGTACATGCAAAGTCTCACCCCAACCATAACCACAGAAAGAAAGGCCGGGAGGCAGGGGACGGCTAATGGAATACATAACCGTTCAGCAAGAGGCTTGGGGTTTATACCCGGCCCTGCATTGGTCATCACAGGACGCTAGCCTCTGACAGAGGAAACGCAATAGCAAATGAAACCGATGACCATACGGAGAGAGCGAACTGGAGTGGGATTCAGGAGAGCTAGGTTCTATTCTCGTGCCTGCCGCTGCTCTGCTGACTGACCTTGGGCAAGTCATGTCCTGGCCCTGTGCCGCAGTTTCCCCATCTGTAAAGTAGGGATAATGATACCAACTTCCTTTGTAAATCACTGGGCCCTACTGCTGAAAAAGCACCTTCTGAGAGCTAGTGTCCTGTCTCTGACAGTGGCCAGCAGCAGCAGCAGCTGGCAGGTGTAATGAACCCCATAGTGGGGGGCAGTTCAGTGCCCGTCACTGTGAAATGAGTTTCACAGCCACCGGACAGATAATAGCAGCCAAGTGTCCACATCTCAGTGCAGCACTTCGCCCCCCGTCCCTCTACAGGTGACTAACTCACAGATTCCCTCGTGACACTGCTCCTGGGCAGGTTGTCAGCAGGAGAGACTGGACACAGGATCTCTGAGTCTGAACACATGGGTCGAAGAGAGACCACGCTCTTAGCTTTGGAAGCCTTCAAGGCGATTGTTGTTGCTCTTTTCATGAGAATGAGATGAGGAAACAACAGACACGTAGCTTGGTTCTCTGGACCCCGCTTACTGACCGTCCGCAACAGGCCAGGCCTGGCTATGGACAACCAGCTGCTCTGCGACGTAGAGCCCAGAGAGCACCACCAGAGGGCCCACACACTATTTCAAGGGATATTACCCAATTCCTAGATACTACAGCTGTAAACACACACCATACTGGTCAAAACATCACAAGTTGCAGAGACTGCGTCTTGCTCCGTGTCAAGTTGCATCTGAAGAAGTGAAGTTTTTTACCCACGAAAGCTTATGCCCAAATAAATCTGTTAGTCTTTAAGGTGCCACTGGACTCCTTGTTGTTTTCCTCCGTGTCCTGTCCCACACTGAGCATACTTACAGCCAACGTACAAAAATCTTTTCAAAGCGCTTCTCTCCCGCACTGGGCAGCCCCATAGATTCCGAGTGTGATCTTCTGGTCTGACGTGCACAACACAGGCCATAGAACTTCCCCAGAATCATTCCTGTTTGAAAGAGGGCTTTTTTTTTTTCTTAAAGGAAATCATCCACCGCTTGTTTCGGCGCGGTCCCAGGCTATCGTCACAGCATAGCTGGCTAGATCTACAGCAACACAGCATTTCGTGATGTCTTTCAACAAGCCACTCTGGCCGATTGAATACAGAGCAGCAAAGACTCACTGCTGCCCCGTCCCGGAAGTTGGCTTTGTCGCCCGTGCACCCTCACCGAATCGCGTGATCCGTTCCGCGACACTGCTGCTCTCCGTCGTGCCCTGGTGGTCGCTGAGAGCGGAACGTATGGAAATGGACTTGCCTGGCCTTCAGGGAGTGACTTCAAACACATCAGTCTGCCTTTCCAAGGAGGCACCGAGGGAGCACTTTTGAAGGGTGCTGCGTGGTCGGGTGTAGCGCTTTGCAACTTCTAGAGAGCTTTGCCAGGTTTCCCCTTGCAAGAATTTGCTTCGTAGTAACGTCACTGGGAAACGGGGGCGTGTCTGGGGCTCCTTTCCTTCGAGCAGCTTTCCACTGGGGCCAGCACAGGCTGTGCCAATTCCACGGGGTTTGATGGGCACTCAAACAGCTCTAGGGTTGGGGGAGCGCCGCCTCTGTGCTTCTTGGATGCCTGTGACACTCTGGGACCTCATTTCACCTGGATCAGTGACCCCAGCTTGGGCAATGTCAACTGGGAGGTCACCTTCTGCAACTGCCTCACCTCAGAAGCTCCTGGTCACATAGGCAGCTCTGTCAGCTGGAAGGCCACGGAGAGGACCCACGGAGACTCAGCTCCCCCTTTCTTTCCCTAGAGGTGACCCTGAGCATGTCACCCAGAGACCATCCCTGAGCTCAGGCTTGCTCAGATGAGGGCAATGTGGCCTCATGTGCAGGATGTTAACTGATCACTGCAGAGGTAAGGATGGGATCTCCTCCCGTGTCTACTACACTGCACTGTTAGCCTGGTGCGTCATAGGAGCATTCACCTTCCACTGAGGTATGTGTCAGTGGCCACTGCTGGAGGCAGGAGACTAGCCGTGGTGAGCCAATACTCTGGGCCCCCCGGGCACACACCAACTGCTACCCTCTGCCCTGCCTCCTCCTGGGACAGGACTAAAACAAGATCTCGCACCCAGAAGGACAGGTCCGACTCCTTTCCGCTTCATAGAAACAAGAGTGGTCCCGGCTGTGAACCAAGTTCAGACACAGACCTCCCCAGGGTTCGAAGGTGGATTGCATCCAGCACTATGGTTCTCCTCCATCTCTGGAGATTGGACTTTCTAGCTCAGGCCTGATCCAGACCCACACTCCCCAGAGCTCAAAGGACATGGGTTGGATGTTCCGGCTGGGCCCATCTCTAACAGCAGCACGGCACCGCAGCTTTGTGGCCAACCCTGTTTCTCATGCAGGCCCCACCTGAACTGTCTGGATCATCTTGTGTTGCTGGCTGCTCACCGGCTTTGAAACCTAGCAAAGGCCTTGTCCATCATTATCTCCCAGGGTGGGGCTGCGGCTTGTATCTGTTACTAGCACCAGTGGTTGCTTCGAGCCTCGCACTCCCTTCATCCGCGGCTGGTCGGCAGCCGATCCTAGACGGGAACATCTCCCGGCTCGGGCCGCCCTTTCCTGGCCTCTGCCGTGACTTGCAGGTGCAGTTACTCACACCTCACCGAGCTCTGCACACCAGCCGTCGGCTTCCCCATTCACACCCATTGCACAAGCAGCTCATTGGACAGCGAGGTCTCCTTGACAACCAGAACCTCTGAAGCCCCAGGTTCTCTCTGTGTCTGAAGAAAAGATTTTTAAAAAGAGAGAGAACTTTTTTTTTTTTGGCCTGGAAAGCAGATGCCGTTCCCCTTCCCTGCCAAGGTGCTTGTTGGTCAAACCATCACTCAGTCTCTCTCTCACATACCCAAATTTAGCCACATCTGGTGCAAAAAGCAGCTGCTCTTTACCAGCGCATTGCAAAACCGTCTAGCGCAATGGGACAGGAAGGGACTACTGCCATGTCCAATTGAAACCGTGGAGGTGAATTTAGACAGAGAGAATATAATTATCCACGTGCCAGGACCCTGGAGTTAACTGCTGGGTCTACTGCCTGCAGAAAATGATCCTGGTTCGTTAATGATCCTGGTTCGTTATTCAGTGCTTAGTTTTGCACCTTCCCACCTCCCTGTTTACATCTCATTCAATAGACAGCCCGTCCACCACAGCTCACCCTACCACCCCCCCTGGGGCGGGGTCTGTATGGGCAGAGGGGGAAGCATCCCCTTCTAAGTCACACATTACTCCCTGCAGTACCGCACTGGGTCTTGCAGACAGTGTGGGGCAGCTCCCCCTTACTGAGTCACCTGCATTGCTCTCGGCTTCACAGCAAGCCCTCGCCCCAACACAACCGCCTGCAGCGCAGCACTGGGTCAGCACTGGCTTCATAGGGGACAGCGCCCCCTACAGAGTGACCTCCCCAGAGCGACCGCGCTGGGGGATTATCCACCCTGAGTCAAAAGGGAACATGCCCCCCCATCCCATGCGTTTCCCGGAGGTCGTCCCTCCGCATGCTGACCTGGCTTCCCACTGCTCAGCTTGCGAAACCTGCTACGAGGCAGCCGCCCAGGCACCAGGCACCGCCTGCCGTATGCCCAGCGACAGCAGTGGCAGGCTCAGAACGTAGCCCAGGCTAACTTAAGTGGCAAAAACGCCACAATGGCTAAATGGCCCATTTTTCTCAAACAAAGACTGAGGGGCAAAGATTTCTTCTCTTCCCAATGGAAAACAGAGCCCCGGGCTGGCTTCTTACCCCGTCTTGCACTCGGAGCTGGGCTTTACCACAGAAAGGAACAGGGACTCCTCCGTTTGGAAAGCTGCCTCTTCCTTTGACACCCGGCCCACAAAGCGTTCCAGTGCCAGGCTCGTTTTTTACTTCACAGAACAGGGACTTGAAAGACGCGCATTTCTTTAGAAACATTTTGAAATTAGGGAGATAAGAGACAGGCTTTAGGCAACACATCAGTGGCAACACTCGACAGGGTTCCCAGCGCTGCGTTCTCCAGGGGCAGGGATGTGCACACATATATATAATAAACGTATACATTTCTCACTTTGATGGAGTGAATTAAAATCAAGCTGTGCTTCATACTTTCATTTTTAATAGGACCACTGTGGGCACAGAGTAGCAAGCCCTGGAACGTCGGCAACGGGCAGAGAGCGATTGTGTTCTGTGGATGAAAAAGAAAAAGCAAGAAGAGAGAGAAAGTGACAGATGATTCAACTTTCCCTGCAGCCGGAGTCGGGCCGTTAACCGCATGGCTGCTGCACGGCTTGGCCTGGGTATTCCCTGGGTGGAATGTTAAGGAGGCGCATGATGGGTGATCCGCCAACAAAGAGATTTGCTGGGGGGTTGGTCCAGAAAAGCCCCCAAAGTCTTGCTGTGACGGGGGTGCTCTGCTCACTGCTGAAATGGCGCCTCCTCCTGGCTGCTCTGGTGATTAGCTTTGTGAGGCCGATCTCCCTTCCTGTGCTTGGATGCGGTCTCCCGCTCTCAGTTCACAGACCCTCTCTCGCTCCATGAGCTGCTGCTGCCTCCTTGCAACTCGGCCCTCCGGCCAGGTCACTCAGTGTCCCCGCCCTTTCCAGGGTGAAATCCTTCAACGTCTCTTCTGCTCCAGGGGCCTCCGGCAGCCCTCACGCCCACGGTGACTCAGGCAGTCTTCCTGACAGTTCACTGCTCTGCCGGTGCCACTGGTGGGCAGGGGAACCCAACCCTGCCCTCTACTCCAGGTTCCAGGCAAGGGACCCTACACCACCCCGCCAAGGTCTGCTCAGTCCCCAACCTTGCTGCTGGCTCCATGGGCTGCTTCCTACCCCATGTCCCACAGGCTCTCCTCGGTGTATGCCCTGCCTCTAGGCCAGACCCCCCCCAGGGGCCTACTCCTTCCCTGGGTTAATCCTTCCCTCTCTACTACAGAGGGTGACTGCAAACTTCTTCCCAGCAGCCTTTGCTGCTGCCAGCTTCCAGGGTTTATGCTAGCCCGGCCCACCTCTGCCCATGGGAGCTCCCTCCTAATTAGGCTTTCCTCTCCCACTTAATTCCCCTCGTTTGCAGCCTAACTGGCCGGCTAGGCCCACCTGGCCTACCTCAGCCCTCTCAGAGCCAGCGTGGAAAGTCCACCCCACCACACTCGCCCAGAGCCACTGGGACATTTTGGGTGCCATTGTTTTTCTACTTCATTTCTCCTCCGTTTCCCGGATTGTTATTGTAGCAGCTGGGGGCGGGAGCGGGGGAGATCGCAGCCCCTCTGGGCTGGGCGCTGTTCAGACACAAAGTAAGAGTCCCTGCCCCAAAGAGCTTGCGGTACCGGTAGACAAAGGGTGGGAGAATGGTGGGATTAGTAGCCCCGTTCCACAGATGGGCAGGGAGGCCCAGAGAGACTGAGTGACTCGCACAGGCAGACTGTGACAGAGCAGGGAAACAAACCCAGAGCTTCAGCTTTCCGGTCCGGCTTCTTAACCCTCGGCTCAGCTTCCTTCTCCCCTCAATCCAGCCAGCTCCTCACCCATTCTACTCCTCCCGCTGGCCGCAGTCAGCCGCCCTGAGCCCTCTCCTCTTGAGCCTCAGTTCATAAGGATGCAGGGGCGGCTCTAGCGATTTCGCCGCCCCAAGCACGGCGGCACGCCGTGGGGGGGCGCTCTGCCGGTGGCCGGTCCCACAGCTCCGGTGGACCTCCCGCAGACGTGCCTGCGGATGCTCCACCGAAGCCACGGGACCAGCGAACCCTCCGCAGGCACGTCTGCGTGAGGTCTGCCGGAGCCACCTGCCGCCCTCCCGGCAACCGGCAGAGCGCCCCCTGCGGCATGCCGCCCCAAGCACGTGCTTGGCGTGCTGGGGTCTGGAGCCGCCCCTGTAAGGATGCCAGCCTCCCTCTTCGATTCCCGGTGTGCCCGGATTCCAGTGCCACCGTAATGCACTGGTCAGCGAGTTACACGTCCTGCTCTGTGCCTGAGCTGGAGAGACTGCAGGCCTGCCAGGGTATGTCTACACCAGAGGTCCCCAAACTGTGGGGCACACAGCCCTAGGGGAGCATGGAGGAATGTCTGGGGGTGCAGCAGGTCCAGGCCAGCCCTCACGGGGGCAGGGAGGGAGCGCCACCCAGCCACAGGTGCCAACTTTTTTCTGTCCTGGTGGGTGCTCGCACCCCCAACCCCGCCCCTGCCCTGACTCCACCCCGCCCCAAAGTCCCCCCCAACTCCGCCCCTCCATGCCCCTATTAGAGCCCTCCCCAAATCCCCACCCTGGTCCCACCTCCTCCCCCAAGCACGCCGCGTTTCCCCTCCTACCCCCCCTCCCTCCCAGGCTTGCAGCACAAAACAGCTGTTTCATGATGCAAGAGCTGGGAGGGATGGGGGAGAAGCAGTGCACTCGGGGGAGGAGGCGGAGTGGAGACAGAGGGGAGCTGGGAAAGGGAGGGGTGGGGCGGAGTGAGGAGCTGCCGGTGGGCGCAGAGCACCCACCAATTTTTCCCCATGGGTGCTCCAGCCCTGCCCCCAGGAGTGTCACCGGCTCCCGGCCCCACCCCCAGCCTCAGCTGCTGGCTGCAGCTCCATTCCCAGCCTGGGGCTGAGGCTGGGGACAGTTTCTAAACAAAAATGGCAGTTGTCCGGTTCCCACAGATTTTTTGTTTTGAAATGTACATAAAATAAAAGGGGGGGGGTGAAATCACATTTTGGTTCATGAACAATTTTGAGAGTTCGACATTTCATCCCGATTTGCAATGAGAAAAAATACTGAACTCAAAAATATTCACAGGATAAGAAAACCTTTTCCTGCCCAGCCCTAGAAAAGACTCATATGCTCAGTGCTCGCGTTCCCCAGGTCAGTCCCTGGGGGCGACTAAGGGCTTGTGGACACTTAAAATGCTACCAGGGTGCCGCTGTAATGCTTCAGTGTAGACACTTACTACAGCAACAGGAGGGGTTCTCCTGTCAGCGTAGGGAACCCATCTCCCTGAGAGATGGTAGCTCGGTCAACAGAATTTTTCCGTTGAGCTAGTGCTGTCTACACCGGGACTGAGGTCAGCTTACTGACTTCAAAATCCACCCCGCTGACCAATGGAGTTAAAACGACCTAATTTTCTCACGTAGACCAGGCCTCTGTGCTGGTCTGAGCTGCTGTCTCTCTAAGGTACATGGGATGATCCCAGGAAGTGTCACCCACTGGCCAGTGTGTTTTACCTGTCCTACTCTGTGCCTCATCTCCAGAGGGGCAGCATTTGTTCAGCACGGCTCTTTAGTTCAAGCTGTGGAAACTCATGCTCAGAGCTCTGGACATCCCTGGTGCTTTGGACAAGATGATAGCTCTCAGGCTATTCCGTTGGACTCTCCTAGCTCTGTCTGTGGCTGAGCAATTCAGACTTCATCTGCCCTAGCATTTCCTCAGGGGAAGGAGTGTGACGTTATGAGTGTAATTTAATATCTCATCGAAAGGTGACAGGGCCAGAAAGAGTTAATTAACTCACAGACTGACCTGACCCATGGCCGAACTTTAGAGACTGGTTAGGAAGATCTGTAAATGAACAGAGCTTTGAAATGCAGCCTGCATTGTTAGAGACCGAAGGGGAGATGTTTGCTCAGGTCTTGTGATGTAAGCAAACAAGTTTTGTCTATTGCTATAGCTTTGAGTCAAAGATCAAAAAAGGAGTATTAACATTGAGGAAGACACTCGAGTGAAATAGTATTATTGTCTATATGTCTCTTTGAAGGTTGTGGTAACCTGCAGCTGAGCTGTTTAATGGATAAATTACCCTGTACTAATTGCCATGATGTTTAGAAGGAGAGTTAAGCCTATTGTTTTCTCAGGGCAAAAGGCTGCTGGAAATGTATAAAAACCTTGGGACACGATGCTTCTTCATCTCAGATTTGCTTTGGGTTTCAAGAGGGGGAAACCTTAAGCCATAAGGATTGAGATCCCCAGTCACGGACTGGAATCACCTTGAATATGGACATTGGACTATAACCGATGGACTGTTTCTAAAAGGACTTTTGGCCACTACAAGCTCATCTCTGCTATGTATCTGAACCTCAAGAATTGAATTCAAGTCTGTCTGTATATTGATCTTTTAACCAACACACACGCTCTTCTTTTTAAATAAATTTTAGCTTAGTGAATAAGAATTGGCGATAAGCGTGTATTTTGGGTAAGATCTAAGTTATAATTAGACCTGGGTGTGTGTCTGAGCCTTTGGGATTGGAAGAACCTTTTCTTTTACATAAGATTTTCAGGAATCATCATCATATTGGACATGTGTGTCTGGATGGAGGCCTGAGGCTGGGCATTTTAAGGGAACTGTATTGTTTGGACTTCTGAGTAACCAGTGAGGTAATATAGAGGCTGTTTTGGGCTGGGTTGGAAAATCTAAGTCTTGGAATATCCACCAGCTTTTGGGGTTTGTCTGCCCGGTTTGGTTTGCAGGTCACCCTAATTGAGTGACCTCAGCTGGCTCCCAGGGGCAGCATTGTCACAAAGAGTAAAATGGGAAAGAAAAGAAGGAAAAAAATTCAAAAATTTAATAGAAAAAAAAGAAAAATCTCAACCCAAACTTTACATTTTTCTCTGGAGAGTTGGTTTGGTTGAAAAACCCATTTATCGTCAAAAATATAACTGTTCAGCTAGCACTGTCCAAAACATTTCCTCTCCAGCTCCTCCAGAGAGCTTTGATCACCTTTCCTCAGTGATCCCAGACCACCTTGTGCTTGGCATCTCATCATCTTCGCCTGGTCCCTCTAAAGCTATTCCGTTATCCACCCCGTCCCCTCAGCTGCTCCATCCTACTCCTGTTGGGCTCATGCCAGAAACATCTACCTTATCCGCATGCACTGGCAACTAGTGGACAATACAGACCCCAAAGCATCAGAGAGCCAGGGACAAAGCAATCTCTGTCAAGGGGATCAGACTTCCCAAGGAGATCGGGTGAATCCAGACTTTGACCAGCTTTAGGAAACACTGCAAAGCTCTTTTTTGAAAAGGCCTTTCCACCATCTGTGACATCTCCTTCTATTGTCGGATCTCTTCCAAGCCCCCCTACCTCCCGCAAAACCCCCAACCAGAGTTCTGACCCCAAAAAGGGAAACGAGCCAGAGCTTCCATGGAGACCACTAGGGACTTGGCTGTTGCTCTTGATATTATGTGGGAGGGCCCAGATACCACGGCAATGGGCAGCAGGCTAAAACCCTAAGATAGACTCCCCAGTTTTAAGGCCAGTTACAGAAGATACTGAATAGTCTAAAGAAAGGAGATTGGGAGCTTCTGTTCTCCCTGTCTCATACCACAAGAAAAAAGGGGACATTCAATGGAATGGAAATGTGGCAAATTCAAAACTAATCAAAGGATTTTTTTTTCCACGCAAAGTGTGGTTAGTGTGCAGAATGCACTGCTACGGCATGTTTCTGAGGTCAAGTATTTAGCAAGATTCAGAGGGAACAGGAAATTTTTATGGATTACAAGAATGGCCAGTTATGAGTGGTGACAAAAACGTTTGGAAGGCAGATATAGGTTCAGCATTTAAACCAATCTCCATAGGAGATCTTCTTCATGGGGAGCAGATTACCCCATAGCTGCCTATTTTGGGGTTCTTGCTCCTTCTTCTGAAGCCTCTGGTGCTGACCCACATCTGAGACAGGATGCTGGGGTAGATGGCCCATGGGTCTGATCCCATCTAGCAATGCCTACTCCAGTACGTCATGCCTTTCCAAGGCACTATAGGGAATTATGGGCCATCTTATTCCCTTCACGCCATGCTGGTGGAACATCACTGACTGCAAAGAAGAGCCATCATCATCAAATCCGTGTGATGGACGGGAGACTCAGCTGAATTCCCTGTACTTAGAGACTTTCCTCTGGACATCTCAAAGGGCTCTGAAAACCTTAATTAAGCCTCCTGTGGGATGAGTACCACTCTCATTTTATACATGGGGGAAAGGAGGCACAGAGGGGTAACCGGATTGGCTGGGAAGAGAACCTTTGCCAACCCCCCAGTTCTGTTAGCCTTTGGGAGGTTCAAAGTATGATCAGCAGAACAACTTCTCATGCGTGTCACACGGCTTCCTGCTGGGCATTTAAGTGAGTAAACCAGGGGTGCCTCCTCTTTACGCACAGCTGAGCGTGTGCTGCTCGGCAGAGGTTTCATCAACCCGGGAGGCTCCTCTGAATCTTGGGCTGCTGGCCAGGAAAGTGCCGTGCTTTTGGGGGCTTTCACCACAAGCTTCTGAGGTACCAGAGCTCACAGCAGACCCCCTTATTAAAGGGAGAACTTGGCTGGAGAGTACTTCAGTCTCAGCTGTTCAGCATGCTTTGTGACCACCTAACCTGCAGAATAGAATTAGAGATGGGAGGGAAAAGCCACTTAGGAGGATGGTCCCTGCAGAATTCTAGCTGCTCCTCAGACACAGGGCCAGAAGTATGTTTCCTTTCGCAGTCGTCTGCTGCCACCAGGTGGATGGTTTGTGAAAAACGACCCAGTTTATTGAGCCGTTCAGAGTTAAATCCTTTCACTGGCAGATTCCAGTTAAGCCCCCACTCAATAGGGGCCTCTGGGGGCTAAACTTCGGGGCTGTTATCCTGGATTTGGGGGGAGCTCCCAGCACCTGGAAATGCACTACCCCCATTCAGGGTTCAATGTGGCTCCCCTGTTTACAGATATTTCCCATCAAGTGATGGAGAACAGAGCGAGAGAGGTTTCCAGCACAGGACAGAAAAGCAGAATGGTGTGCCAAGCTCCTCAGGAAGAAGTTGCTATTCTTCCCCGTTGCACAGCAAGGAAAAGATGAATCTGATGGTAGCGGTACTCTCTGGGCCATGGCAGCTCACCCAGCATGGAGATCCATCCAGCTGAGGAATGCTCTCCCAAAGGAAGGGGTGGAAGAGTCATTGTTTGGGACATTTAACCCAGAAATGAATGGCCGAGAGAAGGGATATTTGGAGCTCCTGTTCTCCCTGTGTCATCACATAAGATCAAGGGGCTATTCAAGGAAACCGAAAGGTGGCAAATTCACAGCTGATCCAAGGAAGCACTTTTCCATGCAAGGCATCATTGGCCTGCGGAACTCACTGCCACAAGACGTCATTGAGGCCAAGAACGTAGCAAGTTTTAAAAAGGATCGGATGCTTA
This sequence comes from Mauremys mutica, assembly GCF_020497125.1. Taxonomy (NCBI): domain Eukaryota; kingdom Metazoa; phylum Chordata; order Testudines; family Geoemydidae; genus Mauremys; species Mauremys mutica. The sequence continues at coordinate 137,661,405 of NC_059076.1, forward strand.
TCTGGATAATAAAAATAGCCAGAGTTGTAATAGTTAATGCTGACAAAGAGAGCTTTGGCAAGGAGATACAGCCCCTGGCTGCTGGAGAACCCAACAGGGTTTGTCTGTCTCTAACATCTCAGCCTTTGTCATTAAGACTTATACACAGCAGCAAACATTTAGCTCTTTGAGCTACTGTTAAACACCGACACTGACTAGGATTTATAAGCAGCAGAGGGGAGAAAACTCTCAGTCCCGCTCCAACAGGACTGAAGTGGGCCAGGTTCTCAAGGGCAACCCTGTCCCTTTGCTTTGCTCAGGGGGCACAAAGGAACTGGATCCTGGCTAGCTCGAATCCTCTGGGGAGGGAGGTGAGAGCTCCATTGGCAGAACGTTGGCAGAGCTGGCTCCAGTGCTGACTGCCCCTTCCCCGGCCTGGCAGATGGGGTATGTCAGAGGAGCAGAGGCGGAATATGGTTTTTGGGGGGCCCTGGGCCAGAGCAAGTGGGGAGCTCCTCCCCACCCCTTCCGCCTGCTCTCACCCCTGCTTCGCCCTCCTGCCAGGGAGCGGAGTCAGGATGCAGGGGTGCCCATTTTTCTGGGGGCCCCCAATTGGCCGGGGCCCCTTTGGCCCAGTGGCTAATCCACCACTGCAGAGGAGGGTAGCGCTCACACCAGTCCAATCCTCATGTGGCATCAGGCTTTTCTAGCTCATCCTGGGACCAGCGCAGATCAGGCCACAGAATCAGGAAGCTGGAGTCAGCTTCCTACGATCCCCCCGACCCCCAGTGCAGGAGAGAATCAGCTCCTGGGCTCAGCTTTGAGCATCAACCTCAAGGATCCACACGTTGGCTGGAACTCGGTTCAGGTGGAGCGAGAGGCGCTGCAGCTTTCTCAGATGGAGACCGGCTCCTCCAGCCACACCTCCCTGGCTCAAGGTTTCCTTTGCTGGAAGCTTGGGCTGGGCTGCCTTCCCTTCGGAGAGGGCGGCCGCTTGCTCTGTCCTTCTCTGAGATTGGGAGGGACTGGAAGAAGAGGCGTGGCCTCGGCCGGAAAAGGGGGGGCTTTAAGTCAAGATTTAAAGGCCCCAGGGCTCTGGCTGTGAGCCCCAGGGCCTTTAAATCACCCCTGGAGCTACCAGCTGCAGAAGCGGCTAGGAGCCCCGGGACTCAGGGGCGATTTAAAGGGCCGGGGGCTCTGGCTGCCGCTCCTGCAGTGGTGCTCCGGGCCCTTTAATCACCGCTGGAGCCCTGCTGCCACTACCCCAGGGCTCTGGCAGCAGGGCTCAGGAGGCGATTTAAAGGGCCCTGGGCTCCAGCCACTGCAGGAAGCCCCGGGCCCTTTAAATCGCCAGCCTGGGGAAGCTGGTCCAGTCTGTACCAGCTTACTTTCACCTCTGGGTGGATTTGAACCCGTGCTACCAGGCAGCTCGTACAGGGCGTCAAAACCACTGAGCCACCTTCTGGAGCCTGGACCTTGCTCTCTGAGCAGCCTGGGATTGGTCACCCTTTTTTCTCACCAGTTATTTTGGAGCTGCTTTCTCAGTTTTAAGGCCAGAAGGACCCTTAGACCGTATAGCCTGTCTGCCTGTAGTTCACAGGCCTTGACATTTCCCTGGCACACCCCTTTAATGAGCCCAGTTACGTGGATTTGACTAAAGCATCCTCCGCAAAAGCTGGATTTGAAGCCACCAAGAAACAGAGGGTCCACCACTTCCCTGGGTCATTAATGGCAAATTACTCTCCTTGCTCAAAACTGTGCCTGGATTTGTCTGGCTTTAACATCCAGCCCTTGGATCTTGTTCTGTCTTTCACTGATAGATTCTTCTTCCTGTCCAGAGCAGGCAGCAGCAGCCTGAGCCTTGGCTGGACGCTCAGTGCCACGCGTGCTGAGAGGCAGACAACTGTGTACAGTGAAAGCACAGTGGATTTTGGACCTGACCCTCAGATGCTGGGGGATCCGGATACAGAGGCTCTGCTCCATGCAGGTGATTGTACCCATTCCCCACAAAAATCAAATAAATTTGGTGATCCAGTTTTAAACAGCTGGGGGGGGGGTGGCCCTTTATAGCTTTGTGACTTTTGTTTGAGGAGGAAGATGAGTTGGGTTTTGTGTCTTTAGACTAAAGGAGCAAACACCTGTCCACAGCTGGCTGAAAGAGTCTTTGCACCAATAAGGGAACATGACAGAGGTCTATAAAACCATGACTGGTGCGGAGAAAGTAAATCAGGAAGTGTTATTTGCTCCTTCTCAGAACACAAGAACTAGGGGTCACCCAATGAAATTAACAGGCAGCAGGTTTAAAACAACAAAGGGAAGTATTTCTTCACACAGTGCACTGTCAACCTGTGGAACTCCTTGCCAGAGGATGTTGTGAAGGCCAAGACTGTAACAGGGTTAAAAAAAACTAGATAAATTCATGGAGGATGAGGCCATCAATGGCTATCAGCCAGGATGGGCAGGGACGGTATCTCTAGCCTCTGTTTGCTAGAAGCCGGGAATGTCTCACTGTCGGAAGACAGGATACTGGGCTAGATGGACCTTTGGTCTGACCCATTGTGGCCAGTCTCATGTTTTGTTCTTACGTTCCCGAGGAACCCAGCCTGCAAGGCCTACCAGGGGACAGCCCTCTCATCCGCTACAGCCCGGGTGGCTCATGAACACAGCCGCCAGTTGTCTGCAATACAGAAGCAAGGGCGGGAGCTGTATACTGTATGCAGAGCTGGGCCACCCGTGCGGCCTGAGAGACACTGAGAGAGAGCAGTGGTGAAAATACACACCTTAGCTCATCACGCACTACTGGGTCTTCTCATAGACTCGGTCAGCTTCCCTCTGCCAGCCCCTGCCCTCTTGTCCCCACAGTCAGTCGACTCTTCTTCGTTACAATATTTCAACAGTAAAGCTTGTACTGTCCTCACGCTCCAGCTGCTCCCTGCCATCGCCCCCAGGCTCTGCTCCCCAGCTCAGCCCTGCTCTCCTACAGATTTCCACTTGTCAAGTGGGTGGTGGTGGATGATTGCCTGAACGTGAGCTCCCGCGGTGATGCTGTGGCCACAAGGGTTAGTGCGATCCTTGGCTACACAAAGAGGAAAGTCTCAAATAGGAGCCGAAAGGTCATTTCACCTCTATTTGGCACGGGTGCGACTGCTGCTGGAACACTGCGACACTGGAGAGGGGTCAGAGAAGAGCCATGAGAATGATGAAAGGATTAGAAAACCTGCCTTATAGCGACAGACTGAAAGGGCTTAATCCATTTAGCTTAACACAGAGAAGGTTACGGGGTGACTTGATCAGTCTGTAATTACCTCTGGGGAACAGAAATCTGACAATGCAAAGGCTGGATGCTCCAGCTAGATAAATTCAGGCCAGAAATAAGGTGCAACAGCCAGGATATTTAACTACCGGAACAACTTACCAAGCGTTGGGGTGGAGTCTCCATCACTGGCAATCTTTAAATCAAATGGGATGTTTTTCTAAAGGAGAGGATCTAGTTCTCTGGCCTGTGATATATAGGAAGTCAGACTAGCTGATCACAGTGGGTCCCTTCTGGCCTAGGAATCTGTGAGCAGGTTGAGAAACGAGAGCCTTGACAACGGCACTTTGTGACTGAAGTGCCCAGGGGACGGCGGTGATTCAGATCAAGCAAAACGAAAGAACGCAAGGAGACTGGAGAAAGGCATTGTTCTCACTTCAGAGACACTGACGACGTCAGGTGTCATGTCATAGGAAAGTGACTCAGACATTAACCACATTGCAATACTTTACAGCACCTTCCATCTGAGGATTGTAAAGCCCTTGAGAGACATCAGTTTGTCAAACCTCACAACACCCCTGTGAGGTAGGTATTATTACCCCCATTTTACAGATGAGGAAACTGAGGCACAGAGCGGTGCAGTGAGTCGGCCAAGGCCACACAGTGAGTCAGTGGCAGAGTTGGGAATAGGTCTCCCCGGTCCCCTGCTCTCACCACTGGTCCACACTTCTTCCCCCTTTTCATAATAAAACATTAGCAGCTCAGAAAGCAATCACATGGCTTACACCATATGATGGGCACAAAGCATGTGGCTGGGGAACCCCCCCGCTCCCTGAAATAGCCGTGCAGCTGAAACCCCGTTGCCACACGTGCCGCATGAGAGAAGCGCTCCCAGCTGCCTCCTCTTCAGAGTAACTTATTCTGCTGGGTTCTCCACGATTGTCACGGAGGAGGCCAGGGAGGGTGACAACAAGGATCCTCCAGGGACACGCCAGTCAGACATCCCACCGCTAGGTGGCGCCGTTTGAGTCGGCAATTGCATGGTCCCCCGGGACGCGTGGCTCGCCGGCGCCAGCTGCGGTAACAACGTCCAGCATTGGATTCTGATGGCAAGAGTGGCGCGCCATGGAGGAGAAGGTAGCTAGGTGCTGCCTTTGGGCTGGTCACCAGCCTCTTCCATCAGCGATGGCGCTTAGGAGACCCAGATCTGCTCCTTCCCAGCCCAACAGGCATAGCTGGGAAGGAGCCGAGTCTGGGTGATTCCCCTGGCAGGCAGCTGATGCGTCACGGGGCTTAACCCCGCAAGCTGCCCACCCCACCGGTATAGCACCGTACCACTTTCCTCTCCCCAGCACCCTCCTCCTCTATGTGCAGAAACATTTTCCCTCGTATAAAAATAGTCCTTTGGTATCCGAAAGAGCCCCATCGCCCGCCGTAGTGCAAATGAGGAGAACCAGCTCGGGGAGCACATCCGAGGATTCCTCTTGCTTTGTCCGCGTTTGTCATTTCTTAAAGGGGAAGGAGGCGGACTGGACTTTGAACCCCGGGACAGGCCTAACGGAGAGAAGGAGAAAAACACCGCTTTTGAGAGAGCGGAAACCAGCCGGCAATTGTGCAGCTCTCGGCATTGAAGGGGCTTCATAAACATCAAGCTCCAACTCCCGCCTGTGCAGAAAGACGGCTCGCGGCCCAGGCACCACCCAAATCCTGCTGACGCCGGGGTCTGGCTTGTGCGTGGAGACTGTAACCCTGCAGGGCACCACCTTGTGTCTGTGCAGCCCCTAGCAGCATGGGGCCACGGTCCTGGCTGGCCCTGAGGCACTGCCATAATAAACATGATTACCAACGAGACGCCAGCTCTCTGACATGGGCCCCATGGCCTTGCCAGGAAGGGCAATATTACTGGGGTCCCATCTGACGTACCGCATGGGACTAAGTGACTAAGAGGATGTGTGCCCTGCATTGTAAACCTGGGTCTGCGGGAGCCGGGCTTGCGGACTCAGTGTTTCCAAGCCCACGCTTGAACGTCCACACCACATTGGAAACCTGGGCTTACAGTGGGTGGACCCAGGTCTCCCGGCCATGCTAGTGTGTCCGCACTGCGCTGCACAACGACCAGGGCTGGGACCCAAGCCACAGCAGGACTCACCCCTCTAGCAGCGTCCTGGGACGTGGAGCCTTATCTCCCCGAGTCAGACTGATTTGTGTGTGGATAGAAGGGGGGGCTTGGCTCAAACCTGAATCAGAGCCCAGGCTTAGGCCAGGTCTACGCTCAAAAGTGAAGTCGACCCAACCACAGCGCTCAGGGGCATGAAAAACCCACACCCATGAGTGACACAGTTAAGCCGACCTGACCCCTGCAGGATAGACAGCTCTGGGGCAATGATGGAAGAATTCTTCCGAGCGAGCTACTGGCTCCTGGCGGGGTGGATTACCTACGTCAACAAGAGACCCCCTCCTTTCACTGCAGCGGTAGCGTTTCAAGTGCAGACATATCCGTAGCATGGAGTGCAGACATATGGAACGTGATGTGCCCAAGGTCACAGAGGGAGTCTGTGGCAGAGCAGAGGACTGAACCTGCAGTTCCCGCTCCCCAATCTGGCCTGTTAACCACAAGGCCGTCCTTCCTGCTGGCAAGTCAAGCTCCTGCCACAGAGCGCAGCGTCAGCGGGATGGCTGGAACGGGGAGGGCGTGGGCAGGGGGGAAAAGGAGAAACAGGCCGGTCACAGCCAGGTTCCCTTGTTACTGCTGCTGCAGCCGGCTCGCTGCACTCTGGGCACATGGCAGGGAACAGGCCCCAACCCTGCAGGGAAATCCTGCACGTGCCCCCCCACTTCCCCAGCCCTGGGGTCTCTGGGCAGAGCCTGGCAGATTGCGGGCAGCTCAGGCTGAAGGAAGATGCCGTCTGACTGTACAGAAATTTCCCATGCCACAGCCCCTTTGCCCGGGCCTCTGAGCGCAGCCCCTTCCCTGCCAGGGGCCTCTCGGTCAGCGAGAACTCGCACCCCCATGCCCCACGGTGCCCCTCCAGCCGCACAGAGCATTTACTGCCCCCGCATAGTGCTTCCTCAAGCCATCCAGCTCCCTCCCCAAGACTGCCCCCCGGACCATTCCCCTGGCCCCTGCTCAGCCCCAGCCCCCGCCCCACCAGCAAACCGACGGTCCCCTTGGGCCCGCCATCAGGCTCTCGTTGCCCAGACTTCCCCCATCACCACCTGGGCCAGTCACTCTCAGCCCGAGAGACTCTCTGACTTGGGCCCTCTCAAGCTCCACGGACCATTTGCCTGGGCCCAGGAGGTGCCGGCCGCCGGCTCACTCTTGTTACACACTTGTCGGAGCTCAGTGCTTTAGAGGCTGCCTGCAGCTCCTCTGTTACTGCCACAGCAAGGGAATGGGGCATGTCTGCCGCACCGGGACCCTGCGCTCTACAGCTGCGGGGCGGGGGGGACCTCAGCCCCGGCGCGCTGCACCACGGGATCCTGCCAGGACGCAGCCGGGCGAGGGGGCAGCCAAGCTTCAAGCTTTACTCTGGACTTACTTGGTTAGGTACCTGGCAGAGCTGGCCCCTGCCGCCTTGAAGTTGGTGGGAGGGACCGTGACCAGCAGGGTCCGTCCCGGTGCCGAGGGAGGTGTTTTGGCCAGGAGAGGGCTCCCAGGCAGAGGCCGGCGAGGGGGTCCGTGCTTTGGGATGATCTAGAGGAGACCACGGTACAAGCAGGTGTCACAATCCAGCTGATCCTCTGTCCCAGGAACAGTCCCCAGCTGCCCACAACACGGCCTCTCCCAGGACAGAGCTGGGGACTAGACATGGGGACCCAGGTGGACTTCGAAGCCTCTTGCTGCTGTATGTGGCTAGCTCTGCCCACCACTGCCACACAGCCACCTCTTTGGGGGGACCCAGCAGCTGCTTAACCCGGCACCGCACCTCACTGGAAAGAGCCACGGAGGCAGAAATCCCTTCTCGAGGCAGCTAGGGGTGGAGGCCCCGGGGCAGAGTGCTGTTCGGTGGACAAACAGGCCGTCAGCATGACAGCCTCTGGGGCTGTCAGCCACCAGCCTCGAGTGCACAAGGCGGGGTCTGAACCCAGGCCCTTGGGATCTAAAAGCATGAGCCTCTACCGCTGGAGCTAGTGTCAGCTCAGCGGCAATGCCTGGCCTCACCCCTAGAGGGGGACAAAGACACCCAGCGGTAGCCTGGGTCCTAGCAGCATTGAATGGGTCCTGGCTGAGTGAGGTGGGAAAGGACACCTCAGCGTACTCCAGCAGGGACCGACACAGCAACCAAACCCTTGTGCGTTGGGGAGCGACCAGGGAAACTCACCACAGGGGTCCTCACGGGGGTGCTGGGAAGAGGCTTCTTTGGAGGCAGCAGCTTGGGTTGGGAGCTGATCGCTTTGGCCAGAACGACGGGGGATTTGCCGCCAGGAGGCGGCGGCCTGGACGGCTTGAGGTCTCGGTGGGGCGGAGCGGCTGGGCTGGGAGCTGGGCGAAGGGGGTGGACAATGCTGACAGGCTGGGAACCATTCGGCTTGAGAGGGAAGATGCCCCTGGCTGCCTGCAAGGCCGGAAGAACAAACAAATGGAATCAAACCTAAGGCCCTGGTCCCCGGTCACTGGGAGGGGACTACCCTCAGCAGGCACCCAGCAGCTCAGTGCCTACGTGCTCCTCTGCGGGTCGGTGCTCAACTGATCCCGCCTCTTCTCCCTGCCTTCTCCCTCACGTGACTGAAGGCCACGCTCAACCCTTGCAAGCGGAGTGGAACATAGCGCCGTGGGACTGTCGCCCCGGGAGAGGAACTAGGAATGGGGACTACCTTGGAAGTATCCAGCCCAGATTTTCCACCAGACCCAGTGCATTCTGGGACAGGACAGGAGCAATGTTCCCTCTAATTTTTTCCATCCATGTGCGGAATAAATGTTATGTGCACCGAGGTCCGGGCAGATGTGCGCCACCAAGAGAAACAAAAAACCTTAGATATAATATATATTTTAAAAAGTTACCATAGGGATAATTACTCCAGCCAGGACGGGTTAGGCATTCTAGAACTCACTACTCAACGAATTACATTTGGGGAAGTTTCTGAGAGACGCCCTGTGTTGTCTCTTTAAGGCACTCACTGAAAGCTCTCCTGCTCTGTCCTGAGCCCTGTCTCCCCTGTCAGAGATGGGGTACATGGGTGGGGCGGGGGGGAGAGAGAGACGGACTGTGTGATGATCTGGCTGATGGGGATGGCTCAGAGACTGTGCGCTGTCTCTTTAAGAAAGGCACACTCACTCACCCCCCATAGTTCAGACCTCAGACCGCAGCAGCTCCAAGTCCTGAGCCAGGCTGTCCCCTCTCCTGCTCTGCAGAGATGGGGTACGGGGGTGGGAGGAGGGGGACACCCTGACATCAGCATCTCCCCCCTACCCTCCCACACTTGGCCCAGCCAGGAGGAAGGTCCCGGGAGCAGCTGCAGGAGCAACACAGCTGCAAAGCAGTGGGAGGAGGGGACCTGAACACATACTGCCAGATGTGTGCGCTCTGCTAATCAGCTGCGTGGCACCTGAATCGCTCCTGGGCGGCCGCCCAGCTGCGCAGCTTAGAGGGCGCACAGGACAGGAGAGTTGCAGGCTCCAAGCACCCGTCCAGCCAGAGTGAACACGCTCACTAAACCCAAGGCGTCCTTCCACCGTGCCAGCGCTGGAACAGAACGACAAGCAGTAAAGCTGCCCACAGTCGCCGAGATTCAGCGTAAATGCCTGGCTTTTAGCCATTGAAGGAGAGTAATTTGCAACCTCTGATAAGCGGCACCTTTGGGATGTCGTTCTAACCTGCCGCAACTGTTCACCCCCCACCTTTGCCAGGTTGTCCCGGAGAAGATGGGACTTGGGGGAATGGTTCAAAAAGTGACCCACTGTTCAAAGGGCAGCGGTGAAAAGCAAATCAGGAGGAAGAGGCCTTGGTGGGAAAAGGAGCCACGTGATCGAACTACAAGGGTCTTGTCATTATTTATGAGAGCGTAACAAGTTTTAGCTGGGTTACGAGTGGCTGGAAGCCTTCACTGAATGTAATAGTCAGTCAAGCACCAGCCAAGTTGCAGATTCTTGGCCCACTTCTGGTCTGTGTTACGCTGCTTTCTTTCTCAAAGCTCTGCTCTAGGAGTTATGGTGGGGCAGTTCCCCCAGCCTGCGTTACACAGGAGGCCAGACTAGATGATCACAACGGTCCCTTCTGGCCTGGAGTCTGTGGTGTAAATCTGGAGTGACTCCTGGCTTCGGTGGGGTTATTCTGGATTTACAGCAGTGAAATGCAGAGCAGGATCTGGCCCTTCGGCCATGATGCTAATGAAATAAACCATGGCCACATACACCCAGCCACGGAAGTTGTCAGCGGGTGCGGAACCCAGGACCTCCAGTACCAATAAAACCGCAAGCCCTGCCTACTTGAGCTCCAGGAATCACATTGCTAGCGTCTGCCGGGTAGCAGGTTTGGAGGCGTTGGAGTCGGCTGCTAGAGAGAGATGTGAGCACACACACGCGAAGCTGGAGCACCACTCTAGGCAGAGGAGACGTAAACTTGGAGTAATCGGTCATGCAAAGATCTGAGGCCCCCCACTTACTTTGTTAGTGCTGCTGGCAGCTTTACGAGAGGAGGAAACATCCTGCAAGGTGAAAGCTGCGTTTGAATGGCCCCCGTTTCCCTTCTGATGGATGGCTCCGTTCCTGCCCCCAATCAAAAACAGAAAACAGCACAGAAAGAGTCAAATCCTTTGCAATTGCTGCCCTCACCGGTGTTGGCTGTCAGACCCCGGAACGGACACGTGAACCAGAAGGGGAAGCGAGTATGGTTACATGGCTACTTTTAATACCTGAGGGAAGGTAGCATTTTCACTGAGGCATATTCTGAATGTGCCCGGGATGTAAATCGACAGATGGGGCTGTTTTCCTTTGCTGTTAACTGGGTTTTTAAATATTTGAGTGGGGCTCAGAGAGGAGGAGGATGGGGACCAAACAGAACACATGAAATGCTGAACCAATCTGGTTTGACACAGAAAACTTTTGCAGTCCCCTAGAAACAGAAGATGACACCTGGATGGAGGTAGCCAGTGTTCGTGTAGGGTGCACCTGAGTCTAATGGATCATTCCTGCTCAGTGCTTTGGAGGGAGATGCAAACTCCAATTCAGCCAGGGGAAAATCCCTTCCCAGCCTCAAATCTGGCTATCAGTTTAACCCCATGCATGCAAGCAAGAATCACACTCTGATCTACTGCAAGTAACTCCCCCAAAGTGACTATGTGAAACTGGCATTAGATCAGATCAGAAGTAGACCCAGATTTTGAGGCATTGCAGGTGACTGTCAATGGGATTTTGGCTCCCAAGTGTCTAAATACCTCCTAACAATGAGATGTAGGCTCCTAAATCAGGTAGGCATTGCAACGCTGAGCGCCACAGTGCCTAAATGCCTTTAACAATCTGGGTCCTATGCTCTATACCGCTAACCCCACCCATTCTCTCCCCCAGTGAGTCGAGGCGTAGAATCAAATCATTGTGGGTGCCGCTGGATCCTCAAGGGGGAGACGGTCTCTGGCTCCATCAGTCGCTCACCTGCCCGTCTCCTGGCTCTTCCTCGTGCTCTTTATCCATTTGCTCAGGAGCGAGTTCTTCCGTCTGTAGCACCAGTAGATCCCCAAAGCGGTGGCGGGGAGGATCAGCAGGAAGATGACCAGCAGGGCTATCAAGATGGCTTCATGGTCTGGGGAGGCGGGGGAAGTGGAGAGATGAGGAGGGGGCTCGAAGTTGCATCAGCCCCTTACACGGGGGGTGGAAAACACCCGCTCCCATTTGACAGGGAGACCTCAGAGCAGTTCGGCTCCACAGCGTGGCTGCGTAGAAACACCGCGATCTGGGTCTATCCCCTTCCATTGACTGCACCTCGTAGGGGCTCACCGCAAACCAGTACAGAGCCACCTTCTCTGACCGCCAGACCCCGATACCTTTGCTGTGGGCCTAACCTGCACGCGCAGAACGGCATGGCCCCCTCCCACCTCCGGGACAAGCTGGAGCTGCAGGCACCTCTCTGCAAACAGCCGGTGGCACCCGCCCAGCCACCGGGGACCCGAGAAGCTGCTGAAGAGGCAGCTGTGGGGTAGCATTGCCAACAGCTTTCCCTGGGTATGGGGAGATCAGCTGGAGATGCCGAATGAACCTCCCCACTTGGGTGCTGTCCCATCAGCTGCTTCCTCTCTCCGCCTCGCCGTCCTTGTGGCACAAGAGAGCAGCTCCATGCTTCCTTCACTCCCACCGCCCACCCCGGGGAGTGGCCTGGCTTTGAGCTGAGGGGTGTGTGTGGGAGCTCTGGGGCCACCTCCCTCCACCTCGGGCCTGACATCGGAACTCACTGTCGTGCTGCACGGGGCCGCTGTCCACGCTCCCCCCCAGGCCCGGCTTCTCGCAGTACGGGGGGGCCCATCCGGCACTGCAGTGGCAGTTCTTGTTGCTGTTACAAACCTACAGGTGCGGGGAGGGGGTCAGGGCCAGGGCAGAGTAATGGTCAACAGCAGACTGGTAGGAGGACAAAGCACAAGGAGATGAAAAGCCGGTGACGAGCTCCCACAGGCAACCAACACCAGAGGGGGCGTCGCTATGGTTAGCTTCAGCCTTCCCCGGCTCCAGCTCCCCAGGAGAGCGGCAGAGCAGTGACAGCAGAACTGGAAGAATCTGGACCATCCGTCCAGGTGCCCACGGTTCTGGGCAGGCCAGTCTGTAATCACGGGATCAAGCCAAGGTCCTCGTTGGCTGTCCCTTTCCCCCTCCCAGCAGGGTGACGTGCTCGAGCCGTCTAGCGGCCCACCCGGGCATCTGCAGGTCCAGTTTCGTGGACTTCAGTGGGGCAATGCTCTGATGTCGCATCACTAAACCAACTGTGCTCTGGAAGCCCTTTTCTCCACCCAGGGGATTTTCGCCTGCAGAACTTTGCACTCCACCCAAACCGCTCCCAGTTCACTCACCCTCATCACAATCATCAAGGAGCCCGTGGGGGCCCTGCTGGGAAGATACTGGCTTACGATGCCAGAAGCTCTGGATTCATATCACAGGGAGCCCTGCCTGCAGAGACCAAATCTTCATCCCCTTTAAACTTTTCATCAGAATGGCTCCTTCTGGCCTATGAATCTTCCTCATTATCGAAGGCCTCAGCTGGGCTTTTGAGCTTGGCTGGGCGCTAAGCTAAGACAGGCATCTGAACCACGCTCTGACCACTCCCAAACTGAGGCGAAGTTCAGATCTAGAACCCAGGTCATCCACGCTGCCCTCCTCGAACTCGGCCCCAGACTCAAACAGACCAACTCAGCCCCTTCTCTACTGGACCCGGATGCAAAGGGCAGGCGGCCACTTGGCTGTGAGACGCTCACCTAACTGGAGAACCTGGGCCAAACTCAGGACTCAACCAAAGCTCTGGGACGGTTACTCACCCCGTGGCCATGGCACTGGGAAATGCACTTCTCCAGCTCAAAGAAGGAAGCGTTCTGGCACCTGCGATCCTTGCAGACCTGAGTGAAATGAGCGAAGGGGGAGTTAGTGGGGAAGGACCTAGGAGTTCAGATAGGAAAATGTGACCTTGCACTCCTCAGCTAGGACCATGGGGACCTAGACAACTTGGGAGATGGAGCCTCCACCCTCAGCCAGTCCACAGTTGTTAACGTGCAAACCCCAATAATTCGCACTCTTCAGACTCGATTAGTGAATCCAGTCCATTTCGCACTGCCTTCTCCCTTCGCCACGAGCGCCGGCTGGGTCCCCAGAGCATCCCCCAAGAGTTCAGCCGGGGCGGTATTCCCAGCATGCCAGCGGCAAGGAGCCACTGCTCCACTTTGGAAACTCATTCCTAGTCTGACCTGGCTGACTTCCTTTGTCAAGCGTGTGGAGATGCAGGGTGAGCAGTGCTGCACAAGGGCAAGTGATCGTGCACTGGTGGGGTCAGGAGCCGCCCCAGCATGGAGACTCTCCTCAGCTTGGCTCCGTCCCACCTGGAGGTGCCCTCAAGACTTCTGCCCCTTCCGCAAACCTGACGCTTAATAGCGCCATACGCCCTGTTAGTGCATCATCCCTTCGCCGCCCGTATCCTGGCTCTGTTGCTCTTAACCCTTCCTCTCAGGCAGCCCTTTGGCTCTCCCAATCTTCCTTTTGCTATGGAGCTTTCCGACGAGGACCATGGCTGCTGCCATGCCTGGTTGCCTGCTCCCCGCACACACAGATGTCGTGGTCCTGCCGTGATGTTCTGAGCTGACTTCAGCACTGGAGGGACGGGATCACATTGACTGCCCAGAGACTGGACCCCTCTCTGTTTTGGGCCCCCCACCAGCCTTGATCTCTCCCACCCCCGGGCCTGCACCCTGACCTGCAGGGACCATCCCTCTGGGCTGGAGGGAGCACAGCCCCTCGGCCCGGCCAGTCCTGCCTGCCAAGCAGGAGGCTAACTCATGCCCTCTGTGGCAGCGGGGGCACCGAATCTCTGAAGCCCATACTCAGGCCAATTCCCTTCAGCTGCAGTGGCGAAGGAAGTCAGGAGCCCCTCTGTTCTTGCATTGTCCTGCCCAAGGCTCTGCTGGGTGACTCTGGATGAACCAAAGGCCACAGCATCCTCCAACCATTTGGTGGGGGTGTATGGGGAGACTTTGGCAAACCAGTAAAGTGCCTGAAACCACTATGGCTTATTGTTAAAGACAGCCTAGTCAGCAAGCTGTTAAAAGCAAGTCTCAGCTTGACCAAGGCAGGAGGGGAGGGGGATTTAGGGTGTCACCGAAAGGGCAGCTTGACCCCACGTCCTCCCTGATAAGAATTGGGTTAAAATTGCTGATACATGCGTTTTCAAAGAGTAGGATATGCCCCAGGAATGTCTATTGAGGTCTCAAGGCTGCAAGCTCTGGAAAGACCCACACCTGGTTAATCAATAATCAGAAGGAACCTCTTGCTCGATCATTAAAACTGCTTACTTAACAAGGTTTCTTTAAGGGACATGTCATTCTATTACTAATGTATAAATAAGGGGAAAAAAGCTTGAGACAGGTGGGACTCGTTTCGGGACTGGCCTCTCCCTCTGCATGCATCTTGTGTTCCCCAGTGGCAGACGGGTTGCCGCTGTATCACTCGAAAGCCACACTCAGCTTTGGTAATTAGCAAGGGTTGTGGGTGTTTTACTAACTTGTTGCAGACGTGTGTAAGTGCTTGAGACTATGTAAAGTTTAGCTTTAAGTGAAAGCACTCGTGTTGTCCTGTTTGTGCCAGCCATCTATCGGTCGGACGGCCGTGTCTCCCCTGATTTATTTCCTGACACCTCCTTGCACAGAGTAAAAGTTACCAAGAGCTTTGGATTGAAAGAACCCCGGGTAACGGGGGGGGGGAGGGGGGAAGGGGGCGCTTACCATCCCATCCCCGCACTTGGTCCCTGTCATCACCAGGCCGGGGTCCGACAGGTCCCCCTCATCATCCTTGGTGGCGTACATGAAGGTGCCTCTGCATTTCACCTCCCGCCCGTTAAAGCGGATGGTGGTGTCCATGGAGACAGTGTTGGTTCCCTTGGGCTTCCTGGCTGAGCTCTGGCACTGGATCTTGCCGCACTTGGCGTCTCTAGGAAGAGAGACACCGAGATTACCAAATGGGCCCTCGCTTGTTGAGCTCAACTCGTTGAGTTATTGGCTCCCCCACGGTATCGGAGAGGATCAGGACGTGCTGTAGGAGGAGCTTAACAAAGCAAGGGATTCTGGGTAATTCACGAGTTGTCTGCTTAAGCACCTGGCATCTGTTGTGTCACATGACACCGCCTGTTAGGCCCGGGGCCGCTGATTCCAGAGAAGTCGACTGCCCATTCCCCAGAAACGCTCAGGCCCTAGAGATATTTCATTTGGACCCATCTCCCTGCAGTGTTGAGAGACCCCCTCACTTGCCTAAGTGCCACCTCTGGCATCTGTCTGCCAGGGATGAGTCAACCAGCCCTGCCAGGGAGCTGAGGGGATGGACCACAAACGATTTTCTCTCTACACCGGACACTGCCCCAGGGAGGCAGGAAAGTCTTCGTGAAGAGGGTGCATGCTACCAATGGATCAATGCAGAACAGTTCTTCTCCAATCACCCATTTCATGCTCTGATACTGTCACTGGCCTCTCGCCCACTGACCGGCAGGCACGGGAGGATGACAAACCTACAGCTGCTAAATCACAGAATCGTAGGACTGGAAGGGACCTCGAGAGGTCATCTAGTCCAGTCCCCTGCACTCAAGGCAAGACTAATTATCTAGACCATCCCTGACAGGTGTTTGTCTAACCTGCTCTTAACCATCTCCAGTGATGGAGATTTCACAACCTCCCTAGGCAATTTATTCCAGTGTTTAACCACCCTGACAGTTAGGAAGTTTTTCCTAATGTCCAACCTAAACCGCCCTTGCTGCAATTTAAGTCCATTGCTTCTTGTCCTAGCCTCAGAGGTTAAGAAGAACAATTTTTCTCCCTCCTCGTAACAACCTTTTATGTACTTGAAAACTGTCATGTCCCTTCTCAGTCTTCTCTTCTCCAGACTAAACGAACCCGATTTTTTCAATCTTCCCCCATAGGTCGTGTTTTTTAGACCTTTAATCATTTTTGTTTCTCTTCTCTGGACTTTCTCCAATTTGTCCACATCTTTCCTGAAATGTGGCGCCCAGAACTGGACACAATATTCCAGTTGAGGCCTAATCAGCACGGAATAAAGCAGAAGAATTACTTCTCGTGTCTTGCTTACAATACTCCTGCTAATACATCCCAGAATGACGTTTCCTTTTTTTGTCACAGCATTACACTGTTCTCATATTTAGCTTGTGATCCACTATGACCCCCAGATCGCTTTCCGCAGTGCTCCTTCCTAGGCAGTCATTGCCCATTTTGTATGTGTGCAACTGATTGTTCCTTCCTAAGTGGAAATCCGACACTGTGCTACCTGTTAGGAGGAGGAATGGACCCTGGCCTTCAGGAGGGAGGGAAGGAGAAATCACATTCTGGCTAAGGGAAGGCCAGACACTGAGGCTGCTGGTGTGTGGATTGAACTCAGGCTCTTTGGCACCGGGAGCACATGGGGCCGCCCCCTGAGCTGCTGGGGATCTCCAGGAACTAGGAGTGAGCAGCAGACTGTTACCACAGGAGCCAGCTGCTAGGGGGAGCCGTGATCACACTCACTAAGCTGGTGTGTTACACATGTGGGTGTGAATCCCCAGCACCCACCTCCGGTCACATTTCACGTAATGCCCCTGGCTGTCCTTGCCGCAGTTCCCATACGTGTCACCGGCCGTGTTGACATCTTGGAAACAGGCATCGGGAGCCGGCCAGGCGCCTGTAGGGGAGAAGAATCAAGGTGGCCTGAGCAATCCTGCGTGCAGATCCCGCGCCGTGGGGATGGCGGGGGTGCAAAGCCAGAGCGAGGGTGGGAGGCTCTGTGGAGCTGTGTGGAGCAGCTGGAGCTGGAGCTGTGTGGAGCAGCCTCTGGCGGTTCAGCTGCTCACCCAGACCCTTGGGTTTGCAATGCGGGGCTGGAAATGCCCGGGGGGCAGGCTCTCCCCGGAGACGCTTGCAGCTCCAGCATCAGGCAGCGATTGCACCCTGGCTGCACAGAGGCAGCATGGAGACTCAGAGGGGCAGCGAGGGGAGGAGGACCCGCTTTTGCTCTGCGGCTTTGGGGTGGAATTCAGCCTCCAGGGCCATTTCCCCTGCTGCACTGCCAGACTTACCCTTGCCGCAGTACACAGCCCAGCCCAGTAGGTGGCACTAACAACACACTAACGGGAAGATTCTCCATCCCTATGGGAAAACGAGACAGGCCAAGAGCCAAGTCTCACACCTGCTAATCTGCAGCCAGGCTCCCCGCAAGGCTCCCTGCTCCGCCCATACCTGAATGACCAGGGTGCACTGGCTGCGTGTCTGCACGGGCGTGCGGAGCCGGTGTGCACGGGCAGCGGGCGCGTGCATGCAGTGTGCACCTGGTGGGCGTATGCAGCGTGCACTGGGATGGAAGGATGCGTGTCCCACGGAGGTGTAACGCAACACGCAGGTGTCCTGTGTGCAGTGGGGGGTGCCGTGTGCGCACTGAGGACTGGCGAAAGGGGGCGGGGGATACAGCAGAGCTGCCCTGGGAAGCAGCAGCCCCAGCCTGGAAACATGCCGCCCCTGGGGTCTGAACATCGCAGGCTCGTCCCGACTGCAGGGGAACATCGTCGGACGCACCGGCTGGGCCAAAGGCCGGGCCAATTCAGAGCCGTTCGCTGTGTCCCACCCCCCCTGCCAAAGCCAGGAGCGAGCCCTGTACGCAGAGCGAGAGCGCGGAATGCAGGGGAGGGAGCCGGGCTCACCTGGGCCCCAGAGCTGCACGCACTGCTGGTGATGAGTCAGGCACATGCCGTTGCTGCAGTACGCCTCGCCGCCGGCGCAGGCCGAGCCGTCCAGCAGGTACACGTTGCCAGGGCAGTAGGGCGAGGCCCCCGTGCAGTACTCAGGGAGGTCGCAGGATCCAGCCGGCTCCCTGCACATGGTCCCAGCTGTCTTCAGCTGCCGGAGCCAGAGGAGAAGAGAGACGTTTGCACCTTGGTCCCATCAGCCACAAAAAGCCCTTTAGCCGTGCCCCTCCGGTAGCCACACCTGTTAGCCTGGTCCCCACTGGCACCCCTGAGCCCCCCAGTGCGGTGGGTTGGAGGCTGACTGGCCGCTGGATTGGCCACTCCGTCAGCACTGGGATTGGCTCTGCTCCCTGCTGATCCTCCCGCCTGGGGCCCAAACGCTGCTCCTCACAGCCAGCGAGGACAGGAAATCCAGGCCTCCTGACTCCCAGCCCCATGCGGTAGCCACAGGAGCAGCCAGCAGGGATTCCCGAGGGCTAATGGGCGTCGTGGTAGCCAGGGGGACTGAACCCAAGCCCTCCGGAGCCAGCACAAGGGCAGGTTGAGCTAGAGGATTAAGCTGAGGATCAGGCCCAGCGGGGTCACGGCATGCCCGACAGTGGGCTCCCTTCCTCAAACCCGATTCTACACAGAGCCATCTGCTGCCACCTCCCTCCCCCAGCCCCCGGCCCGGCGAGGTTACCTGGCAGCTCTGACAGCAGTCCCCGTGGGCACACTGGGCTCCGGCCTTCAGCGTGCAGTTGTGTGCGTTGCAGCAGGGGTTGGTGCACTCCTGTACGGGGAGAGCCAGCCACGGGGGTCAGCTGGCTACTTGGCCTCTCTCAAGCTGACCCTGGTCATCCCCTTCCCACCCCCTCACCTTGCTCAGGGCTGGCTTCTGAGGACCCTCCCCAAGACAGCTCTTCAGCCCGCCTTAAGGGTTGAAGCACTTCACCGAGGTTGGTATCATTACCCCTATTTTGCAGATGGGGAAACTGAGGCACAAGGTGAAGTGCAACTTGCTCTCCCAAGCGAGTGGCAGGACCCCTGGGCTAACAGCCTTTGGCCTGAACCTCGTCCCGGTTCACACTGATTTCTCACTGACAACACACCATAGGATAGCGCCCAGAGGCCCCATTAAGATCAGGGCCCCACTGTGCTAGGTGCAGCACAAACACACTGCAAGCGCTCAGAGTCAGAGGGTCTGATCTAAAGCCCACTGAATTGAACCGAATCCCTCCCCACTTCTGTCCCCAGTTCACTCCCCCTCCATCCAGGGGGGGTTCTGCCCCTGCTCTGCCCCGCCTAGGGCACAGCAGATAACGGAGCGCCAAGCGCCCCCATGGGCACGGCTCAGTTCTCCTTGCCGAGCCGAGGCACCTACCCCCAGCTCCCCACAGTCGCACTCCTCCCCGTCCTCCAGGAAGCCATTGCCACACTTCTTGCCAACCACCAGGTCTTTGGTGCTGGGCATGTTGAAGAGACACATCCCGCCTCCCTTGTGGAAGTAACTCTCCAGCTGCCTCTTGCTACAGAAGCTGAACACGCGGGGGAACGGGTGGCTGCGGAGCGGGAGAGAGAGAGAGAGAGAGAGAGACGGGGAGATATTTAAATCGGAGCAACCAGTTCCGAGGGGGAGAAGGAAAGGCGCAGACACACCTGAGCCTGGCAGCCCGAATGCCTGGGAACTAGAGAGCACGGGGTCTTCAGTGCACATGCCGGGATATCCAGCCCGAGGCACCACTTAATCCCTGTTTTGAAACAGGCCCTGGAGCCAGACTGCCTAGTACTGGAGAGTAATGACCGAAGCGTCCTCCAGAGCAGGGTCACTTGGGCAAGCAGCTCAGGTATTGCAGTGCTGGGGCCAGAGAAGTTCCTAACGTAGATTACTCCTGGGGGAATTCTGCGCCACGGCGCAAGCGCAGAATTAACGTCCCCCGCAGATTTTACTCTTTCCCCACAGAAAAACTGATTCATACGCCCTTCCTGGGCAGTGGGAGGTGGGTCTGGTTTGAGTGTCGGGAGCAGCTGGGGGAGAAGTAAATTGCCGCCTCGGGGGACGGGGCTGGGCTCTCTCCATCCCTCTCACTCACTATCGTGGTGCACCTAGAGCTGGGGAGGGGAAGGGAGAGGCTGGGCTAGGCATGCCATAGCTGGTGGCTCCTACTGTGTGCCCTGGGGCCGGGGCCGGGTCACAGTCATACCCGCCTCTGGAAATGTTCCCCGGCTACAGGAACCTCCCCAGCGACCCCCCGCTTCCTGCCCCAATCGCTCCCCAGCTGCAGGGGGGGGGGAAGGGGTCACTGTATGAGGAACTGCCCCCTCTTCTTCCCAGCCCCCATACATCTGGATCACCCCACACTCAGACCCCCCCCGGGCTCCACCCCTCCCTGCACCTGGAACACCCCACCAAGCCCCCCACACCCAGACTCCTACCCCACTGGACCCCAACCAGCTGCAACCAGACCCCAACCCCACCTCCCCAGCAACCAGACCCGCCCCGCTGAGCCCCAACCACCTTCACCTGGATCCCGCAGAGTCCCGTCCCCTGTACCCAGAACCCCACAACGAGCCACTGTGCTTCCAGAACACCCCCCCACTGAGCTGCCCAGATTGCTCCACACAGAGCCCTCTCACCACACCTGGATTCCCCCCCCCCCCGCCCCCATTGAGTCCCTCGGCACGTGGCTCCTGACGGGCTGAGCCTGCCTGGATCGGGGGGGGCAAGGCCGGGCGGGCGTGTGAGATCCTGTCCCTCTCGCTCGCTATGGAGCCATAGAGATGTGCTGATATGTCTAGTAAGGAACCTATTCATCCAAAACCATTGCCGGAGTCTTTGTGGTCTGTCTTGTTACGGGCATTTTGCAATAAATTACCTAAATCAGCGGTTCTCAAACTTTACCAACCCATTTTGGGAAAGGGGCCCCATTTTGATTTAAACATTTTTTGCGGCCCCTCAAGGACCCCACTCAGCCCCAGGCCCTGCCCCCACTCCACCCCTTCCCCCAAGGCCCCACCCCACCTCTTCCCGCCCCGATCCTCTTCCTCCCTCCCAGTGCCTCCTGCACGCCGCTGAACAGCTGTTCCCCAGAGCGCAGGAGGCACTGGGAGGGAGGGGGAGGAGGTGATCAGCGGGGCCCCTGGACCGCCCTCGCAGACCCCTACGGGTCCACGGAGCCCAGTTTGAGAAATGCTGACCCAAATGACTGAAAACGATGTGACTGTATTGTGCTATTTTGACAAAGCAAATATTGTGCGCAGAATTTTGACTGTTTTGGTGCAGAATTGCCTCAGGGGGAGCAGATAGACAGAAACCCCTTTCAGACGAAACCCGTGTAGCAGGAACTTGGCTCTTCAGAGGGGAATGGCTAGTGAGTTTCCCTTTTTGGTGAATCTGTGGCTGGGTCTGTACAGAAACCCCCGGTGTCAGCGAAACCATGCGAGGTAGGTGCGGCGCGAGCGTGCCCCACCTCACCACAGAAACACAGCCCTCGGCCACAGGAGCTAAAAGAGACCACGGCGCTCCTGTTAAATACCCTCCAGCCGCTGGAAAGAGATGTGACCACACGCGTGTGCCGGTCTGAATGGAGGGTCGCGGTAAAACACACACCAGCTACTTCAGGATAACTCAGACACGGCGCCCATCGCTACGCCGGACTCCGGGAAGGGCAGCACCCCTGGGGCCTGCAATGAACAAGGCACTTGGGGCAGCCGCGGCCAGCCCCTCCCTTGGCCGACACCCTCTCACCCAGTGGCAGCGGCCATGACGCAGCCTCCTTGAGCCGGGGTGGCCTCCACGCAGCAGCCCTCGCTGTCGTGGCTCATGCCGAAGTTGTGCCCGATTTCGTGAGCCATGGTGGCGGCGGCTCCGATCGGCAGGTCCGAGTGGTCCTGGTGCAGAGAGGGGGAGGGACGGAGACAGCATCAGGGCCTCCGCCATCCAGGCCGGGGAGAGTAGCTCAGCCTGTAAGGGAGCTGGTGCCACCTGGCTCAGGAGGGCTGGGATTGTTTCCCAGGTGGGGAGGAAAGCAGAGGATGCCCGAGGCACCTCAAGGCTAATCTCCGCCTGGAATCCCAGCTCCGAGGGGCACGGGGAACCGAGATGCGGAATGGAGCCAAAGTCAGAGTCAGAGATCAGGGCCTGTGCTCCTGGGTCTCGATTTGGACCCAGAGCTTCCCACGGGGAGGTGCCAGATCCAGAACCGTGGTTCAGCCCCCTGTGAAATTCAACCCCAGTTCTGAGTTCCCCCAATTTCCGGGACGTTTGGGTGCAGGGCTAAGGCTCCAATGGCGGGATTGTGTCGCACAGCTCAAAGGGGACCCCAGGGTCTGGCCCCCCCGTGAACAAGCGCCAAGGCCTCGGACCACAGAGGGAAAGGGCTCCAGCTGACAGAGGAGCGAGCTCCACTAAGCTCCTGACGCTGCTCAAGAAGGCCTGGGCCAGCGGAGGAGCGAGCGTCTCAGGAAACCCAAGGCCGGGCAGTTCCACGGGCACCGGCTCTGGAGGCTGCTAACTTGGCCCAGGAGAAGTGGGAGCTGCAATGACATAACCCCAGCAGGTGGGAGTAGGCCGGGGGGTCCCCCAGAGACTGAGGGGATAATGGGAACCCCCCTCTCCTTACCGCGCTCACACCTCCAGAGTTCTCTGCGCTGCACATCCCCTCCAGCGGGGCCATCCCAATGGTCGTCCCTCGGAAGGTCCCGCCGCTGTCCAGACGCGCACCGGAAACGAGAAGGGACGGGGAGGGGGGGAGTCGCGTTAGTGCACCCTGGAGGCAGAGCGCTCGCCTGGGGAAACACCCACAGAGAAACCAGGGGACTCACGTCAGCAGCTGGGCATTGTCGTGCTTCTTCCGAGACCTCAGCGCCTTCTTCCACTGCAGGAAGGACCACAGGGTGGCGTTGGCGTCGCTGGTGACCGTGCACTGGTCCCTCTCCGTCCACACTTCCAGGCCAACGAGGGCCACTTTGATATTCAGAGACCTGTAAAACTGAGCGAGGGGGGAAGATGACACAGCTGGGCCTCCGGCGGACTCCTCTGGATTCAGACCACCTCTGCCGCGCTTCCCTCCCCACCCCATGGGGCAGAGGGCGGCATGCGTTCAGGTCTCACGTTGCTAGACGACACACTGGCACTGTGAGTCCTAACCTGCAGTGATCCCGTAAGGGAAGAGCTGAACCTTAGCCCCCTAGTGGTCTGCCCCCTCGACACGGTGACAAGGTTTGTGCCAGTGGGTGCCGTCCAAACCGGGCAGGCCAAAGGACAGGGACCAGATGAAGAGCAGGTGTACCACAGCCCTGCCCCAAATCATGCTGGACAGCGCAGGAAGGATTCAGACTCAGCGGCCCTGTGACTAAATCGAGACGCAACAACGCTGGGAACCTTGGGGACAGGCCAGTGGCGCTGTCTGAGGCAAAGGCTTGCCTGTCCGGAGCGGGGTCCTCAGCTCAAGTCTCAGCACTGTGAGGCTGGTGCCTGGGGACGCCAGGTGCTGTACACACGCAGTGCCACGCAGACAGAGAGCAACCTGCTCCACCAAGGGCACCCGGGCGTTACCTTGTCCACGTAGTTGGCGATCTCCAGGATCCGCTGCTTCGTTTGGCCCAGGTTGCGATTCTGTTTGAGGAACTGGAGAGAGGGGAACAAAAGAGGGATTAGGCTAGGCTGGAGGGCGTATTTAAGTCCTTTCTTAAGCCAAGCATCCAGGCTTGAGGGGCTCTGCGCACGGAACAACAGGGGGGTCCAGCTATTTCTATCGACCTCAGCAGCCTCTGGCCCAAATGAACTCTGACCGCAAAGCAGTGGCAATGCGCCTAGACGGATGCCAATCTAGCACCTCCAGTTCGTGCAGCCGGAAGGGAGGGGTTCCTGCCTGTTAGTGGAGCGTCCCGTTATTCAGTGCCCCGCCCAGACACACGACACTGCAGCAGGTCCTTAGCTGCGCCAACGCCTCCTCCAGACAAGGGGTGTGTGTTCCCAGGCCTCTCCTTTGTGGAGAGCTGAACTGCCAGGAGATTTCCTCTTGTGCTTCACCCACGTCAGCGTCTGGATCTATTGCACAGCGGGGGGCCCAGATTAGCGTCTCGGGGACCACGCTGGGGACCGGCTGCCCACTTCCACTCCCATAACTGCTGGGCGACACTGCCACAGGACTTAGCCATGGAAAACCTGGGGGAGGACGCAGAGCCAGCTGACCTCTGCACACTGCAGCTTGAGAACCTGCGATCTAAATCTCTGGGCCCAACTCTCGGCTCGTGATGAGAAGAGAGGGGAGGGGGAAGAGAACCGGTTACAGCTCCCTGATCCCAAGGACTAGTCTGCACGGGCCTGGCGAAGGCCTGAGTACCCGAGGAGCTGCTCTAACATGCTACTGGCACTGGGTCTCTAACGGACCCTAAGCCAGCAGAGGACAGGTAGGACAGAGGCTTGTTCTGCCATTCCCAATCTCCAACATGCCCCCTACAGAAGCCAGGGGAATTCCTTGCTGGCCACTCACAGCCAGACAAGAATCAGGCGCTGGGTGTCCCATTCTCAGCTCCCACACAAACAGGGCGTGGGAGGAGTTAGCTACGACTGCACCTTGTTTAAAGGGGTGGCGCCAGCATACGCACGGCCTGCAATGGGGACCTGGTACAAACGAGCTCTGACAGAACCGCACAGCAACAGGCACGCTGCCACAATTCCTTTTTAAAATTGCAAATAAAAGGGTGTTTTTGCCTGGCAAGTGAGCAGCCGCCTGTGGCAGCTGCAGCCCAAACCCCATGGCCCTGGGAACCTCAGCGTGAAACTAAGTGTATACCAAAGGGAAAATGACCTCGCTGAGTTCCACTGGCCGAGCTGAGAGGGCTGCGAAGGATAAACACGAGGACAGAAGTAGTGCGAAGCAAATGGGGTTCCCAGGCCTTGATCTGTTGCAGCTGCTGAGGTGGGTGAGCCCCCAGGATTCCTCACAAAGAGGGAGATGAGGTCCTGTGCTCTCAGCACAACAGAACTGGGGGCTAGGAACTCCCGAGCGCGAATTCAGACTCCAACACTGACATGCTGTGTGTCCTTGGGCAGTCGCTGGCCCGCTCTGTGCCTCAGTTTCCCCACCTGTGATGTGGAAGGGATTAAAGCCTCACCTTGGCGTTAGGATTCATTTGCTCATGTCTGTCATGTGCTTTGTATATGGAAAGTCCTATATAAAAACCACCCCTCTGAGGTCTTTCAAGGCAGTGACTCAGGAACAGGGCACTGGCAGCCGTCCGTGCTTCATCGAGCCAGGCGCCCGTCCTTTGACGCTGACTTTAACATACCCCCGCAGGACTGATTTGTGAGCCTGATCATAGGAGAGTCAGACCCACAATAAAAGTTTTTCTACAGGATGGGGAGCAAGCAGATACCAGACAGTGTTGGTATACGGTACTTTGAATGCTTTTTTTTCCCTGTATTTTTCTCGGAACGTAAGATTGTTTTTGCACAAAAAGAGTTCTAATAGTCCTTGACCTTAAGTTCTTGCTTCAGTTGCTAACTTGCAACGCACACATTCATGTCAAGCACCCGTCATTCATACCAGGCCTCAATGACCTATAACATTTTACATGGATATACATGAATCACAATCTCTATTGATTTTTATATTATATATAAATCTCCCAACATTCTCCCTTCTTGATACAATAATGAATGGCATTAATCATGTATCACTTTATACTTCTGCAAGCAATTTAATGGTCTATATTACTTGCTTTAAAACTTTTTGTTGCTTTTTTGATTTGTCAGTATAAACATAAGTTCAAATTATTAATGCAAATATTACAGTAGGAGGTAGCATTACATTTAGAAGAGCTGTGACACTAGGAGAGCATTTTAAAAAACATGATACCAATGAGAAATTACCGATTTTTTTTTTATTTTAATATTTGACCATTGTGGATTAAAATGTTTATATTTTTTAGCTGAGCAGACTTAGATACATATTTTGCATGTTGCCTGATTTTGTTGCTTTTACCAATTAATTTTTTTTATTGTTTTTAATGTATTTTTAAATTAAAGGACCAGTTTACATTTTTTGGTTTTTAAACTACTACTATTTTTTTTTTTTTTTTTAAATAGAGGACCTTGGTAAATAATTGTATTAATAATGACCTTTGTGACGTTACATTTACATGACTTAATTGGGCCTTTTTTGTTATACTTTTTAAAAATACACAAATATACCGATGGCCTAAATTGAACACTTTTGTGCCATTAGAGTCTAAATACTGCATTGTACATTGTTTGGGGGTTTTTGGATCAATTTTTTTTCCTTAGCTTTTTTCCAATGATTTTTTTTTTTAATTTCAATTTCATAGAACAGTTCTTGTACCACGAAGTTTGAATTTATACAGACAAAGACAATCTGCAACATCATTTTTTTGTTTAAGCAGATTACTAAGAGCATTGACCTTTGCTTCCTGTGCTGAAGTTATAGAATCAGAAATAGTTTCCCCATTAATTTGTACAGCTGCGTATCCTGTATATTTTTTAGAGTTCTTATGGTATGAGCTACCATTTGTAAACCAAACCTTCCCCCTCTCCTCCCCCCGAGGCATAGCACTTTATTTACCGGGGGTGCTTTTTTAACTAACTTTGGTTCAGTTTTTGGAAGTGGGCATTTATGCTTCTTTCCTCCCGGCAGGAGGGCAGATGGTAACATTACTGCTTGTTTGTTATTTTTATAAGTAACTTTTTTGCTAGTTAACATTAAGGTCCATTTGGCCATTCTGGTATTTGATATATTTTATCAGAAAAACTGCAGGGAAAAAAAGTACTTCGAGGAGAGGGAGGTGTTTGTAGGGGCTGTGCCAGGAGTCAAAGCTAAAGCATCAATGGCCCACACAGCAGCTAAACATTTTTTTCCACAGATTCCAAACTGCTGCTTCGTAGGGGTTAATTTTTTAGACTTGTACGCTACCGGTATTAACTTTTTATTAGTTTTTTGCATCAATACCACTGCTAGACTGCATTGGATTGCTGCCAACTTAATTACAAAGGGCTTGTTTATCTCCGGGAATTTCAGTGCTGGAGCTTGCATTAAATGACAGAAAGCTCTTTTTTGGTTTAGGCCCCCACTTTCATTCTACCTTGGGGTTTTTTTTTTGTTTTTTTTTAGTAAACACCACAAGGGTCCAGTTATAGCGGCAAAATTCCAGATGTGTTTTTTTAACTAGTTAAACCCTCCTAACATCACCCTCAACGCATGAGAATTCTTTGGCCTTGGGAAATTTATTAATGATTTTACCTCTTGTTGATTTACCTGAATTTTTTCCTTCCCTAGGCTCACCCCCAAATAATTTACTTTTTTATTTTTGCACTCGTTGGGCATTTTTTTAATTAGCCTTGAAACTAGGGTGACCA
The DNA here is from genome assembly GCF_020497125.1 of Mauremys mutica. Classification (NCBI taxonomy): domain Eukaryota; kingdom Metazoa; phylum Chordata; order Testudines; family Geoemydidae; genus Mauremys; species Mauremys mutica. The sequence continues at coordinate 137,688,391 of NC_059076.1, forward strand.
CATGTCCCTATTTTATAGGGACAGTCCTGATATTTGGGGCTTTTTCTTATATAGGCTCCTATTGCCCCCGCGCCCTGTCCCGATTTTTCACACTTGCTGTCTGGTCACCCTACTTGAAACCTCTTTTCTGAATGAGTTTTAACCCCTTTTTAGTTCGCTCAGTCACCTCCTTTTTAGTGCATCCCCCCTCACACTAATATGTTATTTACATCGGAGATGATTTTTTTTATTATTCTTTTGGGAGAATTGATCCGGCATTTGCACCACACGTTGGTGTGCAATAGCCGGAGCGCCGGGTGGGCCCCGGGGAATGTTTTTAAGGTTGGCCCTTAAAAGTGAACGCAAAGCGGGCCCAGGAATCGGGACGCCATGGGATAGCGAAAAAACAATTTGCCAAATTTATAACACAGAGTCATTTAGGGGGCCCCTGTATTTTTGCCATTACTTGAGGTAGATCTGCTACTACTGCTGCCAGGGGGGGGGCTTTATTAATTTGTCTAAAATCCACTGTACATTTTTATTTTTTTGAGGCTTTTAATACAGGCCAAATTGGGCTCTTGCATGTGGAATTTCCCTTGTTAATTACTAGCTGTTGTTCTAATTATTTTTTTAATTTCTGCCTCTGCTTGCACGGGATATTTACAGTGTTCCTGGGGTGGCAGGTTATTCCCCACGACTTTAAACACGGGCTTCGATTTTACCACATTTTGCTTTATTTTTAATTGACACATTGGGAAACTCCTTCGCCCACACATTCGGCTGATCCAATATCATCTTTGTCACGGCTTCTGCAGCACATATTCCTGGAAGGTACCCTGCTGTCAGGATGCTTCCGTCCAGGCAGGCACACGCCACAGAACTTTATCAGTTACATTCAAAACTAACCGATTTTTTTTTTTTAAAAAAAGGAGTCCCCGGTATTACTGGCTCAGGCGCCTGATCAATCTGACACATTTGTTTTTTACAACAAAAATCCCCACCCGGGGTAGAGCTATTTTTACGGAATGATACATGTTTTTGGTCACTCCTTCTCCAATCAAGGAGGCGGCTGTAATAATTTCTGACACGTATTGAGTTAAATTACAACTTTTAGTTACAATATTTACCCCAGCCCGGCTATTCAATAGGACATCTTTCGGGTCATTAGTTTTTACAGTGATAGCTGTCCTGGGCCTCCCGTTTGAATTCCATTTTCCACTCCTGAGGACCCATTTCCAGTGGGAGCAAGTTGGCACTGGGGCTCCCCTGCAGAGCAGGTATTTTTGAACCCTCCGCTTCCACAGCTGCAACCTTTTTTTTTTGCTCCTTAAAATAATTTTTTTTATTCTTTGCATTTTTTTGATGAATTCGTTAGTACGTTTTCCATTGTACTTTCCTTAATTTTCAATACCTCCAAGCCGTATTTCGAATTACATTTACTCCTTTGGGGGGCTCATTTTGATTATTTCACCTTCTACCACTTTGGGGTGGGGTGTTTTGTCCTCTTCCTCTCTCCCGGTATCCTGATTTATAAGCACGCTTATCTGAATATGTTATTGCTTTAACAAAAGGTACCCTAGCTTTCAATTCTTTTACCTGGCTTCCCCCTTCCATCACTTGTTGGCATGCTATCCAGTGCATCCATAACAGTTAACCCCTCATCCTGGCCTGCTTGCTCTACCAGATCAGTAGACATTGCTAATACATTTTTGTTCAATTCTTTAAACACATTATTTCAGAATTTCCTCTGATTCAAATCAACTGCCATTAAAGAATCAGCTGTGACAGGTCTGGTGACCTCTGCCCTGGGATTAGTCACCAGTTGTATTTCTTCAAACAATAGTCCCACTGTTATTTTCCTTAAAGGGTAATCCCTGGCTGAATTTCCAGGCTTCATGTAATCTGCACTGGGTAACACCTTCATGGGTTTTTGACCAATTTTTTTTTTTTTAAACGCATAATAAATCACAGTACACCTCTACCCTGATATAACACTGTCCTCGGGAGCCAAAAAAATCTTACCAGGTTATAGGTGAAACCGCGTTATATCAAACTTGCTTTGATCCGCCAGAGCGCACAGCCCCTCCCCCCTCAGAACGCTGCTTTACCGCGTTATATCCGAATTCGTGTTCTATCGGGGTAGAGGTGTATCAGTTGGTGTCCTTCTGGCTGCCTGTCCAAAGCATTTTTCACTTGATTTACTGCCGGTCCAATTTTTCCAGTGGTAGCTGCCCTGATTAACCTATAAGATTCATTCATATTTAAATTCTTTGTTCCTCCTAATTCTGCCAACTGTACCAGCCATGTAGCTAATTTTTGTATATTCACTAGCCCCAATGACTTTACCATCAACTGTAAGTCTGATGAACTTGCAGGGATTATTTGTGTCTGCTCTGACCGTATCTCCCCCGGTCTTAACGGTTGATCTCCGTTCTGCCACTGCTACAGACTTTTCTGGCTTAGGCTCTTCCAGCCAGTTTCTTATTTCTTTTCTTAGCTTAGTATAAAGCCCCTCTCGAGGTTGGCCAAATTCCCTTTTCTTTTGACCCCCTTGCAGATTTTCTTCATAGCAAATATCATTGAAATCCAAATTCATTTTTTTTCCCTTTTCTTTTTGACACACAGCCACAACTTGCAGGTCCTGTATTTTCACTTGCTTTTTTAATGCTGCTATAGTTTTGTGGCACCAGCTGTGAGAAACGCTTGTGATTTTCTCTTCCTTTTTCTTAGTCAAAGCCCGAAATAACTGTTTCATTTCTGTTACTTAGTCATCTAATTTATCTTCGTCTGCTTTCGTTTTTTTCCAATCCATCCTTCTTTTGTCCAGGTCTCTATTTTGTTTTCCCGTTTGTTCTAACTGAGTTTGCATTATCTGTGCCTGCCTCACTTCCCGTTCCAAATGTTCCTGGCAAGTTTTAAAATTCTCTTGTAATGTTTGTAACTCTGCACAGACTTCACCCTTACATGCAATTGCCTTTTTTACAGCTTGCCACAACAGCCATGCTGTGGCCGTTTGCTTTTACTGGCATTCGGCTTGTACAGCTGGACATATTTCCCAAACATATTTTCTAAGGTATCAAGTATTTTATCAGGTTCCACCGCAACTTCCCTCCAAGGGCAGGTCCCAATAATCATCTTCTCTAACAGAGAAGGGGCTTTAACTTCAGTCCACTGGGGTGCCTTTGTCCACCCCTTTACTTCTCTTCTTTAACAGTGTTCTAAACATTATTACACTAACACCACGTGGTATCTCCCCACATGTTTTGGGGTGGGGGTGGGGATGTTTTGGGTTTTTTACACACAAATTTCACAGAAAAGGAGTCACCCTTATTAGTCTTAATTAAGGACCCCCCCCCCCAACACTGTAAGACCCCGTGTCGAAATCCGGCACTTCTTAATATCTCTACGTTCTCCACCACTTGTTAGACCCACAATCGAGGTCTGGGGAGCAGGCAGATACCGGACAGTGTTAGTCTACAATACTCTGGATGCTCTTTATTGATTACAAAACAAACTAACTCACTGCACATTCACACCCCAAACATACTATACCAGAGTCCAAAGGTCAGAATGGTCCCGACGGCCAGTCGAGGTGCCTTCCGTCAGAATAAGATGCGGGGAGCCGGCAAAACCACATCTATATCCACCCAGGACTCTGGATCAATCAACGACTCCGATTTGCACAAATCATGGGCATCCATTTATAGCCCATTCTGTCACATCAGCGGTTCTTTGCTTTTGTTTACTAAGCCTTCTACCCACACAATCCCAAAGAGACAATCCTGGATGGGCCACCATGATCCAAGGCCTGCCATTGCCTCCAATTCTTATTTTCTGTATTTTTCTCGAAACATAAAATTGTTTTTGCACAAAAAGTTCTAATAGTCCTTGGAACACACACATTCATGTCAAGCACATGTCATTCATACCAGGCCTCAATAACCTATAACATATTACATGGATATATAAATCACGCTGCTTGTTAGTTACATACGTTAACTGCTCCTGTTGGGGGAGGGAGGAAGAGCTCTCTCTCTCTCTCTCTCTCTCTAACAGGAGCAGCTAACGTCCCCCTAAATCTCACTTCTCCTGTTGCTTTGTCATTGGCACGAGGCAGTTTGAGAGCAGAGGACGTCCTGGGAGCGCCCCCACACCTCGCGTTAAGTCGGGAGAAAGGGGCAAGCCGTTCTGAGCAGGCATTACCAATGCACTGTCCTTCACCAGCTGGAGGGATGTACTGCTGGGCAGAACTGCCCACCTCCACTTCGCTTTGCCCCAGAGGAAAGTCAATGCAGGTGGTGGCAGGGGAACAAGGTGGGAGGACTATGGAGAAAGGTTTTCAGACAGATCGTTTATTTGCTGAGAAATGCAGTTCTGGTCGACCCGGGAGAAGCACCTGCAGGTGGGTCCGAAGTCTCCCCTAAAGCGGCTGTGCAGGGGAAAAGCAAGTCCTGTTCCTCCCCTGCCCAGCTGGGACTAGCAGATAGGAGCCCCGGGTGGGGGCGTTCGGGAGATCGGACCCACCTCCACCTCCGGGAACCTCTTGCGGCTGCAGGAAGCTCCAGGGCCGGCTCTGGCCTCCTGGCTCCAGACAAGGTGTGTGAGACTTAACAAAAGGGCACAGGTTCTGACTGCCAGGAGGAACTCACCCTCACACCGAGTCAGTCTGATCCTCGCTCTCCTTTAGCACTAAGGCTCCATTCAGCGAGGGTTCACAAATGGATCGACAGACATTATAAGCATGTTACAGACATGGGGCGTATGTGTTATATGTGGTTGTAAGCCCTGGTCATTAGCAACCTACTGACCTGCTGGACGCTGTAAACCTCTGTAACAATTAACTATTTATTACAATATCTATTAAGCATTTATTAACCCTTTACAAAAGGAACCTTTAATCCAAAGGGTGCCCGTTTCCTCTGCAGTCCCACCTCTCCTTTGCCCCAGTCATCAGTCAGACATTTCGGTTACATCTCAACTCCTTGGGGGCAGAGACCTGTTTTCTCTGCCTGTCACCCAGCACACCTGTGGGCCCTATAACGTAATAATGAGGGGTACCTTCTGGGTACCACTGGAAGATTAAGAGTGGATATAATTATACTGGATGGATGGATAGATATGATCAATCTTGGCTATTCCAAAGGACAGAAAAAATAAAAACCTGACAGAAAGACAGGGATCCTGGCTCTTCTGAACGACTGACACAGACCACGCTGTCCCAGCATCCAGCCTCCCTCCCTAACAGTCGTCTGTGTTCCTCCAGCTGATGATCCATTGGAGCCAGTTTCTGAGAGTTAAGTGCTCACCAGGGTGTAATCAGCGACAATGAACAGCTCCATGTACTTCAGGGTCCTCCAGGTGTCTCTCTTTGCCTGCACAACAAATCACAAGCGTCACCAGAAAGGAGGAAAAGGAAGCAAGTGCAACAGACAGGACTCAGTCCAAATTCTCAGCAACTCCAGTCTTGACATTCAAGATCATGTGCATTGAACAGTGATGGGGAAACATTCAGAGAGAGGGAAACTGAGGCACAGAGCAGCAAAAAAAAAACCTCTTAGCGGCTCAGATGCAATTTGCTGACCTGTAACAGGACCGTGACACCAACGTTAACCCCCCGTATCTCGCGGAACCCGCTATGGGATCTTTATTGACCAGTGTTCAGTTTCACGTTTCGTCCAAACCAGGGCAACCTTTAACACCGTGCTAGTGCACCGAGTTCCACCCTAGCCCAGAGGGAAGAACGCCACCTGCTGAGCCACCAGCACTGCTTCCTGATACATTTCTTTCCCCCTTAGAGAGCTCCCATCCGAGCACAAACCAGGTCTGACCACGGTTAGCTTCTACAAGTGCCACCATGGGCAGTGGGCGACCGCAGGAGGGAGCCGTTATCACACCCTGCTTTCTACAGACACACATGGGGAGCTGCCCACCGCTCAGGGAAGGACCATTTAACAGGGCAGCGAAAGGAAAGCAAACACTTACCCGCCGATGTACCGGCTTGACGAGTCTGGCAATGTCAGCTATGCTGCTTCCTAACAGGCCGCTATGCCCGCAAGTCCCGCCTTCGACTGGCAAGTGCTCTGCCCTATAGAGGATGTGATGCTCAGGTTCCGGGGTCCCCAGGGGTTTCAAGTAGTAGCTGTCATTGACATTCAGCACGATGAGGCCGCTGGCAATGGAAAGACATGAATGGAAAGGGAACAAGCTGGTGACTTTCTGCACACGAGGAGTTCAAGGGCAACTCTGACCAAGTTAACCAGGGGAGCAGAGCACAGACACGCGCCCTGAGAACATGCGCGAGGGCTCTGACCCAGCAAAGCACTCGTGTGTGGGCCTAGCTTTAGAACATGAGCAGTTCCAGTGACTTCTAATTACACGCTAATGTCATGCGTGTCACTGAAATGCTATGCTGGATCGGGGCCCAAGACAACAGCCTGTTGGCGTGCAGCCTGTGGGCAGTCGCTGGATTAGTACGGATCAGGCACAGTGTAGCGGGTGCGCTTTGCAGCTGCTACAGGAAAGGGGGGCGTCAGGGTGGCCTTTGAAAGGAAGGCAGGAGTTGCTTGGCAAACGTTCCCTGGGGGCTGTTAGAATCACAGAATATCAGGGCTGGAAGGGACCTCGGGAGGAATCTAGTCCAACCCCCTGCTCAAAGCAGGACCAACACCAACTAAATCATCCCAGCCAGGGCTTTGTCAAGCCTGACCTTAAACCTCTAAGGAAGGAGATTCCACCACCTCCCTAGGGAACCCATTCCAGGGCTTCACCACCCTCCTAGTGAAAAAGTTTTTCCTAATGTCCAACCTAAACCTCCCGCTCTGCAACTTGAGACCATTACTCCTTGTTCTGTCATCTTCTACCACTGAGAACAGTCTAGATCCATCCTCTTTGGAACCCCCTTTCAGGTAGTTGAAAGCAGCTATCAAATCCCCCCTCATTCTTCTCTTCTGCAGACTAAACAATCCCAGTTCCCGCAGCCTCTCCTCATAAGTCATGTGCTCCAGCCCCCTAATGATTTTTGTTGCCCTCCGCTGGACTCTTTCCAATTTTTTCACATCCTTCTTGTAGTGTGGGGCCCAAAACTGGACACAGTACTCCAAATGAGGCCTCACCAATGTCGAATAGAGGGGAATGATCACATCCCTCGATCTGCTGGCAACGCTCCTACTTATACAGCCCAAAATGCCGAGGGGAAAGGGTGGCACGAGTCAGAAGTGGGTGCGGGAGACAATGCGAGCGGGTGAGAGAAATTCAGATGGAGGGTTAGGGCGAGTGGCAGGCGTCTGGAGAGCTGGGACAGAGATGTGGGAAGAGATGCCGACGGACCAGAGAATGAACGAACAGCCATGAATAAATGGATCCAGAAATTTCATGCCTTGGAAAGGATCAGCTCGCTCTGCGGCTAGGGGCCTCGCTCGCTCCTTACTGATTTGATCTGAACCGTTCTGGCCCACCGGCAGTAACGAAGGACTCACACGCTAGCTCGTCCCCTGCCCCGCCCCAGCACTCCCCACCAGGGAAGCTGCACAACCAGCTAGATCATGCAAACTCTGAGCTGCTGACAATGCAGGGCCCGAACCAGGAATCTGGTGCTCATGCAAAGCCATTTACCCTAAGCAACCACAGCAAGCCAGGGCGCATGCCTGAGCAAGAGAGCAGGCCCAGAGTGCTGGAAAACAGACCTCTGCAGTCAGCAGAGACCTTGGCATCTTTATGGTACAAAGGAGAACAAACATCAAATGAAATCCCCAGCTGACGAATCCTCCACCGCTGTCTCAGTCAGTTGCAGCCTCTGGCAGGAATCCTGTGTCAGATGAAAGCCGACACCCAGGCCGTCCAGCTGAGGGGCTGGCCCCAACGTCCATAACATTCCCCCATCAAATCGAAATCACATGTGCACATAGCTGGGCGATTACTTCACCTGCTTGGATTGTTTAAGATGTGGCTCAGAATCTGCTATATCCTTAATCCTCCTGCTGTCGCCAGAGAGCTGAGGGCAGCGCTGAACAATAAGGTACAGTTTCTCCTCCTCCTCACGAGCCATGAAGGCTGGCAGCCCCACCAGATTTCATTATTTAACCACCTAGGCATTCAGACACTGATCCCCAGCTCTTCCACAGTGCTTTCAAAGGAAGTCGGTATCATTAGCTCCATTGTACCGATAGGGAAACTGAGGCACGGACGGGGACAGTGACCAGCCCAAGGCCACCCTATAGGCCAGTGGAAGAGGCAGCAAGAGAAATAGGCCATAGGAATAGCCAGGTCTCCTAAGCCCCAGTCCAGAGCTCTATCCACTAGGCCACACTGCCCTCATGCGCCCAGTGACGAGTGAGGGGCAAAGACCTAGACAGAGACCAACTGTTTGGACAGCCTCCCCCTCAACCCTCCTCACTTCATCTAAAGTGCTACCAACATCAGCCACTGCGATTCGATCTGCTGGTAAATTTCCACACGGCTCCAGCCTCGGGAGACAGCTCCATCCTCACCTCTAGCCAGTCACACGGATTCTGCCATTAGGGGCCATGCCTGGCGCATTGGCCTTTTACACCAAAATGACAGAGGGGAGTTAAATCACAAAGCGAGCCAGTTCCACAGGAGATTCCAGACCCATCTCATCAGCTGTTGCTAGAGAAGATTGTTTAGGGCGTGTCCGGCACGTTACAGACAGAGCCCCGTGCTCCACTGCCCTGCATGTTGCATAGTCAATTACATCAGGGTAGAGCCCCTGTAACAGACTCCCAAGACAGAACGGTGCCCGAAGGAGAAACGGGGCCAAAGTCTCCAGCCAGCCAGCCATGCCTCTTCTTATGCTGTGCCCATCACGGTGTCATCAGGGCAACTGTGGTCTTACAGTCCTGTCCACAGCAGCATCCTTCGCACCAGGGCGCCTGAAGCGATGAAAAAAAATCAAGTGCAGCGAAGCGCCTCGCTCGCTTCCGAGTGGGGCGTCTGTCACAGACAAAGAGCGGAGAACACACTCGGCAGGTTAGGTGCGTCGGCTTCATTTGGAGTTTTCCTCGTTGGTTCTGTCATGGCTGCTGTGGGTTGGGAGGGGGCTCGGGGGGTTGATTGGCCCCCTGGTCGAGCGGAGTTTGGAAGCAGGATGTTTTATAGTTTCAGTCAGAAGGGACCACTGGGATCACCTAGTGCGACATGCTGCACAACACGGGCCAGAGAAGCTCCCTGTGTGAACGCGAAGAGCAGTGGTCCCGTCGGCGGGCTAGGGGTCCTGGCTTCGCAGGCCATGTGGATATTCATCGGCGTGGCCAGGAGGAACAAGGGCCTTGACAACGACGTATGAACTGTGTTTTCCCTGCCGGGAGTTCCCTCCTCCATTGTGCGGCACAGACCGAGCCCACACCCTCCCCCTCCCCCCCCCAGTTCCCCCTCCACCCGCATGCCAGACTCTCCTCCTTACCTGATCCCCGAGCAGGTGCTGAGAACCACCCAGGAGCCCTGGTACCCTCGCACGTGGCCGTGGTAATAACAGTGATCCTGGGGAAAGGGCAACAGACAGCAGTGATTGGCTACCATTGGCCATCAGACAAACAGACCCTGCCGCTCGCTATTCCCACCCCCGGCTCGGTGACAAACCAACCCTGCTGTGGCCCCAAGCCAAGCCTACATCATGTCACTCGCCAACCCGCTGCATCTCAGGGCGGGGAATTCAACACACCTCGTCTGTGCCCCCCGTAGGCCACGTGATGGCCTGCACCAAGTTCAGCCACCTGTCCTGTCCAGGCCCAACTGCACTCCCATCAAAGGCAATGAGTGTTTTGCCACTGACTGCCACGTGAGCGGGACCGGGGGCCCCGTAGGGCATCTGCCCAGGCGATCAGAGCTCCTGTAGCTCCGGGCCATACACCAGGCAGCCCGAAGGGGAAACAATCCCCGCCCCAGAGAATAAACCCCACCCAGCTGTGAGAACAAAGCCAGACTGACCACGAGTCTGGTTCCCAAAGGTCACTGGACTTGAGCCTCCTGGACCAAATTCTCACGTCACTTTACAAAAGTGGATGAGTATCATTTTGCCCGCTCAGCAGATGGGGAAACTGAGGCATGGGGCAGGGCGGGGATTTGCCCAAGGTCACTTAGCAGGCCAGCGGCAGAGTCGGGAACAGAACCAGGGGCTTCTGCCTCCTGTCCTTTGCTTTAGCCACCATCTCCCCGCACGCTGCGGCGCAGCCAGGGAGGACAATTCGAAGGCCGGCCATTGTGTGATGCAGGGAAGGAAGAGACCCACGAGGCGGTGAGACAGAGTGAGACACTGTCAGAAGGGCAGGAAGGCCTGAGGCGGGCCGTGTGGAAAGACCAGATGGGGGAGGCGGGAGCAGACCAGGGGGCCGGAGGAAAGCAACTGCCTTCTGCTGCGTGTTTCTCTTTCCCTGGGATGGGAGGTGCTGCATCCCGTCCAAGAGACGCAGGCAGCCGCGTGCTGCTCGCATTCCTAACGCTGCCAGGGACAACGGGTCACCCCGGCTCCTCACACACGCAGGCCCACGGCGAGCCGCGTTGGGAGGGGAGGGTGTCCAGTTATCAGCCTCGGAGGCCTACGTCTGCACATCGGGGCCCCACGGTTTCAAAGCAGGCAGCCTCAGGGCAAGGCTGGCTGGGGGCTGAACTGCGCCCACTGCGGGGCAACGGGGCAGAGCTGCCCCTGAGAGGGCTGCCCCCACAGCGGACGGAAAACGAGCTCGGCGGGACCTGCACGGGCCCGGCCAAGCAAACCCGAGCTTCGGGAAATGCGCTTTCAGCCGACCTGGCATCACACCACAGCCCCAGGCTGGAGGAGCCGGCCCCCAGCAGCCTGGCCCAGGGAAGGGAGGAGAAGCAGGGCTCCAGGGGTCTGGAGAAACCATTCTCCGGGCCAGCTTTGTGATTTGGGGTGTGGGAGAGGAGTGGGAGACAGATACCCTGAGGACAGGCTGCTTAGACTATCACACGTTAGAGATGGAGGGATGATGCCCTGGTGACAGAATATCTTAAAGAAAAAGGAAGAGAGAGAGAGACGCAATACTGAGGCTCTGGCAATGACTGCAAGGGCGTGGTGGGTGGGGCAGACCCGTGGGCTCCTCGGCAGCCTGTGGCCTCATCTCCCCAGGCCACAGGACTGTGGCTATAACCACAATTCAAGTCTGGTGCCGGACAAGCTGGTTTCTAACACCCCGTTCGGCCGGTCGGGGTGTGAGAGAGATTTAGGATCACCTCTGCCTGTAGAGAAACAGACCCGAATGCGTTGGACGTGAGGTGCACTGGGGCTCCAGCGTGGTTTTTAAATATCTTTACCACATCCTGGCCCCTACTAACACTGCCTGGCCAGACAGCAACGGCTTCATGCCATCGGTTGCTAAACGGAGCTCGCCACTGAAACTAATGGGGCTTGAAACCAGACAGCAGGATCCGGCCTTGTAACAGAATCCAGTTTTGCTCCAACTGTGTTTAGGTGGCAGTGTGGTCCTGGGGGAAGGCAGAATCGGTGCAGCAGGCTTTCTGCGAGGGATTGAATTTCCCCCTGGCTCCATCCATCCACCCACCCGCTTCCTTTCGCTAGGACAGCTCCACTTCAGGGCTGTTTGCCCTGCCTGTCTGGTGGGAGCCTAAAGAGAGGGACTCCGTCGGTTAAATCAAACTGTCTTTCCTACACCCACCTCTTCCCCAGTTCGGGCGAGGTTAGCTGACAGGCGACCCTCACAGTGCCATGCCAGAGTGGGGGTAAGGGATACCTGGCAAAGGCACTGTGCCCACCTCTGGGGTGGAACGGGGCTGCTAATCCACAGAGCCCAGAAACAACCTGCAAATTTAGGACAGGATCTGAAAAGCAGAGAGCTGGTCAAAAAGCAAAACAAACGGAAGAGGGAATTTGGTGAATTTTTCCCCTCAACGTTTCCTCTGCTTCACAAACTGTGGCGTGTTTCTTTCTTTCTTTCTTACATTTAGAGTTGGTTAAAAACCAGGGGGAAGTGTCATAAAATTTGTCAGCGTTTCCCCTGCATTGTTTGAATTGCAAAGTTTGAAATGCTGCGGAAACGTTTAGGTTTGAAAGCCACCGTCCGCCACATGCAGAAGACGACTGCGCCCAAGATCTGGGGGTTCAGCAGACAGAAGGAAAAGGGAATCTAGCCAGGAGAGCAGAGTTCCCAGCACTATGCGGACAAGACATGAAAAGAGCAGCTCTGGGTAAGGAGACTGTCTGTCTAAGGGGCTTGGATGGCCCCCGTGACAGTCAGACCTGACACTCTAATGTGTTTATCCTCACAACACCCCTGTGCGGTGGTGAAGTCAGCTGGAGTGCTCACTCCCTTTGAGAATCCGTGCCGTAAACCAGCCACAGCCCTCGGGGGCTCCCCAACCAACAGAGCAGCCTGGTCAGCCCTGTGGAACTACGTAGGCAGGATGTGCTGTCCGGTGGTCACAGCAGGTGCCTGGGAGTCAGGGCTCCTGGGTTCCATTCCTGCCGCTACACTCGCCGGCTTGGCTTCAAGTCGCTCAACCGCGGAGTGCCTCAGTTTCCGCTCCCGCAGCGCGTGTTGGTTTATGGGTGTTTCCATGGCCACCCCCTCAGCGCAGGAGCCGAGCTGCTCCCCACAGGAACACAGTCAGATGGGGAGAGTGAGCCGCCCTGAAGTCATGAATGACCGTTCAGTGCCCAAGAACCCGGCTGGGAGAGGTTTATATTATTACTCTGGGGGGTCCCCCAGCCTCTGGGTGCCATAAGCAACCCTCAATAAAGCAGGACTCCCGAAACCAGAGTCATACGGTGGCTCCTCAGAGAGCCTGCAAGCAAACAGCAACAGTCCCGTCCCATAGAAATCTCCACAAACCATACACACCCCTGGACTGTGGTCCTGATGGAAGCCTGTCTATGCATCTATGGGATCTATCTGGCCCTCATATCACCCCCGAATCCGAGTGCCTCCCAGGCTTTGCTGGAGTATCCTTCCAACACCCCTGGGAGGCAGTGCTATTATCCCCAAGGTACAGAGGGGGAAACTGAGGCACAGAGAGGCTAAGCGAGTCACCCAAGATGAAGGCTGTGGGGAAGCAAGGAATGGAACCCACGTTTCCCAAGTGTTGGGTTAGAGCTCTGGCTATGGGACCATCCTTCTCTCTGGTTTGGCTTCTATTGTGACTTATAGGCTGTGACTTATATTGAAGGGGTGACCCTCACAGCCAGTGCTATCCTCCGTTCTTACCAGCCTGCACCCTGGAGGGTCACCACCTCCGATCTGGAGGCGATAGGATACAGGCTGGTGAGAGGGAGGAGATGCGAGAGGTGGAGCGTCACCGATTGGTGAAAGATGCTGGCGGCAGGGAGCCTAGAGAGATAGAGGCCAGATTCTCAGCTGGTGTAAATCAGCAAGCTCCGGTGATTTCAATGGAATGATCCTGATTTACACCTGACAGTCTCTTCCGTGAGTGACTGGGCAGACATGACAACTACCTGACCTCTACATTTACCCAGCTCCTCTCATCCCACAAGACCCCAAAGCTCTGTACAAGCATGAAGCTGTCTAGCTAGCTCTCTAGGGACTTATGATATCTGAGCACCTCCCAACATCCCAGAGTCCAGCTGGGCCGTCTAGGCACACACTGTAAAATCTCTCTTTCCCACCCCCCCTTTCCCAGATTAGGTACAAGCGCTACACAGGTATCACTCTGCCCACCATTGAAATGCAGCCACCTCTGGGGTGGAACATGGCAGCTGTTTAACAGTGGCACCACATGATAGTTTGGGACAGGAAGCGAAGGGGGTTATAAATAGGTAGAATGCAATAAGCTGCGCTGGGTGGAATTTGCTTGGGACAAACACTCTCAGGCTTGCAAGAAGTGCCACCAGACCCATAACGCCCACAGCAGATCCTGAGCTTTCCAGGTCACTCAAGGGACAGCGCGGCCAGGAGCACAGCACCCCGAGCCGGGCACCGGTTTAGCGCTGACTCAGAGGGAAGAGAGTCACCAGCACCATTGCAAAATCTCTGCCCATGGCAACGCTGGGCACCCTACTCACGGTGTAGTTGGGAGACAGCGTCACCGGCTGCCCGCCGGCTGCGTAGTGCGTCTCGGTGTAGTCCGGCGACAGCAGCCTGCTGGGAGAGAACAAGAGAAGCCGGTGAGCAGTCCCAGGTCTTCCTAGTCCCTCCTTATTTTACTGCCCAGTAAAAGGTGGGGGCTGGAGAATCAGACCTGGGGCCTTTCTGCTCCAGGCGGCGACACCGAGTGCAGACCAGGCCAGTAGCGACCGACAGCCAGGGCCGCCTGATGGCTGCTTGGCGGCCAACTTGCGTCCACGGCACAGAAAACCCCGTGGTCGCTGGCACCGATTGCCGCCCTGCCAGACTGGGCTGGCCGCTCAGCCCGGCGGTGGCCGCACTGCCACAGGCTGGGCCGGGGGAGCAGAGTGCTCTGGCTGCACCGGTTCTGCGGATCTACCGAGCTCCTCAATGCAGACGCCATCCCTGCAGGCCCCTCTTGCTCGGCACGCGGCGTCAGCATCATGCCCCTCCCGCCGAATCACAGCGCAGACGCCGGCCATCCCCGCAATGGACCGCACACACACAGACCTGTCCCTGGACACACACACCACACCGAGGCCACGCAAACACCGCCACAACCGCATCCGTCCGCAGACACACGCCCCTCTGCGTGCGCACACCTCACTAAGCGTTCGCACAACTAGACACACCCAGGAAACAGGAGGGGAGCTGGGAGGGGTCGATCGGGGAGTAGGGGGGTGGACGGCGGTAGAGAAGAGCCAGGCCCGGGGAAGGGGATAGGGCTAGGGGAGCCTAGAGCGCATGTGCCAAAACCGGAGCCCCTGACCGGCTCCCCCAGTGCAGCCCCACAGAGGGAGCCATTAAAAACCAAGGCTGCGGCCTTCCCCAGCCCCAAGACCCCGTTCCCCGTCTGTCGCCTCTCCCCCATCGTTGTTACTCGGTGCATCGCGTAGCCCCAGCTGGGGCCTATGTTCGGCTTTCACCGTGATTCGCCCCACGGGGCGGCTGCGGCTCGACTCATCGGGCCGTGGGGCGGAGAGCAGCTCGGCTCTGCCCCGCCCGCCAGCGCTGAGCGGCCGGGGGCCGCGGGGCGGAGGGATTGCAGCCCGGAGAGGGGCGCGGACCCAGGGCCTGCTCACAGAGATGCCTGGCGGGGAAAGGAGCGCGGCTCGGCCAGTAGGGTTGGCTGCTGCCTGGACCCCACTCCCCTGCCTCTCTGGCTCTGGGACGAGGAGACACCGGTTGAGCACGAATCACCACCTCCAGCTTCTTCCCAAAGGCCTTGGAGCCAGAAGTGCTTTGCCCCCTTTGGCTCCCATCTCAGCTGTCCGCTTACGGGACACTCCTGTAACGTCTTTGGGGGGGGGGGGGTGGAGGCCAGAGGAACGGAGCTCCGGGCCAGATCTGAGGCGGGAGGGCAGTGGGGAAGTGGCCGGGTCCTGCTGCTGGAGCACGTGACCCCCCCAGAGCTGGGGAAGTAGGGCAGGAACTCAGAGGGAGGTTCAGAGAAGGGGCTTCTCAGATCTGAGGGGATTTCAGCTCTAACTCCAGGGGAAGTTGGACTTCCTACAATCCCACCCATCCACCCGCCACCTGGCCCTGACCAATGCAGGCCGGGGTTGAAGACTGTCAGGGATGCCCAAATGCAAATCTGCCTGCCCCGCTCCTTTGGGAGCTGCCGGACCTGGGGCGCGACCGACGCAGGTAGGCTCATGCCAGGGGCCAGGTGCGAGGACTCCGGAGAAATAAAACAAAACACAGTCACAGTCAGCGAGGTCTCTTCCCTGAGGAATAGCATTTAGAGCGAGATCTCAACAAGAAAACTCCCCCATGCCACGGCCTGGGGCGTGAAGCCCACCCCCCACATTGTCAGGCCTCCCTTAGTCTCCCCCGGGGGCATGATCTCCACCACAGGGCCCGGGCAGAGTTTGAACCCAGCACCAAAGCGCAAACCTCTACCACTTAAGTTAAAGGAACAATGCCCTTAGCTGGCAGCAGAAGTAGGCTATTATCCTCTCTGTGAGGGGGATGCAGCCTATGCTTTACAGGCCTCTGACACAAACAGCCCATTTACAGCCCTGCCAAGGAGCAGAGGGGAGAAGCTGAGCTGGGGTTAACCCCTTGATTGCCATGGATCCGCTGCAACGTTAGCAATAGGGCAGCACAGTGCGTTGGTCCCTGCGAACGTGCTCTGCTCTGCGCTGCGGAGGGGTGGGAATCAAACAAGAAAACAACCCCAATGTGCAGAGGGAGCAAAACATTTACATAGCACTGCGGGGGGGGAGGAGGGAGGAAGACCAGCAAACTTGTCAGAGCCTCAGAACAAAACCAGGATCCTAGTTTTGGGTGGGGAAAGGGGGCCTGGGAGTCGGCTCACTGCCCGTCTCTGTTACCGGCAGGGCAGAGGGAGGGGCACGTGTGCAGGACCCAGCCCCACGCTGACAAAGCAGCCTGCAGGAGTGGCAGGATGAGCCAGGCAGAAGGATGGTCCAGTGCTTAGAGCACTAGCTAGGCCCTGGGAGACGTGGGTTCATTGCCCGGCTTTGCCACAGACTTCCCGGGTGACCCTGGGCAAGTCACCTCGCCTCACCTGCAAAGGGAGGCGTGAGGCTAAAGCCTGTAAAGACCGAGGCCCTGCGATACTACAGTGACAGCGGCCTTCTAAGCCCCTAAGCCAGAAGACGCTGGTTCTGAGAAGCAGCAACCCCCCTCCCGCCCCAGTGAGTCACTTTCCCACAGCTGTCTGCGATCTCTCAGCAGCCCTGCTGCCAAGCTCTGCAACTGCCACCCCCCAGCCCGGTGCTGACAAACGGCTTCCTGCTGTTTGGACGGACGACGAGTCTCGGGAACAGAGACAGAACGTGTCTAAAACCCAGCGCGAAGGCAGCGTTTGCCTCTTTCGGGGGGCTCCGGGAGCAAAGTGAGGGGGGTTAGACTGCAATGGAAGTGGGAGAGCAAAGATGGCCAAGTTCCTCCCCTTGCAGCCTATAAGCCAGAGCTCTGAACCTGGAGCGGAGCCAGCCAGGGTGGTTCAAGGGGGAGCACGGTCGGAGGAATGGGATGAGCTTGAGCAAAATTGCTAATGGTGCAGCATGTTCGCCTGGGGAATCATCTCTCCAGGACATGGTGGCCCCATCTCATAGGGCACTTAGACAAGGCTGCAGAATATGCTCTGATGCGCCACACTGCTCTGGCCACAGCACTGTCATCCTGCAGGACCCCCGAGGGCTACACAAGCTCTGCACATGTGGACCCACATACTCGAGCAGTGGAATCCGTCCCTTGAGCGCTATAGTCTCTGCTTCCATTCCAGAAACGCCCTCTAGTCCTCCTGGCATTGAAGGAAACCTTGGCAATGTAACCCAATGCAGTGATGCCTGCCTGAGTGTGCAGAGAGCCTGAAACCAACGCAGAGGTGTGAACTGAGAGCCAAAGAGGGCAGTCTGAATATTAATCTTGTGAGCTATTTTACCACCCATCAGTTTGGCAGAAAAATCCAGCTACTGTGCTTCACCCACAATCCCAAACTGCCTCTCCAGGTGTCAAAAGCCCCATCCGCATCTCAGCTAGTGACCCAAACCTCCAGCATCTCTCCAGCCATTTCTGGGATGCAGCCACACATGGTCCATGGAAAAGTCTCTGGCATCCAAAGCTGCAGCTGTGAGGACAATGAATGAGCTGAATTCAGCATCAGGACGAATGACCCAGGAGCTGCGGTGCTGATCACAATGTGAATTTTCATATCTCAAACATCTGGATTTGAATTGAAACAAAACCGCTGCAGAATCGAGGGCTCTTGCCACAGAATTCAGCTTACTGCTGAGTACATGGGGCCTTGGCCTGGCCCCAAACACACACAAATTACATTAGTCACCTCTGAAATGCAGCCACCTCTGCGGGAGCCGGGACGTGGTTAGCCAGACAGGGGGCAGCTCGCCGGAAGCCCTGCAGGATTTCCAGCGTGCAGCGAGAACGGCCATGGTTAAGATCTCCTCTGAAAGAGCCACGCAGAGCCATTGGCACAGAACCCTGCTTGTCTAGGAGGTCGGAGATGGCTGGCTCGTCAGGGGGCTGAATGTATGTTTCCCAGGAATCCACGGAGCTGCAATCTCCTGCTTGGGCCAATGAGTCATTCCCTCTGGCTCAGGGGGAACTTTCATGCACTGGCTGGAATGGGGGAAACAGCCCTCTCCAGGCCTGGGATTCAGATGCAAGATGCCGACGGACGCCCGTCCTCTCCTGGGCGCGCTGGCAAGAGGACGCTCGCTGCACCCATCCCGAAGGTGGGGGAGGACACGGCCTGGAGAGACCAGCGTAGCAGAGACGACCCCCTCGGGCAGCAGGCAGGGCAAGGGGCAGCAGGCTGGAATTGAGGCACATGCTAGGAAAAGGCTCCAACATGCAACATGGGCATTGGGGAGGCAGCGGAGGAGCCCCGGCTATGGAGGCCGGAGAGCCGGGGGAGAGGCACGGAGCAGCGCTCCGCGGTGCCGGGGTCTGGCCCGAGCGTCCCTTTCCAGGCCCTCCCGGCGGGCTCCTGCGTGTGTGACTTCCACTGAAGTCAAGGGAGCTGCGTCGATTCACATCGGCTGAAGACCTCGCCCTAAATACGCAGGTTACTTCCAGGCCCATGGGCCCCACCTGGTCTATTTTACACCACAGGAAAAGAGGGAAAAGCAGATGGAGAAAAAACAAAACAGCAGCAAAACACAGCAGCCAACGCTTTCCCTCTCTCCTGGTTTCTTATTTTGCAACCAGCTGAGCCGTAACATGCACTTGTGGGTTCTGGGACCACCCACTCCTCACCCGCCCCACCCCTGCCTGGGCCAATCCGCTGGCACTGACCAAGCTGTGGTTTCCCACCTCCTGGCAATTAAAAAGGAGCTAAAACAATCGGGCAGCGTGACCTTTAGTGCCCCAGGGGGCCACGCTCTGCGCTCGTTGGTGGAGCGCTGGAGTAACGCCACGGGCTTCGGTTACTGCAGCTTTACCCCGGTGTAACTGGAGCAAGAGGTCAGTGCAGAGCGTGGGGGCGAGATCTGAACAGAGACTATTTCATGGCGACAGGACGTCTGCCATCAAAAAGGACGTGACGTTCTTCACCAACCGGCCACGAGCGCCCCACCAAAATGCAGCCACCTCTGGGGTTGAGGGCAGCAGAGAAGGGGGGCATTTTGGCCGAGTACAGCAAAGCAAACCCCTATGGTTATGAAAGTTCCTTGAGATCTTTAATGCCCCCAGGACCTACCTGATATTCTTTAGGACCTTTACTCTCCCTCCCCTTTCACCCACGGGGGCCAGGGCCCATCCCCAAAACCATGGGGATGTCCGATCTCCTGGGATCCATCCCACTTCCTGTCCCTCTGACTCGCAGGACAATTAAACAGTCCCAGACTTGTGCTGGATATCACAACACTGTGAGCACTCCAGGGGGAACGCGCTGGTACATGCAGTGCTCTGCGGGTGCCTGGCATTTAAAGCCAAGCCCCCGCTACCAAGACCGCTCAGGGTCACAATCCCGTTCGGCAGGGAAAGAATTAAGAACCACCACTGCCAGGATCCCACTCCACGGCACCTCTGCCCAGCGCAGGAGATCGCTAGATGTATGGCGATCCCTTGTCCTAGCCCTGGGAAAGCAGCACTAGTGATCACGGCTGGACAGTGCTTAGCTCTGGAGTTCCCAGCAAGAACTCCGCAGCTACAGCTGCCCCCAGCCGCCCATTATCCCATCAGACAGTCCAAGCCACTCTGATCACGAGCAACGTCGCTTGAGCTCTTTCCCCGGGACACATGATCCTTGAAAGGCCCTTCGAGCTCTATGGGGTAATTATCCTGTGTCCTCCGACATCACCCATCCTGCAAAGCTCTCAAGCCACGGTACAACGAATGAAGGCTCGGGGACTCGGAGGGAGCATGATTATCCACTGCACAGACTGGCGAGCCGAGGCACAGAGACACGAGAACACATGAAGCTAAGGGCACAAAGTGACTCAGTGGCAAAGGCCAGGAAGAGAACTCAGAATTCTCACTTCCCAGCGGTCTGCTCTAGCCACTGGATGATACTGCCTGCGATTGCAACAGGTCCGCACTACAGACTGAATCGACGGCCTTCAGCACCTGAGGCCTCAACCTCCCGAGCTAAAGGAGTAGCTCCATTAGCCTGTAGCAGTAGAAAGCTGTTAGGACACTGAGCAAGCGAGCTACACAAGGTGTATAAATCATTAATGGGCTTTAATTCATTCACCTATTATAACACTAATGGCCAAACGCTACGAAAGCTGCTTTGAAAAGTCGATGCAATATAGACATCCATCCCTCTCTCTGGCCTGGCAGCCCTGAGAGGGAAGGGACGGGGTGATCTGTTTACAATGAAGTAATTTATCTGAGGCCAGCTCCTGAGAGGATTTGACCTGTGGGCTCCTGAACGAGGGGCGTGGCTGCACTGGTGCAAATGAGATATTGTTTCCACAACAACTTCCACAGCGTTTAGCCGCTGGGTTGCAGTGTGCAAAGTGGGCTGCCAGAGGACTGGCTGAATTACCTGCAACAGGGTCCTGCCTCTGCAAAGAGACCTTTTCCCATGGCAATCAAAATGGGAAGCTTTTCAACCGTGAGCTTTCCCTCATGTTGTTCTGACAAACAGCATCTTAGAAAGATAAAACGGGGGAGGTGAGAGGGCTACTTAGGATGGGATTCAATCCCCTAATTTTCCCTTGCTCAAGGAGAATCAAAACTATTTAAAAAAAATATTAATTAAAAGGTTTACAATTCCAGATCAGGAATGTGTACATGGCAGATCGATGATCCCCAGCTAGTGTAAATTGATCTTGAGCCATCAAAGTCACTGCCACTGTGTTGATTTAAACCTGCATGGCCCAAGAACTGCACCCGCGCTTAAAACAAGCTGGCAAAGTCCGTTCGTCTTCTACTTCCCCCGTCAGGGCTCAGCATCAACCTTTCGCTCGCTGATGAGGTCACAGCTTCCTCTGTGGTTTGAAGAGCAAAGGAAGCTGGCAGGTTTGGTAGCAGAGATGCAGATCCAGGAACTCAAGTCAAGAGGCAGGGGCGGCTCTAGGAATCCCACCGCCCCAAGCAGGGCGGCGCGCCGCGGGGGGTGCTCTGGCGGTCGCCGGTCCCGCGGCTCCGTGGGACCTCTTGCAGACGTGCCTGCGGGAGGTCCACCCGAGCCGCGAGACCAGCTAACCCTCCGCAGTCATGACTGCAGAAGGTCCGCTGGAGCCGGCTGCCGCCCTGCCGGCAAAATGCCGCCCCAAGCGTGCGCTTGGCGCGCTGGGGTCTGGAGCCGGCCCTGTCAAGAGGAACACCTCGGGGTCACTTTTACTATCTCCGGATATAGAAAACAGGGGGGCTGGATGGGGGAAAATGAGGCTACACATGTTACAGGCCAACAGCCCCAAGCCAGCTCCTCGTTGCTCTTACCGGGTCTGATCCAAAGCACTTGGAAGTCAATAGGAGCCTTTCCACTGACTTCCGATCAGACCCAGGGTTCCCATGGTGTTATCAGAAGCCCTTAAAGGGGTGGGGGGAGGGCACACTCATATCTTTGTAGTGTTTCGGATAGACAAACCCCTCACCCCCATGCTCACAACTCTCTGTAACAGCCTTCTGCATACAGTATCAGCAAGGTCTGAACCTGGGACGTTCACCACCACAGCACAGACCTCCACCACTTGAGCTAAAGGAAGAGTCCCTTTAGCCAGCAGCAGTAGTAAGCTGTTATCGCCTACAGGACCAGTGGTAGAAGGAGAAGTGACACACCCGTTCCCAGAGTGCTGTGCCATTGCCCCTTCATGAATGCAAATACACGCATGGTCTCATGCTCCTCCCTCCCTGCTCCCAGGGATGCCAGCACCTTTTCACACACCTTACGTGTGTAAGCACACACACTCTTGCACACCCAACTCCCTGCTCGCACAGCCATGCTTTCTTCCCTGCAGGGAAACTCCGCTGCTCTCTGCTCAGAGCCGGCATCATTACTCATCAGACTTCTTCAGCGGTCAGCATTTTTCAACAAAAGCGAGCTCTGGTTTCCTTCTGGCTTGTCCCTCGTTACCCAAAGCAGCCAGACGGCCGCAAACGAGCCTGGCTTCCCAACGTTTACGGCCTGATGCTAACAAGGGAAGAATGGGAGGGCTGGCAAACAGGGTTCATCAAATTAAGCCAGAATGAAATTTAAACCGGTCTCCACGCACCGCTCGCTCTCTCTGCTTACAAACTGTGCATGCTGTAATAAGAGGAGTGGGGGAGATGCATGGGTCAGGGTGACAAAGGTTACACCCCATGTCAGAACCAAGGTCAGTACCCACTGCCTCCCAGCACCCCAGTTATATACATAAATGGTGTGTGTCACATGCCTCGTACTGCTTCGGGCTACAGAAGTGGGGACCTGTATTAAAACTGGGGTTTTACTCACCTTAACATCCAAATAACCAAACACAGCTTGCACAACGCCCCACATTCGCTCAGTCTCCCCGGGGCCTCCTCTTCCCGGGGCCACGCCATGCTTCCCCACTGTGTCCCCTCTAACCTCTTGGGCAGAGCTCCTGACCCGGTTTAGGGGTCGGCCTGCAAGGGACAGGATGCTGAGAAACGTAACGCTGGTGTTCCACTGTGAGTGCTACACGCGCAAAGCAAGCGCGAAGCCCGAGTTTAGCCAGAAGCCAGTATTGGATGCAGGCGAGGGCGGCCCCACTCCGCATAGAACTAGACTAAACTCCCCCTGCACTCACTGCCCTGGAAGGCATCGCCCTGCAGGTGAGAACCCTCCATCAGTGGGGGCCCCACAAGCTGCCTCAATGCCCTGCTGCTTCCCGGCGGCAGTGACGTGCCAACACGGGTGCACCCGCAGCAAACCCCAGGCCAGCCTCAGGCTGTTCGGGAGCCGACAGAGAGAAACCCAAGGCAGCCGCCTGGCTGTGCCGAAGTCCCTGCCTCGGCAGAGTGCAGAGAGAGAAGAGCCCAGCTGCACGTGGTGCTAGTGAAAACCCTGCAGATTCGAGCCCTGTCTAGCTACAAACCACGCATGATCGTGGCTACTCACATCAGCACCAATCAAAGGCTGATGAGTTTGAGTTACGCAGGTCGGGTGAGAGGATCACAAGGGGCCCTCCCCTCGCCGGCCAGGCCTGAGGATCCAACACACCAAGGAAGGGGCCACAGAACAAAGGGCCCAGCCGGGCCGGGGTCAGATTTCACGAATGGGCCTGCAAATGGCTTTCCCAGACTTTCGCCCAGGCAGCCAGATGGGAGGTGACAGCGGGTCCAGCCGGATGTGAGAGGCGGCGGCCCGGACGAAGGCCGCTACGTAGGAACTGGGCCTGCTCCTCCTGCCGCTGACACCAGCGTAAATCCGGAGCAGCTCCACTGAGGTCAGAGGATACACGCCGGTGGAAGAGCAGAACCAGAGAGAGGAGAATCAGGGCTAAGCGTGAGCCAGACCCTCCGCGAGTGTGAAATCCACAAAGATCCACTGACACCAGAGCAAAGGGAGAAAAGCCAGAGACTCCCTGAAATCCACTGGGACGTTGCTATTGATTTAACATGGCAGGAGCTCGGAGGCCACCATGATGGGCAGCCGCGCAGAACCCTAAGACGGCCAGACAGACCAATTCACACCAGCTGGGGATCTGGCTTGTCGCACTGCGCAAGGGGAGGCACAGGCCTTGGTACGACATCGTGCCTTCCTGGCCGACGACAAGCCCAGACTGCGACGAGGTGCAGGGGCACGAATGCGTCCTGTGCCCGCCCTGGCCGGGGGAAGGTGCCGCCCCAGGAGTCCTCGCCTAGATCAAACCCAGCGGTTAGGAAAAGACAAAGGAATGAGCACAGGCCCCTGCTAGGATTATTATGCCTGAAGCATTCGCTCTTTTCCCCGGTCTCTCTCCTTGGTTACTTTGGAGAGCGTGTGTTTCTTCATTTCATTTGGTTTCCAAAATCAAGTCTACCCTCCAAATACTTCCTGCCCGGGTCTGGCTCCAAGCTAAATACGATGTGTAGCAGGGCTGCTGGCGGGAAAGGGCTGCAGTCTCTTCTCTTGCTGTTTTTTTGATCCGCGCGGACACAGCGTGTAGAAGAAATAACATTCCAGATCCCTGGCACGAGGAGGGTTTCAGGCCAGAGGGCGCGGCCCAGGCTACGGAGAAAGGATGCTGCTAGCACCAGCGCAAATCCAAACCAGCTCCGAGCAGAGGAGATGCAGCGACACAGACGGGCCGGCCCCATTAACGCTGGAGCTGAGTGCAAACAAGCAGACGGGAGAGTCACGTCACATCAGGCAGATCTCACCCGCACCAGGAGGGGACCCAGAACAGCTGGGGGGCTTCTGAGCACCTAGCACTGGTCTAACAGTCCCACTCCACTGGGGGCCCAGCGAGGCACTTCTGAAAATCCCACCACGTGGCATCTTGAAACGCTACCCGGGGCCTTCACGCTGCCACTCTGGTGAGCTGGCCTCATGGCTGGCTGACAGTGCAACGCAGAGACCAGTCCATGCTGCTCGGCCGTGCCGCAAACCACAAACTCCACCCTTCCCTGCCGGCCCTGCTGAACGTGCCCAAAACCTCCTTAGTCTGGTCTGCTCATTACGCATCCCGCGCCTGCCCGATGCGGCTGGGATCCAGTGCAGAGGAACGAGATGCTGCATAGGAAAGGCTATTGAGGCAGCATTTCCAAAGAGAGCCAGAAATCCCAGAGGAAACGTCTTTTCCTGGGAGATTTCTAGTCCAATATCCAGACCTAACAGCCTGGGCGAACGCTCAGAGATGCCGGGGAAAGGTCTGCACATCAGTGCAATACACTTCAGCTGCTGCGCGGATTCCTGGGTGTCTAGCTGCAAGGACCCTCCAGATCTGCGTCCATCACTGTTTAGGACCAGAGGGTGATGGAAAGTCTTGCGTTAGCTAAGGGGTGGGGGCCGAGGGAGGGGTGGGTGTGGGACATGGAAAAGAGAGAGATTAAATCCCAGCGCGAGATGCACAGCTCCCCAGCTGGCTCGGGGAGGTTGCTATCGGCAGGAAGCTCACAGGGTTGGTACTTCCCTTGCAGGACAGAAGAGCCAGGGCAGGGTACTAGTGACTCAATAGGGGAAGGTGAAATCACCCCGTTCACACGCACAGGGCCCAGGAGACGACAGTGCCGCAGCCGGCCCGGGACCCCGCCCTGGGAAACGCCCGCCTCGCTCCCACGGCCCAAACGGGGGCCGACTCGCTCTTCAGGGAGAACGTTCTACCTGCTTCACGGCAATCGGGCGGGAGGCCTCGGACCAAAGTCCTGCGGCTTTTTCCACAGGGACCCAGGGGCGACAGGCCTTGGAATTCCGCCGTGGGGAGACGCCTCGGGAGCATCAGACCGGTGCTGGGGACGCTGGCGGTGACTCGCCCCTCTCTGGGTGTCAGAGAGGCAGGAGAGAACATCGGCCAAGAGCTAAGCCCTGAGGGCAGCTCCTGGTGGAAACCAGAGAAGGAAAAGCCCCGGTCAGGCTGTGGAGCAACGCGGGTGATTCCTCACAGCCTGGCGTCCCGTGTTTGGCTGGTCTAGTTTTAAACACTCCCAGCGACGGAGCGTCCGTCACGGCCCTCGGGCAGGCTGTCTCCCAGCCTAGCAGGCAAGCGGTTTGTGGTGCTGGGACGGAACCGGAGTGCTCAGATCCACACCGAGACTGCATTGCACATGAGGTCAGAGCTTCCTTTGGTTAATTACGCCCCCAAGCAACGCCCCCGCTCACTCCTCTCGGCGCGCCCTGCAGCCACCCCCACGACCCCAGGAGCAGCCAGAGCGCTGCAAAGGAAAGCGCCCAGGCACCCAGCGAGGTCTTATCCTCCCTACTGCTTTAATACTAGTTAGTGAAAAGCATCACTTGAGCTTTTGACCGGCGGCCATTGCAGGGAGTAAGTGGCTTCCCATCCCCGTTTACAGCTCGGGAAAGGCGGACGCAGGGGCCGTGGCTTAGATCACCTGGTATGTCCATGCGGCTGGAGGGAGCTGGATTCCAGCTAGCACAGGTAGCAGCAGCAGCAAAGACAGAGCGGGTTAGTGAGCCGAGTACATACTTGAGGTCTGTGCTGCCCACTCGGAAACCTGAGCTGTGCTGCTTCCACTGCTCTTGTACCCGCGCCAGCTGGATTCCTGCCAGGATGAGACTCCAGACCCCTGCATGCCCAGGCCCGTGGTCTCGAACCACTGGACCACAATTTTTCATGACATCCCTCTCCCCATCCCCCAGCTCGGTCTCCCCGCCCCAACCCTAATGTTATGTCTTATTCCAGCTTCCCTCACTGTATTTCATCCCACATGGGCTACTTCTGCTGCTGCAGCGTGTCCCTTGCTCTCTTCCCAGGCCAAGATACCACCGAGCATCAGCAAACTTCATGCTTCAGGGCACAGGCTGATGGCCTGCCAGGTCAGGAAGGAATGTCTCCTTCAGCCCACCCCGCTCCATGTAGAGCAACAAATTGTATTTGACAGGAACAGTCTGCCCTCCATTGAAGCCACAGGTATTGGCCATTGTTGCAGGTGGGATCCTGGACCCACACAGGTGGATGCAGGGTTATGGACCAGGTAGGCAGTAAGAGGGAGGCTAGGTGGATGAATGGTCAGTGTGGCAGGCAGTTGGATACCACGTTAGGGCTCAGGATGGGGCAGAGAGATAACAAGACTCCTTGGCCCATGGATCAGATCCAGTGCCCCGGGAGGTGGCAGGGCCAGGCCGGTTTGTGCACCAGGAGGTGGCAAGCTGGCAGGGGCCAGGCCGGTTCGGGCACCGGGGAGGGGACAGGCTGGCGGGGGGGGGGGCCAGGCCGGTTCGGGTGTCGGGGAGGGGCCAGGCCGGTTCGGGCGTCGGGCGGTGGGAGATGGAACCAGATGGCCCAATTCAGCACAGCAGTTCTTACTGCTTCTCTGCTCCCTTCACCACTCCGCTTCTCTCACTCCCTTCCTGCTCACCAGACCCTGCTCCCCAACATCCTTCTCTCTGGGCTTCTCCTCCCCCCGTCTCTCACCCCAGGCCCCTCCCCGGGCCTCTTTCACCGCTTGAGGTAACTGATCTTTCACGGCTTTGCTGCTGCATTCAGGAGGGAAGCTGAAAACGGTCTCTCTGGCCTGAACGTTCACTGGTTTCACGCCCTGCCCGGGCACAGCCCATCTGCAAACAAATCCCTGTCCCAGCGGGGCCCCCGGCACCACTGCCCGCCAGCGAGAGCCCCAGGAGCCTGGCAGCCTCTGGCTGCTGAAACCCAAACAGTCTGGCCGACTCTCCCCCGCCGAGCTCCATGCAGAGTCCAAAGAGCTCAGCTTTCATCAGCGGGCAACTCGTCAGGACCGCCCCGCACCAGTGACTCAGCCGGCACAGGGGAGCACTGGGTCAGAGGGGGGCAGGGAACGGAGTCACTGGGACGCTCTCAGGGCCATAGACTGGCAGGGGAAGCCAGCTCTGCACAGGAGGAAGAAGTGGTGTGTGGTTACAGCACTGACTGGGACTCCGGGGACCTCAGTTCAAATCCCTGCTCTGCCACAGAGCGGTCCCTGCTCCCCCTCGGCAAGTCAGTCACTTAGCCTCTCTGTGCCTCAGTTCCCCCAGTGGTGCACTAGGGCTACCAGCACTGCCCTCCCCCGCTGGGAGGAGAACTTCACTGAGACGAGCCGGGCCCGCAGACACTACAGCAATGTCCGTGGTGCACCCAGCAAGGGGTTAATCGTTTCACAGCTTTTTTGAATTCCAAAACAGCAGGGGGAAGGAAATCAATCAAAGCAGATGGCTTCTGAGAGACCCTACAATAACAAGCCACGGTGCTCAGCCCCATCCCTGCGAACAATCCTGTAAAAACAAACCAGTGTGGACGGATGAACAACCCTGCAGCAACAACGGACAGCACACAGCCCAGCCCCCACAAACACACTGAGAAGAACCGACAGGCCAGCCCTCACACACACCCCGACACTACCAAAGCAACCCGCTGCTTAGGAACCTCTGCGTTCCGGTTGTGATTCACCGAGAAACCACGGCGAGCCGGCAGCGGCTCCCTAGCCCAACACACGCAAGTCACCCACTGTCTCCCGGGCGAGTGCAGCTTGCCTGAGAGCGGGCACGCGCCCGTGTGTCTGCGCGGGCCCTTGGGAGAGGAGGTGTCTAGGAACGCCCAGACCCCCTGCAGCGTGTCGTCGTTCACAGCCAGCGCCAACGGAGCGTAACATGCCACCAAATCCGGCTCACACTGGCTCCCGCTGTGCGAATGCCTGTGCCGGGGACAGGGCAACGACGCCCCTGGCACGTGTTTGCACCGGCGCTGCAGGGAGGGAGCGTGCCAGGCGAGAGGCATGTTCCAGGCTGGCAGGGGAAGGAGGGAGGGAGCCGATGGGCAGGTGAACCAGGGACCAGACAGTCCACAGCGTTGGTGGCTGAGCGGCGACACAAGGGCGTGACAATCCACGAGAGCATCACTGAGACGATTCCTTGCACGGCCAGGTGGTCCACGCAGACACCCCCACCCCGGACGCCCCTGGACACCTGCTGCACGCATCCAGCGCCAACCCTGCAGAGCCCCCGTGTCCCAGGGTGGATACTTACTGGTTCCTTTCCAGTGCCAGGATGAGCTCCCTGCCCTCAGCAGTCACGGCCACATCCCCCCTGGCGGGCGCTGGCACCTGTGGAAGGAGAGCAAGGGAGGAATCGGGTCACAAGGGAAAGCCGGGGAGACATGGCAAACCGCTGCACAGCTCTGCCCCTGCTGCCAGCTCCCCCCCAGGCCAGGAGAGCTGCAGGGTGGAGAAATCAGGGAACGGGCCACGCCCAGCCCCCCTCGTGTAACAAACCCTCCTGCAACAGCCAACGAGCAGATCAGCCCCGCACCTGGGGAGGTGGGACTAGAACCCTGCTCCACCCGCTGCAAAAATGCAGGCCCCGCCGGCCCGAGCTAACAGAGCTCTCCCCAGGGCGAGCGCTGGCACCAGTACGAGGCCCCGTAGCCTCTCGGGGCGTACCCTGAGACAGGGATCTGATCGAACGTGGGTTCCTCCCGGAGCAGGGCCAGTCGCCGGGGTCCCTAGACAGCGGCCTGCCCTCTCCCGGGAAGGGGAGGAGGCTCTGGTGCTGGGAGTGTTACGAGCACTGGAGAAGGGATGGGGTCTCAGCCCAGGGGATCACGGCTGCCCACCCCACCCCGCCATCCTGTGTTCCCAGGGGATGGGCTGGCTGACTTCACAAGCCTTCCCCTCACGCCTCTGAACCCCCAGGCTGGGCTGGCCCCGCTCCGGTGTTTGGCAGCAGCCGCTCTCTGATTGCCTGTACACGTTGCCTCTGCTGGCTCCTCTCTGCCCCTAGCCCAGCTTCCGGATGGGCAGCATGCCAGGGCCTCCAGAAAGCAGGGGAAGGGCTGGTACCCTCCCTGTGCCTCCATCTCGGTGACGCTGCTCCTCACCCCATCCCAGATGCCAAACTCGTCCTTAACGCAGCTCTACCTCCGTAACGCTGCCAGGATCTGGGCTCTGGCGCCCCTGAAATCCCTGCTTGGGTGCTCGCCGCTTCCCACCTGGACACCTGAACCCCCCTCCCCGCCGTCGCTCTCCAGCGCCTGCTCCCTCAGGCCAGGGAAGCCTGTTCTCAGGCCGTGGCTCGGCTCCCCCAGCCCAAATCCAGCTCAAAACCCCCCTTATGGATTTGCTTCGCTCACTGGACCTCTGACCTCACACCTGCCCCTCGCTCTGCACCTCCCTCTCACGGCTCCCGACAGGGGCCCGTCACATCGCAGTAGGGAGCCCAGGGCAGCCGGGTCCACAGGGCGGTTAGCGCACGGCCAGGAGGTGCGCAGGATGCTCACGCCCAGGCTTGCCACGTGCTGACGGACCGGGTAGACAGGCCGGTGAAGTGGATCCAGTGCTGGTGCAAGGTGCTGCCCAGAAAGTCCCGGCGAGTGAGGCCCTCGGCGTAGTCACGGAGCAGGGGCAGCCCAAGCCACCCCAGAGGGACCAGTTCTCTGGGTGAAGGGAGACTCCCAGCTCCGGGGTCTCTGAGTCTGCCAGCTCTCAAGGAGGTGCCCTGGGAATGGGATGGAAACCTGCCGCCTCCTTTCACAGAGCCCCCCAGACAGCGGTCACATGGGGACAACTTTCCAGTGGCGAGCGGCCTGATGGGGGGGGGGGTCGATACCACGCTCCAGCCTCAGGCTATAAAGGAAGGTTCAATTCATTGTCCCCGCCCGGGGCATTATCGGTCTTGAGGGGCCTTCCGCTGATGCCTAAGCGCTGCATGAACACAGTCCAGCTCCTCCCTCCAGGAACAAAACCACCCTATTGGGTTTAGCTGGGAGATCTTAACTATCCGAAGGCAGACAGACACCCCTCCAGGGCTGGGGCTCAAAGGGAGCTCTGGGGGGTTTGGGGGGCCCTGAATTCGACAGCAGCACTGGGGGAACATGGAATTTTCACACCAGTGGAAAATGAGAGACAAAGAACATCTGAGCAGTGGATGCAGAGACACGCCTGCGTGTGAGAATGAATTGGAAGCATCCCCAGGAATACACAGCGGGACGAGACGGGATCCCCGCCCCAGATCGGAAAAGGGGCATCTCTTCCCCACGGACAAAAATAGTTCTTAGTGTTTGCTCTGCAGTAACACCAACCACAATCCAGGCCCAGCTGTGCTAGGAAGAGACCACCTCTGCCCCAAAGAACTGAACTGAAAGCGTCCAGGGTTATTGCCCTGCCGGGCAGATGGGGACCTGAGGCAGAGATACTAGGGGCCTGTCCAAGGTCGCACAGGGAATCGACCCCAGTCTCTAAAAGTCACAGTCCAACTCCCTAACCACTAGGCCAGCCTTCCTCCCAGAAAACTGAATTCCAGCCCTGAGTAAACATCCCCTGTCCCCAGGAGCTAAGAGGCCCATCCTGGGATGGGACAAAACATCACAGCTACAAGCCAGCCAGCAATGCCTTGGCGCTGGCCCCATTCCAACCCATGCTGGCTAGCGATTGTCAGCCCACAGGGTAAGAACCCAGGGGACCGTGGCAATTTTTACAAGCAGGAGAGGAATCCAAGTGGTAAGCTCACGCCAGAGGAGACTCCCGGCAGCCAGCGTGAGAGCCAGCAGCTCCGCTCCCTGGGCCCTGCTACAGCTGGAGAGCAGGGAGGACAACCTCCCCTCCCCACTCCACAAAGAGCTCTTCCTCTCAACCCATAGCTCTCGCTTTTATCGCCCATCCCTCCAAGCTCCGCCACTTCCCTCCTCCCCCTTCTCCTCCCCACCAGCTCGGCCTCCCGCGTCTTGAGTCCTGCGCTTGATTTTGCATTGCACAGCCACCGACCCCAGTGCAAAGTGATCGTGAAACAGCCCCCGGCGCTTTGCACTGGTGTAAACGGCTGCATGGCACAATGGAGAGCTGGCCCCTTGCTCTTCATTTCCTTCCCTTGCTCTGCACCTTCACGGCTCCCTCCAGCTGGCCTGCCAGCTGTCCCGGCAGGGCCCAGCGTCCCGGGCTCCTCAGGCTGGGATCCGAGCCCTGCACTCGGGTGACTGCAAGGTTTGTCATGCCAGGGCAGGGGAATAAATAGAAATCTCAGCTCCTGGGCACTGCGCAACACACAGCTGTTAAAAATACCGGGTGCAAGGGGAGGAAATCATTGAGTCAGCTTCCCCAGGACGCTACAGGCTCCTGGGCTGGGCCCTGCAGTTCAGAGCCTTGTCCACACGAGAGGCTCTGGCACAGATCCCATGGGAGCCAGCCCTGCTTCACACCAGGGCGGCCCCATCTCCACGGGGGGCTTGGCACTAGGGTACGAATCCTTGACATAACAGCAGCTCTGCCTGGCTAGGAGCAGCCCTTCCCCACATACCCGCATGCTCTGTGGGCTGGGGCCACCGGCTAAAAACAAAACTCTCTGAAACAAGCCACACGCCCAGCAACCCGGTGACACAGACTGGGGTCCAGTACCCCACCCCGTGGGACCAATACTTCAACGCACTGCCTTGGACTCCAACTGGGGCAGTCATGGGATTTCAAGCTGCCCATACGGCTCCTGCATCTTGCTAGAACCAGCAATTCCTGCCCATGCACCGCGGCCCCGGGATCACAGTGCTGCAGGAAAGTGTCCAGGCAATGGGGGAGATTCAGCTCATCCGCTGGGAAAAGCAGCCAAACGCAGAGTCTCTGACACAGACCCGGGGCGGGAACGAAGCGCGTGCGTTCGCCCGTCGTGTCCCTGCGTCCTGCATTTGTCTGATGATTGGCCAGCGCTCTGCCAGGTGGAGCTGATCACCGAACAGATCAGAAAGAAATATCCCATGCAAACTCCATCGTCGGGTGCTGAAGTGACTCCAAAAACTCCCACCGCCTGGGCCAGGGGCAGAGACACCGGGGGGACCTGTCGCGGGCTCCCCCATTCTGTCTCCGCTCTAAAGTGCTCCTCTCCCTGGTGGCAGCGAGTAACAGAGAGGAGTGCAGCATTTCTCCAGGCCTCCGCTACGCTGCCAGAGGGGAGCCAGGAACTGGCCGCAGGAATAGGGCGACCACCTTTTCAAAAGGCAAAAAGCGGGATGCAGGCCCCGCCCCCTCATTGGCCCCACCCCTGACCCCACCTCTTCCCAAGGCCCCGCCCTTCTCCCCCTCTTACCTCTGAGCCCCCCCCAAACCAGAGTCGGGTCCTGGTAAGAGCCGCTCAGGGAGCCTGGGCCACGGTAGAGGTCCAGACCCTCCACCTGCCCTGGGTGGGGGGCAGGGTGCCTAAGAGCAGCCCCCAGTCCACGCCCTGCCCCCCATGGCATGCCACCCAGGGCCAGTGGAGGGTCTGGGCTCCCCACAGCAGCCTGGGCTCCCTGCCTGGCGTTGGCTTCCAGGCTGGCTGGAGGTGAGGCCTTGGGGGAAGAGGAGGAGCAGGGGCGGCGGGGTGCTAAGGTCCAGGTGGTCACCCTATCTGGGCACCAAGTGAATCTAACCAGGGGGATTGTGGGAGCTTGGCCCCACTTCTCCTCAGGGTTCCAGGCAGCATCCTACAATCTGCACCCAAGACTGCCGAAGGGAAGAAGCCCAGAGGCAGTGCAAGGTACCCTGGGACACCCACCCACGATGCAGCACGGTGCCGGGCAGAGCCGTGGCCCCAAAGACAACGCGGCTCACACCAAGCCGAGCGCCACCATGCGAGTGCCCCCAGTCAGCGGGCTTACATCAGCCAGAGCCGCGCGGTGTGTGCACAAGGCCCGGAAAGCTGGATCCGTTTCTCTGTCTCTCTCTCTGGGCGTGGGTCTCGATCTCTGTTTACGTCTCTCCCTGATGTTACTGACTCTGTTTATGTCTCTCCTGCAATCCGCCCCCCCTTTCTGCACCTCCCAACAGTTTAACATTTCCCTTCGGCAAACAAGGCCCTTGCAAGCCAAACGACACATTGAGTCAGGCTCCCGTTTCCCAGCGAAACTGCTGTCATTCCAGAGCCATGTGCTTATCGGCAGAGCAGAGGGAGAGCCCCGGGCGGGCTGCCAGCCCCTCCGAGCCAGAACATCCTTCCACGGCCCATTGCGAGGCGTGGTGTTTTGCCATTGTTTAGACACATGGATTAACGGGACCATCCTGATCATCTGGTGCGACCTCCCTCACAAGCCAGGCCTGAGAAAGGCACCCAGTGATCCCAGCCAGCTGCTTCATGGGAAGGAGTTTCTGGAGTTTGCAAAGGTAACAAAGCTTTTGGCCCCTCTCGGTCTCCATGGCTCATGCCATCTCTGGCCTCTGCGGAGACTGCTCCCGAGTGGCAGAGCTCACTGGAGCACCTGTGCAAGAGGAAGTCGGCTACAGCCCACTACCTACTGCCAGGCAGCCACTTCTAGACTCCTCTACTCTACTGGGACTGGCAGGGGCCCTTGGCCTCTCACCCTGCCCGTGAGGGGTCCTCACAATGGAGGAGGAGAGAGGCTTTGTCTCCTTTGGGAGAACTGCCTGTGGGTGGAGAATCATAGAATCACAGGACTGGAAGGGACCTTGAGAGGTCATCTAGTCCAGTCCCCTGCACTCACGGCAGGACTAAGCGTTATCTAGTTTCTAGAACATCCCTGACACGTGTTTGTCCAACCTGCTCTTAAAAATCTCCAGTGATGGAGATCCACCTCCCTAGGCAATTTATTCCAGTGCTTAACCACCCTGACAGTTAGGAAGTTTTTCCTAATGTCCAACCAAAACCTCCCTTGCTGCAATTTAAACTCATCACTTCTTGTCCTAGCCTCAGAAGTTAACGAGAACAATATTTCTCCCTCCTCCCTGTAACAACCTTTTATGTACTTGAAAATTGTTATCATGTCCCCTCTCAGTCTTCTCTCCTCCAGACTAAACAAACCCAATTTTTTCAATCTTCCCTCACAGGTCATGTTTTCTAGATCATTAATCATTTGTGTTGCTCTTCTCCGGAATTTCTCCAATTTGTCCACATCTTTCCTGAAATGCAGCACCCAGAACTGGACACAATACTCCAGTTGAGGCCTAATCAGCACAGAGTAGAGCAGAAGAATTACGTCTCGTGTCTTGCTTACAACACTCCTGCTAATACATCCCAGAATGATGTTTGCTTTTTTGCAGCAGTGTTACACTGTTGACACATATTTAGCTTGTGGTCCACTATGACCCCCAGATCCCTTTCTACTGTGCTCCTTCCTAGGCAGTCTAGAGAACATTTGCAATGAAGCCCTGGGTGCCAAGCAGGGCGATGTGGGCTTCAGAGATCCACACAGCTTCCATCCCCATAGAACGGCCACTGCTCAGAGCTGGCTGCCAGGCTGGACTGCAGAGACACTTGGTATGGGGAGGCTCTCATGACAGCAAGACTCAGACAAGCAAACACGGCTCTCCCTCAATACCGCGTATCCCTCCGAGAATTGCCCCATTGGTACAGGGCCGTTCCCACCCCTGCTTTACTCATAAAGTGTCCCACCTCACACTCAAGACGCAGGCAGCACCGCAGCCAGGAGGGACTCTGCATGGACAAGAAAGAACCAGCCGTCAGAGCGAAATCAACTCCCAATGAAGGGCTCTGCCTTAGAATCATAGAATCTCAGGGTTGGAAGGGACCTCAGGAGGTCATCTAGTCCAACCCCCTGCTCAAAGCAGGACCAAACCCAACTAAATCAGCCCAGCCAGAGCTTTGTCAAGCCAGACCTTCCCATCTCTTTGGTCGCCACGCATGCTGGTTGGAACTCAGGAGGCAAGACGAGAGGAACTGCCACATCTTCGCCCCAATTCAAGGGCCCACCCACGTCCAGTGACAACCGTTCCCCTCTTTAATCAGCCAGCACTTGTCGATCACAGACAGCCCCAGCTCCCGGGATAAAGCAGACCCCCAGCCTTGCCCTTGGGAAGCCCAGAGACCTCAGACTCTGACTCGGGAACCCGCAAAGCCCTGGGTTCAAATCCAGGCCAGCAGTGACTAGGAACGGTCACCAGCTGAGGGCTCTTTGGTGGCCTGGGAGGTGAAAAAGCCACACCCACAAGTGGGGCTAATTATGAGCAGCCCCTACAGGGAGGTAACGGAGCGACCTGGCCGTGGTCTCTATGCCAGGGCAAGGAAGCTGGTTCTGCCCCAGCAGAGGGCTCCAGGCTGCCAGACCAGCAATGCTAAACCCATAGGCCACACACCCAAGAGGCAGAAGTGGGATCCGCAGGCTCCACCTCCCTAGCGAGGCTGCAGTTTGTTCCTTATTGTGCAACTTTCGGTGTCGCCTGCAGGGCTCCAGGCCGGCTGGGTAGGGACAGGGCTCTCCTCATGGAAGGCACAAATCTGCTCTGAGTAGCCCAAATCCAGAGACAAAACACTAAGGAACGAAGCTGTGGAGGTTCAGGCACCCCGGGGACTGGGCCCCTGGTACATCATGTTTGCTCTCCCCTTTCACCTCAGTTACAGACATTTGCCCCGGGGGGGGTGGGGGTGGGCTGAGCTTGGGTTTCTGGTACAATTGCCCCCCTCCCCTCTCAGCAGCCCTGGCCTAAATGGTTTAGGAGCCTGATGCCCTGTGTGTGGCTCAAAAGCTGGCCTCTCTCATCACCAGAAGTTGGTCCAATAAGAGAGATTCCCTCTCCCGCCTCGTCTCACTGAAAGTCAGAGGCACAAGCGGCGACTGGATGCCAGACTCCACCCGAACACCATTTGTACCTCTGAAAAACCTCCCCCCCCGCCAAGTGCCTGAATTCCTTGTGAAAATGAAGCGTCCAAGGTATTTAGGTGCCAAACCGCCACAGAACTCAGGAGCCATTGAGGATCTGGGCCGCCATGCTAAGCACTTGTGAAAATGGCGCCCCCCCCCGGCTTCTCCCCGCCTCAGCTCCCATCCGCACAGTGGGGATCCCAGCACTGCCCTGCCTTGCAGGGGAGCCGGCAGGAGAAACACATGAAAGACGGAGGGGCTTGGCCTCTATACGCACCTATGGTGGCAGCACGGGGCAGGGGACACGTGAGGGGGCCTTGCAACTGCCAGGCGGGACGTCGCACCAATCCCGCTCCCGCCACCAGAAGATCTTCCCAGCTCCAAAAAAGGAGACCAGGGCAGACAGGAAAAAAAATCCACCATTTCCCTGGGAGTCCCTTAGTCATTCCCAAAACACGGCCGCTCAGCTCCCCCCGCCAGCCGGGCGCAGCGCTGCGGCGATTTCATGGGGAGGGGGCAGGGAAGCAGAGGGTCCCTCTCCCTTGGCGATGCTGGGAATGGGCTGTATTTTTAGAACGTGATCTTATACGGACAGCGCTGCCTTGGCCAAGTATGGTCTGTGCGTTTTCCCGTCCAATTCCCTTTTATCCCCCAGCTAGGTCCCAGTTCTCCCCCCCCCTTCTTCCTACCTCCCTCCCCCTCAAATCCCCCTTTGCTTTCCCCTTCCCAGCACCCTGAGTGGAGTTTGGATCCTTCAAATTCCCCAGCAATTACATGGTGTGTTTGCATAAGCACATTGTTGGCAGGATGCTCATGTCAAACTGAATGCTTAAAGGGCCATGCTCACAAAGCTGCCTCTCCCCCCCCCCATCCCCTCTCTCTCCCCCGCCCCCAACACACACACACACACACACACACACACACACCCCTTGGCAGAGAAGGTGGTTAAGGCCTGGAGCTAGTATGCTGGTGATGCCAAACTCCCCGTGTGAGCATGAGAAAGGGAATTCCTCTCTCTGGGCCTCAGTTTCCCCTTCTGGGCCTTGGGACTGGTGAGCTTGGAGGGATTGGGATGAGAAGGGCCGAGGGGCACTCGCAAAGGAAGATTACAGTCTCCTCTGGCGGCACGCAGGGACCCGCTCTCTGCCTGCTCAGTCCATCTAGTCCCGTGGGGCTGGAGTCTGCTCCTGCGAAGCCGACAGAAGAGCTCCCGTTGCCCGCAGTGGAGCAGGATTGGGCCCTTATCCGCTGCATGCCGCAGCCAGCCAGCCCCGGCTGTCCAACGGCCTTTGAAGGGCTTCCCCAAACCTTCGCTGAACAGAGAGAGAGATTGGGAAAGAACAGGGGGAGGTCAGCAGGGAGCCCTGCAAGACTGAGGTGGCCCCTTTAAACCCAGCTGCCCCTGTACTTCAGTGCCAAGTGAGGAGAGGGACCCAGCCAGGCCCCCCTGCCAGCTGGGGCTCAGGGACCCAGGCAGGCCCCCCCCTGCCAGCTGGGGCTCAGGGACCCAGGCAGGCCCCCCCCTGCCAGCCAGATGGACTTGCAGGCCCCTGCGGGAGACGACAGATTCAAGCCCAGCAGATGTCAACTCCCCCCAGGATTTTTAGTTCACCCGGGAGATGGCTATCACAAGATGCCCGTGGAAATGGCAGGACGGGACTGAGGAGTGGAGGCGGCAGCGGGGTCCGTCCATGTGTTGCAGGAGCCGTAGGGCCGGCTGGCGAGGGCTCCTGGGCAGCCAGCATCGCCCAGCAGAGAGGAGGGAGTGGCGGGCTCTGCCGGCAGCCCCAGAGCCCCACAACCCAGCGCACCGGCTTATCCACAGGAAATAGAGGCGGCACCTGCCTTTAAGCAACCAGCCGAGGGCACCATCCCCGACCTGGGCGGGCTGAGTCAGACACAGGAAGCTGCCGCCCGCAACAGCGGCGGCTCAGAGTCCTCGCCCGATTCACAGCTCCTGCACCTGGCACAGACCGGGGGCGGGGGAGCAAAGGTGGCTTTAAGCCCCATGTGCCCCTGCCCAGGTAATTTATGCTCTCTGCCTCCAGGGGGAGTGGAAATAGCCCAAGTGCCCTGCACACCAGCTAGCCACCCCCACTCTTGGCACACCCGACACTGGGGGCCTGGCTGATGCAGAGCCAGGGGGGCGGCTGTGTCTGGGGTCTCACTTCTACCCCCTTCACGGTGCCAGAGTGTAACCGGCCACAGACCCTGCCCCAGCAGCAGACAGACCCAGTCTCCCCTGCCAGGTTTCTAGTCCTGGGGCTTCTCCGATAGGGGTCAAAGCTCAGAAACCGAGGGAGCGCTAAGGCTCCCACCCATAATGGGCTTAACTGCGCCACCCTGGGAATTCCTCGCTGAACTGGGCGCGTGCGCTGGAGCATGAGGATTGACAGCCCGTATCTCAGCTAGCGGCAGGTGGATGCTCCTCTGCATCACAGCAAAGCCATTCGCCTCCAGCATACCTTGCAGCAGTGAGCCCCTCCCGCCAGCTGTCATCTGCTGCAAGACAATTCCCAGCCATGCAGCCCGAGGGGCTTAAGGAGACGCTGGCGTTTCCATCACTGCAAAGGCTAGAAGCAAACGGGGGAATCTTCCCTGCCGATGGCGCCTGCAGGGGGTCCTGTCTGGGGACACTCTGCGCAAGACTCCAGCTCCAACAGCTCGCCCCAAATCCGTCAGCGGCGGCGAAGTTCACAGCAGCTGGGGCAGGAGCCGCGGTGGCTGAGACCGAGCCCCGGCGGGTGGAATTCGAGAGTATTTTTCTTTTTTCAGTCTGCTGATCAGAAAAACCGCAGAGCTGTTGCTGGAGGAGCCAAGGCCAAAGCCTTTTGTTTTCCTTTGAGGGGAAACGATCTTTGGTTCTCCGCAGTCTGTGGCCTCGCCCAGGCCGCCTGCACCGTCGCTGCACAGCTCACAACACCAAACCTAAGAGCAACTGGCGGCCCCGCCCAGAGGCACCAGCTCAGGCAGCGCCAAAGCGCCAGCGAGCTCCGTGGCTGCTGGGTGCCGTGGGAGCTATGGAGAAATCAACCCCCTTCTGCCCGCATGGAGGGCACGTGGAAGTGATAACGCATGGCAAGACGGGTGGGTCTAGTTCCTGTCGGCAGCCTGGAACGCAGAGCTATCAAGGCAAGTGCCGCAGAGACAATCCTGCTGGCTGCAAGCTGGAATTCTCAGCTGGAACGTCACGCGGATGAGCGAGATCGTTGTATGGCTCCCGGTGACATGCATCCACCACCACCCCACAACCCCCAGAAAGGACAGCCCAGAGATTGGGGCACTAGTCTGGGAGACTCACACAATTCCCTGCTCGACCGCGGGCCCACGGTCAGGAAGTCATTCAGGCCCAGCTCCTCCAAGTCATGGAGGTATTTCCTGGATTTCAGTGCAAGTTAGGAGCCTAAACACCTTGGATGATCGGGGTGTTAGGCTCCCCGTTCCATGGGGACAATGGTACTGCCCTACCTCACAAGGGCGTGGGGAGGGTAAATACATTAAGGTTTGGGGGGGGGGGGTGCTCAGATACACGCCCTCCCCGCAGTAAGTACCTATATCCCAGACTGAAGCAGGACAACGCGCCGGCGCCTGATTGTGCATTGCCCTGTTCCTAGTCCAGGCCCTGCCCCCCTTCCCAGTCACAATGGCGGCATGTCCCACCCGCTGGGCACCGGCCTTCCAAGCAGCGCCGGGCACAGGGGAGCCTGGATTTGGCAACCTGTGCCGAGGGAACCTGCCCAGGGAGGATCTGGAAGAGGCGGCCGGTAAAATCCGCCAGCCTCAGATGCGCTGACATGCAACGGACGTCCTCCCTTACACAAGGTTTCTGGAGCTCGTCTCCTTGCGTCGACAGTGGTCTTGGCTGGTGGAGCACTCGGGCCCGAGGGGCCGGCAGAGAGCAGGGCTGCTGGGGCAGAGCGGGGCCGACCCTGCTGTTGCGTTTGGGGGACAACAGCCCAGCACCTTTTAAAATGACTCAGAACCAACAATGAATCCTTTAAGGCAGGACCGTTTCTTACTACGGGGCTGCCTGGCACCCCACACCATGGGGCCTGATTCTGATCGGGGCTTCTGGTTGCTGCTGGAGTGCACAGAACAGGTAAGAGGGCGTCAGTCAAAGGGGAGCCAACAGTCTAAAACGATGCGATTTATACCCTCCCTCCAACCCAGGAGAAATTTCACCACCTTAGATTTCTCCTCTGGGTGTTTGGCCCCCAAAGTTCAAACGAACTAGGACTTGGCTCTAAAATCCTGCTCAGGCCACAGGTCTTCATAACCTTTAGCCCTTCTCGAGGGCTTTCCTAGTCAAAGCACTAACTAATCCTCCCCACCCGCACTTCAGGAAGGGATTCTCTCGCCATATTGTATAGATGGGGAAACTGAGGCAGAGCAGCTAGCATCACGGGCAGGATCCCAGCCAGTTCTGCCTTCGTCGGCCCAACGACTGTGTGATGCTTCAGAACGAGGCCGGGTCTGCTTTCCTCGGAGACAATCACACACACCGACCAAGCCCCCAGCTCTGCCTACGCGGTTGGTACTAGGGCGTAGGCCAGGACGGTCACACAGGCTGCTCTTGCTTTACACTGTCAGCAAGAGGAGGTCCAGGCTGGTTCCTGCGAAGCCACACAGCCTGGGATAACATTGTCGTCAGGTGGGGCGCACAGAGGACCCCCCTGAGACCGGGGCCCCATTACGTGGGGTGCTGTGCGGACACACAGCAAGAGGGTCCCTGTCCCACAGAGCTTACTGTCTGCACAGTCAACGGGTGGGAGGGAAACTGAGGCAGAGAGAGAGGAAAGGACTTGCCCAAGGCCCACAGGACAGCAGTAGCTAAGCAGGGAACTGAACCAAGGTCTCTGGAGTCCCAGCCCAGTGCCTCACCCGTGGGGCCATGCTGCCTCTTAGCTCCCCCCTCAGCTGTTTGGCCACGCACATGCGGCCCACCCCTGCCCTGAGACACAGGGCTCTCACATGGCCCAGGCAATCCAGCTGCCCCACGCTCCTCCCGCCAGGGCTCTTGCTGCCCCAGCCTGCCACGCTCCCCCCCGAGCCACGGTGGGAGCACAGAGCCCGCGTGGTCTAGGGGGAGGGTGGTGGCTGACACAGAAGTATCTGATCAGAGCCACCGGGACGGCCAATCACAGCAACCTACGACCTCTCTCCTCGTGTCACCCCCACAGCAGAAGGGCGGCAGCTGGCAAGAGCAGGCAGCAGGTTAGCCGGCTCGGTGATGCACGCAGAGCGAGGGGGAGAGAAAGGAAACAGGATACAAGAGACGTCCGCCCTGCTGTCTGCGGGGAGCAACCCCCACCCAGCGAGACCACAGCGAACGCGAGGCCACCCACGCACCTGCTCTAAGGCGGGGTTAGTGCTTCTCCCTGCCTCTGCTCTCCCCAGCCCCCAGGATCCTGCAAGCTGCTACACGGGGAACGGAGCAAACCCTCCGGGCCTTGGGCAGATCCTGTCACTGTGCTCCTGGGATGGAGCTTCAGGCCAGAGGGGAAGCGCTGTGATCATCCGGCCTCACCTCCCTGTACAGCACAGGTCATAGCCCTCCCCTGAATTAACTCCCCGAGGCCCCTCGCTCTGGCTGGACGACAGCGGATCTTCCTGCCTAGATCTGCCAATCCTCAGCGATGGGGGAATCACCACAAGCTGGTCCAAGGGGATGCTGGCTCCTCTTGTCTGACCTCCTGGGCGTGCCAGGCCGTTAAACGTCACCCAGACCCCCCTGCCTTGAGCCAGCGACGCTAGTTAGCCCAAAACATTTCAGTCCTAGGAGATTAGCGCTGCGAGCCACCGAGAGAGACCAGGGGAGACTGAGGTGCCACCTGTGCAACGGCAGGGAACTGATGATGTGAGCGGTGCCCAGATGATCCACCCCAAGGTCCCAGGGGAGAAATCCCTTCCCAGCCCCACATCTGGCCACCAGAGTCACCCTGAGCACCTGAGCAAGACACAGCAGCTGGCATCTAATAAATGGATTCTCTGTCCCACCTCAGAGCAGTGGGCCCCACCCGTTCTGGTGCCCTGTCTCCAGCCGGGCTAATCTCTGATGCTTCAGAAGACCCTGAGGCAGGGGGTGGGGTGGCCGGGGGAGACCATGCATCAGACCATTTGTGCATCGTGGAGAAAAAACGATTCCTTCCTGACCCCTTCAGGTGACCAGCTGAAGATGGAGATTGGATTATCGGCACAGTGTTAATGCAGAATTGCCATTGTCAAGATGAGCAGGTTGAAGGCAGGCAGGTGACCTGTTCTCCCCAGGGCCCAGGAAGGAAGGGGATGAACAGGGGGATTCATAGATTGCCAGACTCCCAGGTCAGAATGGACCACCCTGACCATCCAGCCGGACACCCTCTCCCCCTGCACATACGGGCTGTGGAGCTGCCCCCAGGAGCTGGCTTAAAGCAGATCTTTTAGAAAAATAGTGAATCTTGGCTTAATGACTCCAAGCCACAGTGAGTCACCCACCCACCTATCGGGGATGCTGTTCCAACGTCTAATCAAAGTTTAAATTTGGCTGTCTTCAACTTCCAGCCATTGGATCTTGTTATGCTTCCTGATCAAGTCTGCCGAGGAGACGAAGGGGATTGTTCCATGATACGTCTCCAGATCTCTATGGAGAGCGGATCCGAGTCACCACTGAGGCAGGAAGGCAAAACATTGGGAACCAGGCTATCCGGCCTAGAACGAACCTAACTCGGAACTTGTAAAGCACTCATCAAGACGGTACCCGATCGCCTAGTGCCAGCTCTGCCACTGATTTGCCCCATGACCTTGGCCAAGTCACTTCTCCCCACTTCATGCCTCAGTTTCCTTATCTCTAAAACAGGGATACTGTTTTCCCAGCTCACGGCAGGTTTGTAAAGCTGCGTTCACTCATGTCCCCACGGCACTCAGAGACCCTCGTGGGGTGGGTGTTAGGGAAAAGCAGAATGTTATTTGCACAGGATTTGGGGTCCTGAATCCTTGCCTGGGCCCACCTACCCCCATGCCTGGAAGGTGCTAACCTCTGATGCTTTGGAGGAAGGTACCTAGCCAGATGTGCACAGACGTACCCACGGGTGGGGAGGAGAAGATGCCTTTGTGCCTCGGGGGCGACCGGCTGGAGGCTGGCAGCACGAGATTCGATTCCTCACCTCTCTGAGCCACAAATCTCATTAGCAGCCTGGATGTTAGCCAGCCCCTGCTCAGATCCAGCCTCCCCGCTGGGCGGTGGGCACCCTGCACTAGCCCCACCCCCTCCCATCTCACACGCTGCGGTCAGAGCCTGATCTCACAGCATGAATAGTAACCAGCCCAGACACGCCAGCAGCAGCACTGGGCTTCTGGCTTCACTGTCTACGACCCAGGCTGCGCCGTGCCCTGGCGGGCTGAGGGCATGCCAGCGCCAAAGGGGTCCTTCAACAACCAGGCGGGTTCTGACCGTTCACATGGCCTCGCTGAGTCTAAGCGGGCTGGTTGATTAAGGGGAGTGGGGTGGGGAATAAGACAGGATATGCAGAGCCCTGTCCTTGGTGTCAGCAGGGGGTTGCTCGAAACAACTGTCATTCATCGCCAAGATCCCACGGTGATGGGCACAGTACTAGCGTCCACGTTAGAGCTAGTGCCTGGAAATTCTGATCCCCTGAGATCGCCGAGAATGCAAATCTGCCCTCCCCCAGCCCCAGTCTGGTTCCCACAATCCACCCCCCGCCTACACACACTCTTCCTGCTCTCAAGCAGCACTCCCTCCCCACCAGGACGGCCGCCGCCTTGTCTTGCGCTGCCTGGAGTCACTTGAGGCAGAACAGATGCCAGGAAATGAACAGGGGTCTTGCCCCTCCCTCCTTGTTATCCCGCTGGTAAGTGATGGTTTAACATTGCCTCCGATGGCCCGTGAGCAGCCAGGGCCCCCGCGTGCGCACAGACACACACACACACAGACACTCCCAGCGATCTCCCCCCTTCCCCCAATCCCAGCATCTTCGCAGTGGATTCCGGGCAGAGGGATGCAAGCAGCAATATAAATAAACTTCCCGGCTATCCCGCATTCCCCGCCTCGACTGCCCTCTGGCCTATATATAGACCTGGGCCCTCTCCCCCTCGCTGCTGTAATCCACTGGGAACGGAGCAATCCCTTCCTATGAACGGACCATGGGAGCCATAGCAACCTCACGGGCTGAGTTGGGAGGGCGCCTGGTGCTGATCCCTCTTGCTACAGGCAGGGAGAGGAGCCGGCTGTGGGACGCAGCTGCTGGATGAACACGTTCTCACCACGGAATTCAATCATTCAATGGCCACTAAAACTCAATGTTCCACCCGGGGGCTATCACCCCAAGGCCTCAGAGCGCTTTACGAGACGTCAGTGAGG
The DNA here is from genome assembly GCF_020497125.1 of Mauremys mutica. Classification (NCBI taxonomy): domain Eukaryota; kingdom Metazoa; phylum Chordata; order Testudines; family Geoemydidae; genus Mauremys; species Mauremys mutica. The sequence goes on from NC_059076.1 coordinate 137,732,844, forward strand.
CCTCACAGCCGCGCCAGGGAGATGAGTCGGTAACATTGTCCCCATTTTACAGAGGGGTAAACTGAGGCACGTGGAGGGGACACGAGACAAATGACCCCTGTACCCGGGGGCAGGGGATGAATCAAGATGGTGAGCACCAGAGCATACCAAGTAGCTGAGAGGCCGGCTGTTTGAGAAGAGTAGCAGCACCCAAGATCTGAGATCCACGCCAAGCCCGGGCAGAACCAGGGAAGGTCCCAGTGCAACATCACACAAAACACATTTTTTTAAAAAAGGAAAAAATTGGTGACTGCAAACGCGGCCTGGCAAATGAAGGCTGCACCGACCGTGCAAGGCAGCACACGCCAGCCAGGTGGGGCTGCCCCAGGCACTGCTCGGCACCATGTCCACCTCTCCAAGGGCACCTGAACCACCATGGTCTTTAAGGGTCTCCCCCAGTGCCCTGGCCAAACTCCAATCAAAAGTTACATTCCATCCTCCTGAGTCTGCCTGGGGTTGCATTCAAAGATGTCATCTCCCCCCTACAGACCCCCACGTAGCCACTACAGAACAGATCCCACATGCATTTCACTGCTCCCTGAACAAAGGGTCTCTAGTGCTTTGGGATCCTTCGAGATGAAAGGCCCTATATTAAGGAGGCTATTTACACAATGGCGGCCTCACCCAGCCCCTCCAGGCTACATGCACATCCGTCTGAAACTCCTCACAACTGCTCCTTGTATTGCAGGAGCAGCAGGCAGCTTCGCCACAAAGATTCCAGTAACATGACAGACACAATCTTGCTGAGGCAACGGATGCTTTCCAGGGGTTTCCTCACCAGAGACAACTGCATGAGAGCCAGATCTTCATTGCCACTTGCCTGCTGGAACAGGAGAGAAGCCTTTTCCCCCTGCCACTGCAGAATCCCCAGACAGCTAGGAGTCTGCTACCTTGCCCCTTGCCCAGCCTCTCATATGTGAGGTGCCCTTCTCCTCAGAGTAGCCCTTTTCCGCAAGGAGCAGCAGCGTGAACAATACAGAAATCGCGTCCGTTTCCTGGCTGAACAGCAGCTGCCTAAACTGACCTAATAATCTGGAGGAGTTCTGTTCCAGATCCAAACTCACAGCTGGTACCTACTGCCAGCAGGAAATTCACACCCTAAATAAAAACTGGCCTTGGCCAAAACTCTGAGCAGCAGCAGAGGCACTGGGGCTGCCGGCCTGTTAGGGGCAGGAGGACAGCCTTACACTGCACTGTGGGGAGAAGGTTATTTCAGCAACCTACAGGCGCAAAAGATCTCTTCAAAAAAATACATCTCACAGCTCAGATTGTGCAGATATTGACTTCTTAGCCCCATACATGGACACTGGGTAAGGAGAGCTTCCCACTCGCAATACAGAAGCATGTTGCTCAAGCCCTGGCTTAACCCTTCATGTCCCAGACCACTCAGGGTATGGCTGGAGGGGGAACCAAGAAACACGCACGCTTTCAATCTCACCCACCTTTTCGGCCACGCTGACAGCTCGCCTGCTGCGTCCTCTCAGAAGCCAGTGAGGGGTGACCAGTTCTCCGTGCAGTGGCAGCCCTGCAAGCGAGAACATCAAGGTGAAAAGGTGCAGTGAACACGGGCAGGGGTTCTCCCCGTCCCGCAAGAGAACAAAATCCAGAGATCGGAACATTTCTCATTGACGTGCTGACGACAGGACTCCCCTCCGACGGCACTGGCAGAACGCGGCTGAGGAATCCAAGCTGGCCAAGCCCTTTGAGAACTCTCCGGTCTATTTCAGGCACTTATGTGACAACACAGGCCATAACGACCGAGTGTCTCGCAATATTTAATGGGTCCTGGTGGTTTCTCCATCCCTGGCAATTTTAAAATCAAGACTGGGTGTTTTTTCCTAAAAGGTCTGCTCTGCTTCAAACAGGAATTACTTTGACAAGGTCTCTGGCAGGTATTATTCAGGTCACATTAAATGATCAAGGTGGTCCCTTCTGGCCCTGGGACCTACGAATGTGTGCATTTATTCTCCCTGTGAAATAGGGAAGTGCTGTTCTGTAGATTACAGGAACGGAGGCAGAGAGACTAAAGTGACTTGCCTGAGGTCACATGGGAAATGTGCGGTGAAAAAGGGGATTGAACGCAGGTCCTCCAATTCCCAAGCGACCATTCTAGCCACTGGCCCATCCTTCCTCTCAGGCAGAACCCCCGTCCCCGCCCAGAGAAGTGCTACAGGAATGTAACAATCAGTACAATATAATAATCTGGTGGAGCGCTGTTCCAGATCCACACTCACGGCTTGTGCCTACTGCCAGCACAACGGCTGCACCCTGCATACAAACATATTGCTGGCGAAAGATGCCAGACTGCCCCCCGGGAGACCGCAAAGCTCTAGTTAAATCACCCAGCAGGCACAGCACTGACCCCCCTGCATCAGTTTGCTGTAGCCCTATCCTGGGGCCACATCTAGAGGCCAGAGGAGCTCCTTCACCATGACCCAGTTCAACCCTTGGCTTCTATACACCAGCAAGGAATTTGGCCCTCGGAGTGAGTCTCTCCACTTCATTTCACACAAGTCACCAAACCGCCGTAAGTAACAACTTTCACTGATTTCCAACCTGTATTTGAGCCTGCAGTCTGGCGGTGAACGGACCTGCAACCCATCATCACTTCCTCTGACCCATCCCAGCTCCCCAAGACAAGGCAATGCGTGGAGTTCCCCTGGCTCATTCGAGTACCTCGAGTTTTCATAACCATTCCGCTGCATTTGACTGCAGAATAAGGAACAGCGACTGATGACTCAATCTGATAAACAGACAAATCTGTTATTGCTGAAGGAACACGTGAAACTTGCAAAACAGCACAAGATCTTCCAAAGCCTCAAGTGACAGGGACGCCGTACAAACGAACGCATGTTCAGTCAAAGCTTGGATTTAGTCACAGCCCCAAGGGGAGGGTTATTGATCAGAACAACCGGGCTCCTGCTTGTTTCAGTTCCTCGGTGCGAAGAGCTGAAAGCAGACTGCGCTGAGGGAGATGTGAAGGGTGGAGTTTCTGACAACTCGGGTTTGGTCTAAAACCAGCTAAAGATTTGGTCAGAAACCACATGCACATTAAAACCAAGGCTACAACAACAGGAGTATCAAAAGCGTAGCTGTGTCAATGTCGCACAGATTCACAGCTTGTCAGGCCAGCTTGTCTGCGTTAATTCCCTGCGTTAATTCCTGTTCGAACTAGAGCAGATCTTTTAGAGAAAGCATCCAATCTTGATTGCCAGTGATGGTGACCCTTAGTCAATTGTTCTGAGGGTTAATTATCCCCACTGTTAAAAATTCACATCTCATTTCCAGTGCGAAGTGGTCTAGCTTCAGCTTCCAGCCAATGGCTCTCGTTCGATCTTTGTCTCTTAGGCCATGCCTATATTACAGGCACTAAAACGGCACAGCTATAGTGCCCTACCTATGCCATGGTACTAGACGCTTCCTACAGCAACAGAAGGGGTTTTTCCTCTCGCTGCAGGTAATCCACACACACCCTGCCCCCAAGCAGCGGTAGCTAGGTTGATGGATGCATTATTCCATCAATCTAGCCACGTCACCACTGGGTTTAGATCAGCATGGCTACGGCACTCGGGGGTATGAATTTTTCACCCACCCACCCCCAAACGCCGTATCTATGTCGCCTGAACTTTTAAGCGTAAGCCAAGCCTTAGACTGAAGAGCCCTGAAGTCTTGTTCTGTAACACGAATAGGACACTGGGTGGGCCTGAGATTACCATTTGAGAAAACAAAATCAGTTTAATAGACTGCTTGAAGAGCTAAAATACGTCAGCAAATTTATGAGCAGCTTTCGTGGGAGGATCTCAGAGTTTTTACAAAACACTAATTAAGGCTCAAGCCCCTGGAGGTAAATGACTATTTCCCAGGCAGGGAAACTGAGGCACAGAGCAGTGAAGTGATTTACCCTCAAATCACAAAAGGAGTTGCTGCCAGAGCTCAGATTAGAACTACAGGCCAGCATCCCAACCCCTAGGAATCATTTCCCTTTGTGGTTTTTTTAAGGTCTCATTACAGGATACCCAGAAAGGGAAGGAAGGGGAAAAGCAGAATTAACTGTTGCTCTACTGCTCCTGCCCTTGCTCAGAGAATCCGGATTCCTGACACAGCTGGGGACAATCTGTGGCTTCAGATTTTTGATGGAGGCAGAAATAATCTTTACACTGAAAAGGCCAAACAACCATGTAAAGAAAGGACAAGTTCAATACCCAAGTTTGAAACCTCCAGCTGTTTAGGGAAGCTTCCAGGAACCTACTGACAGGCTCTGAGGCCCAGATCCTCAAGGATAATTGATTGATTTCAAATTGATTATCTTTGAGGATCAGGGTTTTTCCATCCATCCAACTGAGCAGGGGTCCTAACCTTGCTGGATATGCTGCAAAGCCCACCTTTCTCCAGGGGTGTTTGGAGATAGGATGGGACACGAGGAGTTGTTTATAATGATTACCTGGGGGAGTCCTGCGGTCATATCATAATGGCTGTTCTTTATTATGCTAAAACCCTAGCTGTGCTGAAAACTGTCCTTGCAGTGAATGGGAGGGGCTTAGACCCTGACATGGGACCCTGTTAAAATCTAAATCAAATAAATTACAATGGAATGTTTTTTCCAATCCATCTCCCTGTTTTTCAGGGAATTACATACACGCCCCCCCCCCCATTCTGCAAGCATGCTCTCCAGGAGTGCCCCGTTCCTGCCGTTGATATAGCTGTCATTCTGTATCTGCACTGGGATAGCGCCTAGAATCTCCAGTCACAGACCAGGGCCCAGCGCAAGGTGCTGTACGAACACTTAGAGGCAGTCCCTGTCCCGCCTGGCCCCAAACTTGATCAATTATTTCTGCCAAGCCAGGATCCCCCCCGGTGCACCCAGCTCTGAGGGTCCTTTTAACACACGGCTGCCCAACACCATGCAGTGTGTTCAGAAAGAAAATAAAATCCTAAGGATACAGAACTGTTTTCGTTTCATTTCAAGCAGAAAAATCTCATTTCATTTTTTTGGAGGGAACCCACCCTGCACACGCCGGAAAGAGAGACCAAAGCGAACATTTCGGTTTTGTCAATAGCAGAAAACGTCAAAGGTAACAAAAACTTTCCCAGAAAATGTTCCTGTCCTTCCAAAACGCTGGTTTTCATCTTAAAGAGGGTGCACAAGGAAACCTGGCTCCTGCCCCTGGGGAGTGGTGGCTGGGAGAGCTGTGGCTTGAGCGCAGGCTGGGAGCCCCTCCACCCCTGTAGCGGCGCAAGGGGCCACTGGCTGCGATGTCTGACAGGGGCCCCCTATGGATGTGCCCCCGGAGCCGATGTCTGCAGGGCGAGGACTCGCTAGCCCAGCCCAGGGCAGAGGGAAGTTGGCTGCGAGCAGCAAGCCGCCTCCTGATCCCCCAGCACGACCATATAGAGGCATGGAGCGGAGCCCGCCTGGCCGGGGGCCGCACAGCGGGAGGCTCCCCGCTAGGGCAGCACCCAGCCCGGCTGGGTTGGGCAGGGGGACCCCAGCCCCCCTCGGCCCGCGCTGCTGCCCGACTGTCTGCCGGCTCCATTCAAAGTCCCAGCACCCATGTGCACCCAGCCAGGCGCATCCACCTCCCCGCCAGCCAGACCCAGGAGGGCTCCCACCCTCCCAGCCACGCCCGGGGGCTGCACCCCAGGAGCACCCAGCCAGGGGCATCCACCTCCCCGCCAGCCAGACCCAGGAGGGCTCCCACCCTCCCAGCCACACCCGGGGGCTGCACCCCAGGAGCACCCTCCCCGCCAGCCAGACACTGGAGGGCTCACCCACCCTCCCCGCAGGAGCAGCCCTCCCCCCAGCCACACCCAGGGGGCCGCACCCCACGTGCACCCACCCCCCTCCCCCCAGCCAGACCCTAGAGGGCTCAACCCCCCCCCCCCCCCGCAGGGGCAGCCCTCCCCCCACCTCCCTCCCCCCAGCGGGCCGCACCCACCCCCCTCCCGCCAGGCAGACCCGGGGGGGCCCCCTCTGGGCACATCCCCCCGGCGTGGCCCGGCCCCTCTCCCAGGCCAGGGGGGCTCGGGGGGCTCTGCCCTTGCGACCGCCCCGCGCTCCCTTACCTGGTGCCTCGGAGGCGGCCGCGGGGCTGGGGAGCAGCAGCAGCAGGAGGTGGAGGAGGAAGCGCCCCCCAAGGGGTCCCCCGAGCGTGCCCCGGCCGCAGGGCTTGCGGGGGGCGCCCGACTCCATCCCCGCGGCGCGCTGCCCTCCGCCTGCCGGCGCCGCTGCCTCTGCCCGGCCTCTTATCCAGCCCGGGCTCGCCCCGCCCCGCCCTTCGCCGCCAGCTGGGGCCCCGCTGCATCCTGGGGCTTGTAGGCAGCGGGCCGGGGCCGGGCTCGGGGCTTGTGTGATGAGAAACAGCCGCCCTGCGAAGCGCCCCCCTTGGCTGCAGCTCCCAGGGTCCCCCCAAGCTCCTGGCACGGCAAGAGCCTCAGCCTGGGCTTGGGGATAAACGCAGGCCAGGAACACAAAGTCCCCCCGCGTGCGCACACACCCCTCCGCAACACACACCCCGCAACACACACCCCTACATACCGCACGCTGGCCCCTGCCCCGCACTTTTCCCTGGCTCCAAGTGGCCCGGATGCGACAGTGGTTGGCTGGGGCCCAACGTGAACCGCTGCCACTTTCTTTTTGCTGCACATTTCAACCTACAAAAAGAGGAACAAATAAAAGGCTTCGTCTCGGGTGGGGAACTTCTTGTGCAGCTAGGCCAGGAGAGAGCGGCGGCTGGCTCGCTTTCCTCGCACTTTTGACACTACCGGTGGTGTCAGTTTCAGGTAGTCATAGGTTTATAGGTGTCGATGTATTGCTAGAGATTTTCTCTCTATTCTGGGGTGGGCAAACTAGGGCCCACGGGCCACATCCGGCCCTCGAGTTCCTGCTGGGGAGTGGGGTCTGAGGCTTGCCCCACTCCAGCCGGGGAGTGGGGGCCAAGGGTGCTCCGCACACATGTGCCGAACAGCGGCATGTCCCCCCTCCGGCTCCTACGATTAGGGGCAGCCAGGGGGCTCCACGCGCCTCCCCTGCAGCTCCCATTGGTGAGGAACCATGGCCAGTGGGAGTTGCAGGGGCGGCACCTGCGGACAGGGCAGCGTGCAGAGCCGCCTGGCCTCACCTCTGCATAGGAGGAGGAGGAGGGGGGACATGCCGCTGCTTCCAGGAGCTGCTTGAGGTAAGTGCCGCCTGGAGCCTACACCCCTGACCCCATCCTGTGCCCCAACCCCCTGCCCCAGCCCTGATCCCTCTCCTGCACCCCAACCCCCTACCCCAGCCCGGAGCCCCCTCCCGCACCCTGAACTCCTCATTTCTGGCCCCACCCTAGAGCCCGCACCGCCAGCCAGAGCACTCCCCCGTGCCCCAACCCTCTGCCCCAGCCCTGATCCCCCTCCCACCCTCTGAACCTCTTGGTTCCAGCCTGGAGCACCCTCCTACACCCCAAATGAGCCCTCCCGCTACCCCAACCTCCTGCCCCAGCCCAGAGCCTCCTCCTGCATCCTGAACTCCTCATTTCTGGCCCTGCCCCAGAGCCCACACCCCTGCCAGAGCCCATACCCCCTCCTGCACCCCAACCCCAATTTCATGAGCATTTCTGGCCCACCATACAATTTCCATACCCAGATGTGGCTCTCAGGCCAAAAAGTTTGCCCACCCCTGCTCTACACACACAGTTCCCATTGTGTACCTAGTACTCCTTTTCCTGCCTTTCACTGGCTCACAGCTCTTCTCCAGGGTGGAGCAAAAGCATGAATGGCTTGCAGCAAGCATTCAAACTGAGTGCCTCTCACCTTCCTTTCCAAATGCGCCTGCCAAAAAAAATACATGGGAGTCTTGTTCATTGCCACAAATGACTTGACCGCTTTCCAAAGGTCACAGATATTCCTCCCCTGGGGTTCAGCTGATGTCAGGACTTTTCTCAGGATGAAGGGAATGTATTTTTCTTTAGCTTCCTGGCCCCGCCTCCCCCCCCCTTTCCTGAACCTAATGCCCCAGCTGGGTGTTAGCAGAGCAAGACGGAGCAATGTCCCCACACATTGCTGAGATGTAAAAACACACAGAGCTCCCATGGCACTTTTCAGAACACTATTTTTTGTTTAAATCTGTGCTGTAACCAACCCAAAACAGGTCACTTTTCATCCAAAATAAGAGTGTCCACAGCGGAGGGCTGCATAGATTTAGCAAAATCAGTATGCAAACCGGCCCTCCGAGTAAAGTGGCATGAGAAGAGGCTAAGGGAAGCAACAGCCTGCTCTAGAAAAGGTCATCCCCAATCCCCACCACATCCTGCTCTCTGAGGACGCTCTGGCCTCTTGACAGAAGGTGGAGAGAGTTTAAATCAACCGTTAATCCCAATCCTCATTATTAAAGTGTTCCCAACCTTTACAAATAAAAACAGGTTGAGGTACCCAGTCCCATTCAGAGAGAGGATACCACACGCAAGATGTCAGCAAAGGTGACCTCCTTCCTGGGAATCACTGCAACTACCTCCACACATGTGCTGGGGCTAGGGGGGCTGCCTCACTCCCTGGCTTGAAATGGTTTCCATCATATCCAGGGTTTATGGTTTGGTTCAAAGGCTCTCAGCACCCCCACTATACACAGTGTTCCAGCACCCCTGCCTCCACAAAAGGCAATATGCTCTACAAGTTAGAGATGGGGATGGGGAGCCAGGACTCCTGGATTCCAGTCCTCAATCTGCTACTCACTAGGTGACCTTTAGCAATTCACTGCATCTCTGTGCCTCCATTTCCCCATCTGTAAATTGGGTCTAATAATTCTTACCTACTTCAGGCGGGTGGTTAGGAGGATTAAGAGACAGTCAATTTGTTTGAGATTCTCATTTGATAAATGAGATGCCACTTAGCAGCACATGGCTGTCACATTCATGTCAGGGATAGAACTCAGACCCCCCTACTCTAAAAAGCACAGGCCCCTATCACTTGAGCTAAAGGAAAATCTTCATTAGCACTTTACAGTACAGTATAGGGACCATAAAACAAAGGTGTGCAGTTCAAATCCTCTCCAGTATGGGGCAGTGATGTGAACACACACACACACATCCCCCAGCCCCACCAGTTCATTGGCATAAAAGTTACCCTAAGCAATAAACCTGTGTAAACGTCATGGGAATCTTCTCAGAACAAGGCGGGAAATAGCTTCCCATCTCACATAATTAATTCCCGGACATAGGCATGGAAAATCCAATATAATGCTGTTATAAATCAGCAATAAGTCACAGTTTCATACAGATGAGAAGGATTTTCCCATTCCACCCACTGGAGAAACACACAATGCAACAATGATGGGAGGAGGAGGAGTGTGTGTGTAGATAGATATATCTACACACACACATACTCCTCCTCCTGTCATTGTTGCATACACACAAACAAGAAACAGCAGAGTGCATGGTCAAGATTGGTGTGGGGAGGGTAGGCCTTACCAACTCAAGAGGTTCCCACTCAGCCAAGGGATTGGATGGCTCTGGGGACGCTATGAGGTGGAGTTTAGATAAATGAGGATCGCAGGCCAGAGGTGGCGGGGGGGGCACAAGACTCACTGCAGGCATTCGCCCCAGGGCTGCAAAGCCTCCCTGATTTCCCACTCCAGTCTCCAGCAGCCTCTAGGAGACCATCACAAAGCCTCAGAAACAGCCCGCAGCGTTTCCTAAGCATTAGCTGTTCATGCACATCCCCGGCCAAGCCACACCACTACCTGGCTACACCACTGCCTAATTCTCAGTCACTCTGCTCCAGCACTTGGGGCAGGGACAGCAAAGGGCAAAGATGGCTTTAGGCTCATGGGGCTCAGGTTAGGGGCTGGAAAAAAAAATCTGTGTGTAGATGCCCAGGCTAGAGCCTGAGCTCTGGGACCCGGTGAGGGCGGAGGGTCCCAGAACTAGGGCTCCAGCCCGAGCCAGAGCATTTACACAGCCATTTTTAGCCCCGCAGCCTGAGTCAGCTGACTTGAGCCAGCCGTGGCCAGGCCATGGGTCGATACTCGAGCTGTGCAGGGCACTGCCTGGCTCTGGTATGCGTTAGGCCAGGGAAGTCATGTATACCGAGGGCATTCTCAGGGCATTTCCACCTACTTTCAGACCCCTTTCCAGTGCCGGGTTTACAATGGCGCCAGTGGTGCCATGGAGCTGGGCCCATGCTCAGAAGGGGCCCCGGCCTGCTCTGCTTGCCCTGCGCCCCGAGACCCCACTGGCTCCCCCAGCCCCACTTGCTCCTCTCAACCTGCCCACCAGCTGGCCGGGGGCTCCTCTCCACCCCCTGGCCCCACTCGCTGGCTTCTCTCTGCCCCCTGGCCGGACCCCAGTGCACCCCTGGCTCCGGGCTGTCTCTGCTTCCCCTCCACCTGTGGGGCCCCACCTGTCTCCCTGGAGCTGAGCCGGCCAGTCTCAGCCAGTTGGGGGGTGGGATGGGACCAGGGGAGGGGAGAGGGGAACCTTGGCTGGGCTCCTCCAGGCAAGTGGGTCCTGAAGGAGCCCGGCTGGGGCAGGCCCTGGCCTGGCTGATTGTGCCACTCCCGAGAGGCTGGAGTGATTCTCTGTCCCGGGACCAGCTCTGGCTGCACTGCCGGCTCAGCCCAGCAGACACAGTCGCCCCCCAGCAGGGCCAGTGAGTGCAGCCAGGAGGCAGGGCATGGGGGAGTGTCTCTTTGGAGGATCTGGGTGGGGGGTGCTGGGCTCTGAGGGGGTGGGGAAGATCTGTGTGTGTGTTGGGGCACTAGGGAGTGGGGGTTCTGTGTGGGATGCTGGGCAGTTGTGGTGGGGCTGTGGGCAGGGAGGCGCTGGGCAGGGGTGGTGTTGTACAGGGTGTTGTGCATTTGTGGGTGGGTCGGGGGGGGTGCTGGGCATAGTGGGTCTGGGGGGGAGCTCTGGCCATAGGGAATTGGGAGGGGGGGGTTCTGGTGTGTGTGTGGGATGTGTGGCTTGGCGTGGGTCCACCCCCGAGGGGAAGGGGCAGGCTGGCAGCACAGGGCTGGGCAGGCCATTGTGCATCTGGCAACTGCCAGTTTGTAACTAGTGCCCTGGCACTTGGCTGGGCGGAGTGGGGTCACCCCAGCCATGACATGACCCTGGCCGGCCCCTCACTCCAGGGACTGATCTCCCCGTGTCATGCTCCATTGCTCCCATGGGGGCCCACAAATATGTGATGCACCAGGCCCACAAAAGCTTAATCCGGCCCTGCCCCTTTATGGTGCCAGAGCATCATAGAGGGTCTTTGTATAAATGAGAACCAAGCCCTCCACATCTCTTGGCTTTAAGGACTGGGTGACATCAGTACTGATATAAACCTACAAAAACTACTGCCACCGAGTGCATTCTGCAGCTGGATCACGCTGCCAGGCAGCTGTGGGGCCGATTCACATATCCATGCATGGGCCAACAGTAGCACATGGGCAGCGGAAGGAGGGATTATTAACAAATGTTGCACACGGAAAGAGTAAGCACTCCCTTGGCCTAATTCTTCTTCACAACACTCAGTGATGGACCTAACACCTTCCCAGTCCTCCAGGTCACTCACTCTTTGTAATCACGCAGGAGGCGATTTTCAGGCAGTGATATTAGGAAGATACTCCTTGCACCCCCACTTGAACCCAGGCTGCCACTTCCTTGGCCTTCAGCACATCTCCAGCAGCACTTTGGTCCTTTAGCAGCTTGTTCTGGAAACGATCTGGAGAAAGCTCTTATGTGGTACTAGGTGTATGGTTTACTTAGTCACTTGCAACAATCAGTGGCTGAATATGCAAGCAGAAGTCACTGGCCATGGTGGAACAAGGGGAATTTTCTTGTAGGGGAAATCCACAAGCTCTGCAGATATAGGGTCTGCCCACAAACTGTCCCCAGAATCTAAACTTTCAGTGATGTTATGTACCAAACCTTTCATCACAAAGCACTTTTCAAACAGGCTACACAGCACCATGCTAATGGAGCCACAGGGGAGGCCAGTAGCCTGCTGTAGGACTGGAATGGAAACTTTGGCCAGACACACTAGGGCTGACTTCTACAAAAAAACCCAAGGGGACCACCCAAAAAGTGGCAATATAGAAATGACAGTCTCACAGAACAGCTCTGCTCTCTGGTTGTACTCAGGGCCAGATCCGCTAACCTTGGGAACTCCAACAAAACATTACTGCTGTGGACGCGATAGCCCTGTAGGAGCCAACACAGCTACAGAGGAGGGAGCTGGATTCTGTTCCCTTTTTTGCCTCATCAAAAATAATCTATCAAGTTCCAATCAGTGACACCGGTGCTAGCTATGGAAAGTAATAGGGCTGCAGAGGTATCACTTAGAGCATGATAGGAATGCAACATATTGGTTCTTATATTTCCCTCGTCACTGTGGTATCTAGAAGTATACTAATCAATGTGACTAGCATTTCTCATGTGGCATTTGTTCCTTCCTCCTCCTCCCCCACCCCCGGCCCTCACTTAGTCTTTTTATTGAACTGGCAACGTATGAGGAGAAAGGAAACCAGCTCGATTCTCAGATTTTGTCTGCATTAAGGAATTGCACTTTTCCAACTTACAGCAGCTCTGCTGAACCTGTTCAGCACGCTCACAATGAGCACTCACTACAACGCTGTGGGTCCCGATCCTACAGTTCGGGATGTGGGGACGTAACATCTGGAGAGGGGACTGCATTATTCGTTATAGATAAGCGTTTTCCAGTGTATATAGTAGTAGGTATTTCACAAAATTACATGGCCTCCGTAGCACATACAAGCAGTCTATTTTTAAGCCCTAATATTGCTGCATTACACCTTATTGGGCAGAAAACTCATATGCCTCAAGTTACAGAAGCTGCAAATAGCTCAAAACAAGAAAGTACACAGTACAGGAAAACATTACACCCAGTGGTCACACACCTGAAACAGGATTCAACAGGGGCCACTGTTGCTCCAAGCAAGTGCATTTGCATCAGTGCCGGCAATACTTGTGCAGCGCTACAAGCACCTGCATGGCACACATCTGGCAGGGGCTTGCTAGGATTAAATGCCTCATGTTTAGGTGTGCAAGGCTGGCCCGTAGAAGATCCACCTTTGTATTCACAAATGGAGCATGGTTAATCTGGACTAAGAATCAATATACATGGAATCACCATGCCATTCTTGCTGGAATCTCTTTTCGGGACAGAACAGCATTTTAACAGCTACAAAAGCCAGGATGCATTTAAGGTCTTGTAGAAGGGTGAGTTTACCTGGTCTGATATCAGGAAGATCAGCTGCTGCAGTTTCCCTTTATTGAGCTCTGCAGTAATAGCACAGCCAGATCATTGGCTTCCTTCTTGGGAGTGTGGCTTATTAAAATGACAGTTCAGTGTCAACTCAAAGGAAAACCAGGCTCTTCCAGACTGTACAGTTCATTCAGCTCCTTACTGGACCCCACAGTTTCTTCCCCGAAATCCAGGGCCTGCTGCCTCTGTCCCGGTCCTCTTCCACCCTTCATTATAGTAGTTCCAGCCAGCACTTTCCAACTAGCTGGTGTGGAGAACCTCTTTCCAGGGCTTCTTAGACCCTGGACCTCCTGCAGGTGTGTCTCATCTGACTGAACAGTTTCCCTCCTATTGGAAGCCTAAATTCCTAAGACTCAGGTGGTGTCCAGGTGATTACCTCATCCCTAGCCTCAAAACCCAACACTGGGGAGGCAGTCAACTAGGTAGAGGCCAAGCTGAGCCCAAGTCTCTCAGGGTATGTCTACACTGCAACTGAACACCCCTGGCTTGGCCCATGTCAGCTGGCGCAGGCTGTGGGACTGTAACATTGCAATGTAGATGTTCACGCTCAGGCTGAAGTCTGAGTTCTAGGACTCCATGATGGGAAAGTTCTCACAGCCCAGGCTCAAACCCATGCCCGAATATCCACACTGCAATTTTACAGCCCCATGAACTTAAGTCAACTGGCACAGGCCAGCTGCAGGTGTTTAATTGCATTGTAGACTAGGGTTACAACATGGTATGGCCACAACCACATGTAAACCATGGTTATTTTTAATAGGGTCAGTTGTGTTATTCTGGACTCCTTAGCGCCTCTTAAAGCTGGTAATGTTGAAAGGCGCTAAAATGATTTGCATATACACCTCTACCCCGATATAACGCTGTCCTCGGGAGTCAGAAAATCTTACCGTGTTATAGGTGAAACCGCGTTATATCAAACCTGCTTTGTCCGCGGGAGTGCGCAGCCCCGCCCCCCTGGAGCGCTGCTTTACCGCATTATATCCAAATTAGTGTTATATCGGGTCACATTATATCGATATAATATATCGGGGTAGAGGTGTACTGGGTTAGATACTGGCTCCAGTGAAGTCAATAGGAGTTTTACTGTTGACTTCAATAGGGCCAGTATTTAATCCACCAATCTTTTGTTCTATGCCCACCAGGCACAGCTCTTTAAAGAGCATATATGTAGCATTGTAGCTGACAGGGTGTGTTACGTGGAACACACCTGTAGGAAAGCAGGCTGCAAGACAATTATCCATTGGAAAAAAGGGAGTAGTGGTTAAAAGGGCCTGGGATCTGGGAAGGTTAGAAATTCTAGGGTTTTCCTAGAATCTGAGATGCAGGAGGCACCACTCCCCTTCCTCTTTGACAGTTCTCAATAAATCATTTAGTGAGACGGCTTTAAAACAAAAACACCCCCAAAAGATTCCCTCCTAAGATTGCCCATTCATCATAAGAGACTGACTCCTACCAACAACTTTAAAACTCCTAGATGAACTCCACAGAATATAATAGCATTACCCTGGAGTGAGGATATCACGCTCAACACTGGAGAGGAGACAGGCCCTGTCCCAAGGACCTTACAGTCTAATTCAGATTCAGAGACCCTGATTCTCTTCTCACTCATACCATTCTTACGTTGGTGTGACTCCACTGGCTTCAGTGGTGTTACTCCCAATATATACTACTCTAAAGGGATAATCTAGCTCAAAGGAGTATAGACCAGGTGCCAAATCCTAAAGTCCTTCCTTACTCAGTTTTTACTAATCCTTTCCTCAGGCAAAACTGTCACTGACTTCAAAAGGGTTTTTCCTTAGAAAGGCCTTTCAAAAGTTGAGTAAGCACCTCAGAATTTGACACCAGAGACATAAGAGCCCCCATGTGATGGTGTTTCTAGCAGTGGTGGTAACTAGAAGATCAGCCTTCAAAGACTGCATGGAGGAAACGAAGGAAAAGAAAGCTGTTTGGTACAGGAAAAGGGCACCCTTCCAAGCATAAGTGGCTTCCTCGAAACCTGGTTCCCACCCTCAAACAATCATTTCCCCCCCACGCACCACATGCAGTTTCCTATCACCTCTATTCCAGCCTTATACATGTTTTATCCTCCAAAGGGGGATAAGACAGCAAACCCAATTCAAATTTGCTAGGTATCTAAGGCAAGGTGCCAGTTCCCATACTATCCCCTCAGCAATGCATATGGTAGCAAATATACACTAAGTGATAATAGTAAAACTCGAGGCTTCTCTCAGACTCTGGTGACAGGACTCAAAATCACAAGACAGAGCTGCTGCTCAGCAAGTTGAGATAGATGACCATGATACCCAAGGTCTCCGTGATGTTTACATATATTCCCTCTCTGCACATTGGTAGTAGCACTTGTGGCAAAACATAAGAACGGCCATACTGGGTCAGATCAATGGTCTATCTAGCCCAGTATCCTGTCTTCAGACAGTGGCCAGTGCCAAATGCTTCAGAAGGAATGAACAGAACAGAGCAATTATCAAGTGATCCATCCCCTGTCGTCCAGTCCCAGCTTCTAGCAGTCAGAGGCTTGGGACACCCAGAGCACGGGATTGCATTCCTGACCATCTGGGCTAATAGCCATTGACGGATCTATCCTCCAGGAACTTATCTAATTCTTTTTGGAACCCGCTGGTTGACTCTGCATTCTGTGAAGTACTTCCTTTCATTTATTTTAAACCTGCTGCCTATTAATTTCATTGGGTGGCCCCTGGTTCTTGTGTTATGGGAAGGGGTAAATAACATTTCCTTATTCACTTTCTCCACCCTGTTCATGATTTTCCCAAAAAAGCAGACAGCGAAGCATCTCAGATAAAATAAGAGACCAGAGAAACAGTGCACAGTCTCTGGGCCTCCACACAAATGCCTCTGCCCTCCGTAAACGTTCAGAGATCTGTGGGAATTCCTCTCATAATGCAGCATGGCAGGGAGTTAGGAAAATCGTGTCCCCCTGCTGTTTTCATAGGCAATTACAATTTCCCTGAGGAAATGATCTGAAGGACACTGCACAGTGGGACTCATTGGGTTTCCTGGCCCTTCAGCATTTTCCCCCTTAGCTAGAGACAAGACAGTCCATTATTATTCATTGATTGTTCAGTGTACTCAGTTCTGTACAAAGCAAGGGGGAGACATTATCTCTGCTCCAAGGATCTGAGAGAAGAGAGGCCAGGTGGATTGGGAGGAGGAAGGGAGTTCCACGCGTAGGAGGCAGCAAAGAAGAAAGTACAAACAGCAGAAAGAAGGTTCATAAGAGAGGTGGACCCAATAAAATCCTGAATTCAAACAGATCGGAGTGTTTGGAAAGGCTGGCTCTGAACTTTGCAGTTTGGGCCCGACTCTTGATCATAAATTCCCCCTACAGCTCAAACCAAAGGAGTTGCTCCTCTACCTCACTGAGTAATTATTTTATCTACTAGAGTGCCTGCCTTTCCCATCAGGGTGCTGTACAGACCTTTAAAATAAGAGTAATAATTTACCACGTAAATCAAACAAGATAGAAAAAAGGGGAACATGGATCTCACACAAGGACTGATAATTAAAACAAATTCTCTGGAAAAACACGTGTTTTTGGTGCTGGGAGTTGTGGGTTCCACTCCCCCGTATGTGGTTACAAAATTGGAACAAGACTATTGTAAAAAACTATGAACCTCAGATTCTCTGTAGCAAGCATGCGTTCCACCTTATTTGTGACAATATGGAACAGAACAGTGAAATATGTGTTGAATCCACCACTGCTCTCCAGGAGGAAGCAAGAAGAGAGGTGGATGGCCACAGGATTGGGGAGACAGGAAACTATGTTCTAACTACACACTTGCTGTGTGACTTACAAATCACTTGGACCCAATTTCCATAGGTGCTGAGAACTTGCAGTTTATGTTGACTTCAGGTGAAGTTGTAGGTTCTCAGAACCTGTGTAAAGCATGCCTTTACTCTCTCCATGCCTCCTTTTTTCATCTGGAAGATAGAGATAATATTCCTTTTTCTCCCTGGAGTATTGTAAATATTAAACAATGGTTAAGCTGCTCAAGTTCCTTGATGAATGATGCTGTAAAAGGACCAAGTATAAATTCCAGATGCAACACAAACTGTATTGTAGACTCCTTGAACATTTCCACCAGCAGGATTGTTTTTACCAGATTAGATCACCAATTGAGGGGTTATGGCTGTTTGTTGCTAAGGCTTCAAACCTGCAGCTCCAGCAGCTTCTGGAAGTCCAAGTGGCAGTGACAGCCCAGAGCATTTAAGAACCAGACTGTGAGTGTCTCTTTCAGAAAGCGATCATGTCTAAGTCATCCATTTCTTTACAGATGGTGCAACGTGTAACTACCTGCTCATTGTTTATTATTTCTATTGTGGTAGCACCTAGGAAAGCCTCAAACAGTTTAATGGACAGCCTCTAATGCCCTTCTGACTTGCAATACATTTGATTGATGTTTGACTCTCGTAGTTTCCTGGGCAGCTAGACAGGTATAATGTAGAAATCTAAATGTAATCAAACCAAGCAGAACTAACTGAAAATAGGAAGGTTCCCAAAGCTTACCATTGGGCATTAACAGGCCATTAAAGGTCACTGTGGACATGTGCTTTTCATCAGCTGAAAACTTAAAAAAAAACTCGAACAATGAAGCTAACTGACTTTTTAATTAGCATCTATGGCGAGATAACACAAAACCAAGCAGATTCCATACAGCTATATTCCTTTTCCTGGGGGAAAAGGTCACCGACATGCGTACCACAGGAATGGGTCCAATAAATAAGGCAAAAGCTTTAGCAAGCACTTGTAGACTCTTCTGCAGCATTTGGAGGTGGTTACATGACTCCAAATGGACACTTGGAAAGTCATTAACAGCAACTTTCATCCCAGAGGATCCCAAGTAACAATGATTAGTCAGATGGGCAGTGAGGGATAGTCCATTAACATAGTTTTTTAAAAGGGGAAGGACCTAAAAAGATTGCTAGTCGCCAGGGCCAGCTCCAGGCACCAGCCCAGCAAGCAGGTGCTTGGGGCAGCCAACGGAGAGGCTCTTCAGCGGCGGGTCCCTCACTCCCTCTCGGAGCGAAGGACCAGCCGCAGAATTGCTGCCGAAGACTGAAACCACCCTGACCCTCCATCCTTGCATGCTATTTCACATTCCCCACCCTTTGTCTACTTTTTTTAGACTGTAAACTCTTCAGCCGGGGATTGTGTCTTCCTATACACTATTACAGTGTTTACCACACTTTGGATGCTACTGTGACAAACAAGTAATAATAAAAGCCCTTTCTAAACTACATAAAAGGAGATGATGTCACTCTGTCCCATTTTCTCTTGACTCTGGGGTAGAACATGACAGCTGCTTAATAGCACGATACCACTAGTTTAGCAGAGGTGAAAAATATTGAACTGGATCCTCACGTGGGGTAATTCAGTGTAGCTCCACTGACTTCACTGAAACTACACCAATTTACATCAGCTGAGGATCTGGTCCATCATATGCAATGGAAGCTTCAGGGGGAATTTAGCTGGGCAGACTGTAATTAGTCAGGACACTGGAGCTTTCATCTCTAACTTTTATGAAAAGCGCTGTGAATTTTTTAATGATCACAAGAAGTTAAGGCCCCTTTTATATTTCACCCTTCTAGATGAAATGAATACAGAAATATACAATAAAGTTTTATACCCAAGAGAATTCTTTGTAATTAATAAATAATATCTCTGCCTTAACTATAGTGAAGCAGGAAATACTGCAATTATAACAACTCTCAGTTTGCATGTACTTGTTTTACTCAGATGCCTTTCCTGTTTATGCATTCATACAGCCTCCTCTATGGTAAGCAACAAAAGCCTACTCTGGGTATCAAGTGTAAATTGAGAACCACAGCCTTTACAATTTGTCTTCTATCACTGGGACATCAGTTATGTGTATAACCAAACATCCTGGAGAGGGCATCTAGCTAACGGAAGGTGGATTAGAGACAGAAAGAAAGATCAGTTCAACCAGAACTGGGTTGAAAAATTTGTATCAACAATTTTCTGTCCACTGAACACTTACCAGATTACACTTAAAATTAAAATTAGTTGGGTTTGGTCCTGCTTTGAGCAGGGGGTTGGACTAGATGACCTCCTGAGGTCCCTTCCAACCCTGAGATTCTATGATTCTATGATTCTTTATCATCTTCCTGTAACACAAGTCCAATGTACCATGGGGACAGTTTGCTGCCTTACCTGCTCTTATGACACTTGAGAATGGACTTGCTGATCATCTCAAGATAGACTCCCTAGTGGATGGGAGGGCAGGGCATTCTCTTCAAAGGGCATGAGTCTAAGAAATCATCTCCACAACTGATGTGTATAATTTGTACTCGTTAATGAAAATTCAACATTGTTGGGGGGTGGGGACAGGGATTTTTTTCATGCTGAATGTGGTAAGATGAGGTCCTGAAACATAAACCCTTGTATCAGAGGCCTAAGGCCTGAGCTAAAGTAATGGTCAAGACTTTGCTAACATAAAGCAAAGTTAAGCTGTGAGCCAGAAGCAGGCCCTGCTCACAGAAGTTGGCAAGAAGAAGGCTGCTAAAAGGTATCAAGTAGTAGTAGGATGAATACGTGCCAGGATGGCATCAGAACATTCTGGTACAAACACATTCCAAAGAGATAAGGAACAGGCTGACCCATCCTAAAGACACGGTCAAAAGGATAATATGATGGATAGACTTGTTTGTTCGAACCAACATGTACCAGGAGAGAGGTAGCACCCTAACACGTAGAGGGGTTGTACTCAATGTGTCAGGAGTGATGTGTAACTTGTTTGTACCTGTGTATAAGAATGCATCCCTGAGTGGAGATCTTTGTCTGGACTAGAGGGCAGTGGTAAATCCCGCCACTGACTGAGCCGGTCCATTGTCAGGGAGCACATATGTACTAGCAAAACTGCAGATATCTGATCCGGGGAGCTAAAGACTGTGTTTCATTTGGCAATAAACCTGGCCAGGTGCCGTCATACCTTATCAGAGTTTGTGGTCATTGGGTGGTTCACTCAAAATCTGCTGTGCCAGCTATCTGCGCAGAGCTGGGACAGCACACACGCAGACAGCTGACTTTTATCAACAGAGCAGAGCACCACACTGACGACACTGGTTAGCATTTATTTGTAACTGGAACCTTGACTTTTTTGAGTTGAGGCATTTTAGGCCTTCAGGGTTTGAGTGCCAAAAAATGTAAAACTATTACTCTCTATGGATATAGTTTGGGAATGGGAGAACACTTTGGGAATGGAAACGGTGAATTCCCAACAAAATGGAAAAATACATTTTCCATCGGCCTCTACTGGTGATTACAACAGGATTGTACAATGGTACAGTCATTATTAATGGAAGGCACAAATCTAATCCACTCCATAGAGTGCTAAAATTGTCCCACCTTAAAGATGGTATCAGTTACAATCTGCAGGCTTATCCTATCCAATGGAAACCTTTCATGGCTGTTTAATTAACTCACTTTTGTGCAAAACTGTAGAAAAATGACTACGGTAAAGTGACAGTTACTGCAAATCAATCGGAAGCTATTTAATTTTTTCAGCAGTACAAAATAATTACAAACAATGAACTATGAAATAAAAATTTAAAAAATCATTGTTAAAATAGTTATTAAAAATAAATATTTAAAATCTGTTGTCCACATGAGATCATGGATTCTTAAGTATTTATAAATACTACAAAACTAAATTAATCTGGGAAAGGCATAACAATGCTACTGAAACCAGTCATTTATTTTAAAAAAATGTAAAAATCTACCATCCACATAAAATCATTGATCCTTAATTATAAATACATCCAAACTTTCAATATGTGAAGGGAATACGACATTATTGAATTACACCAAACATACTCTGCACATTGGAATATTTACTGTGTATTCTATTCTCACATCATAAATTAATGTACATAGGAAAGATGCTGGAAACTCACTACACGCAATACACCTTATTGAAACAGAAGACTGTTTTTCCGATCAGTTCCAAGGTACTTTTCTCCCTAAGATGTGATTGGTGATTTTCTGTGGGGAAATATGAAGATAAATGACAGATTAATTAGTATTATTTCTCTAACAATGCTACTACCTAGCATTTAACTGTTCAAAACACTGTCACCAATAAGTAAATACTGATAAATCCCTTAACATATATCTTACACCAGCTGTGCTTTCCCCCTTAGAGGTATAAGCAGACAAGAATGACACACTTCCTGCTGGTGGAATGGCACAAGCAGAGAACCAGAGAGGGACAAGTTCCTGTTGTTATTACACAAGCAAATGGAAAAATAAACTATCATTTTCCAAATAATGGTTGATATTTCAATTATGAACTCACAAACCTGTTTTGACTGATATAATGGACTTACTGTGTGATGAAAGCAACAGCTGTTACTCCACTGTTTTAGTTGCCAGTGGTTATGCCTTGCTGTTTTCTAATTGGCAGTTTTGTAGAAAGCTGGCAGAGTTAAAAGTCTATCTATCCAATGGTCTCTGACTACCATGGACTCAAAATGTTGCCCCAGACTGAACTGAACTCTGGTCCCAAACACGAATGATAAGAGGGTAGGGATAGGATACAGAGGGACCTAGACACATTAGTGGATTGGGCCAAAAGAAATATGATGAGGTTCAACAAGGACAAGTGCAGAGTCCTGCACTTAGGACGGAAGAATCCCATGCACTGCTACAGACTAGGGACCGAATGGCTGGGCAGCAGTTCTGCAGAAAAGGACCTAGGGGTTACGGTGGACGAAAAGCTGAATATGAGTCAACAGTGTGCCCTTGTTGCCAAGAAGGCTAATGGCATTTTGGGTTGTATAAGTAGGGGCATTTCCAGCAGATCGAGGGATGTGATCATTCCCCTCTACTCAGCACTGGTGAGGCCTCATTTGGAGTACTGTGTCCAGTTTTGGGCCCCACACTACAAGAAGGATGTGGATAAATTGGAGAGAGTCCAGCGGAGGGCAACAAAAATGATTAGGGGGCTGGAGCACATGACTTATGAGGAGAGGCTGAGGGAACTGGGATTGTTTAGCCTGCAGAAGAGAAGAATGAGGGGGGATTTGATAGCTGCTTTCAGCTACCTGAAAGGGGGTTCCAAAGAGGATGGATCTAGACTGTTCTCAGTGGTAGAAGACGACAGAACAAGGAGTAATGGTCTCAAGTTGCAGAGGGGGAGGTTTAGGCTGGATATTAGGAAAAACTTTTTCACTAGTAGGGTGGTGAAGAACTGGAATGGGTTACCTAGGGAGGTAGTGGAATCTCCTTCCTTAGAGGTTTTTAAGGTCAGGCTTGACAAAGCCCTGGCTGGGATGATTTAGTTGGGTTTGGTCCTGCTTTGAGCCGGGGGTTGGACTAGATGACCTCCTGAGGTCCCTTCCAACCCTGAGATTCTATGATTCTATGAACTTTAATGACCTCTCCCTTAAACATTTTTTAAAAAATGTTTAAAAGTCACTGGTGGGGAGGCAACAAGGTCAAAAATCAGATGAACAGATTCACTAAAGCAGCAAGTGGGAATCACAGCTCTGAGAAGTTTATTAGATGCCTATATGCCTCTGGAAACAACATTCTTTCCAGTTGGTGTAATGACACCTAGTGGCCAATATCTTACCTACAGCCTCCCTCCCTCCCCGCCCCACCCTTAAAGTGACATCTAATCTCAAAAACTGGCTCATTGTTTCTGATTTTTAATGCATGCATGGACGCTCAGATCTTTAAAAGGGAAAATATGTAATTAAATTAATTTGTCCAACACTTGTGGGATTTTTTTCCTATGCTACCCAACTTTGATTCATCAGCAGAGCAACATCCATCCTGTGTCCTGAATGAGACAGGGGGCCCGTGGAAAAAAACAGTAAGTGATCATGTAATTAAAGACTGTATCATAATGCATACACACAAGAGGGTCCAATTAGAGTTAATCAACCTGGAATTCTCCCCCAGTTCCAGTCTCCTTGCCCAGCCACTCTCAGTCTGACCTAGCCAACCTCCTATTTTCTCCTTTCTCCCTGTGCCAGCCTCCAGTTCCAGTCTCCCGCCACATACTCAGTGCTCCTTGTTCCAACCTACTGACCTAGCAGGTCTGGCACGTGTTCCGTCTGCATTCAAATCAGACAGCTTCCTCCTCCAGGCTTTCTGGGCCAAGAAGGGAGTCATAATTGAGAACACAGCAGATAGGTTCCCTGCTCTCAGTTATTGCACCCACAACCCAGCTCTGACAGAGTCTACAGCAGCTCAGAACTGCAATGCAGGGAAATTCCTGCTCAGCCACAGGCTACACAGTCTGACTTCCTTCTTCATAGGGGAAGTTTCCATTTTAAATGGCAAAATTCAATATCTTCCATCAGTGTCTGAAGTGTTGTAGTAGCTGGGAAGGTCCCAGAATATTTGTCCAGTAAGAGGAGGTTACTCACCTGAGCAGTAACTGACGTTCTTCGAGATGAGTGTCCTTGTGAGTGCTCCACTCCAGGTGTTGGTGTATCCCTGCGCCTTCGCTCGGAGATTTTGACAGCACGCGCAGAGCCTGTCCCACACACTGACTGTGCCTTAATAGTACACGTGCCCGACTGGTCTCCTCAGTTCCTTCTCTACAATGGAGGCTACTCCAACTCCGAAGTAGAGGGGAGGAGGGTGGGTAGTGCTAGGGTAAAAATCTTCCGACGAACGTGCATGCGGCACGTGCACACCTAATTGGAATCGATATGAGCAAGCACTCGAAGAACCATTTTTGTTGACTTAAAGGGCTCTTAAAATCGATTTCTGTACTCCTCCCTGATGAGGGGATTAGCGCTGAAATCGACATCGCTAGATCGAATTTGGGGTAGTGTGGATGTAATTCGACGGTATTGGCCTCCAGGAGCTATCCCAGAGTGCTCCATTGTGACCGCTCTGGACAGCACTTTGAACTCAGATGCACTAGCCTGGTACACAGGAAAAGCCCCAGAAACTTTTGAATTTCATTTCCTGTCTGGCCAGTGTGGCGAACTCAGCAGCACTCAGCAGCACAGGTGACCATGCAGTCCCCCTAGAATGTTGCTACGCTCCCCCTATCATCTCCATCCCTGAGGTTATCACAGATTAGAAGGCGGAAAAAAACACACTCGCGATGACATGTTTTCTGAGCTCATGCAGTCCTCCCGCACTGATAGGGCACAGCAAAATGCCTGGTGGCATTCAGTGGCAGAGGTCAGGAAAGAACTGCTGTGTTTGCTTAACGGCAAAAGTTTCATGCCTCGCTAGCAATCCTGCCTGAGCCAGGTTGCTGTGTTACATGCACTCCACGCTGTGTCAGCCTTGGGCGGGGGCATGACTGCTTTGTGAGCAGGAAGGCCATAGATATAGACATTGCATTAGGTAGCTTCTGTAGCTAGAGAAAACATTCCTGTGCATTCGGCAAAGTCTGTGGCAAAAAAAGAGAAGCCCAGTAGTGTAGCAGTTATCATGTTCACCTAAAATGCAAAACATCCCCGGTTCGAAACTGGCGGAAACAGGTCACTGTTCCTTTTTCTGACTCCCCTCCTGCATTTTTAGTCTTAGAACAGACCGCCCTATGAAATTTTACTGCAAATTAAGAACATAAGAAAGGCCATACCAGGTCAGACCAAAGGTCCATCTAGCCCAGTATCTGTCTACCGACAGTGGCCAATGCCAGGTGCCCCAGAGGGAGTGAACCTAACAGGCAATGATCAAGTGATCTCTCTCCTGCCATCCATCTCCATCCTCTGACGAACAGAGGCTAGGGACACCATTCTTACCCATCCTGGCTAATAGCCATTTATGGACTTAGCCACCATGAATTTATCCAGTCCCTTTTTAAACATTGTTATAGTCCTAGCCTTCACAACCTCCTCAGGTAAGGAGTTCCACAAGTTGACTGTGCGCTGTGTGAAGAAGAACTTCCTTTTATTTGTTTTAAACCTGCTGCCTATTAATTTCATTTGGTGACCCCTAGTTCTTGTATTATGGGAATAAGTAAATAACTTTTCCTTATCCACTTTCTCAACATCACTCATGATTTTATATACCTCTATCATGTCCCCCCTTAGTCTTCTCTTTTCCAAGCTGAAGAGTCCTAGCCAATTATGAGTTAAATAATATGGAAGCTCTCTTTAAGTTATAGTCCCGGGTTCCTTACCCTTTCAGCTGCTCTGATAAATTAACATTTTTGTTAGGGGCGGGGAAAAAATTTCATGAAGCCTTTTATAGTGACTAAATGCTATCTAAGATTCTGAAATAATCTTAACGTGGCCCATAGAGTGCAATCCTTTGTTCTGGATTTGTCATTCCACAAGTTGAACTGCTCCTTACTACTGCCCAGGTTTCATGAGCCATGGGAGCAAGGAGAAGGCTGGGGTAGGTGCGACCGCGCAGTAATGCCGGCTGGGAGAGCAGCCTGAGGCAGAAGCCTCCTGCTCACATGATATTCCAGGCAGGACTGAATCTCCATGAGACGAAATTTAAAGAAGAGAATGACCTGGAGTCACTCCCATTCAGTGCTCTAAGAGAAGGATAGCCATATCTGTCCAGGCACCCCTGATTGACCTCACTGAGGTCTGCTAGCTGAGCGGGACCCCCGGCTGGCAGGAGCTGGCAGACGGAGCCGCGCAGCCCGCTGCCAGTCTGGGGCTCCATCCGTCGGCCCCACTCAGCCCGCTGCCTGCCTGGGGTTCCGATCATCCAGGCAGGCAGCAGGCTGAGCAGGTCCGGCAGACGGGACCCTGGAAAAAAATTGTGAAATGATTGTCTGCCATTGCTTTCATGGAAGGGGAGGAGGGGCCTGACGATATGCACCCAAAACCACCCACGGCAAAGTTTTTACCCCATCAGGCATTAGGAGCTTAACCCAGAATTCCAATGGGCAGTGGAGACAGTGGGAACTGTGGGATAGCTACCCACAATGCACCGCTCTGTAAGTCGATGCTAGCCGCGGTAGTGAGGACGCACTCCACCGACTTAATGCGTTTAGTGTGGACATATGCAATAGACTGTACAAAATTGAATTCTAAAAAATCGACTTCCATAAAATCAGCCTAATTTAATAGTGTAGACATACCCATAGAGAGTTGTAAGAGGGAGCAAGTGACTAGGGGCTCGAAAAGTTGTTGCATTAAACAGGTTAACACTAAGTGAAGGTCCCACGGAGGGGTAGGTGGTTTAATGTCTGGGTATAGGGATTGGAGCCCTTTAAGAAAGCGCTTGGTGATTGGATGAGCAAAAACAGACGTACAATTGATCTTGATGTGAAAGGTTGTAATAGCAGCTAAGTGGACTTTGATGGAGCTGAAAGAAAAGCCGGATTGATTCAGGTGTAGTAGATAATCAAGTATGGCGGAAGAGGTGCGGAAGTGGGAAGAATTTGGTTGTTTGAGCACCAATGTATGAACTGTTTCCACTTTTGGAGATATGTGGTGTGAGTAAACTGAGTTCTTCTATGTAAGAGTACTCTTTGAACCTGTTCAGAACATGCTAGTTCACTTTGTGAGAACTATGGATAGGTTGGGGTGAAGAAATCGGATGTGTTGCTGCAATAGGAGGTTCAGAGTGAGAGGCAATGAAATTGGTGGACAAATTGACATTCTGGTGAGGAACAGATACCATGGTTGGACCAGGACGAGGCAATCAAAATTACTGTGGCACAATCTGTTCATATCTTTGTCAGAACTCTGTGGAGAACCGGTATTGGGGGAAAAGCATACATTAAGTGTTGAGCTCATGAGATCAGGAACACATCTCCTAATGAATGTTTGCCTAATCCTGGTCTGGAGCAAAATTCGGGACATTTCCTGTTCTTCACAGTCGCGAAGAGGTCCAGGATTGGATAGCCCCAAAGACGGAATATATTGCATATGATCATGTCGTTTATCTCCCATTCATGATCCCAGGGAAAATGTCTGCTTAGTTCATCTGCGGTGGTATTCAGGGCCCCGGGAAGACAGGCTGCTGATATCTAGATGTTGTTCATGAGGCACCAATTCCAGAGCTTCATGGCTTCTGTGCAAGGCAAGTGAGATCAAGTCCCTCCCTGCCTGTTGACATACAACATGCATGCAATGTTTTCTGTCATTATCCTAACACGTCACATGAAAATAGGAGGCCTGTAGGTTGAGGGCTGAAAACCAATCGCCCTGTTCCAGCGCTAGGATTATGGTGGTGAGGGTAACCATTTTGAACTTTTGCTTTTTGATAAATTTGTTTAGCCGCATGAGGTCAAGGATTGGTCGCCATCCCCCGGTTTTCTTTTCTGTTAAGAAGTAATGGGAATAGAAACCTTTCCCTCTATGTTGTTTGGGCACGATTTACACTGACCGCAGTTGGAGGAGATGTTGTACTTCTTGGAGGAGCAGTTGCTCGTGAGAGGGGTTCCTGAAGAGGTACAAGGAGGGTGGGTGGGTGGGAGTGGGGAGAGGAAAGGGACAGAATAGCCAACTGTGACAAGCTCTAAAGCCCACTTCTCGGTGGTAATATTTCGCCATTGATGAGAGAATGGGCATAGGCAGTGACCAAAAATAGGGGCAGATGGTGTAAGCGCTGAAGTGGGAATATTGTTTTCTATACTATCAACCAAGACTTCAAATTTGCTTATTGGTCAGAGGGGGTTGAGACGCTGCCAAGGAGTTGGGATGGCGGCCTTGGTATCTGGGCCTCTGGCGTTGCTGTTGTTGCTCGTGAGATCTATGGAATTGCTGGGTGTATGTGGGGGAGCGTGGTAGCTGGTAAGGCTAGTATCTATATTGTCGCCTTCTGGTCATAGGGGTTTGAATTCCTAGAGACCGGAGAATTATCCTGGAGTCCTTCATGGAGTGGAGTATGTCATTCGCAGTGGAGGCGAATAGTTTGTCACTGTCGAAGGGGAGATCCTCAGTGGTACTCTGGACCTCCTGGGGAAAGGAAGAGGACGAGAGTCGTGACCCTTGGCGCATCACAACTGCTGTTGCAGTGGACCGTGCCACAGTGGGGAGGGATAGCTCAGTGGTTTGAGCATTGGCCTGCTAAACCCAGGGCTGTGAATTCAATCCTTAAGGGGGCCATTTAGGGATCTGGGGCAAAAATCTGTCTGGGAATTGGCCCTGCTTTGAGCAGGGGGTTGGATTAGATGACCTCCTGAGGCCCCTTCCAACCCTGATATTCTATGATGTATTGGCCACTTCAAGGGCAGCTTGAAGAGCAGCACGGAAGATGATTTGTCCCTCAGAAACTATGGCTGTAAATTGTTGTTTCTTTTCTTCTGGAATGTGATCAATGAAGTCCATGAATTTATTGTAATTTTTGTGGTCGTATTTTGCAAGAACAGCTGTATAATTAGCAATGCAAAATTGCAACATGGCTGAAGCGTATACCTTACCTCTGAGCAGATCTAATCGCTTACTGTTCTTGTCAGAAGGGGTAGAGCGGGGAAACTGGTGTTTGTTCTTTTGGTTAACTGCGTCTACTATCAGCGAGTTTGGCACTGGGTGATTAAAAAGGAATTCCAAGCCCTTGGAAGGAATAAAGTACTTCCGGTCTGCTTGGTTACAGGTAGGCAAGCTTGCAGCCGGGGTTTGCCAAATGGCCTTGGCAGGGTCTAAAAGGGCTGCGTTGATGGGTAATGCAATTCTAGAAGAAGAAGAGGGCTGCAGGATGTCGGTTAGCTCATGCTGCTGTTCAGGAACTTCCTCTAGGTTAATTTGTAACTCACTGGCAACTCTTTTAAAGAGGTCTTGAAATTTTGAGAAGTCGTCCGAAGATGTCAGGGGAGGTGGAAGCAATGCTTCATCAGGCGGAATAACTGGTTCCACCGGGTTAGAGGCAGGCCGTGCTTGCTCTTGCGGTTGTGAAAGGGCTGCCTGGGGTCTAGAGTCAGTGGCAGGGTCGTCAGCTGGTGGTACCGAGCAGGTCTCATGCCTCACTGCAGTGGTATAACAACAAGTGTGGTCCCAAGTATAAGGAGCCCATGGAGCCCAATATTGCCACTGTGGTGGGAAGCGCATGGGTGGTGCCATCCAGGAGTTCACGCACCATGGGGCAGGACCCTCGGAGTAGGACAAGGTAGCTTTCCTATGATCTCTCTTGATTGGAGTCTGTGGACGGGGGATCTAATAAGGTAAAAATTCTCCCTGCAGCCCAGATTCCTCATCACTGGAGGAAAGCTGTGTGGATCTTGCCTGAGTGTCTGGAGAGAAGTACGTGTTAAGAAGGGGAGACCGTAAGATACGTGACATCAGCAGATCCTTGACTGTGCGAATTGCGGTGCTGCAGTGCCTCTGTGAGGGGAGGGCTGCGCAAGAGGAATTTGTTGTGAGAAGGGATTCCTCCGCACCAGTGTCCTGAGCGTTCTGTCACTGTCGGCTAGCTCAAAGGCTGACCGTGCTGGGAGAGTGAGAGGAGCCTGCAGGGGGTCAGGCAGGCTAGTATGCATCCGCACCACTTCCACTGCAGTGCCGAACGGTGCTAGATGAGAGGCAAGCAACTGAAAGCCTGAAGCCTTGACACTGGAGGTTAGCGCGACCACTGCACCCGGAGGAGCCCAGTGCATCAAAGGTACTCAGCCAGGGGAGCACCGGAAGGGAAGCAGTACCCGACAAAGTCTTGTCCCTGAGAATACCCTTTGTGGGTGAGAGAGACTGATTTTTTTTGAAGTTTTCTTTTGTCTCTTTGAAGCAGGGGAGCTGCAGTGTACAGCAGAGTCAGAGCCCGGGTCTGAGGCTGGTCTGAGAGATTTTTACAGCAGGAGTAGTTTTAACCGCAGCTCCTTGTCTTTGCATGCCTGGAATTCAATTTGCTACAGTGGGCACATTTTTGGGGGATATGGGACTCCCCTGAACATTTAATACATTTAAAGTGGCCATCTGAAAGAGGGATGGCATCATTACAGTTAGAGCAGCACTTAAAACCTGGAGAACCAGGCATGTCGGAAGCGGCTGCGCTGACAGAAACAAAAAAGTGTTTGAGGGTTTTTTTTGTTTTTTGTTTTAAAGAGAAGAGAAAGGGAAAAGGGCATCTAACTATTACTGGTAAGCTAAACTACGAGGGAAAAGAGTTGAACAAAGGACAGAAGAAATTCTCTAATGAGTCTGCTGAGCTCCGTCTCAGGCCGGGGATGGTAGAGAAGGAACTGAGCAGACCAGTCGGGCACATGTACTATTAAGGCACACTCAGCGTGTGAGGCAGGCTCTGCATGTGCGCGACCGGTACGAGTACTGCTGTCAAAATCTCACAGCGAAGGTGCAGGGATGCACCAACACCTGGAGTGGAGCACCCACAGGGACATCTCTTGAAGAAGAAAAGCTATTACCTCATTTACCTTTTCTCTCTCATATCCTAGGACCAACATGGTTACAACAACATACATGATATATAACTTATGCATATATACAAAAACTAAAGTAGTTAATCCATCTTTCATATTAGTGGAACATGAAAAATCACCTAAGTTTTGCAATCCTAGTGGTTTATGCCATCCCTAGAGCAACTCCATGGAATTAGTTTCTTTACGTACAGTAAGAACCCCTTTACATTATGAACCAACATCAATAGTATGTTAACAACAACAGCTAAACAATTCAGTCTGCAGTTATTCTGTGCGGCCACAGAAGAAAATAAAGATTCATTGCAATAAATACAGTATATCACCCTTCCTGTGAACCAAGGACATGTGCAGGTCTGAAATGTCCTGCTTTGCGCCATCCATCTCTCTCTCTCTCATGTCTCCTGCTAACTGTATTACTTCAATCTCAACGCCAGAAAGTGTTCATTAACATTGTAAGAGTTAACTGTACTTTACATCCAGCAGTGGATATGACCATTAATAAAAATCACACCCCTCTCTCTTTGAATTGTGTCATTCTGTTCTGTGATGACTTTAGCCCTTAAGAGGCCATTTACCACTTCCACAGCAGGGTGTACATTTAAGACATTAATAAAAATAAGATTTATATACAGAACCTTGTTGTAGTCGTATAAAACTGGATCATTATTATGGTTCAGTACTTACTGTCCTAAGACAGAAAATCAAACATATCCAAAATATTCTTTATGAAGCACCTTTCAGACTGGTAAAATATTCTGAAGGTGCCCAGCAAAAAGGATAGTACCAAATTCCAGTAACTTAACCTTTCTGATGGATGCAAGTTGTTTAAGAGGGCATTCAGAATGGTACCACATTTAAACAAATAAACAAACCTTAACCATAACCTTATTTTTAGACAATCTCTGTTGTGGCTGGCCAGCTCCTGCTTCAGTGTGATGCCCCAGCAAGCAATGGGCCATTACACCAAAACTTGGAACATGCTGAAGTATGGAGACATGAGCCCAGTTTGCAATTTTAGTGTATAATATAATAATAATAATTGGAGATATGCCAATCTCCTAGGACTGGAAGGGACCTTGAAAGGTCATTGAGTCCAGCCCCCTGCCTTCACTAGCAGGACCAATTTTTGCCCCAGATCCCTAAGTGGCTCCCTCAAGGATTGAACTCACAACCCTGGGTTTAGCAGGCCAATGCTCAAACCACTGAGCTATCCCTCCCCCCGAAGGCACTGTTTATTATACAGTGTATGCAGCGTTGTTGTAACAGTGTTGGTCAGTGAATGGGACCCACTCTTCTGGCCTTCAGATAACTCCCCAACATCATCATCAGAATGACGCTCCTCACAGACCAGGGACACTTCAACTCAAAGTGGCACCTGACCCTGTTAGAACAACAGATGCAAAACATACTTCCCCTGCTATGATGTTCAACACCCTCCAGAACTCACCTTTCAAGATCAATGGGTCCTACATATGCCTATCAAAACATGTCATGTACTTCATCAGGTGCACTAAATGCCCCAATAACAACTAAATGGGTAAAACCATTCACTGCATTCTCAAATGAACTCTCACAGAAAAATGATATAAGATAAATTCCATATCCCCTGTGGGTGAACACTTTTCACAAAGCAATCATAGAATATCAGGGTTGGAAGGGACCTCAGGAGGTCATCTAGTCCAACCAGGGACGGCTCTAGACCCCAGCACGCCAAGCGCGCGCTTGGGGCGGAATGCCATGGGGGGCGCTCTGCCTGTCGCCGGGAGGGCGGCAGGCGGCTCCGGTGGACGTCCCGCATGCGTGCCTGCGGAGGGTCTGCTGGTCCGCAGCTCCGGTGGATGTCCCGCAGGCGTGCCTGCAGAGGGTCCGCTGGTCCCGTGGCTCCGGTGGACCTCCCGCAGGCATGCCTGTGGATGCTCTACCAGAGCCGCGGGAGCAGCGGACCCTTTGCAGGCACGTCTGCAGGAGGTCCACTGGAGCCGCGGGACCGGCGACCGCCAGAGCGCCCCCCGCGGCACGCCCCCCTGCTTGGGGCAGCGAAATTACTAGAGCCACCCCTGAGTCCAACCCTCTGCTCAAAGCAGGACAATCCCCAACTAAATCATCCCAGCCAGGGCTTTGTCAAGCCTGACCTTAAAAACCTCTAAGGAAGGAGATTCCACCACCACCCTAGGTAACCCATTCCAGTGTTTCACCACCCTCCTAGTGAAAAAGGTTTTCTAATATCCAACATAAACCTCCCCCACTGCAACTTGAGACCATTACTCCTCATTCTATCATCTGGTACCACTGAGAACAGGCTAGATCCATCCTCTGTGGAAACCTTTCAGGTAGTTGAAAGCAGCCATCAAATCCCCTCCTCATTCTTCTCTTCTGCAGACTAAACAATCCCAGTTCCCTCAGACTTTCCTCACAAGTCAGGTGCTCCAGCCCCCTAATCATTTTTGTTGCCCTCCGCTGGACTCTCTCCAATTTTTCCAAATCCTTCTTGTAGTGTGGGGCCCAAAACTAGACACAGTACTCCAGATGAGGCCTCACCGATGTCGAATAGAGGGGAATGATCATGTCCCTCGATCTGCTGGCAATGCTCTTACTTATACAGTACAAAATGCTGTTAGCCTTCTTGGCAACAAGGGCACACTGTTGACTCATATCCAGCTTCTTGTCCACTGTAACCCCTAAGTCCTATTCTGCAGAACTGCTGCCTAGCCACTCGGTCCCTAGTCTGTAGCAGTGCATGGGATTCTTCTGTCCTAAGTGCAGGACTCTGCAATTGTCCTTGTTGAACCTCATCAGATTTCTTTTGTCCCAATCCTCTAAATTGTCTAGGTCCCTCTGTATCCTATCCCTACCCTCCAGCATATCTGCCACTCCTTCCAGTTTAGTGTCATCTGCAAACTTCCTGAGGGTGAAATCCACATCATCCTCCAGATTAATGAAGATATTGAACAAAACCAGCCCCAGGACCGACCCTTGGGGCACTCCATTTGATACCGGCTGCCAACTAGGCATAGGGCCATTGATCACTACCCGTTGAGCCCAATGATCTAGCCAGCTTTCTATCCACCTTATAGTCCATTCATCCAGCCCATACTTCTTTAACTTGCTGGCAAGAATACTGTGGGAGACTGTATCATTCTATATCTGATCTCTCTGTCCTCATCCTCAAAGGAAACCAGTACAAAACCTTCAAAAGACAAGCCTGGGACGTTAAATTCATAACTTTGGTAGACACTAAAAATCATGGACTGAAAAGAGACCCTGGATTTATCATTTATTACAACAATCTATAATCCACTCTCTCACCAAACAGAAGTTAGTCCAGTGAAAGCTATTACCTCACCCACTTTTGTCTCTATTATACGATGGATTATTCCCTGAATCTAGTGTTCTCTGAAGACTGATTTATAGGGTAGGGGGTGGAGGTGTTAAGGAAGTGAGAAGCTGAGCTAGTTTTGATAAGAAAGTCTGGGACTTCAGTGTTGTGACATCAATTGAAGGTCACAAGCAGCAATTTCTATTTTTTATTAAGTCACAATGTAAGAACTAAATATATAAATGTCTAGAACACTGATATAAAAGTGATAAATTGTCAGTCTCAGAGATATGTTTATTAAGAGAATTTATGGAGCACTTCTGTGGTATAAATATATTTTTAAATCATGTCACAGTACATTATATATAATTGCAATCACCTTGTTATATATCACTAGATGCCATGACCCAGAAAAACACCCTGTCTCCACTGAATACAATGTAGTCAACATGTACCGTGTCACAATGAACTCAGAGTAGTCTCTAGAGCACTCCATAAAACCACCAGGCAATCTCTGCTAAAGAGAAAGATCACTAGTATTGGAATGGTAAGATTGCTGCACAGAGTAAAAGGGAGGTGCATTAACATAGATGTGTCTAGGGAACGGTGCATGTTGTACTGGAATAACAGAGACTTGGTGAGATAACTCACATGACTGGAGTACTAACATGGATGGATATAAACTGTTCAGGAAGGACAGGCAGGGCAGAAAAGGTGGGGGAGTTGCATTGTATGTAAGAGAACAGTATGACTCCTCAGAGCTCTGGTATGAAACTACAGAAAAACCTGAGAGTCTCTGGATTAAGTTTAGAAGTGTGAGCAACAAGGGTGATGTTGTGGTGGGAGTCTGCTATAGACCACCAGACCAGGGGAATGAAGTGGATGAGGCTTTCTTCTGGCAACTAACAGAAGTTACTAGATTGCAGGCCCTGGTTCCCATGGGAGACTTCAATCACCCTAATATCTGCTGGGAGAGCAATACAGCAGTGCACAGACAATCCAGGAAGTTTTTGGAAAGTGTAGGGGACAATTTCCTGATGCAAATGTTGGAGGAACCAACTAGGGGCAGAGTTCTCCTTGACCTGCTGCTCGCAAACAGGGAAGAATTAGTAGGGGAAGCAAAAGTGGATGGGAACCTGGGAGGCAGTGACCATGAGATGATCGAGTTCAGGATCCTGACACAAGGAAGAAAGGAGAGCAGCAGAGTATGGACCCTGGACTTCAGAAAAGCAGACTTTGACTCCCTCAGGGAACTGATGGTCAGGATCCCCTAGGAGAATAACATAAAGGGGAAAGGAGTCCAGGAGAGTTGGCTGTATTTTAAAGAATCCTCATTGAGGTTGCAGGAACAAACCATCCCGATGGGTAGAAAGAATAGTAAATATGTCAGGTGACCAACTTGGCTTAACAATGAAATCCTTGCTGATCTTTAACACAAAAAAGAAGCCTACAAGAAGTGGAAGATTAGACAAATGGCCAGGGAGGAGTATAAAAATATTGCTCAGGCATGCAGGAGTGAAATCAGGAAGGCCAAATCACACTTGGAGTTGCAGCTAGCAAGAGATGTTAAGAGTAACAAGAAGGGTTTCTTCATGTATGATAGCAACAAGAAGGTGGTCAAGGAAAGTGTGGGCCCCTTACTGAATGAAGGAGGCAACCTATTGACAGAGGATGTGGAAAAAGCTAATGTAATCAATGTTTTTTTTGCCTCTGTTTTCACAAACAAGGTCAGCTCCCAGATTGCTGCACTGGGCAGCACAGCATGGGAGGAGATGACCAGCCCTCTGTGGAGAAAAGTGGTTCAGGACTATTTAGAAAAACTGGACGAGCACAAGTCCACGAGCACAACTCCTTGCTAAAGGAGTCGGCGGATGTGATTGCAGAGCCATTGGCCATTATCTTTGAAAACTCATGGCGATCGGGGCAGGTCCCGGATGACTGGAAAAAGGCAAATGTAGTGCTCATCTTTAAAAAAGGGAAGGAGGAGAATCCGGGGAACTACAGGCCAGTCAGTCTCACCTGAGTCCCTGGAAATACCATGGAGCAGGTCCTCAATTCTGAAGCACTTAGAGGAGAGGAAAGTGATCAGGAACAGTCAGCATGGATTCACCAAGGGCAAGTCATGCCTGACTAACCTAATTGCCTTCTATGAGGCGATAACTGGCTCTATGGATGAGGGGAAAGCAGTGGACGTATTATTCCTTGACTTTAGCAAAGATTTTGATATGGTCTCCCACAGTATTCTTGCCAGCAAGTTAAAGAAGTATGGGCTGGATGAATGGACTGTAAGGTGGATAGAAAGCTGACTAGATCATCAGGTTCAACGGGTAGTGATCAATGGCTCCATGTCTAGTTGGCAGCCGGTATCAAGCGGAGTGTTCAATATCTTCATTAATGATCTGGAGGATGGCGTGGACTGCACTCTCAGCAAGTTTGCAAATGACACTAAACTGGGAGGAGTGGTAGATACACTGGAGGGTAGGGATCGGATACAGAGGGACCTAGACAAATTAGACGATTGGGCCAAAAGAAATCTGATGAGGTTCAACAAGGACAATTGCAGAGTCCTGCACTTAGGACAGAAGAATCCCATGCACTGCTACAGACTAGGAACCGAATGGTTAGGCAGCAGTTCTGTAGAAAAGGACCCAGGGATTACAGTGGACAAGAAGCTGGATGTGAGTTGACAGTATGCCCTTGTTGCCAAGAAGGCTAATGGCATTTTGGGCTGTATAAGTAGGGGTATTGCCAGCAGATCAAGGGACATGATCATTCCCCTCTATTCAGCACTGGTGAGGCCTCATCTGGAGTACTGTGTCTAGTTTTGGGCCCCCTACTACAAGAAGGATTTGGAAAAATTGGAAAGAGTTCAGCGGAGGGCAACAAAAATGATTAGGGGGCTGGAGCACATGACTTATGAGGAGAGGCTGAGGGAACTGGGATTGCTTAGTCTGCAGAAGAGAAGAATGAGGGAGGATTTGATAGCTGCTTTCAACTACCTGAAAGGGGGTTCCAAAGAGGATAGATCTAGACTGTTCTCAGTGGTACCGGATGACAGAACAAGGAGCAATGGTCTCAAACTGCAGTGGAGGAGGTTTAGGTTGGATATTAGAAAACCTTTTTCACTAGGAGAGTGGTGAAACACTGGAATGGGTTACCTAGGGTGGTGGTGGAATCTCCTTCCTTAGAGGTTTTTAAGGTCAGGCTTGAAAAATCCCCGGCTGGGATGATTTAGTTGGGGAGTGGTCCTGCTTTGAGCAGGGGGTTTGACTAGATGACCTCGTGAGGTCTCTTCCAACCCTGATATTCTATGATTCTATCTTTTACTATAGCTGCCTCTAAGTCACAACTTAACTGCATAAGGAATTCTGAGTATTAATCTTTAGTACATTAACGTTAGCCAACCTGTTAGCTAAATGAACACTTAAGAATCTACTGTCCAGTCTCCAGAGGGTTAAGAAATCATTTTTTCAAAGTCCTCCCAAATCCTACAATGAAAGCTATAACAAGGACAGTGATTCCTTATTAAACTTGTCAAACATGCTTTGCAAATCCCACTGTGAATTCTGAAAGCTCTTGTGTTTATAATATACACCAGGGCTAAACACCAGAATTCAAAGGCATTATCACTGGAACATTTTCAGTATGCCCACCAGAATCTCTCTGTTCTGTCTTCAGGGATTGAGGCAAGGCCATTCTAGTCATATTTATTTATTTGGGACCATTTTTCCACCCTTTTTAACAGACTTTATTTTTCGTTTTTATGTACTGAGTGTGCACGTTGGGATAGAAAACAGAGCAGAGCAGAGATTGGTCTGTTGAAATGTGGCTAAGTTGGATCACAGCAGACTAGTTTAAATGTTATATATATTTTGTGAAGCATCCACACACAGAGATGCATACTGTAGAAAATATATAAATATAATAGAATCATAGAAATGTAGAGCCAGGAAGGGACCTTGAGAAGTCATCTAGTCCATCCTCCCTGACGCTGAGGCAGGACCAAGTAAACCTAGATCATCCCTAACAGATGTTTGTTTAACTCATTCTTAAAAACTTCCAATGACAGGGGTTCTGCAACCTCCCTTGGTAAGCTATTCCTGTATTTAACTATCCTTAGAAAGTTTTTCTTAATATCTGATCTAAATCTCCCTTGCTGCAAACTAAGCTGATTACATGGAGAACAACTGATCGCCACCTTCTTTACAACTGTCCTTAACATATCTGAAGACTTATCAGGTCCCCCCGCCTCAGTCTTCTCTAGACTAAACACGCTCTATTTTTTAAAAAATCCTTCCTCATATGTCAGGTTTTCTAAACCTTCTACCATTTTTGTTGCTCTCCTCTGAACTCTCTCCAATTTATCCACAACTTTCCTAAAATGTGGTGCCCAGAACTGGAACACTGCTCCAGTGCTGAGTAGAACAAAACAATTACCTCCTGTGTCTTGCATACAAACTCCTGTTAATATACCCATCTTTTTTGCAACTGCATCACATTGTTGATTCATATTCAATTTATGATCCACTATAACCCCCAGATCCT
Organism: Mauremys mutica; assembly: GCF_020497125.1. NCBI lineage: Eukaryota > Metazoa > Chordata > Testudines > Geoemydidae > Mauremys > Mauremys mutica. Next base: position 137,771,289 of record NC_059076.1, read on the forward strand.
TTTTTGAAGTACTACGGTCTAGTCAGTTATTCCTCATGTTGTAGCCGGAGATTTGATTTTTCCTTTCTAAGAAGTAATACTTTGCACTTGTCTTTCCTGGATTTTATCTTGTTATTTTCAGACTAATTCTCCTATTTGTCAAGGTCATTTTGAATTCAAATCCTGTCCTCCAAAACACTTGGTGTCATAAGCAAATTTTATAAGCACACTCTCCACTCCATTATCTAAGGCATTAATGAAAATATTGAACAGTACTGGACGCAAGACAGACCTAGGAAGGACCCCACTAGATATAACATTCCAGTTTGACCGTGAATCATTGATAATTATGCTGAAAAATAGTTTTTCAACCAGTTCTGCACTCACTTTATAGTGATTTCATGTACAGTAAATGAATCTGACCAAAAGTAAGAGATCCTGAATATCCTAGTTTAACTTGTTTGCCTAGAATTCTTTTCTCCTTGGTGACCTATAGAAGGCCAGCTTGTGAGACAGAACACCTACCGTTTTGTAAAGCTGTGCTTTCAGTCGGTATGAAGTATATTCAGATTTTCTTTTCTCTTCCTCTCGCCTCTTCTGCACCTCAGGCAGCTGTTCATAGATTCTTAGTGTAAATACAAAGACAAAAAAAGTTACTTGGGAATAAAGGACCTTGTCAGTGAAAAAAGCATCCTGTTTTTTATCTTCATGTTCCCTTAAAGGCTTCTGGCCAAATATAGCACAGAAAGATTATCTTTTGGGGTTGCTGGTGTCATGGATGCCAAACGTGGAATACACGATCACAGCCAGCCATGGTACTGGAAGTTTCCACATCCCACAATGCTATTCATTGAAGTATCACCCCCTAAAAAAGAATTTTTGGGAGTAATGTCAATGATATGGCAGCACGCTCCAAAAAGTGCAACTTTCAGGATCACCAGCAGCAGGGAATGGTACCACCAGTGGATGGGCATGTTGGGTTCCAAATACCAAGTTTATCTGTAAATGGTAGATATTTCTGTGGTGAGAAAACACTTGAAATGGGTCAAATTTGGCAGAATCATCTGTGAGATCCAAAGAGGGCCAGATTTTGCCCTCTCCTCCTGTTGAGCATCCCCCAGGCAGGACCCAGGAATAATGGAAAGCCTTGAACGTAGGAAGCATAAGAAAAGACGGTTACTCACCGTTGTAACTGTTGTTCTTCGAGATGTGTTGCTCCTATCCATTCCAGATAGGTGTGCGCGCCTAACTGGAATGCATAGGAGCAATCACTCGAAGAAGAACTAGGACTTCTGCAAGGCCAGTGCTGCTGTTGCCAGTTCTGTACAGTGGTCAGGATCTCCCTTCTACACACTGGCTAGGCACAGAAGGCAACAGAGACTGTACCCTCCTCCTAGGGTGGCACAGCTGTGCTCAGCCCATACTCCCCAAAGCTCTGAGTCTTGTGTCTGCTTTAAGAGTGGAAACTCAGCTAATTTCATGAAAATGGCTGCCAAGCTCATGTAGGACTGCATGCCTCCAATAATAAAAATAATAATTGGAGCAGAGACACTGTAATCTGAATGGTCAGCCTTGTAAAATACTTAAAGAGAAACTGTACTTTGCTTCTTTTCTCACACAGATTTGAGATTGAGAGAATACAGTTGAAACTTTCTACACACACCGTGTTGTACCTACAAAATATTCTTTTAAGAGATTTATTGCTTTGTTCTTTCATGCAATAGATTTAATCAGATCATGGCCTACAGTGCCAGAGGGAATTGGAAACAGATTTTCTTTTAAACATTTATTCCTTCAACTGGTACTCATTTGAAATGGCTTCAGTGGATTCTGTTTTGAGGATGAGGGATACATAGGATCAAATGTAGCTGAGAGTAAGAGGGTGCATCTCCCATGGAAGCCTCTGTGCTAATTTCAGCAAGGACATAAGATGGTCAGAAAACGAGCAAGTGGCAAAGTTGTGTAACTTGCACCAATTTGACATTTAGCAGGTTGTAAAATACATCACAGGGTATGGAAGGGAGGGAGGTTAGCAGGAAAAGAAATGGCAGGGTACTAGATAAAGCAGACTCTCCCTACTTTAAAGTACCCTTCCACCATCCCCAACAGTCCCAGGGAATGAATTTGACCAATGCTGAACCTGATTCCTATGCAATATCCTAAAGCTCAGACTAGGATAAACCACACATATTTGTAGAGAGTCCAGACTACCATGTATAAACATGTCAGTTAACATGTTTCAATTAGTGATCAGTTAACTTGAGTTAAACTCTAGAGTAGATATACTCTATGAAGCTGATTCTTGTGGGAGTAGGCATATGCAAATTAAAATAGGACACTGAGAGAAAGAACTCCATTATAAAAATAAGAACATGGCCACTACAGTATTAACAGTTTCTCCAACATAGAGCTCTTTGCTACTACCTTCTCACAGACATACCTTCTCTTTTGTCCCTGTTTTCCTACTCTGTTTGTGGCTGCTCCCAGAAGCCCAACCTTTCTAAAAACTTCACTAGCAGCATTACCTCTATAGAAAAGACAAAATGAATAACATTTGGATTCTTAGTTTACTTCTACTAAGACTTAAACTGAAGGAGTTAGGTGGTACTTGGATTAATATACTGGGCTTTCACCTCTGAAGTCAAATTGCATCAATTCATAAGGTATAGAATTGCATCAATTCATAAGTGAAAAGGTTACTGGTGATTTCATTCTCTGGGTGGATGCTTCATCAGGAAGGGGGGCCTGAAATGGTTAGTGTGTTAGCCTACTACTTGGGGAGATCTGGGTTTGATTCTCTACTGACACAAACTTCCTGTGTGACCTTGGGCAAGTCACTTAACTTTTCTGTAGGGATAATAGCACCAACCTACTTTACAGGGCTGTTGTGGGGATAAATACATTGAAGACATTAAATATTGTGAAGCACTTTGAGAATTACTAATCAAAAGTGGTGTACAACAGAAAGGTACTATGATCATGGATGGGATTTTCAAAAGCTTTCAGCACAGGCCAAACCCTGCTTCCACTGAAGTCAAAGTTAAGATTTCCATATGATTTCAGTGGAAGTAGAACTAGGCTGATGCTGAGCACTTTTGAAAATCCCACCCCATAAAACCATGGCCCAATCTGGCTTGTAACTGCACAACTAGCTGTCTTTGCTGATGAGAGGTCCAAAACCATAGAGGACTGTGTTGCAGGTCAGAGCTGAGGTGCAATGGCTCAGACGCATAAAGAGATTGCAGAGCACTCGCCAGCAACACTGCCTTACCTCTGGCCAGTGTACTCAGCTCCCCACTGTGCACTGAAACATTCACCCAGAGACAAAACTGCCACGTCTGCCATGTATTTTCAGGAAGAGCAAAAGCATTTGCCTTACTAAGACCCATTGCTTAGATTTTGTATTTATCTTATCATTCTATAACAACATATATTCCATCTGAGGGAGCTTTTCTGTGCAAAACAATCAGTTCAAGACATATCTGTTAGAGTTATCACCATCCGTGATCCCCTATTACACATTAGCACATACTCCATTTTGAAGTTTCTACCTCAGGCCATACAAGTTCTCCACTGGAAAGGGGATCAAAGCCTCTTCAGACCTACAAATGATCTACTGGATGGGGGTGGGAAGGTCTAATAGGACTCCTTCAGACTACCTTCCCACTTACTCTCCCAGGGGCCATCCAGGATGGTTGGAGGTGACTCATTAACTAGAGAGTAATCTGCTGTTCAGGTATTTGGCCACCGGCTCACCCATTCATGGAGATATTTAATTTACATAGGGAATACACAACTGTAGCTAAATTCAGCACCCTGTTACATAGCTGATTTGTAATTCTAACAAGGTGTAAGGAGAAACGGAATATTCTCCTCAAGGGAATGACCCACAAAAAATTGTGCTCATTAAATGAGCAGATTTTAAAAGGCCAGTGACAGTGATAAATTACTTTCCAACATCAACTGAGAGAAAAGTTATGAGTGTAGCATGAACAAGTAAATGGCAATAAAAATATCACAACTGGATCCAGGTTGGGTGAATCAGCAGAAATGCTATGAATTCAGATATTTATGAACTCCGAGTTCATGAAGATGCTGCAGTTAATGGCACAGATCTAGTGCTATTGACCCGTGATTAGAGTTTTCCCAAAGTAACAGAGTATTTTAAGATTTTTGCATCTGCATTCCCAGGACAAGTGGCAACTTTCAAAGTTACTATGAACTTTCAATTTATGGCCTTTAAAACAATTTTTGAAATGCAAGACAGCACTGAAATCAAATTTATCATCTTGCTCAGTCTCTTCCAGCCTTCATATTAAATCACAGGGTTTATTTTGTATATTACTTATTCTTTCTAGCATATATTTGCCCTAGATATAGTGTTACATTCTAAAGTCCCACTTCGGCAAAGGAATTAGCCATATGTTTAAGTCCCATTGACTCCAATATCCCTGTTGCTGCTGTTTTGATTCTTTCAGTATCTTATGCTTCTGTGGCACTTTTCATGCCAAAATACTTTACATACTATCATGCAGATGTAATACTCCTCCCTTCTTTTCTCACCTCTTGCCTCCTCTACCATTTCAAGATCCAACTAAAAGATAACACATTTTTCATATCTACCTTTCACTTACTGTCCCTATCTCACTGTTTATTTGTGTATTCTTAATTCATTATCCAAATATTATGTACTTCCCGCCCCCCAATGTCTACCCAATTTCATATCCTATATATAAATATTTGTCCCAAATGATCATGTAGTGGTATGTGTGGTTAGACATCTGCTACGTTCTACACCCGTAAAAGTTTTAGATCTCTGATTTACTTTTCACTATTTGTGGTGCTTGATTCCTTTTTCATTTCACTCAGTTTGTCCAATGGCTAGGCTATTCACTGACCAAAGCCTTATGTTCCTAGTCCATTTCAGTTCTAGTGCTCACATACACAATTCAAATTTAAATGTTCAGAGGTAGCTAAAAGAAAAGAATTTCCCAACATTAAAAAAAACGAGAAAAAAACTATTAATAACCAGTCATGCTCACCTTCTGACAGAAAACCTTCCATTTTGTTCCTAAAGCACATGATGTATCCCAAACGTCCAAAACCGTCACTTGCAAGAGTGATTTATCTATCCTCACCACCCCATTAAGGTCACCTGATTACAGTCTATTTGGAACAAGTCTTTCTTAGCCTTACCGTTTTGATCTCTGAACCATTTCACTCTTTAGAATTGTCCTTCTCTTCTGCTTAACCAGGTAGTCTAAATGGAAAGGCAAAGTTTTGAGCCTGATAAAACTCTAAAGCTTACAAAAACAGTGAACAAGTTTGTTTAGATCAGAGAACTGTTCTATTATAATCTCTGAGAGTTGCAGTCTATATGATTTTTATGAAAATATGCTAATGAGTGTGACTATAATGTAACTGGAATATGCTTCATGCAAAAGGTCTCTTATATGGTATCATTACAAAGCTTATAATCTACTGAGTGTGACCATCCTATTTGTAGAAATGTACCACTCTTGTATCTGAAACTAGAAATATGAAATATAACTCAGAGGTCCTATTGTAATTATGCAAAGTGTGGTCCATTAATGGTGGCTTTGAATCTCGATGGCTCCCATTAACCAGGACAATTTGTTGTAAATGACTCTGTTTACTTTTAAGTCTTCCTGTATATGTGTGTACTGGCAAGTGGGTAATGAAGTCTTACAGTGACATGTGATGATGTCACCTGAACTGGAATCCATCTTTAACCTGGTGCTTTTCCATTTAGAAGGAGGGGTGGGAACCCAGAGAAGGCCAAAGGATTCCCACCTTGTGCAAAATATATACAAGGGGGTGGAACAGAACAAAGGAGGTTGCAGTCATGAGAAATTCCCTAGCTACCACCTGAGCTGGAACAAGGACTGTACCAGGGGAAAGGATTGGGCCCAGACTAGAAAAGAGTCTAGTCTGTGAAAGAAGCGTATTGGAACATCTCTGAAGGTGATGTTTCATCTGTAATCAGTTTCTTACTGTATTAGGCTTAGACTTCGTGTTTTTGTTTTATTTTGCTTGGTAATTTACTTTGTTCTGTCTGTTAATACTTGGAACCACTTAAACTCTACTTTTTATATTTAATAAAAACACTTTTTGCTTATTAATTAACTCAGAGCAAGTATTAATACCTGGGGGAGCAAACAGCTGTGCATCTCTCTCTATCAGTGTTATAGAGGGCAGACAATTTATGAGTTTACCCTGTATAAGATTTATACAGCATAAAAAGGATTTATTTGGGGTTTGGACCCCACTGGGAACTGGGTATCTGGGTGCTGGAGACAGGAGCACTTCTTAAGCTGTTTTCAGTTAAGTCTGCAGCTTTTGGGGGACATGGTTCAGACCTGGGTCTGTGTTTGCAGTAGGCTAGTGTGTCTGCTCAACAAGACAGGGTACTGAAATCCCAAGCTGCTCAGAGGTAGTCTCAGCACATTAGGTGGCCGTCCCAAGGGGGTTTCTGTGACCCAACCCGTCACAATCTCATTATTCAAATGTACAATTAATTTATATAAAATGGATAATTATCCTATTATAAGAATCTCATGATGCATATATAAAATGAATAATAATGTTAAAGAATCTAATCAGAAATATGTACACTTAGAATAATGCTCTTTAGGCAAACAGTGTAAATTCAGTATTTCCTATAGAGCATGAAAAGACATAAACATGAGGCACCTCTGTTATAGAGCAGGTAATTAGCATTCTTATAACCCTTCTTCTCAGGGGGATTGAACAGCTCCTCTCGCTCGCTCTGCAACACACTCTGTATCTTCCTTTCTTCCATGATGAGCTTCAGGCGCTTCACACGCTCCCCAGAGCGGGAGATGAAATCAGGGCGGTGCAATGCAAGAGCCTCCTAAGAGGGTAAAAAACACCTCAGAGTATAAAGTAGTTTCAGAATGTTCCTCCAAACTGAGAGGGGATGATCAAAATATCTAATCCCATGAGTGAACCATGGCAAGCATTCCTTTCAAACAGTCATCCTCACATGACACAGAGCGTTGTGTCCATTACGCTGAGCAATTCTCTGGGGGTCTTGTTAACAAGTACTTTGGTGTTAAACAATGTGAAAGCTAACTGACTGAGGAAAAGAGTAGCTGAAATAATTTGCAAAAAGGTTTAAACAAGCAGGTCAAAGTCAGGCAGCCACACACACAGACAAGATACTGGTAACCACAGAATTAGACACCTCCATCAAAACAAAACTAAAGTCTATTATAACGATCTTTTTAAATAGTATATGTTCATTAGTGTCCATATTATGTTGGCTTCTAAGGAAAGCTTTAAAATGGGGTCTCAGCATTTCATATCCATTTTAACCCCAAGGTTTAGTGGTAATAAGAAGCTTTCAATATGCAAAGCCAATGAGTACTATGACTTGGCTGCATCGGAGACACCTTCCTTGAACTTCTTCCTGGTGTGTGCTTGTGCTGACACAACAGCTTTCACTCTGCTCTACTCCTGTATCTCAAGGCAGCAGGCGATTATTCCCTTGCTGAAGTAGGCCCTCTGGGTGTGAAACTCACTGCCCCTTAACGTCAACATCTGTTCAACCCGCCTCACTTTTGATTATCACCATAAAACTGTATTTTTCACACTTGACCTTGAGTGTCTATATAATTTGCTGTGTATGTACATGAAATCCCCATTTTAGTTTCCATTTCATAGGTAAGTTCCCTGTTTTTATTGTATTCACTGTTTAAAATGTATCACACTCTTTAATCTTTATTACTAAGCATCCATGCATACTTCTGCAGGGCAGCAATTAAAAAAATTTTACTTGCTACTGCTGCTGCTACATTCCTTCTGAAGCCCTGAAAGATGAGATTTGATCATCCTGATTATCTTAGCTTGTATAGCCATAGGTATTATAGAAAGTATAAAATTATCCAACCCTTTTCTAAAAAACAGCAGTAGTGTTGTACTTGTTGACTACCTACAGCAGTGAAAGCAAAGTGGTGAAAATCAGGGCCACGAGTTTTGTTTCTATGAGCACCTACACATGGCTTCATTTTCTCCATCTTTTCCCCTCTCTCCTCCAAAACTTACAGCAAAACACGGACCTCTACAGTGGAGTGTTCTTACCTGCAGCGTCATTTTCACAAATGGTCTTGGGGGCTTGTTCTCAACATCTCTTACTGGGACTACTACTGGCTGAATCTTGCTGCTGCCTTGCTGCTCTTTCCAGTTCCTTTCTCGGAGCGGCTCTCTCCACGGCTTTGTGTTGGTAAGTGGCTCAAACCAGGATGGGCCTGGACCAGAAAAGGAGCTAGATTTGTTCTCCTTCCTAGAGTCGGACTTTAAATCCTCAGCAGGAGCAAACCAGGAAACTCCTATTGACAATATTTTTTAGAGCCAAAAAGGAAAAATTAGAGAAAAATGTATTGTAAAGTATATATAATTTCTCATTTTCCTTCTCCCTTTGAGCCTCTCTGTATACACAGCAACAAAGAGTCCTGTGGCACCTTATAGACTAACAGACGTATTGGAGCATGAGCTTTTGTGGGTGAATACCCACTTCGTCAGACACAGGCCTTGGGGGCTTGTTACATAGTGTCACTAAACACAATTAGAGGCCTGATCTTACTGTCACTGCTTGTCAATAGTTCCACTGACTTCAATGGGACTATTCATGTAAACACCAGGGCTGTTCCAAACAACTGCATTTACCAAACACTAGAGAAAAACCTTGAGTCTCTATCAACGAACATGGATAAAATACTCTTTGAAATGACTCAGCTAAGAAATTTCTCTTTACTTATACACTCATTTACTAATTATTTCACATTTCTAAAGCACCTGTGAACCCAAAGAGTCCTATGGCTCTTTAAAGATGTTTCTGAGGGCATACACCTTTCATCTTCCAAAGCCATTAGATTCATGTGAGTGCTAGGCCCTCCTGAGTTTACAGCCTTCTGGAATTTAAATACAACTAGAAGATACTCTTTAGAAGTTTTCAAGTGAAGCAGACACAAGACTGTGATGAGTAGGATTATCTGTTCCTAACCAAAAGATGATGAAAAATTGCATCAAGGGATGGAAAATAACATATTTTAGAACATTTCAACAGCTATACAGCTGAGTGTTGATGGGAAATTCAAATTAGGAGGCTGGACCCTGTCCTTCCTCAAGATACAACCACAGCTGAAGAGGGAGACAAGAACACTTCCTTCCAATATTATGACCTCCTCTTCCTCTTCACTTATTCCATGAAGTCCTCAATAAATGGAATCAGTAAAGATATGAAATACTGAATATTATCATTTTAATATATGCAACTTCACAGAAATGCTAAGATGTTCACATGCCTAAACAAAATATTCATGTGAGCGTATACTTGATTTGTCTTTTCTTGCCACATTCACTCTCTATATTTGTCACCATCATTTGATATATCATGTCTGAAATTTAGATTGTGAGCGCTAACTTTGGGGCACTAAAAATAATCAACTATAAACACTTGATAAATGTTAGTGATTCCATTGCCTTTTTAAAAAAATACATAGTTGTGCCATTGTTAGAGACTGTTCTTATGGGGCCAGCTAGAGATCTCATGATTGTATACATTGTGTACTGGTTATATATGCTGGCTTATGTGAAATGTGAACACTTTCCCATTCACAAAGATGCAATACTTGGGACTGACCTTGTGGTAGCTGTGGCCTGTTGCTTCCTGTCTTTTTGTCCATGAGAAAATTGCCTGGCTGTCCCTCCTGTTTCCCCTTGCCTGCTGGGTTTCGAAAATCTGAGCACATGCCATCCAACTGTCCAAAACCACCATCGGCACAATTTGAGGGTTTCTGTGGCCTCACTTGGCTATATCTTGGGGTGGGGAAAGTCATACCAACATCCCGAGTATTTTTCTTAGTTGCACTGTTCACAATCTCCAAATCTCCTGTAGTCAAAAGAAAGAAAAAGGAACACATTACTCTGGAGCAGCAGTGACACAATATGCAACGATGTTGGAAAGCCCTCTCCGGTCCTTCAAACTAAGTAAGTGGCCTACTGCCATACCCTCATGTACTATAACCATCATAAGCTAAGCTGGGTTGAACCAGACCAGAAGATTGACGGAAGACTTCTGAGGAACATCTACAAGCTGCAGAATGTGGTTTTCAGAAGGTAGTACTTGTGCAGGGTTTGTCAGAGTTTTTAGCCATTTTACTGTAATCTTAAATATGGGGCTGGAGGACTGTAAGGGTTGGTAAAAACAGACTCACGCCTTTTAAGTTATCACTGAAAATCCAGCTCAAGTTCAGTGACCAAGGATTGTTACTATGGGACGATCCACATGAAATTCGTTTTGTGGCATCAGTCTAGCTCCCAGGGCACAAGGCGTCTACATCACAACAACGTTAATACAACTGGAACTAACTGGTTCCCTTGTTGGCAGTTACAGTAAAGGTCAAGCACTGAATGGGACGAGGGAGTGAACTACCATCTCTCTGCTAGAGGAAGATTCCTGTATCCAGGTTGAGGCACAAAGGTAAAGTCAGCGTATGCTTGTGCCGCTTACGTTTTACTGGATAAACAGAATCCTTTGCTCAGGGTGGTCAGTCCAGCACTTTCCACGTATGCTAAATTTTATTTGTAAAGATTTTTAAATAGTTGGGATGCAAGGGAGAATTAAGAATGTGTAAAACTGAAGGTTTTAACCAAGACTTAAGAAAGTGTAAGCAACCTTGGAAAAATGTCATGAACATTTACCAGCCCAGATGCAAAGTTTACTTACAAAATAATGATAAGGAAAAACGGGTATTTTGTTTGCCCATCAAAAACAATCACTCATCCCTTAAAGTAGGATTTTGCAAGCCAGCTTTCAAGGAATGATGTAATTGAAAATTGCCACTAGGGGTTGTGGGGGAAGCCTGAACACAGGAATTATACCAGTCAATGGATAAATCATATCTTAAGCAGAGGACAAGAGATGTTCGAAGGGACAATACTGTAAACAGGGATAAAGGGTGTTGTTGGCATGCTGACTAGACTGATAAAATAGCGAGTGCTTAGAAAGACATTCAGTGACTTACATACAAACAAAGGATCTCAGGAACTTTAGAACTCTTGCAAGAGAAAAATAACATGGAAGCTAGAGCTAAGTCACTTATTTGATACTGAGAGAGATTAAAGGTCTGGGTTAGCAGAACTCAAATGAGCAACGATATTAGCCAGTAGCACAGTGGGAACCAGCAAATGGAAGTGTCTGATCCTAACACAATTCCAGGGAGATTTGGATGACCTTGTAAACTGGAGTATTAGTAATAGGATGAAATTCAATAGTGAGAAGTGTAAGGTTATGCATTTAGGGATGACTAACAGGAATTTTAGTTATAAGCTGGGGACGCACCAGTTGGAAGTAACGGAAGAGGAGAAGGACCTCGGAGTCCTGGTTGATCGCAGGATGACTATGAGTCGGCAATGTGATGTGGCTGTTAAAAAAGCTAATGTGGTCTTGGGACACATTAGGTGAGGTATTTCTAGTAGAGATAAGGAGGTGCTAGTCCCGTTATACAAGGCGTTGGTGAGACCTCATTTGGAGTACTGTGTGCAGTTTTGGTCTCCCATGTTTAAGAAGGATGAATTCAAACTGGAACGGGTACAAAGAAGGGCCACTAGAATGATCAGAGGAATGGAAAGCCTGTCGTATGAAAAGAGACTTGAGGAGCTCGGTTTGTTTTCCTTAACCAAAAGAAGGTTGAGAGGAGATATGATTGCTCTCTTTAAATATATCAGAGGGATAAATACCAGGGAGGGAGAGGAATTATTTCAGCTCAGTACTAATGTGGACACGAGAACAAATGGATATAAATTGGCAGTCGGGAAGTTTAGGCTTGAAATTAGATGAAGGTTTCTAACCATCAGGGGAGTGAAATTCTGGAACAGCCTACCGAGGGAAACAGTGGGGGCGAAGGACCTCTCTGGCTTTAAGTTTAAGCTTGATAAGTTTATGGAGGGAATGGTTTGATAGGATAACACTATTTAGTCAATAGGTCAATAACGTGCCACCACTGGTAATTAGTACCGAGGGTCAATGTTGGGATATTGAAAGTCTTTTTCCCGAGTGTCTGGCTGGAGAGTCTTGCCTGCATGCTCGGGGTTCAGCTGATCGCCATATTTGGGGTGGGGAAGGAATTTTCCTCCAGGGTAGATTGGCAGTGGCCCTGGAGGTTTTTCGCCTTCCTCCGCAGCATGGGGCAGGGGTCGCTTGCTGGACGATTACCTGCTACTTGAAGTCTTTAAACCAGGATTTGGGGACTGCAACAGCTGAGTCAAGGGAGAGAATTATTTCAAGAGTGGGTGGGTCAGCTTTTGTGGCCTGCATTTTGCGGGAGGTCAGACTAGATGATCATAATGGTCCCTTCTGATCTTAAGTTCTATGATTCTATGAATACTTTATTGTGAAAGGATCTAAGCAGTGCAATTTGTGGGCAGTGAATGCCCAGTATACATACCCGTCTGCAAAGACATGGATTAGACTCTGAAGCAGTCCTCTACAATGGTTGTGAAGAGATGAAAGCCAGAAGTGAATAAGCAGAGGTGAAGTTCGGACTGAAGAAACTCACCTGCTTGGATGCCCTTGTTTAACATCCGGGTGTGTCGCTTGTTACTGAGGGCAGAACTTGGTCCCCAGGAACTGTTGATTGTAGCAACAGAATCTGATGAAATAACAGAGTCTGCCACCTAGAAAAAAACATAACAGGTTCTTGGGGATTGCTATTCGACTCAAGTCAGTATGGGGGCAGGGGTGAGGGGTCAAGCTGGAAGGGAACAATAGTCACAAGTTCAGTTCTTAAAATGATTCAATTAACAATCGAGCACAGGCCTACAAACACCTTTCCACAACATTCTACACAATTCAGCCAACCTTGGCTTCCTTTTGTTTAGAAGAATGGACATACAGTGCTGGCATCCAACCTGATTAACTAGGAGCTTCACTCTGCCAATTCTTCAGGTGAAAAAATGGAAATGCTTTAACAGCTCTGCCACCAGTAACTAACGCCATCAGCCATGAAATCCTAATGCACATCCATTCAAACATTTATATTATATGCTTTCTTAAAATAAAAACTGTTTTAGAAATTACATTTTTTAAATCTTTAACTTCATGCACTAGCACAGTGGCTCTCAACCCTTCCAGTCTACTGTACCTCTTTTCAAGAATCTGATTTGTCTTGCAAACCCCAAAGTTTCATCTCACTTAAAAACTACTTGCTTACAAAATCAGACATAAAAATACAAAAAAGTGTCACAGCCACACTAGTACTGAAAAATTGCTGACTTTCTCACTTTTATCATACAATTATAAAAAAATCAATTGGAATATAAATATTGTACTAACATTTCAGGGGGCTGAGGAGGCCAGCGGTGAGGTGAGCAGCAGGTGGGCAAGGAGGTAAGCAGTGAGGTGAGTGGCAGGGAGGATAGGGGAGTCTGGCAGGGGAGTAAGCAGGCGAGCAGCAAGCCAGCAGTAGGGTGAGGAGGCGGGCGAGGAGGTCTGGCTGTGAGTTGGGGAGTGAGGAGGTGAGCGGTGAGCCACCAGTGAGCAGGGGTTCACACGGCGGGCAGGAGGGTGTCTGTGGCAGGGGAGCGAGGAGGCGAGTGGCAGGTGGGGAGGTGAGAGGAGGCGAGCAGTGGGTGAGAGAATGAGGAGGGACACAGGAGGCAAGCAGGGGTGGATGGGCAGTAGGTGGAGCCCCCCTTTGGGGAGGTTAGCCCCCAACTCTAACTATTCCACCTGCATCCCCCACCCCCTGGCAGCCAAAGCACCGAGACCCCCTGTTCCCCCCTGCAGCTGGGGTTACAAGCCCCCCATGCCAGGAGAAGCCCCAAGACTCGCCCGCCAGTGCACACACACACACACCTGCCCAGAGGCGCTCCTGGCCGCACTCTCAGGCCACCAAAAAATTTATTGCAAGAACCCCTGCTCTAAAGTGAGCCACACCTTCCCACCCTCTGGACCAAGGGTACCTGAACGTTGCAGGGCCTGGTAGGTGAAGGGACTATCCTGGAATGCTGATGTGTTCTCTTACTGCTCAGTAATGATTTCTGGTTCTATAGTACCAGAGAGAAAGCAAAGGACTTTCAAAAAGTCAGCAGTAAAGGTTCCCCCACTTTTCTGTAGCCCCCCAAATCAGTGTCTTTTACTGAGGTGAAACCTGTCCAGAAAATAGTAATTTATAAGAAGCAAGAAACAAGGAGTTAAGTGGCAAGAGTGGGAGGTTGCACAGGCACTAGTACCTTTTAGTTCAATATAAAAATAGAACTAGCTGCACTCAGAGATCTAATATTGAATGAGATGGCTTTGTAAGTTTGTATAATGATCTTATTGCCCTTTAAAATGTAGGGTCTTTTGTCTGTGAACATAATGCACCTAGTTACGCAAGCTTTGTATTCTGATTATGTAAATAGGGATATGCTCATGCTTAAATAGCACAGCAGTTATTGACAATGCTTCTATAGCCGTCAATTTTGACAATGTGCCGTCAAACAGCTGTTACAACGAAGTTAGTTGTGCTTCATTTTTAATTAGGAAACAGATTTTTCACACCTATCACAGTAATCAGTATTCTATTAATAACTCATAATACTAAATATGATGGGAACGACAGGAGCTATATTTTATTGCTCAGGAACTAGTGTACCTTCATTGTCACCAAATCGACACAATGCATAATTTCAATTGCCACATTTAAAGGGCCTGGTTTTTATTCTCACACATACAGGAATGTGTTACTTTGCATCTTGTAAAATCAATTACTGCTCTGGCAGATTTTACAAGACAGATGTGGCAGATACACACCTGCATATCAGAGAACAGAGTCAAAATGCAGATATACATTCTGGGAAAACAGAATCCTTATTCTATATGCAGACCAACATGATTTCCCTCCCATCCAAACAAGCATTTCAGCATTCAAGAAGGATTAGATATATGCAGTCATTCAGCAATGAATATATACATGCTTATTTCCATTCAGACCAACTTAAATGCAAACCGTGGTTTTGCGGCTGGTGTTTTGAGGGGTGCCTTAGGAATGAGATAAATTATATTAGATAGCAAACACCCTGAGGAAGAGTCCAGAGTTTGTATACTGTTGAGTATAAAATTGGCATTGAAATGATTAATAATTTTTTTTTTGTCCGAAACAGCGTTCTGTGGAAGAGGAGTTGACAATATTACTCAGATAAAGCACAGATAAAAACTGATTATAAAAAGGGTGCCACTTTCTTATACAACATATATATTCTATAATTTAAATATTGTGCAGTACTGTGTCTTGGAGTAATGGTTTCTATAAGCAAAAAGGAAATTACTTACCTGTACAGTAACTGGAGTTCTTAAAGATCTGTTGTCCATATGTACATTCTACTAATGATGTACACACATCCCATCCACTTGAGTTCTAAATCTTTGGCCAGAAGTGTCCATGTGGACATGCTTGTGCTCGGAGCACCCTTGCGCCCTTAGTCAAGGGCATAAGAGGATAGAGCACACAACTGCCTCTCAGTTTCCTTTCCACTGCAGCAGAATCCTGGTTGGTAAAGGACTCTGAGGTAGGGGGGATGGAGAGCAGGTTGAGGAATGTCTATATGTACAACAAATGCTCAAAGAACTCTAGTTACTGTACAGCTAAGTAACTTTCCTTTCTCCTTTAAGCAAACATACATATGCATACTCCACTAATGGTGACTCCCAAGCAGTGGACAACTGTAATGGAAGGAGCTTAGTCTTAAGAGCATAAAAATTGTAAGACAGCCTTGCCAAATGCAGCATCTGACTGAGCTGCGTCAGTGATAGCATGATGTCTAATGAGTGACCAGAACCCCAGGTGTACATAATGTCCAAAATAGACACATTTTTCAATGATGCTGCTCAGGCTGCCTAAACTCTGGTGAAGCAAGTTCTGAGTAGTAATAACAGGGTTCACTTTGGTCACCTCATAAGTTCTCACAAAATGAGAAATCCATCTTGGTAGTTTCTGAGATGAGATCGTTTTGATTTTCATCTTTTCTACAATGGAGCCAAAGAGTCTGGGCAAAGATTTTCATTCTTTGCAGATAAAATGCCAAGGCATGCCTGACATCTAGAGTGTGCAGCAGCACAACCTCCACTTTAGAAGCATGAGGCTTAGGAAGAAATATATGTTGGTGAATTTGCTGGTTCATATGAAACTCTGATCATCTTCAGCAAGAACTTAGGATGTGTCTTCAGATGTACGTTGTCTGGATAAGAGACAGTATAAGGAGTGTCAGCCACTAATGCTTAGATTTCTCCTATCCTCCTTACAGAGGTTAAGTGACTAAGAATGGTGTTGTAACTGATAAATGTAACAAGGAATACACCACTATCGGCTTAAAAGCTGGGCCAATCACTGCTGAAAAAACTAAATTAAGGTCCCACAGTAGAATTGGTTCTTTAACAAGTGGAAACACCTTAGGACCTTTCAAAATCTGATCACAGTTGGATGAGATAACATTGTGTGTCTATCCACTGGAGATGATGAGCAAAAATAGCCACTAGGTGAATTCTGATTGAGCTAAGTGACAGATTACACTGTTTCAATTCAAGCAATCTTAAGATTTCTGGCACAGAGGTTTCTGGAGACACCAACAAGAAAACCTTGTCCATTTTGTCAGCTAGGTCTCTCTCACTGAATCTCTTCTACGGTTCACCAAGATATTTCAGAAAGGTGAAGATCATGACTTCTGTACCTTTGACATTCATCCAGCAGCAAAGCCATGAGATGAAAGGACTTTTGTTTTAATTTTGTGGGAAATAATGGAGACAAAGAGTCAACGATGTTAACACGACCCTGTTACTGTACAACACTAAGCAGTGTTAAGCAAGGTTTGGTATGCAGAGACATCAGCCTGCTTTGTACCATGGCAAAAACACAATTGAAAATTAACCTTTGATTAAAGATACAGAAAAAAGAAGAAAAAAGCCTTAAAGCATCTGAAAGATGAAGTATTAAGAAAAGTTTTCATTCTAACACTATACATTGTTCCCTTTCCCTTTGCTTTAACACGTCTTTAGAAGGGGGAGGAGGGAGACATTTTTTTTAACACGTTTAGATGGTATCAAAGATGGTAATAACTGTCTGTTTGGGTGAAAAAAGAGAAAAAGTTAGCTGAGATGGGTTGGAGCTGTGTTAATTATTGTTGTTGAAGTCTGATTCGGTTTCCTAAAAGACAAAGCAAGACAAACACACACAAGAGGGGGGAGAAAAAAACAGCAAAGATAGAAAATGCAGCTTTGTCTCTGGTATTTATTTTCACTTGTGACCTCACAGCACATGGTCTTCTCCACCACTCCGAGACCTGGCAAACTTACTAGCATTGGTCTGATTAAGGCATTGTTTTTAGCTGCCTCTCTGGTCACAGGCTTACAAACGTGTTGCAAAACATACAGTCTTGGCCAACTAATCCAGAAAGGAGACAGAAGGGAAAAAGATAGGGATAAGAAAGAGAATAAGGTGGGGAAGAAAAAGGACACATGGTGGGGGAGGAGTCTCACATCCTAGGTGGTCCTCAGGATTCAGCCAGAGCAGTGGTTCCCAAACTTTAACAACCTGTGAACCTCTTTCACTAAAATGTCAAGTCTTGCAAACCCCCTCCTAAAAATGAATATTTCCAGAGATTTTCTCCTTTACCTGAGTATAAATTATAAAAGCAGTGATCTTGGAAATACAAAATTTGTTTTATGACATGCTTATTATACACTATTTATTATTATTTATCATTACAGTATTTTTATTACATTATGAAAATGGCAACACTCTTCCAAGATCTCACTTTCGTAGCTTGTGTCACTTTGAATAAGCCTGTTATAAGACAAGGCTCCTATGTTTCATGAAGGAGTATCGGATGTGAAACAGCATGAAGCTATTTAAGAAGCCAACTCAAAGAGTTCCTCCTACACAAGCATTCAGGTCTTGAACAGTCCAGGCAAACAATGCACAGTACAACAAAGCTTAAACTGGTTCTTCATAATAATTTTAAAAACAATACTAATTGCCTATTTAATTTAAAAAACAGCAAAAAATATCCACCTCCCTTTCCATTTCTTATAAAGAGTCTTGAAGTTTAAATCTCCTCAGTGTGATAGATACGGTTGCTTTGATTGCTTAGCCCTTGGAAGTCCAGGAGCTCCAGGCTGCTGGCCCCATGCTGCCCGGGGTCCCTAGGAACAGCTCTGTCCGCCATTAGGGAATTTTTTCTTGAGAACCCCCTGTAACATTTCGCGAACCCCCGTTTGGGAACCACTGAGCCAGAGCCAGTGGAGGTGGCAATGTCATCTGTACCATCTCTCTGGCAGGGTCTGGTCAGGACATCTCACAGAATCACGACAACAAAGGCCAAATGGTGTCATGATGGATCCAGGGATCCCAGGAGACTGTGGGGGTGGCAGCCATAATGGTGAAGCTTGTTCCTTTCCCTTCTTTCTGTCTGCAACTGGAAGTGTTGTGTCTGCTTCTAGACAACTTTTGTCCCAAAGTCTCTTCTTTTAAGGACTCTCTAGGGGAGTGATGGCTGGAATAGGCCATCCTCTCCTTATTTTGTCCACCAATTAGAGCTAATTTTCAACAGATAAATTTTGGTCCATTGATTTCCAGTCTCACATTTCTCTTGCTTACCAGGCATGATCTTAACAGTCCTTGAGTTATATCAACAGACCTTTTTCTTTTGACTCATTCAGTCTGTCTCCCTTTTTTACCTTTTCCTATCAACATTTATTGTTACAGGTTAGTGTGATATTTTATGAACTTTCACTCACTTTTCACAATTGAGCTTACAATCAGGATAAACGGTAGGCCCAGTTATCAAACAGGACTTCAGATCTGGATGCAGGATCTTCCCTTTATTGTAGCACAGCAAGAGCTGTCAACATTGGTGGTGCCACATGGTGTCAGGGAGTTGACAATAGGAATGGTTCTGAGATATCCTCCATCAATGGTGCCTGCACATTCAGTACCAACACTGCCAGTGCTGGAAGCTGCAGTGCCATAGTCTGTAGCACCAGAGTATGTGGTGCCAGATCAGTCTTAGGTGGTGCCAATGCTGAAGAGTGGGAAGTTGAAAGAACCAAGCTCCTCTATATAGGAGCTTTCGGCAGTGCTGTTTGCAAAACCTCTTCAGAGAAGCCTCTTCTCGGTGCTGATGCACTGGCACCATGATGAGATTGAACTTTGCTGGGAGCCACACAGACAGAGTGATCAGGAGGGGATACTTTTTTCTTCTTTTAGGAGATCTTAGGAGGAGATATGTCTCTAGAATCTGTGCCCTGTATCTTTTCTGACAATGATTTTGTATCAGATTAGGTTGATCTTGGTGCTAAAACCGATGAAGCCTATCATGCCAGAGATCCAACATTCACACTCTTCAATGATGAGAGATCATGCACAGGTGGGTCATAGAACCCAACAACTTAATGGGTTTGCTCATAACGTAGATCTGCAGCTACACTTCCCTATTCTTTGCAAGTACTACTTGTGAAGCACTTGCAAATGGCACAATTTCCAAGACTGTGCAATTTCCCTGAAGCAAAATAAACATTTTAAGTGCCTAACATTAAAGGGAACAGTACCCTCACAGGAGGGGCAGAATCCAGGAGATTTGGTTGAGTCCAATCTCATAGCAGAAAAACTTTAGGTCTGGTAAAACAAAGCTAATAAAATCAACAAAATGCCAACAAGGCAATTACTATTTCTAACTACGCTATACACAAGTTTGAAAAAGGTACTAGCAGTTCATTAACCACTGACAGCAAGCTGCTCCGTCTTGAAGCCAGGAGGCAGTGAGAAGAACTGAATGGCAGTTGGTGTGCTCAATTCTTTGTGCCCTGATTTGAGGGCATAAAAGACACTGAGAGTTTATGTACAACATACGAACAGTGCTGGCCAAAAGACTCCAAACTCAAGTGCACAGGTCGCGTGCACACCATAAGTGGAATGCACATACGGACAATCACCTGTCGGAGAATGATGATGGTTATAGTCTACTGCCTGTCAGCCTTTGAATCCTGCATATCTTAATTACAACAAACAAAAGTTAGCTACTGTTGGCACTAAAGAGCCAATATAGCCATAGAAAGGCAAGCTGGATTTCCATTCTACCTAAAGATTCAGAGAAACTGTGCCTCAGATTTTGGTTATCATCATGTTCCTATTATGCTGCTGACATTTAGGGAAGTGACAAAGCTCCTCCACTCCTGTCTGCTTCTTGCAAGTCTTTCAATGGTTCCCCAGCTGTGCCCCAGGTTTTTCAACTCTGCTTCCACAGTCCTTCACCATGTTGTTTTCGGGCGGCCTCTTTTTCGCTTGCCTTCAGGTGTCCATCTTATTGCTACTCTGGTGATGGAATCAGTTTCCATCCAAAGCACATGACCGATCCATCTCCAACACCTCCTGGCAATGATGGTGCTCAGATTCTCTTGGCTGCACTGTCAATAGATCTTGGTTTGAGATTGTTCTGGGCCAAAAAATACAGAGGGTTTTTTCTGAGGCAGGTTGTATGGAATGAAGACCATTTGGACATGTCATACTTTCTCATTCCCCAGCATTCTGCACTATAAAGTAGTGTTGAAAGTACGATAAATGTCAAATGTACTGTACATAGCTGAACCAACTTTCTCTTAACCTCATTTGATGCTGATCAGTATTCTTATCCCTATTTTATACATAGGGACACTCCATCAAAGAGATCAAGTTACTTTCCCAAAACCACAGTATCAGAGTTAGAATTAAAACTCAAGAGTTCCTAGCTCCTAATCCCATGTTCATTCCACTAAAGCTATCTCTCTGGTGACGTTTAATAACCAAAAAGAACAGAAAGCCTGGGAGGACTTTGCTGAGCTGCTAGTTGAGAGGGGCAAAGGAGGGAATCAGTTTCTGACCTGTAAACCAAGCACATTTGATCTAAAAGTTATTGAATGTCAGAAAATATAGGATCTGAATGTCACGTTTAGAGAGTCAGTTTTCTGACTATCATTGCAACTTCAGGATTATTTGGGGTAATTTTTTTTTTTTTAAAACAAGCTAGAGCCTTGAAAGGCTCATTTCCTCCCAGAGAATACACAATAACCTGCTAGAGACACATTAAATACTTTTGATTTATTAACTGCTTTCATCAAAAGTCGACAGTATATCCTAATAAAATGGAAATGTAGATTAGCATTGATACACCACCATTTTGTTCCCTCAAAAATTAAATAGTATATTCTAACATTAACAAACTACAGGAACCAGAAAGATATACTATACAAACCCCAGAACATATCACTGTCTATACTGTAATCTTCATCAAACCTAAGATCATGCCACATTTTTGATAGTTATCGATTTCTCTTCCTAACTATGGGCCAGGTCTAAAGTCCATTGAAATCAACTGAAAGATTCCACTGATTTCAATGAATTTTGAATCAGGCCTTTAGACAGATTGACAGATGATGGCCCTGAGAATCTTACAGTCTGAAGTGCCATCTACATCCACAGTTCTACTGATACAAAAAATAAATCAGAAAAGTAAAAAGTTCAGATGTCTCATCTAAATACATCTACATTATTAAACATAATATTAATTCTAATTGTGCAAAATAGGATTGATGGCTCCCAGAAGTTGCCCAGGCAGCATAGCAAGGGTCACTAGCTAGAGCCAAATTCCACAACCCTGCTTTCCCAGTTTCATCTGCAGAAATATGGAAAATGGCAGGGAATATTTAAGTGTTTGGAGAGCAGATATATTTGTAGCTTGTTGCTTTACAGGGTCTCTGACAGACATAAATAGGAGGCAAAGGAAGGAAGTGAACGAAGGGGTGTGATGGGGCTTAATTCCCCATTGCCTGTACGACAAGGGCAAGAACCTAATTAGTTATGCTCCATACCTGGGAAGTGATTAACTAATTTCCTCCTGGCCAGAGGAGGTGAAGCTAAGCTGTATAAGGAGCTGAGGCAGCTCAACGGAGAGGAAGAAACCCAAGAGAGAGGAGCTAGGGAGAGTTCTCTTTTCCTGGGAAGGATCTGGAAGAAGATCCACTAGTTTGGGAGAGGCTAGGGCCAGGAAGCAGAGCTACAGGAGTAGGCTTAATTCCTGTGTTGGGGCTCTAGAGTGTACAGAAGCCCTCAGCTAGGGTCTGTGGGGGGCAGAAGGCACTCCCAGCAGAGAAAAGCCTGGTGCGGGGCCAGTAAGCTGACTAGGGGAAAGAACTGAAGTTGAGCCCAGGAGGGGCAAAGGACCTTTTTGTTTGTGAAGCCAAAGACCAGGACTGAACTGTTATATGACTTGGCTGGAGGTCCAAATGGGAGTGGTCACTGTGTCAGAGAAAGTGGCCACCACATGGGGTACAAGAGGGTACAAGTCCCCTGCAATGCTGTGTCCAGGAAGAAAGGTATCTAGAGGCAAGGATGCACCTTGACAAGGGGAGCGAAAAAACAGAACTTGATTTTGCTGCCCTGGGAAAAGGGAGAAGAACTTGGTTTGTTCTGTGGGCTACTTTTCTCACTGGTGAGGGAAGCCTATCCTATAACAATCCTCTCCCTAGGCCAGTGTCAACCATTCTCCAAATAAGGAACGATTACTACGTTTTCCACTCTGTTTATGATATAGCATCAACAAAGCTATTAAAAAAAACGGTTAGATTGCCTCTTTGTTTAAATGATCACATACCTGGGTATCTTTTCTTTTTCTATGTCGCTCAGCAAAAGTCATTTTAGGATATTTCAAGCCCACTACTTTACTTCTTCCCTTGTCCCACTTTTCAGAGCGACTTTTCTGCTGACTGATGGTGCAATACAGTTCGGACAGTCTTGGTGACAAGCACACTCTTTCATGCCCAAAAGCCCTGATCAGCCTGGCAGTGTCAATGGTGGAAATGGAACTGCTCACCTCAGTCTGAGAAGTTGTTTCCATCTCTGTTTGGGTCACGGTGTCTGATTCAGAGGTGGTAGAACCTGTCATTACAATGTGGTCTTTAGTAGGCATGGTCTCTAAAGAGGTGTCACTCAGGGGATCTAAATATTTCTGTTTCAAGAATCTCTTCATGTGATTGATAGTTCTCTCTCCTGCCCTTTGTTGTCTAGACTCAACTCGTCTTTTTTCATCATAACTGGTATCTGATCTTTCTTCAGCATTCAATACGTTTCTATAAGAGTCTAGGTTACTTTCATATATCTTCTTGTCCTGACATCTTATTTTCTTCTGCTCTCTTCCCCTAGTTTTCTCTCCAATATTGCTCTTGCCATTCTCTGTAGGCATTAGTGAATGCCTAACTGGATTCTGGAGGACTCTGGCCAGTCGATCAAGGCGTTCCACTAGGGACAGCTCATTGCTGCTCTTAAGATTATGGAGGTGGTGCTTCTTCTGACGCTCTAAAAACTTAGTCCAAAGCTCATCCAAACTGCCAGTGGAGTAGGTACTCTGTTTTAGTGGCAGATCCATCTTCTGTCTCCTGACTAAGTCAGTCCTTTGGCTGCTTGATAGCAGATAATCTCTGACTTTCTTTTGGTCCTCTTGTACATGCTCTTTCCCTGAAGCGTCATTTCCCAAAGATGCATTGAATCTCAAGTCCTCCACCTTGCTATAATCCACTTCTGCAGTTAGTGGGGAGAATTCATCCTCCCCACCCATTTGAGGGTAAACAGAGAAGGAGTGTTTATCTTTCTTTGCAGCTCTCCAGTTTTGGAAGAAATCTCTTGAAGAAGGTCCAGTGTGTCCAATATCAGTGCACTCATCTGAAGGCTCATCATTAGAGAGGAAGTAACTCTCATGTTGCAGGGGCACTGGATGGTGAAGGTAAAACTGGGCTGACTTGAAAACTGAATGAGTTGTTTTTACAGATTCCAAATGATTCACGGACTCTGAAACAGAAAGAAAACTGATGTTTTATTTCCCCTCCCCAATGATGGCTACTGGCTTCTTCGGAAACAGTCTCCTACAAATACGGCAACTCTCATTCCAAAGGACTCTCAAAGCAGTTTACCAACTACAGGCATGTATGAGTCACTTCACACAATGCTGAAATGCAACCACCTCTGGGATGGAATCTGAAAGTTATTAACAGTGCACAGCAGTTTTATACAGACATTTAGGCTAGGAAATGAAGGGGAATACCACACCAATTAAAACTGCAGGAGGAATTTAAACATGCAGTATGTAATTTCCTAAACTGGCATATGGACAGGATGCTGAGGTTAACATTTACTCTTACAAAAGGTGCCATAAGATTTTCAATGACAAGAAGCCAGAAACTCAGTTTTACCGCTCATCTAAAGTACAAAACCCCTAGTATACAGTGCCATGTTACTAACTTAAAAGAATGCCACTTATAAGTGATGCTACCTCCTGTATCACCCTGTGTACATCTTGGAGGTATCCCACAGAAGTATTGACCAAGTCTTAACTTGTAAAATCTGATGGGATTACTCAGCCCAAAGTAAAACAGCTGCAAGGAAATTCCATGAAAAAATAATGCATGTGAGGGGGAGGGATAGCTCAGTGGTTTGACCATTGGCCTGCTAAACCCAGGGTTGTGAGTTCAATCCTTGAGGGGGCCACTTAGGGATCTGGGGCAAAAATCATTACTTGGTCCTGCTAGTGAAGGCAGGGGGCTGAACTCAATGACCTTTCAGAGTCCCTTCCAGTTCTCTGAGATAGGTATATCTCAAAATTATTATTTTTTTTAGAATGACCTGTGTTTTCAAATAACTACACAATGTATTATAAATGAGATTATAATTAATATGAATGTATTTTGTATGCATGCACTGTGCTCTAGTAGGAATATGTATCCCAAGCAAAAAGAGAAAATGCTTGTAAGGAAAGGCTCCAGTCTTAACTGGATGAATAATCATCTCTAAAAGGGCATTTATGAATATGTAGAGAGCCTACAAGGAATTAAATAGGGGATAGATCAGCAAAAAAAAAGATACATCTTGGAGGTCAGAAAATGTAGGATTAAAGTGAAAATTGCCAAAAGTAAACCTGAGTTGGACTTTGCAAAGGAAATTAAAACAAAGAGTAAAAGGTTCTCTAGCCATATAAATAAAAAGGAGCAGTGGAAAAAAAAGAAGTGATGTGTAGTGAGGATGGAGTAGAAACTAAGGATAATCTAGGTGTGGCCCCAAAACTAAATGTTTATTTTGCCTGGTTTCAATAAGATGATGATGTAGAACACGGGGGCAAAGGCAAGATGGTTAATGGGAATGAGCATATTGAAACAGAAACTACCACATCTGAGGTGGAAACAAAATTCAAAGAGCTTAATATACTCAGGTCTGGGGAGATGGGGGAGTCAAGGAGGAGGGGGAATTGACACATGCAATTGTTAGTCTGATAGCAAGGATTCTTCTTAAACCTATCAAAGTGGGGTGGTACCGTATGATTGGAGAATAGCAAACGTAGTACCTATATTTAGGAAAGGGGAGGGGAAAGCGAGCCACTTGGAGTTGCAGCTAGCCGGAGATGTTAGGAGTAACAAGAAGGTATGTTAGCAACAAGAAGAAAGTCAAGGAAAGTGTGGGCCCCTTGCTGAATGAGGGAGGGAACCTAGTGACAGAGGATGTGGAGAAAGCTAGTGTACTCAGTGCTTTTTTTGCCTCTTTCTTCACAGACAAGGTCAGCTCCCAGACAGCTGCACTCTTCAGCACGGTATGGGGAGGAGGTGACCAGCTCTCTGTGGAGAAAGAAGTAGTTCGGGACTATTTAGAAAAGCTGGACGAGCACAAGTCCATGGGGCCGGATGCGCTGCATCTGAGGGTGCTAAAGGAGTTGGCCGATGAGATTGCAGAGCCATTGGCCATTATCTTTGAAAAATCATGGCGATCGGGGGAGGTCCCGGATGACTGGAAAAAGGCTAATGTAGTGCCCATCTTTAAAAAAGGGAAGAAGGAAGATCCAGGGAACTACAGGCCAGTCAGTCTCACCTCAGTCCCTGGAAAAAATCATGGAACAGGTCCTCAAGGAATCAATTCTGAACCACTTAAAGGAGGGGAAAGTGATCAGGAACAGTCAGCATGGATTCACCAAGGGCAAGTCATGCCTGACTAACCTAATTGCCTTCTATGATGAGATAACCGGCTCTGTGGATGAGGGGAAAGCAGTGGATGTGCTATTTCTGGACTTTAGCAAAGCTTTTGATACAGTCTCCCACAGTATTCTTGCCAGCAAGTTAAAGAAGTCTGGGCTGGATGAATGGACGGTAAGGTGGATAGAAAACTGGCTAGATGGTCGGGCTCAACGGGTAGTGATCAATGGTTCCATGTCTAGTTGGCAGCCGGTATCAAGTGGAGTGCCCCAAGGGTCGGTCCTGGGGCTGGTTTTGTTCAATATCTTCATTAACGATCTGGAGGATGGTGTGGACTGCACCCTTAGCAAGTTTGCAGATGACACTAAACTGGGAGGAGTGGTTGATACGCTGGAGGGTAGGGATAGGATACAGAGGGACCTAGACAAATTAGACGATTGGGCCAAAAGAAATATGATGAGGTTCAACAAGGACAAGTGCAGAGTCCTGCATTTAGGACGGAAGAATCCCATGCACTGCTATAGACTAAGGACCGAATGGCTGGGCAGCAGTTCTGCAGAAAGGGACCTAGGGGTTACGGTGGACGAAAAGCTGAATATGAGTCAACAGTGTGCCCTTGTTGCCAAGAAGGCTAATGGCATTTTGGGTTGTATAAGTAGGGGCATTTCCAGCAGATCGAGGGATGTGATCATTCCCCTCTATTCAGCACTGGTGAGGCCTCATTTGGAGTACTGTGTCCAGTTTTGGGCCCCACACTACAAGAAGGATGTGGATAAATTGGAGAGAGTCCAGCGGAGGGCAACAAAAATGATTAGGGGGCTGGAGCACATGACTTATGAAGAGAGGCTGAGGGAACTGGGATTGTTTAGCCTGCAGAAGAGAAGAATGAGGGGGGATTTGATAGCTGCTTTCAACTACCTGAAAGGGGGTTCCAAAGAGGATGGATCTAGACTGTTCACAGTGGTAGAAGATGACAGAACAAGGAGTAATGGTCTCAAGTTGCAGAGGGGGAGGTTTAGGTTGGACATTAGGAAAAACTTTTTCACTAGTAGGGTGGTGAAGAGCACTGGAATGGGTTACCTAGGGATGTGGTGGAATCTCCTTCCTTAGAGGTTTTTAAGGTCAGGCTTGACAAAGCCCTGGCTGGGATGATTTAGTTGGGTTTGGTCCTGCTTTGAGCAGGGGGTTGGACTAGATGACCTCCTGAGGTCCCTTCCAACCCTGAGATTCTATGATTCTATTCTATGATTCAAGGAGCAGAAAAGCTTTAAGGAAGATTTCTCCCCAGGCGAAAGTGATCAAGAGGAAAGTCCACTGATGTACTAGCCTGGTCTCCTGAAATGACCTCACCTCAGCCAGGTTGACTGTCTACTTGCTCAGGAATACAATAAATTACACTGAACTACTCCATAAACATCCATCGCATTGAAGATCTTCATTTAACAATTTTATGTGATATTAAGAGGAAAAAATGGGCTCCAGAGAAATCAGACACGCAATTCAGAACCCACTTTGCGCTCATGTGTTTCGGTCTCATCCCTCATTAGTGGACATAATTACATTATCTCATTGTAACTTTTTCTGTTCTTGTTTGGTACAAAGAGTATTTCAAAATGCTGTACAGAGCACTAAGTATAACTCTAGCGGAATGGATATCTGCATGCAGTGGAAATGGCAGTCACTCAGCAATTTTTTCACTTAGAGTAAAAAGCATAGGAGAAATTTTGCCCAGGAACAAGAGAGAGCAGTTTCCACTGACATCAATGAAAGCCCTGATCCTACTCGTACTGTTGGTAAACTCCCAACAACTCAAATAGGAGCAAGATCTGTAATGTCAATGAAGACTAATTTTAGCTACTGCCATGGGATAATTGACATTTCATACATTATCTCAATATAAAAAAAAAAAGCACTTAATTCCATCCAAGAATAATGTTTCCAATGGTGCAGCGTCCCCTGTAGCACAGTGCTGCAATGATAAACTTGAGCTTCTGCCCCTAGAAATCAGTTTCTAGTTTTAATATCAGCCAACCCAAGCGGGGCGGAGGGGGAAAGAGAGGAAAAAAGATACAGTAAACTCAACATATATTAATATTCAATACTTATAGAGATAAATCAATACCTGGCAATGTGACATCAGGTATCCCTGGACATAGACAAAAAGTCTAATAAGTCTCTTGAGCCATCTTGTCACATTTTAGTTACCAAGAAATTGCTATTCAACGACCTCAGGATCATTTTCCACACTTGACTGAGAATACTTTGCACTAAGTGTGCCTTTTATTGGATGACCTCAAGGCATTTTACTAAACCTTAACTGAGCTTCAGCACCCCTTGTGTGTTGTTAACTGTAATTATATATCTATTGTGCTACTGGGGGAGCTGAGGGACAGAGAGAGACAAATAACATAATCATGAGAATCAGTAAGAGTACAACTCCTAGTCCTGTGCTAACCACACACTCTCCTGTGTAGCCAATTAGTTCATTTTATCATATATTGTTGTACTGCATGATGTTATGATTAACTCATATGCTATGTTACATATAATTAATAGATTTAAGTTGTAGGATTACAGAAGTATAAGACTGATAAGTATTTAGAAGTGATAAGAATGCATTAGGTATCTAAGTAAAACAGGGCTGAAACTCAAGGCCTATAGGCTGAAGCCTGTAAGATTTTAGCTTAGTCATTCTAGGCCATACATGTTTAAGAAGTGCTTGACGTAAGTAAGCGACCAAAGTCTGACCCTATGCCACAGGATCATGAGAAAGATGTGCCAACAGATGGTGTTACAAAAATTGACAACAAGGTACTGTTCAAGACTATGAGGTATTGATACCCTGTTGTAATATCTCTTCCAAAATATGTCCTGATATCAGGGTACATGTTGTATGTAGAAGCTAATGAGAATAAAATAACCGATGAAAAACAGGACACACCAATATTATTGGGGGGCACAACACAGATAAGTATCAGAGGGGTAGCCATGTTAGTCTGGATCTGTAAAAGCAGCAAAGAGTCCCGTGGCACCTTATAGACTAACAGATGTATTGGAGCATGAGTTTTCGTGGGTGATGCATCTGACAAAGTGGGTATTCACCCACAAAAACTCATGCTCCAATACATCTGTTAATCTATAAGGTGCCACAGGACTCTTTGCTGCTAACACAGATAAGGAAAACAAGTGTTGACACTTTCATTCAGATGCACACAGTATTAGGTGTAGACAGAATCACATGATAAGAGAGGGTGCCTAGATTGGGTAAAATGAGTTACCTATAGGAAAACTCCAACAGGAACCACCTTTCTCCTGATGATCAATTGGCAAGCCATCCATCAGACCCTCAGAATATTGTTGAGGATGTGAGTATGACTACAGTTATAATTGCATCGTTTGTTATGGGCTTCCTATATGCATAGGTGATTGTAACTTTACTTATTGTTTTATTAAAACTTGTGAAACAGATTAGATCTTGTACTTATGAATGTGTGTGGTCACTATCCTTGGTCTTCATGTGTTCCTAAAGGCTCTAAATCTGAAACAAGTAGCAGAGGTGACTTTCACTCTGTTGAGCTTGAAACTGTAGCAACCAGAACCAAACCCCTGATAGTATAATACAACATCACTAAATTCACTTTAAATAAAATAAAAGGCTATACCTGTAAGAGATACAGAAAAGAGAAATGCACATAAGCAATCTAATTACCTGTAGTAGCTTCCTGTGGTGTCTTTTTTTCTTTTGCCCAGGCCACCTTAGGCTCAGACCTCTTACTGTAGATACCCTCTTTATGTTTAATAGCTACAGTGTCTAGAGGATTCTCATCATCCATGGAGCCAAGTACCTTTGCTGGAAAATTTGGAGGAACAGCATCATTTGATCCTATAAAGAAAACAAGCAACATGTTCACAGTAGTTTATGATAATGAGTAAGAGGTTAAAGCAAAGCAGCACGAAGAGGGTACAGTTTTAAGAACAGGCCAAACCAGGCCACAACCTAGAGCAGCGGTGGGCAACCTGCGGCCTGTCAGGGTAATCCACTGGCGGGCCGCGAGACAGTTTGTTTACATTGACTGTCCACAGGTATGGCCGCCTGTAGCTCCCAGTGGCCACAGTTCCCCATTCCTGGCCAATGAGAGCTGCGGGAAGCAGCACAGGCCACAGGGACGTGCTGGCCACCGCTTCATGCAGTTCCCATTGGCCAGAAACAGCAAACCATGGCCACTGGGAGCTGCGGGCGGCCGTGCCTGTGGATGGTCAATGTAAACAAACTGTCTCACGGCTCACAAGCGGATTACTCTGACAAGCTGTAGGTTGCCCACCACTGACCTAGAGCTTTCACGTTGAAGCAAATCACTGAAAGGCAGCTAACATAGGGAGTTTAATTTATTGCCTGAGTAAGGAATTATTAGTAGTGCATTCAACTAATGAACAACATAGTTCTAGTAAAATAATACCAGCAGCTTATCAGTACGTATTTTTTTCTATAGCGCCTCTGATCCCACGATCAAAAGATGCTTCCCTCTGAGGCAGGCAAGTATTATACCCATTTTACTACAGATAGACACATAGAGGTTAAGGTCACACACTCTGGAGTCCAGACTCCCTCCTGCTGATCTTCATATTCAATTTTAGATATTTTCATTGACTGATGCAAACAGCCATTTTCTGGGATCTGTACAGAGAAGTGATGAAGCAAGTTGACAGAAGTATGAAACAGCAGTTAGAGGGATTTTTTTTCTAGTCCTATAATGCTTCTTTAGCTACATAACTAGGTCTGCACAGCCTCTAAAGAACAGCTCAAACAACAATAATACATTTTTCCAGCAGAGTTCCCACAGCACCACATTTCTGCATCATACGAGTTTGAAAGCCTAAAGACACAGTTAACTGATTTATATTCTTTGCAACGCTATGCAGTTACATTCAGAGGCCTTATTCAACTCAATTTTCTTCAGATATTTCTCATGAACTATGAGTCCTAACTGCAGTAGGGAATTTAAAATCAGATTTTTTAAAATACTGTTGTGCGTTTCCTAGAACCTGAGCTGTGTCATGTCTACATTGCATTTGCACTGTTAGCACCTTTGTTCCTACGTCTTTCTTCTCCCTTATATTACAGCAGACAGAATGGGTGAAGATTAGGAAACATGTGGAGACGGATTTGAAAGCCTAACCTTTGCTTTTACTTCTGTAATTTTTCAGACAAAATAACTGTGGACACAGTTGTATCTGTATTTATTATCCAGTGTACCTGTATATCACGGAGTTAAGACAACATCTTCCTAACATTAACTGTGGCTGAAAATTTCTGTGGGTGCCAAAAGGGAGACCAGGTTGAAGTAAACCTGAATATCAGGCCTATACTGTCTGTTATGAGCAGCATATGCTGTACATAGCAACCGTATTTAGAGAGAAGCAGGGAAGAATATGCTGATGAATCATTCTCTTTCTTCCACTTCACTAGCAGTTTTTGAAACACAACTATAAAGCACTTTAAAGAAAAAACAAGTTTCTAATCTGAACTCACCTAACATGGGGCTACCTTAAAAATTATGATATACCTTCCTTAATACATGGTATCACATTACACTTCAGAACGCATCCATAACAAGCTAAAGAGAAAAGGAACATTTCAAGGGGAGATTTAAAGCAGGGAACTAGATCAAGATGGATGGGAGGACCGCTGAAGAAATGAAACAGGCCCAAATGAAGAAGCAATTCTAAGTGGAAAGAAAAGAACTAAAGGAAAATCGGTCAGGTTGTGTGAAACACATACACATTTCTCCTTTCAGTGCCAACAGACAGAGGTAATGAAGTCTCTGACTAGAGAAGGGGGGAGGGATAGCTCAGTGGTTTGAGCATTGGCCTGCTAAACCCAGGGTTGTGAGTTCAATCCTTAAGGAGGCCACTTAGGGATCTGGGGCAAAAATCAGTACTTGGTCCTGCTAGTGAAGGCAGGGGGCTGGACTCAATGACCTTTCAAGGTCCCTTCCAGTTCTAGGAAATAGGTATGTCGCCAATTATTATTATACCACATCTTTCAAATCCAGGATGTCACATCTTTATGTTGCAAAGCTAAAAAACATAAGTGGCCTAAATATACTGGGACAAGATTCTACTCATAGTTATAGAGTAAATCCAGATAAGATAACTATTAAAAATCAGTGGAGTTACTCAAGATCTGCATGTTGTAACAGAGCTGAATTTAACTCATTGGGAAATTCTGCAATTGGATTATGCATACTTGGCCCTATTGACTACCGCAAGAGCTTAGAACTATGCATTCAAACGCAGGATAGAAT
This sequence comes from Mauremys mutica, assembly GCF_020497125.1. Classification (NCBI taxonomy): domain Eukaryota; kingdom Metazoa; phylum Chordata; order Testudines; family Geoemydidae; genus Mauremys; species Mauremys mutica. The sequence goes on from NC_059076.1 coordinate 137,803,632, forward strand.
TTGGCTCAGTTTTGTAAAAGTTTTAAGAAATGTAAATACCTGAGTGAGAGCTCTCAATAGTGGTCTCTGACCTGACAGGAGATATTTTGGGTCCTTTCATTGGATGGGGAACATAGTACATCTCAGAACTTCCAGAAGGCTTATATGGCAGCAACAGAGGCTGATCTGCAGGAATGGAGAGCAGTGCAATTAACAGAAATCAGCAAAGTCTAATACTGTAATAAAGCAGAAGTCATAGATAAGGACCCAAAGAGATCCTGGAAGATGTGCTGCATAGATTATGTTCAATTTGCAGTTTACTATTTCCTTAGAGCAGCGGTTCTCAACCAGGGGCCTGGGGTCCCCTGGGGGAGCCGCGAGCAGGTTTCAGGGGGTCCACTAAGTAGGGCTGGTGTTAGACGCTCTGGAGCCCAGGGCAGAAAGCCAAAGCCATGCTGCACAGTGCTGAAGCCTGGGGCCCCAAGCCCCATCACCCAGGGCTGAAGCCAAAACCTGAGCAACTTAGCTTTGTGGGGCTCCATGTGGCATGAGACCCCAGCTAATTTCCCTGCTTGCTACCCCCTAACACTGGCCTGGGCTTTTATATGCAGAAAAACTGTTGTTGTGGCACAGGTGGGCTGTGGAGTTTTTACAGCATGTAGGGGCGGGCCTCAGAAAGAAAAAGGTTGAGAACCCCTGCCCTAGAGAATACGCTCATTAAAAAGAATTATCAGAAAGGAGTCTACCTGCTAGTTAGAAAGCTGACCTGCTAATAGCTAGAAGGGATGGCTTAATCATTTATAACATTCCTTAGAGATTAATAAACTGTGTCACTAGTGAGACCTGTAATAAATTAAAAATGTTCATTCACATACCAACATTGCTCACAGTGCGTAAAAGCTAATGAAATCACCTGCCTGTGTTTAGGTCAACAAATATAACGTGCAATATGGTGCAACTCCACTGGAAGATTCTGTTTGCTGCAGGTGGCAAGGGCTGGAGCACTTAGTGCTTCTTAATAGCGAAGATAAACAATTGTTCAAGTACACCTCTACCTCGATATAACGCTGTCCTCGGGAGCCAAAAAAATCTTACCGCATTATAGGTGAAACCGTGTTATATCGAACTTGCTTTGATCTACCGGAGTGCGCAGCCCCACCGCCCCCAGAGCACTGCTTTGCCACGTTATATCCAAATTTGTGTTATATTGGGTCGCATTATATCGAGGTAGAGGTGTAGCTGAAAAGATATCTTTGTATTCCCATTTAAACATATTGAAGGCATCTGATCTCTTCTCACCCCATATGCACACAATTGACTGATGTCACTTTACACAACACCTCAAAGAGGAGAGAGACCCAGAGTTTGGAACAGAGGAAATATTATAGAAACTGAATGAGTCTACATACACCTGTATTGTGCAGCAGCGATCACTGGTGCAAAGAGGTACAATTTGCACTGCCTGCACCAATGTGAGTTAATCTGACACGTGAGTTCAGATTTTATTGGGGTATATATCATCGCTACCACATTCTCTCTCAGTAGCTGTGTAAATAAATTATTTTGCCTACCGAGTAATATCCGATTAGTTACCTGCCAACTCATAAGTCTATGAGCACCCTTATGATTTCTAATATGCATCATTTTAAATATCAATATTAAAAATAAGTGAATTTAAAAAAAAACACTTTCTCCCACTAAGTGCACAAGAATCAAAACATTTGACTTGACAGGTTGTGTGGAAGAGGAAAGATTGTAGATTCATGGAAGACACTGATTTTCTCACCAGCTGGCCTGTGGGAAGGCAAAATGTGGCTCAGAGATGAAGTAGCTAGGTTAGCGATTTCATATGCCCTCTGGTGAGAGGATCCAAAGGTACTGGTTTCACCATCTTCAGTACTAACATATATCTCTGCTGAAAATGTTGTCTTTTCAGGACTTTCTGTTGTTATCTGAGTTATGGCATCAGATGTTGCCTTTCCAGCTTGTGCAGAAACTGTGGTCTTGAAATTATCCTGTAGATTATGTCCACATGAATCCAAAACTCTGGTGTGAGCCTGCCTTGAGAATGGTACCCTCTGGCTACTTTCCAGAGGCATATATCTTAAATCTTGTGAAGATACTGATTTTGGGAAGTATGAAGAACCTTGATCCTTTGAGATAGATTCAGTATTTAATAATTTAGAGGCAGATTCTAACAAAAGTTTGGGGGGAGAGCTTGAAAGCATTTGTTGAGCATCAGTCTTAAGTCTGTCATTAGATCTTGTTTCAGCTTCAGTGTCCAACATACTGAACAGTTCTGAATTATTGCGTTTTGGGGAGAGTGTTATGTGGACACAAGACAGTGCTTTCCTGGTTGGAGATGAAGGAGCTTCAGGCATGGTGGTTAATGTTTTATCTGGGGAGGAACAATGTACCACATTGGCATGTTCGGTCTTAACATTTGTCTGGCTGACAGAGAATGTATCAGAAGAAAGTTTATCCTCCTTTTCCAACAAATTATCATGGTCTTTAAGCAAAAGGGTTCGTAGGCTATGAACTGGACCTTCTGAGCTGTCTGCAAATGGAACCTGGCTGTAAAGATTCATCTTTCCCTGCTGATGAGGACTCATGGAAAGATATTGATAAAACATATTTACTTCTTGATCAGATTTCATATCATGATCAACCCCAGAAAATCTGGCACTATGTCTGCCCAACCCAAGCATATTGCGAGTGGAAGACTCAGCTTCCTCAACACTATCTGCAACTAGAGTAAGTCCTTGGTCAGTGTATGTGGTTTTAGAACCTTGACCTGATAAAATGTCTTTTGCTTGAGAAGTTCCAAGTTTGTCAACAGCAATGGGCATATGCTGAAACCTGCCTTTATCTGCACTAAATTTAAAATCATTATCAAGTGAGTGAGTGGCTGTTGGGCTTGATGAAGGACATGATTTAGGACTTTCCACTTGTTGCTTGCCAGGTCTCTGCTCTTTAGCACTAACAGATCCAATTTCAAGAGGCATTATACCACGAAGAGTATCTTCACTGAGACTGGCACTAAGGACAGTGGAAGCTACCGGAGACTGGGAACGTTTACGAGATGCAAAAGTGATGGAAGTAATCTGCTTGGCAACTTCTACAGAAGGTTTTTCTGTAGACAGCTTCTTCTGAGATGGAAGAATCACGTCCTCTTCTGTTGGTGTACTGGAGGCATCCACCAATCCCATTGAACATTTGTCCATATCTTTACACAGGGGTGTGTGGAGCTCAATGCTAGCATCAAAGGAATTACCTCTGAGCATCTGCAGTTGACGGTGGGTATGTTTTTGGATGGTATTCAAAGCTTTAAACTGTGTATCATCTAGTGGTGAATAATCAGCAGGGTCACTTCTATATATTGGTGTGACCTGTCTTGTGTTTGACTCTAGAGACTCATTAAGTTTGAAATCTTGTGTCTGGCTGTCAATTTGCAACTGTTTGCCAAATGGAGATGTGAAGTGTCCTGTGTTCTGCCTCTGACTATGGCTGTGACTCGATGAGGTCTCTGAATTGTTTCCCCGTGGATCCTGTAAATGCAAAAAAACCACAAAGATTCTTGAAAAAAAAAATAAGTTGTGCAATAAGAATTTAACAATTGAAGTAAAGACTAAAGTTGACAATAACTCTATTTTTGCCATCACACAGAAAATACACACATTCTGGAACACAACTGCTAACATGACTGTAAACATAACAAGACTGGCCTTCATGTATGCCAGAAAAGCAGTCAGTTCAGTTTCAACGCCACAATATACACCACCACCACCACTGTAATTTACCTTTCTGATAGTATTCTTCAGGGTTTGGTTTTATTGTAATACAATAGACAATATATAGATTTTCTTGAAATAGAGAGAAGTGCTCTCCCACTTCCCTACCCCACCAGCTGTTTGTTTCATCCATCCTGTCCCATCTTGTTATAAGTCTAGATTATAAAGTGTTTGGAATAGAAACTGTCTTGTTACTTCTCATTTGTACTGCGTCTAGCACAGCAGGACTCAGATCCCCAACTGGGGCCTCTAGACATTCAGAAATAACAAATATTGATATGGTTAGGCTACTAGCTACTTAGGACCTGACTGGATACTATGGGACACTACTGCTGTCAGACATTTTGCCATGCCATAGCTGTCACTTTAAGAAATAAAACTGGGCAGATAAAAATTCTCCCTTGTTCCACTCGAACAGAGTTTAAGAAGCCAAGTGGATGATTTAGTTGGGGATTGGTCCTGCTTTGAGCAGGGGGTTGGAGAAGATGACCTCCTGAGGTCCCTTCCAAACCTGATATTCTATGATTCTAAGTGCACATATGCTTCACACACAAATCAAAGAAAGCTTCAATTACTGATAAAAGCAAAGCAAAAAGCCATTCTTTAAACCGATACATGAGAAAAGTCTTCAATTAAAGTTTGGTGATTTTAATTCTCACATGCAATAGTTCTCTTTTTTCCCCACTAGGAAACAAATCTTTCCAACGGCAATCTAAGCATTAGATCTGCAATAGTGCTCTTTCTGCAAACCAATGTCATACTGACAAGAAAATTAAAACAGAATTCAAAAAAATATCCAGGCCTTAAAAAGCCACTATTAATTAGCAATAACTTTTCACTCTCCAGACATACGTCATCTTTTTCCTATTAAAATATGCATGTATTCCACAGGAACATTCTTTTGTTTTACAAAAACTGGTAAGACTGCTTGCAACTGTGCTGGAAGTAAGGGTGGAGGGGTAGGGAATGAAATCTTTAGATTTCTAAAACCAGACCAGTTACTTACCAGTAAAGCCACCAGGTAAAAATCTCAGCCAGCTTTTTTAATGTTTTCAATCATGTATAAAAGTTTATGTTAATTATGATAATGATCCTACACTTACAGAACACCTTTAATCAAATCTTTAGATTTCTAAAACCAGACCAGTTACTTACCAGTAAAGCCACCAGGTAAAAATCTCAGCCAGCTTTTTTAATGTTTTCAATCATGTATAAAAGTTTATGTTAATTATGATAATGATCCTACACTTACAGAACACCTTTAATCCCAAAGCACTTTACAAATGTAAAATTAACATTGACACTACACAGGAATTACTTAATCCACCTCTGAAACACAGGCATCTCTGGTATGAAATGTGCAACTACACAATAATTTAGGACAGATAAATAAAAACAGACTTGCCTTGGCAGGTGTATAAAGCAAAAACTAAATAAAACATGGTATAGCCCATCAATTAATCAGAAAATAAGTGCTGCCCTACTTTCTGAGCATTCCTTCTCCTGGTCACACGATGTTCTGTTTGTCAGATCTCTTGTCTTTCATCTATTGGAGTGCTATCTTGCTAACATGGTCAGCTGAAGTAAATGGCAAAACTCCCATCAATTTAAATGGCAGGAGTTTGCCCTTCAATCCTTTGGGTACAGACTATATCTTCCTCTATATTCAGCTCTTTAATTTCTAAACAGCAAACTGAAGCTTAGTGTCTCTGCACAGTCTTTTGCAGACAGTTGCATACCAACAAGTACACTATATGCTGACACAAATCTGAGAGGTACTTTAGCCAGCTCTGGTTACTGTGCCAAATTTGTTTACTGTAATGCAGAACTAAATAATGCACATACAAGTATGCCGATATAAGGTTTGAACATACTAGGCTCTCTGCTCTCTTTCAAGCTTTCATGATAAATAATGGACATTCTAAGGTGTCACATTTACACCTATATTGTAGTGAACGTATGTGCAGACTTACCAAGGATGATAACCACTCAAAAAAGGGTTTTTTCTTTTTAGATGCATCTCTTGTAGGTTTGTTGATTTGTTTTGTTTAATAGAAGAGAATAAAACCTAGGTTCCCAAGAATATCCTTATTAGGGAAGGAGCACCAAACATGAACAGTTTTTCTCTGCAGCAGCTTACCTGATAGATTTAACAGGTGGTATCTTTAAAAGAAAAACTAGAAATAAAATACACCTCTACAGAGCAGATCACACTGCAAACAAGTCGACAGGTAAGTAAACAAACACCAGACTCCCAGATGCATGCAGAATATTCTCAACTAGCAGTCTAAAATTCCCTCAGTCAAAGGGGTATGCTAACTAAAGAGAGGCCACACTGTTTAACCCCATTGCAGACAGCACTGAGATGCATCAATCACACTCCACACAGCATGCTAGAAAACCGCTCTCTCTTACATCACTTCATCCCATCACCTTTAGTTACAAATTAGCGTCAGAAGCAGTGCCATTATTACCACATTCTGGAAATAGACAAGAAACATTTTTGATCAGCAAATTTTACATCGATCTCATTGGAGCCCATATTTGCTCCATGAAACCTTAATCTCTGTCCAATTTCTTTAGAAATAGAGAATTTAATTGACAAGGACAAAAGTGTATTATTTTTAAGATACCAGTATTTGCATTCCTTTAATTCAGATTCATTCAAAATTGATGGACTTTCCACTGATGCTGTGAAGAGCTAACGTGAAACAAATTATATTGACCTGGACGAAGTTTAGATAGCCCTGTTTCGGCCTAGAAAAATCTATGTAGTTTGTTAATTTATCTTCTGATCTGTACAACTGGGGAAAATGTAATCTTACATTTCATTAGTAGAAGGCCATGTGGATGTCTGAACAAGTACTCCTCCAACAGCCAGAGTAAAGGAATGGGAAAATAAAGCCAGCCACAGTAGAACTGGAAATGGTCTTGTGTAAACCATGAATTAAATAGATAATCCTAGACAAATGCCCAAAATGTCATTGGAAATGAAATACTGTGATCATTTGATCAAGAAAACCTTCAAGATAAGCATTAGGTTCATTCTTCCAAACCATGCCTTTTGAGGAGTTATCTATGCTAGAAAAGTACAAGCAATTAACTAAAGTTGATTTAAAAGTCAGTCAAGTTAAACTGATAAAAAGCCCTAACAGATGCATTTAAATCAGTTTAACCTTTACCTACATCAATTTAGCTTCAGTCAGTAACTTACCAAGACTAAACCAACTTAAGAAAGGAATACATCGATTTAAGTGTGTCATATTAAAAGGGTTTACACCAGTTTAACCAGAGAAATTTAAAAATCTGTTTAGTTAAACTGGTGCACTTTTCTAGAACAGAGAAGGTCTTAGACTCCGAACTCCCAGCTTGAACAGGAATGCCACGGTTCTGCTACAGTTCCAGGCACCAAAAAGCCATACGACCATTTTAAATTTCCTCTTACTGCCCTTAATAAAAATGCAATTATAAGGCGGCATGTCTGGACAGGTTTTTCCTACACAGCAAATCATCTTGCCTATCAGAAAAATTAATCAGATTAACCACAGTAAGTTTTTGCTGTTATTTTTAACTGACTAATCAAAGACAAAATATAAGACTATGTTAGAGTGCATGCATGCTTTTCAAATGAATAAATAAAAGATAATGTGAACTAATTCAGCCCAAAATTTATCTTGCTCTCTTCATTTACAAAATGTATAATCTAATATAAATATAAATGGTTTTATCAAATCTTTTCATAAAAGTATTTTAAATTAACAAAGGTTTTTTATCTCCAATTTAGATAACATCTTGCAGTACTGTGAAGCCAAACTTATGCTAGAGCATGAGAACCAGAAATAAACTGACCGGTAGTATAGTTTCATCGCCCAAATTAAGCAAAATGCAAAAAAGTAAACAAACAGCAAAGATGGTGAAAAATCGGCACTCAGATATACTATGGTGATTAACACAGTACTACAACAAACAAGCTCAAATATAAATCAGATTTTTAAAATTTTTCATTTGAGTAATCTGAAGTGCTGTTAGTAACAAATAAAGGGTTTTTTTTAATTTTGTTAACGATATTCCTTTAAAAATACATTAAAGCACCATGACTGCCCAGCTTAAACTAGTAAAGACAAAAAAATAGTTAAAAGCAGAAATGCATAAACTCTTCCCCACTGTGCCTAAGTATCCAAAAATCTGAGTAGTGAGTAAACTTACATACCATACCAAACCTAACCTCAGAGGGCTGAGTTTATGGAAAGCAAAATTTGAATTTACTCCACAACCCAGAACTTCCACCTTATCTCTAAATGCCCTAGAATTTGCTTGTTTTAAATGCCCAAGGGCAACTTTTGCCCAACGAGGGACAGCAGGATTGGGTCCTAAACAAAATGCATATTCCTATAGCATACACAAATGCACGCCATAAAAATCCATATAAAATTTAACGTGTTCCAAACTACCTTTGTAAAGGAAACAGCCACTTTTCAAAGTTAAATCTCAACGATTGTGTATTTTGAAAAACAAAGGCGATATAAGCCCTTTGCTGAATCTGGGCCTAAGTATATGCTTAAGTCCCACAGAAGACAACGACACTTAAGTACATGCTTAAGTGCTTTACAGAATCAGGACTTTAAATCACATTTTCATAAGTCTTTTTCAAACCTTTTTAATGGTGACAAATTTTGAAAACTGTTTCAGAAACTCTTTTAGTGTAAATCTAAAACTGCTATATTGATTTTTTTAAATTATAAAATAATCTCACACTATAAACCGGATTGTGGGTGCACAAGGGTGGTGTGACCCAGGGACGCCATAGTACCAACTGGCAGAGGACACCGGAGATGCACAGGGTTTCAGAGAGATCCCCTAGGTCAGATATATGTGTAATAGTTCACCAAAGGGTGGTATGTGAGGTATCTGGTGAGAGCCAAGAGCCCACTGATCATCATAATCATTGTGAAATGTATGCATGGATAATATTTAAGGAATTACGTATGTATACTAAAAAGCATGTTCTTAAAGTCCGGGAAATAAGGAAGGTCCCTAGGAGGTGACATACCTCCTTTCTGAAAGGAACATGTCCCAGGTAACAGACACCTTTCTCTGTCTGGCCACAAGCGTGTTATGTATTGCATGCCTCACAAGGGATGCTTTGTTAAATAAACTTCATACTTGGTTTCTCTATAAACATAGAAGTGCGATGTTTTAAGGGGAGCAGTGATCTGTGGTGGAAGTGATGAGCTGACGTGTAACCATATCAGAGGGGTGGCCATGTTAGCCTATATCCACAAAAACAAAGAGGAGTCTAGGGGCATCTTAAAGACTAACAGATTTAGTTGGGCATAAGCTTTTGTGGGTAAAAAACCCATTTCTTCAGATGCATGGTGGGTTTTTTACCCACGAAAACTTATGCCCAAATAAATCCGTTAGTCTTTAAGGTGCCGCCGGACTCCTCATTGTTTTTGAGGTGTACTGTTTCTTTGGAAGTAGAGGATCGGTGAATACTGTGAGTGTCCAGTGGAACAGATGCTAGAATCTCCAGGGAGATGCTCGGAGATTGCGGCGTGCCTATTGCTAACCTGTAGAGAGACAGCAGGGCCTGCGTACATCTAGAGGGGAGTGCTTGTGTTGCCTGTGGCCGATGGGGTGAGGTGCTAACCCCCAGCAGGCACAGACATGGCTTCATCATGTTACGGGCAAGTGGTAGTGAGGTGCCTCAATTCTAGCTACCTCTGGGAAGCATCACAGTGGGGGAGTCGCAGGATCTACACCCTGTTTGCTGTTTAGCCAAAGGTCACACTCCAGGCACATATGTCAGATTATATAAATACTGAGAAGGTTGGAAACAATCTATAACCTTTTTCTTTACCTGTTATTTTCCATTTGTTTATTTTGGGTTAGGGGAAATAGAACAAAGGAAAGGACATGATGAGTAAGCCAGAGACATATGCTAAACATACCAATTCGCAGATGGAAAAACTCTTTGCAGACCATGGCTTGGAAACTACAGGGAAAACAGGACAGGGGATGAGAGCTTTACTCATGGAATATGACAAGCATCAGGTAGAACTGTTTAGCAGGGTGCAGGCTCAGGAAACTAGCCTAGCACAGTTCCCAATTGGGCAGAAGCCTCAAAGTTAGAGTTGGCCAGAACAGAGCTCAAAAACTGGAAATAGCAGCGGGGGCAGAGAGCAGGAAGCAAAGGAGAGAGCACAGGAAAGGGAGATACTAGCAGAGAAGCAGTTGCGGGAGGCAGAGAAAGTAGCACCAGAGGAGGCCTGTCAGAGACTACTAGAACTGGAAGATGGGAAGCACAGTGCCCGAGAAAAGCAGAGAAGCAACAGTGGGTAGCAGATAATCTAAGGCAGGTAGCAGCTGCCCAAGAAAGGGAGATGGAAAGGCAGCACAAGTTTAAAAAGCTGGAAATACAAGGACAGAACCCTCACCCCACAGGTACGCCTCCCGAGGGATCTCACAGCTGGGAGAGACTGTGTCCGAACAACAGGGAGACGGATAGCATTGAAGACTATTGAACTGCCTTCAGAAGGATACACAGGACACACAAATTCCCCAATGACCTCACAGAATGACCATCTTACATTCCAATCTGACTGGAAAAGCCTTAAAAGTGGTTAATGATAGCTTCATTTACATCATTATATCTGTTTAAGGGCCTTGTGTTTAAGAAGTTTTCAAATTACTGCAGAGGCATATCGCCTAAAGTTTACAAACATCAACTATTTGATAAATTAAGTCACAGGGAATGTGTTTCATAAATGGGTGATTATTTGAGAAAATGTATAAAAAGGGACAGAAACTAATCACAAATTGGTAGATCTATTTGCTCAGGAACAGTTATTTGAAATCTGCTCTGATGAGATGAGGGCAGAAGTATGGGAAAAATCCCTAACAACTGTGGAAGAGGTAGCCAGAGCAGCTGACTTTTGCATACAAGACTATTCATAGTGCACAGGTCCCAAAGGGAAGGCCAAAAGCCTGGCATAAAAGGGGGTCCCTAGTTTGTTCAAGGTGAAAAGGAGGGAGGAGAGGGCACTAAACACACATCACCCCACCACGGGTTCCCTCCTTGTAGCCCTAATTATTGGACCCCAGCCCACGGTACTGGCCCAAGAAAGTGCTTCTTATATGGGTCCCTTGAACACAAGAAGAAACAATGCCCCAAGGCTTGGGAGTCCAAAGACAATGCCCAGTCCATGCAGGTTAATGCGGCTACCTTCAGTGGTCTCAGAGGAGGCTCTAGTTAATTTTATCTGATCTGACCTCCTGGTGGTAGACAATGAGTTCATTAAAGAGGACAAAGCAAACAGTAAAGTGTGCCAGGGTGGAGACACTGGTGGCCAGATCTCTCTAGTCAGGAGGGATGTGATTAAGGAGGATGATATGCCCCCAAGGGAGGAGGTAAAACTCCTTGCCTTAGGGCAATTTAGAACCACAGTGCCTTTAGCTCGCATTGAATTAGAGTGGGAAGGCTTACAAGGTACTCGGACTATGGGGGTTCTTAAAATTTTACCAGCTGATTTATTGGTGGGAAATGACATACTATCACTACCCAAAGCTGTTAATATTGTGACTCAGAGCAAGAGGAATATGTCCCTAAATTTCCAAAAGTAAGCCTGAGGAAGAATAGATAGTTGAGAGGGGAGAGGAGTCTTCAACACCTTTATTAGCAGAAGGTAACCATGTCTCTCCAGGGGAGAGGAGGCAGGAGTCACTCCCCTCCTTGCCTAAAACATCTCTCTGTGCAAGAAAAAACCAAATGGAGTTTGCTGCAGAACAAAGTGCAGACACCTCCATGGAGAGAATAAGGGAAGCCATGCTCAATAATGCCTCAGAAAAAAAGAACAAGGTGAGGTTCTTTATAGAAGAGGGGAGGATTTATAGGGAGGCCAGAGTGGGCAATAAAAAGCAGTTTGTAGGGCTCTCCAGGACAATTGATCATGCCTTCAAAGCATCATGTGAAGTCAATGTTACTAGCTCACGACTACCCATTCACAGATCACTTGGGAAAGGCAAAAGAAAAATTTCTATTTGCCCAATATTCAAAATGAGATAAGGGATACTGCAAGACTTATGTCAAAGTGGAGAGAGCCTGTAGGTCTCTGCAAGGCTCCTGTGCATCCTTTACCAGTGATCAAAGCAGCATTTTTCAGAGTTGCTATGGATATCATACGGCTCAGACGCAGGCCAACCCATAATGGACAAAGATTGATATTATTGGGGTTGATTTTGCCACCAGAAGCAGTTGCTCTGTCTAATATGGAAGCTGAAACAGCAAGAATAATTAATCACTGGAACAATTTACCAAGGGTCATGGTGGATTTTCCGTCACTGACAATTTTAAAATCAGGATTGGATTTTTTTGAAAAGATATGTTCTAGGAATTATTTTGGTGAAGGTCTATTGCCTGCATTATACAAGTCAGATTAGATGATCATAATGGTCCTTTCTGGCTTTAGAATCTATGAACAGCTGCTGAAGCACTGTTCTTCATATTCAGCAGGGTGGGTTTCCCAAAACAGATCTTATCAGATCAGGCATTACATTTCATGTCCCAGCTATTTGGTGAATTATGGAAGGGTAAAACATCTGACATCTGCCCCATATCGCCCAAAAACAAATTATTTAGTTGAGAAGTTCAACAGGACCCTAAAATCTATGCTGAGAATCTATGTAAACAAAAAGGCAAGTGAATGGGATACGTTACCCTATTTACTTACCAGAAGGTACCCCAAGAATCCACAGCATTCGCCCTGTGACAATGCACTTCATAATGCTTTATAAAAATATGCTAATGAGTGTGACTATAATGTAATTGGAACATTCTTCATGCAAAAGGTCTCTTGTAAGGTATCATTACAAAGCTTATAATCTACTGAATGTGTTCATCCTATTTGTATGTATGTATCATTCTTGTATCTAAAACTAGAAATATGAAGTATTACTCTGAAGTCCTATTGTAATTATGCAAAGTGTGGGCCATTAACAACTGGTTGTGAATGACTCTGTATACTTGCAAAACTTCTTGGGTACGCGCAGGCCAGCACTGGAAGAATGAAGGCTGGGGTCTCATAGGACATGTGAGTATGTCACATGACACTGTAATACCTCTTTAACCTGGTGCTTTTCCATTTAGAAGGAGAGGTGAGAACCCAGAGAGAGACAAAGGATTCCCGCCTTGTGCCAAAGCTATAAAAGGGGGTGGAACAAAACAAAGGGGTCCTAGTCATGTGGAATCCCCTGTTTTCACCTAAGACGCGTGCTGGAACTAACAAGGTCTGTACCAGGGGAAAGGATTGGGCCCAAACTAGGAAGAAGCCTAGTCTGTGAAAAAAATTATTGGAACATCTCTGAGAGTGAGATTTACCTGTATTCAGTTTCTTAATTAGGCTTAGATCTGCGTGTTTTGTTTTATTTTGCTCGGTAACTTTACTTTGTTCTGTCTGTTATTACTTGGAACCACTTAAATCCTACTTTTTATACTTAATAAAGTCACTTTTGTTTATTAAGTAACCCAGAGTAAGTGATTAATATGGGCGGGGAGGGGCGCAAACAGATGTGTATGTCTCTCTATCAGTGTTATAGAGGACGGACAATTTATGAGTTTACCCCATATAAGCTTTATACAGAGTAAAACGGATTCATTTGGTGTTTGGATCCCATTGGGGTCTGGGTGCTGGAGACGGGAGTACTTGCTAAGCTGTTTTCAGTTAAATCTGCAGCTTTGGGAGCGTGGTTCAGACCCTGGGTCTGTGTTGCAGTAGGCTAGCGTGCCTGGCTCAACAAGGCAGGGTTCTGGAGTCCCAAGCTGGCAGGGAAAACGGGATCAGCGGTAATTTCAGCACATCAGGTGACAGTCCTAAGGGGGTCTCTGTGATCGAACCCATCACACGCCCCATTTGACCTCCAGTGTGGGAGAAATGTCAGAGGTGCCCTGGGTCTCATTAGAGACTCCTAGGAAGATAGCACGGAAACAGAAAGGGAACTGGTGGCTCAGTATGTGCAGTGGTTATGGGAAGATTTAAAATCCATGAAGGGGATAGTGCAGCAAAACCTCACAAAAAGGCAGCTCAGAAAGAATGCTACAATCGCATACCTGTGATCATTTCATGTGGGGGATTTGGTACTGGTGTTACTCCTTGTAATAAAGTACACCTTGCAGAACTTGAGGTGGTATAAAGGGTTAAAGATGTTACTTAAAATGTACAAAGGGCCCAAAGCAGTGTTGCACCTCAAACTGTGCATATAAACCAGTTAAATGTGTCTCACAAACATGAAGCCATTGTAAACATGATACGCAGTGTAGAGAAGGACTTTAAGACAGCTCCTCTTATTGATTTGGTGACTGAATGCCATAGTGACACCGCACTAATCTATATAAAGGGTTAACCTGGACTGAAAAAAATCAAGAGATTAAGGCTGTGCAGCAAAGTCACCAGCAGGTATTTTCCAGTAGGCCAGGCCTGACTCACAAAATGGTCCATAAGATTAACACTGTAGGAGCACAGCCTGCACTCAGAGGAGCATGCCAGGTGATTGGTAAAATGCAGGAGCAGGTAAGTAAGGAGATAGCAAGCACGCTGGAAATGGGAATAATTGCAGAGTCAAACAATCCCTGGGCATCTCCAGTTGTTATGGTTCCCAAAAATAAATGGGTCTAAGATTTTTGTTGGTTATAGAAAGTTTCATGCTATCACTGTTCCTGATGCATACTCTAGGCCCAAAATCAATGACATGCTAGACACTCCAGCAGGGCAAAGCTCCTGAGCACCATGGATTAACAAAAGGGTACTGTAATATTCCCTTAGACAGTGAAGAGCAGAAAAAAAACACGCCTCCATGACTGATTCTGAACTTAAAGAGTCCCAAATGTTGCCCTTTGGGTTAATTAATGCAAGAGCCACATTTCAGAGGCTTGTTAACCAGATGTTAGCTAGGTCCAGGATTTTGCTTTAGCCTACATAGATGACAGCGCCATCTTCTGGACAGATCATAAAAACCACTTGGGATTGTCCTGAAGAAGGTCAAAGATGCAAATCTTACAGTCAAAATGTAACATAGGAACGGCCGAAGTCCCTTATCTAGGTCACTGCGTAGGATGGGGCCAAATTTGCCAGAATCTGTTGAAAGTGGAATCCATTGTTGTGATATTTCCCAGGGTACCCAGGATTGTGAGGCACCTTGCTACCACCTGCCCTCAGCGTGAAGAAGCCTTGTTTGTGCCTACTGGAGATCAGCTCCCTAACTCCATCAGCCATGGGCAACACATATACCAGGGTTTGGCAACCTTTCAGAAGTGGTGTGCCGAGTCTTCATTTATTCACTCTAATTAATTTAAGGTTTCACATGCCAGTAATACATTTTAATGTTTTTAGAAGGTCTCTTTCTATAAGTCTATAATATATAAAGAAACTATTGTTGTATGTAAAGTAAATAAGGTTTTTAAAATGTTTAAGAAGCTTCATTTAAAATTAAATTAAAATGCAGAGCCCCTCTGGACCGGTGGCCAGGACCCAGGCAGCGTGAGTGCCACGCAAAATCAGCTCGTGTGCCACCTTTGGCATGCATGCCATAGGTTGCCTACCCCTGACATATACTCCACTCTCAACATATGCAGGCTCCAATATCCCTCTGCAGGTTAGTGATAGGCACACTCCAATCCCCGGGCATCTCCCTGGAGTATCCAGACCTGACTCCACTGGACACTCACAGTATTCACAGATTCACTGCTTCCAAAGAAGCAGTACACTCCAGCTACTAGTTTCATGTCAGATCACTGCTCCATTTTACACACAGCACTTGGATATGTTTATAGTGGAAACAAGCAAAAGTTTATTTAATAAAGAGAAGAGATTCAAATGATAGCAAATACAAATATTGAAAACAAATGGTTACATATAAAATAAAATCATAACATGCATTCTATAACCTATACTTATTTAACTAGATACTTTTATGTCGTATCAAGCAAACTTCACTCTAAAGTCCTTCCAACATTTTTCAGCCTGGCCTGGCTATGATCCTTTTTTCATGAGACAGAACGTGCTTCCAGCTTGTCATGTAGGTAAAGAATACTGGGCATCTCTTTGAAACCCTAAATATATCAAAACAGTCTCTTATCTTTATTCATAAACTGGACACACTCCTGCACCGTATTCCTTCCTGCAGATCGATCTACTTGTCGATTTTGCAGTCTTGGTTAGCTGATGACTCTGTATGCAAACAGACATACCTGTGCAACACACAACGACCACACAGAGAGACAGGCATCTACCTGAACAGATGCCTGAACAGAACTGTCTGAGGTATGTCACCACCTGGCATTACATGTTCTTTTCCAACAGGAGATAACAGACGCTTCTCTCTCTGTCTCTACACGAGAGTATTGTATATTGTATGCCTCAAAAAAGGATGCCTTTTGCATGCTGAGCCAAATACCAGTAAAAAGATTTCACAATCTACAAGAGAAAATCTACAGGGAATAAAAAAAAAATATCAGGGAGTGAGGGGAAAAATGATTTTAGTCATAAACAGGACACCCAAAGGATTAAACTGGTATGTCAGGGAATGCAAAGAAACACAGGATCCTTCACCGAGGAGGCAAGCTGACAGCATATTGCATCTCATGAAAGAAGGGCCACAGCCAGCCTAGGTGTAAACCACTGGTGAGCAATAGTTTAGACATGAAAATATCTTGTTAATTAAGTCTAGGTTCTAGAATGCATGTTATAATTTTATTTCATATGTAGCCACGTTTCCAATACTACTACTTGATAATACTTGAATCTCTGATTTGTTACATAAGCTTATATATGTTTACTGAGAAATAAAGTATAAGTGGTGTGTGTTAAGCAGAGCAGTGATCTGAGGTGTACCTGGTAAGCAGGTGTGTACTGTTTCTTTGGAAGCAGCCGATCTGTGAATACTGAGAGTGTCCAGTGGAACAGGGGCTGGACACTTGAGGGAGATGCTTGGAAGACTCGAGCGTTTGAAGTGTGCTAATCTGTAGAGAAGCAGCAGGACCTTCGTAGACCTAAGGCTGGCCCATGGAGTTGGGGAGCTGACCCCAGAAGGCATGGGCAAAGCTTCCTCACTTTAAAGACAAGTGGTAACAAGATGCCTCAAAACCCTGGGTACCCCCAGGAAGCGTCACAGGGGCCAGCAACAATTGCTTCCTGCCAGCCTTTTCCTAAACACAGAGACTGTTTGCTATTACCATTGCTTGGGGCACAAGCCACAGCAAAATGTTTGGGAGGATGCGAGGCCATGGTCTCCCTTCTAGGGTCTCTCCCCGCCTTGGTCGCAGTTGGATGCACATAATACTCTTAAAGGGTAGTACAAGTATGTACACTCTCCCTGCATGCTGGGGAGCTCCAGGTTGCTTTATGACTCTCTGAGCTCTCCCTAGCACAGGGAAGCTCTGTACCATCCTCAACTCAGGGCCTTGCTTTTAAAGCACAACCTGGCCTAGCAAGAGACGTTTTAGACAGTTTTAGCGGTAATGAATATTTATTGCTGAATTGTAAACATCCACTTACAGAGCTTTGCAATGGGAATATTAATATAATGAAAGTAAATCTAGAAGAATAAAAGAATGCGTCTGTTCTGCTATCTCTAGATATTTTATGCTTTCTAGGTTCCATATACCCTTTCTGCAAACCTTCAGTTTTTCCTATAATAACCATTATCTTTTTAAAGAGTCTGTTTCTACTTCTCTTTCATAACCTTCTCTCTAGACTGGTTTCTCTGTTTCAAAACCAACCTGTATGTATTTCTCAGTGTAAAAAAGAGCAACAGTACCTCTGACAAAGTAGCAGAGGTTCAGAGTGCAGGGAACAAGGTGCCTACTTCCAGTACTGTCACTGGAGTGAATATCACATCATTAGATGTATAGATCAAATGTACAGCTGTGCAAAAAAAAACAAACCACCACACACACGCACACAAACTGCAGCATTGTTGAAGCCAGTGAGGAAACATCACTGCTCTAGAATTGCAAAAAGCAACCCTCCCCCATCTGCTATTTTCACGAACATTTTCACACTTAAAAACTGTTTGTAAACTGCTTGTGAGCCCCCTTGCCCAGTAAGCTTTACATCTTGGCAAGATGAGTCTGAACAAAATATAAGAGGGAAATTCATTGCACATTCCCTTCCTTACTCATAACCTTATGGAGGCATGCATATATCCCGCAAGAACACTGCTAATATGAAATATCGTAAATTTCACAAAGTAAGCTGAAAGTTGTAAGCATGACACCTGCCTGACTCTCCATGACAATTTTTGTGTTTTACAATCACAGTCATCTTTTTTTTTTTTTAAACAAACTATTTCTCTCTCATCTGTTGCTGTATGAAGGATCCACATTAAAAATAGGGGGAATAAACTAACTGAATATAAGTGAAAGCACTGAAACTGATTGTACAGAGTGCAGCCAAATGCATTAAGTAAAAAGTACAGAAAATATTTGGTCTTTTGGATCTGTCAGTTACAGTAGTCTTAGGTGTTACTTGAAATACTAGATAAAAATTTTCAGAGAGAATTCTGATTTAAAAACAAAAACAAAACAAAATAACTACACTGTTATTCTATGCCAGTGTTTTAGGCCACATTTTAGCAAAGCACTTTCTTATTTAAGTACTTTACTGAATCAGTGCCTTGAAGAAATCAACCTAATACCTCTAGTTTTGGACTTGCGTATGGTAGTAAACAGATCTTTTATCATCCATCCATATGTCCCCTCTAATTATTTTGTACATCTGCACGATTCCCCTCTTGGCCTTTAGTTTGAGGCACTCTATATTTATGAGAAAGTCTGGAATTTTATTTCTTCAGTTTCTTCATACAAAGTTTGTATCAAAATCAGAAAAACTTCAAGAGTTACCAGAAAAACAAGCTTTTCCAGGTTAATGTTCCCTGCATCATCCCCACTGTTAACAGTTAATGAACCATAAAACACACACAGATAATATTACCCAAGACATTCTTTAGTTTAGGACACAATCAATTATTTTTATATCAGCTGTGTGATTTCTCCCCACCCCGGCTCCCTTTTCCACTGGAGATCTCAGGCCCAGGAACATTTATCAGAGAGCAGAATAAGGTAACTGTAGCTATGCTCCTTTATTGCCTATTGAAAGATGTGAGCTTTTCTGGGGGAGACAGCAGGTGAGGGACAAATCACCAGTACAGATTTATATTAAAGTTTCTTCTGCTCGCCTCAAAGGCTGTCTCCAATTCTGCCCCTCCCTACTTGTCATTTCTTGTCCATTCCCAATCAACTTGGCCTCCTTCATTCTGCCAACAAGCAAACCTTACCAATCCATTTGTTAGCTTTTCAGACAAACATCTCCATACTTTCACCCATTCTGCCCTTTTTGCTTGCAAACTTTCCGTTAAATGATCCATCAAGATCTCGGACACGGAGGCAGCCACTCATGGTTCCAAGTTCCTCATGGAATGGCTAACACTAGTTCAGACAAACAAATAGAAATTCAAGGGCAGATTGGAAACAATATATTCTGTCAAGCTTACTCATAAATTCCAGTCAGGATGCAGTATACTGAAATATATGAATCAGAAATTTTCTGAACAGAATATACGGCAGTGACAGTTCAGTAAATGGCAAGTTATCATCAAATTTATCACAGTATTTCCTGTACATTTCAAGCTACATGGAGAATTAAATTTCCTTAAATGTCACCACCACTTATATGGTAAATCATCACTGGTGGTGAGATACCACTGTAAAATACACTGAGTCAGTGGATATAAGACAATCACCACACCAAAATAAAAAATCTGTAGCATTTGTCCCCTTCCAAAATTTCCTCTAGATTAGATTTCTTATCTCCTTTATACCTTGGCTAACACAGATTTCCTGGCGCTCAGAAGCAGCTCCGTCTTGATCTCATCTATTCTCTGCCTGTCCTCTTCATTCAGATCTGGCACAGAACCTTGAGGCTGGCTAGTCAGCTTCAGCTTCACCCATGCTGTGAACATAAAACAGAAAGCCAATCCCTTTATGCTGCCATTTTAATTTACAGAAGCGTGCTATACACTAATTATCAGGATTGGGTGGGAACATACATTAGTATCAGAAATACCATACAATGACTAGGAATAGGACTAAATTTAAATTGACTATTATGACACCTTCTAATGATCATAAGTGAGAATTTACCTGAATGATGCACTGTTAAGGTGCAGGTACTCTCTGAGCACGCCCTTGCAACTTAATGTGGTGCTGCAAGTTGGCCCCACCTGTAATTTTCCCAAGTGGAGCAGCAATAGCTTCCACTTTAACAACCCAGAGCAAGAAGAATCCAACACATATTAACTACATTTTAATAAGGCTTCAGCCCAGGTATCATTACATCTAACAGTTCTCAGTCCAGCAATCACCACAACAATAAATTCATCAAGCCCAGGTTCAGGGCTCCCAAACTCACAGTACACACCCACGTCTCAGAATCAGGCCAAGTTTGTCTCTAGGCACCTCAAGGAGCAACTGCCACCCAGTGCAGCCTGCCTGGCTTCTTTACCCTTCTCCCCTCTTTCCCCCTAGCTCTGCTTCCTGTTTATATAACTCAGCCCGTAGGCCAAGGCAGGGTCTTGTTATTTATCCCCAGGCTGCGGACTCCTGTCTATCCCTTTAAGGGATATCACCCTTTTTCCCATACACTTTCACATGCACCCACTGCCTACTCCTCATATCCCAACCATCTCTAGATCCTAAATCAAGTAACATTTTCCTCCCAAATCTCTTTTAACCTAAGATACCAGGAATATCTATCTACACAAACAGAAAACAGGCATATGAGATAGTTTCATGTAAAGCTATACAGAATCAACAACCATGTTAAGAGTTCAAATCACAAGTTACACTGATCAAGCCCGATGGTCTAGTATCAACAATTTGGTGCTGTCTATGAATTATTTTGACACTTATGTATTCAAGGTTAATTACCTCAATTTCTGGGAAGAGGGGGAAGGCTCCTTCAACTTTAAACTACATGAAAAGTAACCTCAACAGCAAATGCATGACTATTTTCAACTGGTTTTGGAAGACCTTCTTCCTCTATAGGTTACTAATATGGCAGTTTTACCTGGCAAATTCAGTGTTTTAATTACATGGAGTTTGGCATATAATTTTAAATCTACATAATACTATAGTTAATTCTAAGACGGGACAGAGTCCAAAGCTATTAATCTGTGAGAAGACTGCAGGATCAACAACTCTGGACACAAGTCTCACATACCCATAGGGCAGAGTTGATGCAAGCTTCCCCACATCACTGTGCCTGTGTAACTGAATCCTGACCTGGAATGGCCTTTCTAGGTGTGAAAAAGTAATAGTCTTCATAGCCATTCAGTCTTTGGCCGCTCTGACCAGACAGTCAACCAAGGTGCCAATTAGTGCAAATTGTGATAAGGATACCTGACTCTCAGAGGGTAAAGATTCGGTCACTATCACCAGTGCCTAATTTAAAACGGTGACACCAAAATGGAAGGCTCCATATATCCCATTACCCATCTGCTGCATCCCAAAAGAATTTTTAAAGCAGCCTCTATTATATTCATCAAAGTAGGCCACCCAGAGGATTCAGGGGGCCCTTCCATAAAAAAAATTGCAATACTATACAATACTGTATTCTCATGGTGGCCCCTGCGGGGCCCGGTGCAAATTGCCCCACTTTCTCCCCCCCTCCCCCCACGGGCGGCCCTGGGAAAAATAAACCTTCTGCATCTCGGCACAAACCCAGTTTTGAGAAAAATTCTTTACAAGATATCACTGGTACTCAGCATTAGCTAGTGCTAAAAGGCACTAAAGCTCATTAAAAGGGTTGGACAAATATTTTCCATCAAAACTTTTTCTGGATCGAAAACTAGGGGTTTTTAAAAAGCAGGAAAAAATCACGGACAATGTCTGCTTTCCTTCAAAATTTGTTGTGGTTTTTTTTAATTGAAAAGCTGAAATTAGTCTGCCAAAACCTGAATATGGTTTGGGGTTTCAGAAGTGTGTGGCCAAATATTTGCTGCTTGCTGAGTTTGATTGTTTAAAGAAACAATAAAAAAATTCTGCTTAAAAAAAATCCAAAACTTTTTGAACCACCTCAGCTTGTGACCAAACGCCTGAGCCCATCCAGTCAGAGATTTTTTCCAGGTTTCTGATACTCTGCTGGCTTCCTTGACTCATATCTGTCCCGATAACTTTGGGTTCATTTAGGTTAGAACATAAGAACAGCCATACTGGGTCAAACCAAAGGTCCATCCAGCCCAGTATCCTGTCTACCGACAATGGCCAATGCCAAGTGCCCCAGAGGGAGTAAACCTAACAAGTGATCTCTCTTCTGCCATCTATCTCCACCCTCTGACAAACAGAGGCTAGGGACACCATTCCTTACCCATCCTGGCTAATAGCCATTAATGGACTTAACCTCCATGCATTTATCTGTTTCCTAGAGACTGGCTCCATGGGGCCCTCACAAACTGGAGACAGTTACTGTGGGTTTGTCTTTAGGATAGCTTATGTACATATTTCAGAGTAGCAGCCGTGTTAGTCTGTATCCGCAAAAAGAACAGGAGTACTTGTGGCACCTTAGAGACTAACAAATTTATTTCAGTATAAGCTTTCGTGGGCTACCGAAGAAGTGAGCTGTAGCCCACGAAAGCTTATGCTGAAATAAATTTGTTAGTCTCCGAAGTGCCACAAGTCCTCCTGTTCTTATGTACATAATCCACGAACTGAGCATTTGAGCTTGTTCCAGAATCTGGGATGAGCCTATGTTGTGCTATTTTGAGCATTTCAGTTTTCACATGTATGTGAATGGACACAGGGTGCTAAAATTAAATTAACCCAGGGGTTCTCAAACTGGGGGTTGGGACCCCACAGGGGGTCACCAGGTTATTACTGGGGGTCGCGAGCTGTCAGCCTCCAACCTCAAACCCCGCTTTGCCTCCAGCATTTATAATAGTGTTAAATATATAAAAAAGTGTTTTTAATTTATAAGGGGGGGGTCACACTCAGAGGTTTGCTATGTGAAAGGGGTCACCAGTACAAAAGTTTGAGAACCACTGAATTAACCCCTCTGAAGCCTCAGGGAATGCGGGGGGGGGGGGCAGCTCCCTTGGTAGGGTTGGGAAGGATATTGCTCTTCTCATGTGATCCCTCCCCCAGTGGCTAATTTGAAATGAAGCTCCCCTCCCCTGACATGAATCTCCCTATGGCACTGAAATTAAATATAGACTATAACTTGGCATTTGAGAAGTGAAAGGGATGGTTGCCCTAATGGAAAAGCTAACAGCTTGGCTCTTCTGCAAGCCTCAAACTGCTGAATGAGCTTTAGGGTAGGGAAGGCTGTGCCTCCCAAACAGCCTGGCCCTGCCCCCTATCCAACCCCCACCCACTTCCTGCCCCCCGACTGCCCACCCCCCTCAGAATCCCCGACCCATCCTGCTCCTTGTCCCCTCACTGTCCCCCAGAGACCCCACCAACCACCACCACCCTGGGACCCCACCCCTGCTCCCTGTCCCCTGACTGCCCCGACCCCTATCCACCACCCCGCTGAGTCCTGACAGACCCCCAGAACGCCCACGATCCAACCTCCCCCCCGTTCCCTGCCCCCTGGCCGCCTCCCCCAACCTCTGCCCCCTCCCTGTCCCCTGACTGTCCCCAGGACTCCCTGCCCCTTATCCAACCCCCTCGTCCCCCCCCCTCACCTGGAGCCTCAGCACTTCCAGGAGCGTCCCTGGACAGCTGCAGCATGGCTCCGGCGGGGCCTGAGCTCCTCCCCGCTCAGAGCCGCGTGGTAAAGGGGCGGGGCTGCAAGCTCCAGCGGGGCCTGAGCTCCCTCCGCTCAGCCTGGAGCTCGCAGCCCCGCCCCGTTACCACGTGGCTCTGAGCGGGGAGGAGCTCAGGCCCCACCGGAGCCATGCTGCAGCTGTCCAGGGACGCTCCTGGATGCGCTGAGGCTCTGGGAGAGGGGCGGAGGCAGGGTCAGGTCGGGCTGAGGCCAGGGAGGGAGCCTCAGCCATTCTCATGGGGGCTCCTGCGGAGCCCGGGGTCTGGGGCAAATTGCCCCACTTCCCCCCCACCCCATGGGCGGCCCTGCATCAAAGTAGGTTTCAGTGTTCTCATATCTTGCATAAAACCCCTCAAGTCAGTTTAGAAAGTGATTTGCTTCTTACCACGAGCTTTTCTCTCCTCTTCCTCTGCACTTTTTAGTATTTGTGTTGCATGTAGCACAGGTGATTCATTTTTCAGAAGACTTTTGACACGGGCAGCCAGTGAATCTACACTGCTACTGTCATCGCTCTCTCGAATGCCATCTCCCTCTTTGCTGCCAGCCACACTAGTTTTAGTTTTAGCCAAGGCATGCTGAAAATCCCCAAGGTCACTGGTGATAATGCCTAAGGGCTCCATGGCAGAAGGATTCTGCAATTCTAAAACCCTTTCAATGCTTGATTCACTACTTGTATTACTCTTTGTAACAGCCATGAGAGCAGGCAGGTTTTTATCTACTGTTGCACTACTGCAACCCTCTGGTTCTGACCTTCCTATGGATTTTGCTACCCCACACACTTCCATAGCTCCCTGCTGTGTTGGTCTAGTCATCTCTTCCACAATTTCTTCCTTAGTGGGTAAATCAATAGCAAGAGAACTTTCCCATTTTAAACTGTGCCTGCGGGAATTCATGGTCTTCATTAGTGAACTATCTTCTTGCATGCTTCTTCTGGTCAAGGACTCATCCCATGATAATATTCTCTGAAGTGCTGGACTGATGTCCTTTACTAATCTGGAATCTTCAGAACCATCTTTTTCAATTGGCACTGACAAAGAGTGGCCGACTTCTTGGAAAGGGGCAACGGAAGGGACAGGGTCAAACTGAGTCAGAGCTATATTTTCTGCCTTTGCTAAAAGCTTCTGGATCTCTTTCAATGTGTTGGATCCAGTGAAGGAATCATTTCCTTGATCCTTGTTTAAATAATTAACAGAGGCATCTACATTTGAAGACAGTGGTTCTCCACTAACATCCATTACATCTGCATCTCCAGCCAAAGGACTAGCGGACAACTTCTCTAGGCTGAGGCCAATATCCCTAGACTCAAATTTATCTATCCGCTTTTGAACATGTTTTGAAACAAGTGTGTGACCCTCTTCAAAGTCAGAGTCAGCTGGAACTGCATGGAGCATCTGGCTCAGTTCAACAGATTTTGAGACAGCTGAAGATTCTGAGCTGCCTTTGGTCAGGTGTGGGGCAGGTAGCTCCAGCTGTTGGTAGGCAATACTGCATTGACTCATTGGTCTGTCTTTGGAAGATCTTGAGAGCTGAGGTGAGAGCTCGGTGGATAATGGAGTATCAGGGCCAGCATCTGAACCCATTGGTATAGACATGCTGAGTGTGGAACCATCAGAATTAAAGCTTATCTGTGTAATGTCAATTGCAGACAGAGAACCTACCAAAAAAGAAGAAGAAGATTAATTAAGAGTTATGGGAAACATTCACCTCAGTGTAGAATATCTGCCTTGTTCCAAAGGCCTCTTAAAAAAATGATTATTCCAGAAAATATATAAGAACCTATATAAGAAAATATACAAGAATATGGCTTCTATAAAAACTGTTTATGATCACTGTTTACTGAAATAAAGCCTTTTGATCATTTTGTACAAACTTCTAGGATTTATGTACACTCAGGAAACTGTTTCAAATAACTGGACATTGATGTTCATAATGCTGAGATATTCTAATTTGATGTGTATTCTTTGTTCAGCAATAAAGTGAGAGTACTCATCAGATTTGACATCCCAAGGATATGTAGAAAAACACTCATGATCCTTTAAAAAATAATAAAGTAAAATAAAAACAGACTGCCTGATTGATATATGCATGGGAGAGAGTTGCATCCAGCCACCTTGGCTCAGAAAGACAAATCAACTCAATGCAGAACCTCCTGGGAAGATAAGCAGTAGTGACCTTCAAGGAGTTGGTCTGAAGAGTATTAGCTATAAAGAGATTGCAAGACTGCTCTCCTGAATTGGGTATGAGATCTGGATGCCAGATCAAGGAGGAAATGTTGCATAAAGACTTATACAGTTCTCTAACCAGCAGCAATGTATATTTCAACAAACAATTCACTGTGAAGGCATGCTACAGAAGTTGCCTTAGATCTAGCTGAATGTGCTTTCATTTGTCCCACCTGCTAGCAGGGCTTTGGAGCGGAGCCCGAAGCTGGAGCGCGGAGCAGTAGGTTTGTGCCCAGAGCTGGAGCGGAGCCAGAGCAGAGCAATTGAAAAATTTGATTGCGCCAAATCCCTGCCTGCTAGGTCATAGAATCATGTATTTATTAGTCCTGAACAATTTTTGTGTTGAGGTAGACTCACTCCTGGCTATATCCCCAATTTTGGGCCTCTGGATTGGTTGTATTTAGATAACTCAGTCTGACTGTTTACCTGTACCCTGGTCACATATTGCACCAGAGAAACTTGAGAAAGAGAGAAACAAAGATACACTTTGTGATGTTGCAGTCTATATGGTTTTATAAAAATATGCTAATGAGTGAATATAATGTAACTGGAATATGCTTCATGCAAAAGGTCTCTTGTATGGTATCATTACAAAGCTTATAATCTACTGAGTGTGACCATCCTATTTGTATAAATGTACCACTCTTGTATCTGAAACTAGAAATATGAAATATAACTCAGAGGGCCTATTGTAATTATGCAAAGTGTGGGCCACTAATGGTGGCTTGGAATCTTGATGACTCCCATTAACCAGGACAGTTGTCTGCAGATGGCTGTGTTTACCTGTAAGTCTTCCTGTATATGTGTGTGCTGGCAAGTGGGCAATGAAATCTTGCAGTGACATGTGATCATGTCACCTGAACTGGAATCCATCTTTAACCTGGTGTCTTTCCATTGAGAAGGAGGGAGTGGGAACCCAGAGAGGGACAAAGGATTCCCGCCTTATGCAAAAGATACATAAAGGGGTGGAACAGAACAAAGGGAAGAGAGGAGCCATCATGAAGAATCCCCTAGCTACCACCTGAAGTGGAACAAGAGCTGTACCAGGGGAAAGAATTGTGCCCAGGCCTGGAAGGGGTCCAGTCGGGGGGGGGGGGGGGGAACAACCTTACTGAAGCATCTCTGAGGGTGAGATTATCTGTATTCAGTTTGATTAGACATAGATTTGCGCATTTTATTTTATTTTGCTTAGTGACTTACTTTGTTCTGTCTGTTACTACTTGGAACAACTTAAATCCTACTTTCTGTATTTAATAAAATCACTTTTTACTTATTAAGTCAGAGTATGTGTTAATACCTGGGGGAGCAAACAACTGTGCATATCTCTCTATCAGTGTTATAGAGGGCGTACAATTTATGAGTTTACCCTGTATAAGCTTTATACAAGGTAAAACGGATTTATTTGTGTTTAGACCCCACTCGGAGTTGGGCATCTGAGTGTTAAAGACAGGAACACTTCTGTTAGCTGCTTTCAGGTAAACCTGCAGCTTTGGGGCAAGTAATTCAGACCCTGGGTCTTTGTTGGAGCAGATGGGAGTGTCTGGCTCAGCAAGACAGGGTGCTGGGGTCCCGAGCTGGCAGGGAAAGCAGGGGTAGAGGTAGTCTTGGAACATTGGGTGGCAGCTCCCAAGGGGGGTTCTGTGTTCCAACCCATCACACACGTTTCCCAATATGAAAATATCATTGTAACATTTTTGTGAACAGCTCTTATTTCAAAACTACTGGAGGCAGAAAGCTGGTAATTGCAATGGAAACACCCCTTACTGAGGAGAAATAACCAAGTGCATGAAGTGTTCCGTTCTCTAAGATTCTTGCAACATGCCTCCACCTTTCCCCATACCTTCAGATAGCTGGACATGCTTTGTTAAGGTGTCAGTTGATTCCTTCAATGTTCTGAGCTCTGATGGGGAAAATTCAACCTCTCTGATTGGACCTCTGGGTACAAATGGAGTCAGTATAGCTGAAGGTGACTGATCGATTCCAAGATTACGAAGATACATCTGACACAAAGGGGGGACATGGAACAAAGAAGGCAATAAATATATATGGTACTATTATAAAGGAACTCAGATTTTAACTTACCCCAACCACCATCTCCAAAACACACAAAGTTTTCATTTTAAACATCCCCCTGCCCTTGAAAAGTTTGTTTCAACCTATTCTCCAGCGGATGTACCAACAACAAACCCAGACCATTGGATTTATTACATGTCAAGCCATCCCTCTACTTGGTCTTAATTTTAGGCCTCCTTCTCTTGATAGTACACCTCTACCCCGATATAACGCTGTCCTTGGGAGCCAAAAAATCTTACAGCGTTTTAGGTGAAACTGCGTTATATCAAACTTGCTTTGATTTGCCAGAGCGAGCAGCTCCACCCCTCTGGAGCACTGCTTTACCGCATTATATCCAAATTTGTGTTATATCAGGTCAGTTATATCGGGGTAGAGGTGTATTCCTTTAAAATGGTCGCTAATTAAAATCTGGAAGGAAAAAAATGAGGCTTTGGTTTAATAGCCCTTTCTACCAAAATGAGAACATGGCACAGGGGAACACACCCTTCTCCTGTCCAAAAAATACCTTAAAACTTGGGCTGGGCATCAGGAAAAATTCCTTAACATTTAAGGCCAATTATACCATGGGACAGTCTCTAAAGGAAAGTGATGGAAGCCCCATTGCTGGAACAGTTTAAATGTCTTATTGGACAAAGCAGTTGTGAAAGCATTACATGGTACAAGCGTGCACTAGCAAGGAAATACTTCCTTTTGGGTTTTTTTAAAGCCTGCTGCCTATTAATTTCATTTGGTGACCCCCTAGCTCTTGTGTGTTGTGAGGAGTAAATACCACTTCCTTATTTACTTTCTCTACACCAGTCATGATTTTATAGACCTCTATCATATCCCCCCTTACTCATCTCTTTTCCAAGCTGAAAAGTCCCAGTCTTATTAATCTCCCCTCACATGGAAGCTGTTCCATACCCCTAATCATATCTGTTGCCCCTTTTTGTACCTTTTCCAAAATATCTTTTTTGAGTTGGGGAGACCACATCTGCATGCAGTATTCAAGATGTGGGCGTACCATGGATTTATATAGAGGCAATATGATATTGTGTGTCTTATTATCTATCTCTTTCTTCATGATGTCTTATGTTCTGTCCCTACTAAACAAGAACAGTTTGAATCTAAAGAGAGCCCTGGAGATGATAACCCCATTTTTACATCGAACCAGCAGCATGCCTGTTGTGATTGCTGGAAAGTTTCTTCAAAAGCATCACTTAGATTTGTTCTTTAGAAAATATAAAAGCTTTTTGAAGAAACTGCGTTGGGTTTTTTTATTAAAACTTTTTGTAAATCTGTTGGCTTGATATTTCACGTTTGTCTAATCCAGTGGTTCCCAAAAAACTTTAACAACCCATGAAAAGACGGTTACTCACCGTTGTAACTGTTGTTCTTCGAGATGTGTTGCTCATATCCATTCCAGTTAGGTGTGCACGTGCCACGTGCACGCTCGTCGGAAGATTTTTACCCTAGCAACACTCGGTGGGTCGGCTGGGCGCCCCCTGGAGTGGCACCGCCATAGCACTAGTTATATACCCCTGCCGACCCGTCCGCTCCTCAGTTCCTTCTTGCCGGCTACTCCGACAGTGGGGAAGGAGGGCGGGTCTGGAATGGATATGAGCAACACATTTCGAAGAACAGTTACAACGGTGAGTAACCGTCTTTTCTTCTTCGAGTGATTGCTCATGTGCATTCCAGTTAGGTGATTCCCAAGCCTTACCTAGGCGGTGGGGTCGGAGTGAGACGTGGCAGAATGCAAGACTGCTGAGCCAAAGGCTGCATCATCTCTGGATTGTTGCACCAATGCGTAGTGGGAAGCAAAGGTGTGAACGGAAGACCAGGTCGCCGCCTGACAGATGTCCTGGATAGGGACATGGGCCAGGAAGGCGGCAGAAGAGGCTTGTGCTCTTGTAGAATGAGCGGTGAGATGGCTAGCTGGAACCTGAGCAAGCTTGTAGCATGTCCTGATACATGACGTCACCCAGGACGAAATTCGCTGAGCAGAGATTGGCTTGCCCTTCATGCGATCTGCAACCACTACAAATAGCTGGGGCGAACGCCGGAAAGGTTTCGTTCGCTCTATATAAAAAGCGAGGGCCCTACACACATCGAGGCTATGAAGCTGTTGTTCCCGACGTGATGCGTGCGGCTTCGGGAAGAAAACATCTTCCTGGTTTACATGGAAAGCCGACACCAGCTTAGGGAGGAAGGAGGGGTGTGGCCGAAGCTGCACTTTGTCCTTATGGAAGATGGTATACGGCGGGTCAGCCGTTAGGGCGCGAAGCTCAGAAACTCGTCTCGCTGAAGTAATAGCGACGAGGAAGGCCGTTTTCAAGGACAAATAGAGTAGGGAACACGTGGCCAAGGGCTCAAAGGGGGCTCCCATAAGCTTGGCTAAAACCAAGTTCAAATCCCAGGTAGGTGTAGGGCGCCGTACCTGAGGGTACAATCGTTCTAGCCCCTTAAGGAAGCGGGAAACCATCTGATTGGAGAAGATGGATCGTTCCCCTATGCTGGGCCTAAAGGCGGAAATGGCCGCCAGGTGCACCTTCAAGGAGGAGACTGCGAGGCCTTGCTCCTTGAGCGACCAGAGGTAGTCCAAGATCTTGGGAATAGGCACCAGGAGAGGGATCAGATCCTTCTGATCGCACCAGTGTGCGAAACGCTTCCACTTGGCGAGGTAAGTCGACCGAGTGGAGGGTTTCCTGCTTTCCAGCAGGACCTGCTGTACTGCAGCAGAACAGTCACGCTCTGCGCGGGTCAGCCACACAGGAGCCAAGCCGTAAGGTGAAGGGACTGCAGGTCTGGGTGGCGAAGACTGCCGAAGTCCTGTGTTATGAGGTCCGGCCATAACGGGAGGGGAATGGGATCCCGCACTGAGAGGTCGAACAGCAGGATGTACCAGTGCTGTCTGGGCCAAGCCGGAGCAATGAGAATGAGGCGGGACCTGTCCCTCCGGAGTTTGAGTAGCACCCGGTGTACGAGGGGGAACAGAGGGAAGGCATACAGCAGGTGATCGTCCACAGCAGGAGGAACGCGTCCGATAGGGAGCCCTGGGAGCGTCCCTGGTAAGAGCAGAACTGGTGGCATTTCCTGTTCTCTTTGGAGGCAAACAGGTCTATTTGGGGAAAACCCCACCTCCGGAAAACTGTGTGGATAACATCAGGGCGAATCGACCACTCGTGGGAGAGGAATGACCTGCTGAGATGGTCCGCCAGCGTGTTCTGTACTCCTGGAAGAAACGATGCTACTAGGTGTATGAAGTGGGGTATGCAGAAGTTCCACAGTCACATCGCTTCCGAGCAAAGCAGGGAGGAACGTGCCCCGCCCTGCTTGTTTATATAGAACATCGCTGTCGTGTTGTCTGTGAAGACGGACACGCAGCGACCTTGGAGATGGGAGCGAAAGGTTTGGCACGCCAAGAGAACCGCTCGCAGTTCCCTGATGTTGATGTGCAGGGTCAGCTCGCGGGGTGACCAGAGGCCCTGGGTGTGTAGGCTGCCGAGGTGCGCACCCCACCCCATGGCCGAGGCGTCCGTGGTCAGAGTGATGGAGGGGTGGTGGAACGGGACCCCGGCACAAACTACCTCTGGGTCCAACCACCAGTTGAGCGATTCGAGGGCTGACCTCAGGATCGTGACCACCGTGTCTATAGAGTCCCTGTGCGGGCGGTAAACCGATGCTAACCAAGTTTGAAAGGTGTGAAGGCGGAGCTTCGCATATAGGGTCACGAAAGTGCACGCTGCCATGTGGCCTAGGAGGCTGAGGCAGGTGCGCACCGTTGTCGTCGGGAAGGACTGTAGGCTTCAGATGATGGAAGCCATGGACTGGTGTCGAGGCAGAGGGAGGCAGGCCCTGGCCAGATTGGAGTCCAGGACTGCGCCGATGAACTCTATCTTCTGCGTTGGAGTCAAGGTAGACTTCTCGGTGTTGATCATAAGGCCTAGCTTTTGAAAAAGCCCTATGATCACAGACATTTGTTGTGCTATGAGCTGCTGGGACGTTCCGCGGACCAGCCAATCGTCGAGATACGGGTAGATATGTAGCCGACGGCGGCGGAGGGCCACGGCGACCACCGCCATGCACTTGGTGAAGACCCTCGGTGCCGTGGAGAGGCCGAAGGGCAGCACCGCGAACTGGTAGTGCTGGTGGTTGACGACGAAGCGAAGGTAGCGTCGATGAGGAGGGTAAATGGTGATATGGAAATATGCGTCCTTCATATCGAGGGCGTCATACCAGTCTCCCGGATCCAGGGAAGGGATAATGGTCCCCAGGGTCACCATGCGGAACTTGAGCATCACGAGAAATCTGTTGAGCTCTCGGAGGTCTAGGATTGGACGCAGACCTCCCTTCGCCTTGGGGATCAGGAAGTAGCGGGAGTAAAAACCCCTGCCCCGCATGCCTTCTGGCACCTCCTCTATGGCACCCAAACTCAACAGAGTCTCGACCTCTTGTGAGAGGAATTGCTCGTGAGAGGGGTCCCTGAAGAGGGACGGGTAGGGTGGGTGGGAGGGAGGGGGCGAAACAAACTGAAGACGGCAACCAGATTGCACTGTGCGAAGTACCCAGCTGTCTGATGTTATCTGGGACCAAGCCAGTAGGAATTGGGAGAGATGGTTGGAAAACAACGGGGAAGGATCTGGTAAGGAAACTGGTGGGCCGTCCTCGGGTGTCCCATCAAATGTTCTGTTTAGGTCCTGAAGCAGGCTTCGAGGGCGGTTGGGACTGGTTCCCCTGATTGCCCGACTGTCTGCGCCAGTTCACTCTGCCCCGGCGCCTATTATCCGGCCGCGGCCTGGGCTGGCTGTACGGGCGGTATGGTTGTGGCCAGAAGGACCTCCTCTGGGTAACCGGGGTGTGCATGCCCAGGGAGCGGATCATGACGCGACCGTCCTTAAGGGGCTGCAGCCTTGAGTCGGTCTTCTCGGAGAAGAGACCCTGGCCGTCAAAGGGCAAGTCCTGAATGGTTTGTTGGACTTCCGGCGGCAGCGTCGAGGCCTGAAGCCACGAAATGCGCCTCATGGTTACCCCAGAGGCCAGGGTCCTGGCTCCCGAATCTGCTGAGTCCAGAGAGGCTTGGAGGGCCGACCAGGACGCTTTCTTACCCTCCTCCACCAGAGCCGTGAACTCAGGACGGGACTCCTGTGGCACCAGCTCAGAGAATTTTGACAGAGACACCAAGGTGTTAAAGGTGTATCTGCTCAGGAGAACCAGTTGGTTGGCAACCTGTAACTGAAGGCCTATGGCAGAGTAAACCTTGCGGCCCAAAAGGTCCATGCGCCGCGCCTCCTTAGACTTAGGCGCCGGCGCTTGTTGGCCATGGCGTTCACGGTCGTTAACCAATTGGACCACCAACGAGCATGGAGCAGGGTGAGTATAGAGGTACTCGTAGCCCTTGGACGGGACCATGTACTTCCTTTCCACTCCTCGGGCGGTCGGAGTGATGGAAGCCGGTGACTGCCAAGCGGTATCCGCATTCCGCTGAATAGTGCGGATAAACGGCAGGGCCACTCGAAGAGGCGCATCCGCCGAGATTATATTGACGACTGGGTCGTCATCTTCCGCCACCTCCTCAATTGGCAGGTTTATGTTCTGGGCCACCCGCCTCAACAAGTCCTGATGGGCCCGAAGATCAATCGGAGGAGGTCCCGAGGCGGACGCCCCTGCCACCGCCTCATCCGGGGAGGAAGAGGATGAC
The DNA here is from genome assembly GCF_020497125.1 of Mauremys mutica. Taxonomy (NCBI): domain Eukaryota; kingdom Metazoa; phylum Chordata; order Testudines; family Geoemydidae; genus Mauremys; species Mauremys mutica. The sequence continues at coordinate 137,837,191 of NC_059076.1, forward strand.
AGGCCCGGGACCAGAGTGTCCTGCAGAGGCTCAGCGAGCTGCTGTGGGGCCTCTTCGACAGGGGGATGCTCAGCATCAACGGACGTCCGTGGCCCCTCTTCCACAGCTGTGGGAGGAGGTCTGCTGACCGTGGCCTCAGGCGCTTGGTGGTCGGAGGGCCCGGAGCGCTGAGTGGCAAAGGGGGCTCCTTGCGCCTCCTGGTATGCCCACGGAGTCCAGAAGGCCCATTGAGGAGGACCTTGGTCTTGGCCTTGAGGCTCGGTGCGCTGGTCAGCTGCACTGTCGGCCTGGGAGGAGACGGATGGCTGTCTCGAAGGCCAAGGCAGTGCCGAGAGACTATACGACTGCGCCGCCGTTCTGTCCCTGGACAGTGCCGGGGAACGGTGCCGCTCTTCACGGTGCCGGGAGTGAGACCGGGACCATCTACCGTGCCGGTGCCGGGAGGTCGACCGGGATCTCGAGTCCCGACGGTGGGAACGGCTGTGGGACGAGCGGTACCGGGAGCGGTACCGAGAGCCGGATCGGAGCCGATAGCGCCTGTCTGGAGACCGGGACCGGGATCGTCTCCACGAGTATGACTGGTACCGCGATGGAGAGCGGTACCGGGACTGCGAGCGGTGTCGAGATCTGGAGCGGCGTGAATGGGAACGTCTCCGGGACCGGGACCTGGAGTAACGTCTGTCCTGCCGGTCAGGGGAAGGAGGCCTCATTATAGCCAGCTTGCCCGCTGATTTAACAACCCGCACTGGCGGTGCCGGGGGTTGAGAAAGCGTTGGCTCCGTCAACGCTATCAGCTCTCTCGCCGTCAAAAAAGTCTCAGGCGTCGACGGGAGAGCGAGCTCGACCACGGTGTGCACTGGGGAGCAAGGAGGTACCGGACTCGACGGCCTTTGCGGTGCCAGAGTCAACGGTAAGCGCCAGGTTGTTGCGCTGTCGGTGCTGGAGCCGGTGCCGGAGGTCAGGTGACAGGTCCAGGCGCAGAGACCTTCTTGGAGGAGGTCGGTGCCGCCTTGCGTTTTCCCGACGGAGAGAGGGAACGGTGCCGGGAGGGCCGGTGCCGGCTGCTGCTTCCGGTGGACCTCGGTACCGGAACGTACTGGAACCGCTGGCGCTCTCCGCACCGAAGCTGACTGTGGGGTGGCCGGTGCCGGCGCCGCAGGGCTAAGTGCCGACTCCATTAGGAGCTGCTTCAAACGAAAGTCTCGCTCCTTTTTTGTCCTCAGCTTGAAGGACTTGCAAATGCGGCACTTATCGGGAAGGTGAGACTCTCCTAAGCACCGCAGGCAAGAATCGTGAGGGTCTCCAACCGGCATCGGCTTCTGGCAGGCCGAGCACGGCTTAAATCCCGGTGCCTTGGGCATGGGCCCGCACCGGGTTGGGGGAAAAAGAAGGGGCTAGCCCCCCAAATTCCCCGATTAACTATATACTAACTACAACTAAACTAGTAAACTAAATCTAACTATACTAATCGAACTATATACAACAACTATGTAGAGAAAACAAGTGAGAAGCTAGGGCTGTGGAGGTCAGCAGTGCCACACTCCACTGTTCCAATGACCGTCACGGGCGGTAAGAAGGAACTGAGGAGCGGACGGGTCGGCAGGGGTATATAACTAGTGCTATAGTGGCGCCACTCCAGGTGGCGCCCAGCCGACCCACCGAGTGTTGCTAGGGTAAAAATCTTCCGATGAGCGTGCACGCGGCACGTGCACACCTAACTGGAATGGATATGAGCAATCACTTGAAGAACCCCCTTTCCCTAAAATGTCATCTCACGAACCCTCTCCTAAAAATGAATATGCCTAGGGATTTTCTCCCTTACCTGAGCATAAATTATAAAAGCAGTGTTCTTGGAAATATAATTTTTTTAATTACAAGCTTATTACACACTATTTATTAATTATTATTTATCATTACAGTATTAATTTTATTACATTACGAAAATGGCAACATTCTTCCAAGATCTCACTTTCGTAGCTTGTATCACTTTGACTAAGCCTGTTATAAGACAAGGCTCCTATGTTTCATCAAGGAGTATCAGATGTGAAACAGCATGAAGGTATTTAAGAAGCCAGCTCAAATACAGAGTTCCTCCTACACAAGCATTCAAGTCTTGAGGCATCCAGGCAAACAACACACGTTACAACCCAAAGCTTAAACTTGTTCTTCATAATAATTTTAAAAACAACACTAGCAGCCTATTTAATTTTAAAAACAGCAGAAAATATCCACTTCCCTTTCCATTTCTTTTAAGGAGTCTTGAAGTTGGATGGATACGCTTGCTTTGATCTGCATAGCTCTTGGAAGTCCCTGGGACTCCGGGCTGCTGGCCCTGTGCTGCCCGAGGTCCCTAGGGACAGCCCTGTCCACCATTAGGGATTTTTTTCCCTGAGAACCCCCTATAACATTTTGCGAACCCCCAAGGGTTCACGAACCCCAGTTTGGGAACCACTGGTCTAATCCCTTGTCTGCAGCTCTACACCGTTCCAAGTGGTTTTATCAGATCAGTGACTCTTTCCCTTCTCACACTGAATTCAAATTGAAGAGGAACTGACCAATTTTCTTCCCTATTCAACCTAAAGATTAGAGGAGAAATCAAGTTGCCTTGTCACTCCAGCTCCTACCCCAAATGAAGGGAGAAAAGGAAAAACAATATCCTGAATGTGCTACTATAACATAGATTCAAGGGACCTCCCCAGATCAGTTAGGAAAATGATTCCCCTTCTCTCACAAAGTCTGCAACACCAGTGAAGACATTTGCCAGTTAAGCAAAGCCTTATCTGATTCCTTCTCATAAGAATGGTTTAAATTTCACTTCATCTGTATTATACATTCTGCACTGGCTGGGGAATGAACTAAATGACTTTTCCATCTCTATTTCTATTATTGTATTATAGACGTACATATTAATAGCCAAATGCATGATCAAATCTCCTGAGTTCTGTCAGTGATTTACGAGCAGAGAATTCCTCAAAACTATTAAAAGGGAAAAGCTAATTCTGTTTATAACAGAGATAGTTTGTAATCTCTGATTCTTACCTTTAATGAATTTCACACATCTTTCTTTCAATCTTTATCTTCCTAGGCAACTGAGAATAGCCTTATATGCACACAAAAGCTGTTCTAAGATTATTTTCGCGGTGTAAATGTCAACGAATTTTCAAGGAAAATAAGAGTCAAAGTCTGATTCCAAAGACTAAATTGTTATTAGATAAATAATTTTGCAAGAGGAAAAGCCACTAATTCTGAATTAGAAAGTCCATTATTAACATACATTTGCATTTAATTTTCACTAACACTCATCAGCTATCAGCAAAGGCAAGTGTTAACATGGCTGCCACCTATTCTGGCAGCCATCCTATATCTAGCCACTCTGAAAAGAGAGGGAGGAAAGAATGGATTAGCAAAATAAGATCCCATTGGTTTTTATGTAAGAAACTGTAGGCAGAATGGCTATCATTTTTTGTGTGTGTGTTTATTAATCATCAGCTGTTTAAGACTTTTACACTGGGGCAAACTTAAAAAGAAAGAATATTTATAGAAGAAGCCATCTGCTTCGCCAGGAATTTTCTGTGTTGCTTTTGCTATTATTGAAGATGTGTGGGTGTGTGAAAAGTTCTCTCTTGCAGCCTAGCTTCCCCCCAGAGTCTGTGGTGGAATCAAAACCTGACATTTGGGACATCACAGTCTGCTTACACGGAAGAGACTGGAAGGTCAGAAATGGCTTGCCGATGCACTGCAAACAAAAATTCTAGCACCTTGTCCTTTATTTCAAGGCTCTGCTTCACTCAACCCCAACCTAGATCACTGACCTTGTCTCCTTTTGCTTTTATCCTTACCTTCTACATTCAGACACTGTCACCAGCCTTTATATGCCATACATATCCTTTTCCCACTCCTACCTTCATGTTACCCTCTACGCATGGAACATTCACCCTAAACCCATTGCTCAGGCATTTCCACTGTCTTGAAATACACCCTAAAAGTGTACTACTTCCATATCAACAATGAGTAATTAAAATACTAATTCAACATTATGGGACAAATTCACTACTGCCATAAACAGGCACAACTCCATTTCAATGGTGCCATGGCCATGTTAGTCAGTAATACATTTTACCCTGACTGCAGAAAGAGTATAAGAAAATAGTGTAGCAGAAAGTGGGTTTAGAGGATTTTAGCAGTATATATTTTAAAGTTATCTTCAGTGAAGGAGTCCTTTAAAATTACTTGATTCAGTTACCTTATTTAGAATCTTCATCATATTAGCTAAGATTTAAGCTGAAGAAGTCTGTAGCTGTGGCACCAAATATTCTTACCACACATGGGATATTAAAAGCTTCTATAACTACACCAGTCTCTCCATACAATGGGCCCTTTCTTATGATGTTCCAAGCACCTTCAACTCCTATTGCTTTTAACATAAGTTGAGGCTGCTCGGTCATCCTATGATTAAACCTAAAGAGAAGTGGCAAAATTACAAGCAATATCTTACCGGTATTCTTTCTTCAATATTTATCTCTTTTTTATCTGGAGTTTTCAAAGTAGGAGCACAGAAAGGAATGACGTTATCTCCATCTAAACTGGTGAAAAAATCCCTGGCAACTACTAAAGAGGAGTTTGCAGCGGTCAAGTCAACATGGCTACTTGCCTGTGAACTAGCCAGGAGGTTTAAGCTATCTGGAGAAATGTCATTGAAATGATCCATACTGATCTGGCTAGTAGAGAGTTCTGGATCATGTGACTGTCTGGTATTATTTTCAAGACAATTGTGTTTCTCTTGCCCATCACTTGGATAGCATTCTTCCTCTCTGAGAAGTTGAGCAACCCTTTCACTGGAAATGAAGACATTTTGATCTGAATTTTGTCCTATGCTATTATTGTCGTCATCATCACCACCACCACCACTGGACCCAGTAGTGACAAGAACAGCTGTAAACTGTGGGGTTGTGGAGTCTTCTAACTGAGCACCACTTTTTCTAATTTCAGGCATTCCAGAAACTCTGCTCTTTTCTTCTGTGGGCTGAACAGCTTCATCTGGATTTGTTGCCTGAACAACTTTTATCTGTGAAGCCTCTCTGCTGATTATATGAACTGAATTGTCAGACTGAGACCTGGTAAGTGGTGAAGCATGTGCTGACTTTTTATCACAGGAATGCAAACTGGTTATTGAGCCTGTCCCTCCAAAGGTTGCAGCTAAACCACTCTTGAGGTTACCACTGCTGCTGCTCTGCTTTGATAAAATACGGTTTAAGGAATCAGCAATTGCACTGTAGGCTTTCTTCCTTGGAGAAACTCCACTCAAGCCACATAAAGCCAAAGTATCAGGTATCTTCTCCATTGGCTGGTTCATATTCCAAGCTCCTACCTTTTCCATGAAATTAAGGGTAGGGAGAGACTGGATTCTTCCAGCACGAGGATACATTGTTCTTAAAGACTCATAACTTTCACTGTTTATTTCCTGTCCACTCTGGGATGCATGATGCTTCTCAGCAGAAGAAACAAGTGTATTTGTAGATGAGTTCCTAGAAGTTTCTTCATTTAAACAAGTAAGAGAAGCCTGAAGATTTGATTTGATAGGAAGGGGCTTACCAGGTACTTCCTGCTTCTCACTTCTGCTTACAAATATCCCTGGCGTGGACTGATAGATTGGTTGAGCTAATTGTCCAAAGAATGAACCATCGTCTACAGGAAGATTAAATAAAGGTGAAATGCCTGTATTTTTATGTCCCCTTTCTATGGTGAAGTCTGAAAGAGTTAATTCACTTCTGTTAACTCCAGACGGGATTTCCACAACAGTATTTTTCTCACTGCATGTTCCACCAGATTCTACACTAGCTGTGACTGGCTGGTCAGATGCGCTGTCCTTGACACTAGTTTTGGACATAGCAGAGAGAGGCTCCTCTTTCTGTTTCCCAGACATTTTAGAAAACAGTTGTTTTTGCTGCTCATCTAGAATGGCTCCCCGGGGCTCCATGGTAACACCAGAGAACCACAATCTGCCAGAGTCATTCAAATCTGAACTATGTCCCTTGGACAACATGAACATTTCTGAAGGGTTTGCAGAAAACACATCTGGGGCATTGGAATTTTTAAAAGGTTCTCTCCTTGAAACATCAGAAAACATCTTGGAGGAGCCAAGCTCAGGAACACACTTTTCTTCTTCCAGCTTCTGATGTGATTCTCTTACAAACACTTCTGACTCCCTGTCAGAAAGCTCAACATTTCCTACTCGCTGCATTGTTTCATTTTTCCCTGGGTCCCTAGCTGATATGCTCTTGCATGAAGAGCTTTCTGAAGATGAGAACCCACCATGGCTCGATAATCCTATTTCTTTTTCCAGAAGCTCAAGGAGGAGAGGAGCTGGCACATTGCTGTCTAAAAAGAAGGGATCATTATTTACAAAACCACTAGCAGCTTCCTTTGTAGTAAATACTTCTAGATGCTGTAGTGTTTCTGGCTTGTTTAGCAGCATTTTTCTATTTGGGTCTGTTGCATTTTCATCTCTATTAGGGATGAAAGACTTATTGTTAATATCAAGTTTATAATTTTGATCTTCAGCCTTCTCCTTCCTCTCCACAGGTATCTGTCCAGAAAGACACATGGGGTGCTGAGACAAATAGCTGGAGCAGCTGACATCACAAGGTTCTACAGTGCTGACTGCAAGTGGGTGCTCAGACAGGGTGAAGCAGCCACCGACTGAGTCTGAAGGTATTTCAGTGCCTGCCAACTGCACAGCTTCACTGATCTGCAAAGGCTTTGAATGCTGCTCAGAAGCATCAGAAACATCAGGGGTTCCTCTGGAAGAGAAAAGAAAAAGAAAAAGAAAAAGAAAAAAAGTAAATGTTTCTCTGGTAACATTTATTTTCAACACCCATATTTTCTGCCTAAAATAAACAAGCTAAAAGGTAGGATTTCTACATGAGAGCAAACAACTAGGATTTAGCAACACATACATCTGAAGGTATTACCCAAATAGATCAAGCAGATATTTTAAATACTTAAAGACAGGGTAATTTACATTAAAAAAATGATTACTATATCTCCATAAATAACAGTTTGGAAAGATAACTACCTTTTTTTTAAACTATATTTTTTTAAAAATGAATACCCTACACAGTATTTGTTTTAAAAATCATCCAATTTAGGATTTCAAATGTTTTTTTTTTAACAAGGATATAAAATAGGCCAGGCCTGAAACGAACACCAGGAGTTGCAATAGTAAGGGACTTCTGCAGATTTCTTACATTTTTGTCTTCACCCTGAATTATTAGGTGCCTTATTTGCTTTTGACAATCATTCTTCTATGAGCTTCACTCCACTGGGCATACAATAGTTATTCAAAATTCATTGGAAGATCAATTCCAGCTGAATCCACAAAGTCTTAACTCACATGTTATTAACCAGTAGTGAAACAGTAACACGTGACACTGGGATACAACATACTTTTTTCCTTCCTGATGCCTGGATTCTCGTGTCAAGTAACCTAAATATTGACAACATCGCAAGGACAATGCCTCCAACATCGAGAGCTCGGGGAGCAGGAAAGCTCTCTATCGGAGGGTGTAGAAGACGATGGGCAAGGCGAAGGGGAGCGAAGGCTTCCCTTTGGATTGCACCGGAGGATGGGGCTCCATCGGCTCCAAGGATTCCTCCCTGGCAGGCGAAAACAGTGCCGTCAGGTGGAGGAGATCTCTGGCAGCTTGATAGGCTTCCGGCGTGGACAGGAGCTGAAGTTGCCAAGTAGGTGCTGGGGATTGAGGTGGGGCTGGACTCCACTGCCTGACCTGGACAGGAGTCGATCTGGAAGGAGATGCCAAGAAGTGGCCCACCTGGGGTTTCACTTCTTGAGGTTTAGCCGGAGCAGAGCGGTCGTCCAGCTTTCTCTTCTTTTGAGGCACTGGCGAATGGGAGCGGTACCTACTGTCTGACAGGTCCCAAGAGGATCCATGGCGGTGCCGAGCGCCTCTGGTGTCCTTCTTCGACGCCGAAGATGTAGATGGCGCCGTGGCGCGCCGCATCAAGGACGATGCCAACAGGGTCAGGTCTCTCAAGCCCGGGTCAGACTGGGGGCACAAAGCTGCCTCCATGAGGATCACCTTCAGGCGCTGTTCCCGTTCTTTACGTGTTCCTGGGCGGAACTCGCAGCAGATCTTACAGCGATCTTTCTAATGGGTCTCCCCCAGGCACCTAAGACACGACGAGTGCAGGTTACTCTTAGGCATGCGCTTGGCGCAAGCCACGCAATTCTTAAAACCCAGGGACCGCAGCATGCCACGGCGCTGGGCTGGAGAGGCAGGGAATAAAACCCCAACAACTATACTGTACTAACCTTTTAACTGGTACTACAAACTAACTGAGAACTATAGACACGGAAAAGCGAAGAGAACTTGCTGAGCAAGAGCCAAGGGAAGTTCCAGCCACTGTCACTGGCGGTAAGAAGGAACTGAAGGGGTGGTGGGTTGGCGGGGCTATATATTAGGCGCCATGAGGGCGCCACTCCAGGGGGCGCCTTGGCCAACCTGACAGATACTGCTAAGGGAAAAATCATCCAGCCAACATGCACATGCACGCGCACACACGTGATTGGAATTGACATGAACAACCACTCAAAGAAGAACTTAAGGATATTTAATCAGTTTTTATCCAATTTCTGTCCTGTCCACCTACTAACGTAATCACTTTAATTCATTATACCATTAATACAAACTATCTGCAGCAAATTCTACTTAATAGCAACCTGGATACTGACAACTTCTGGTTAATAGCAACATTTTGCCAGGAACTAGTCCCGTCCCATTGACTTTAATGTTAATGGGATTCGGATATTGGCAACAGCATGTGTTTATTAAGAACACTTTGTGGAAGAAAGGCCCCAACTACAGGCGATTTGCAAGGCTGCACCCAGCGAAAGAAGCGCTGGGATATGTCTCCCTGGCCTGCAGTCCCACAAACTTGCCTGCAGCCAGTGCTCAGCACCTCCTGGAGCTTCCTTCTGGTGCTACAGCCCTGCAAACCTGCCTGTGCACAGGACTGCACAGGAGGTAAGGAGCTGTGGGCTGCAAGGAGATGCTGTGGGCAGGGCAATGGTGGAAGTAGGGCTGCAGCCCATGTGCCAGAGTTGCAAAGGATCTCTCCCTGCCCTCTCCAAGTTGCACCCTGATGAAGGACTGTACACAGGGAAGGAAGCACTGGGTCATGCTGACTCCCGATCCCTGGAGAGTGCAGGGAGAGGTAGGTACCAGGTAGCTCTGTGGCAGGGGCACCATTTAGGGGGGAATATGGGAGTGCTCCTGCCCCCCTCTGAGTTTCGTACAGGGTGTGCTCCCAGGCAGAGCTCTTAACTGCACAGCGTTAGTGTGGAATGTGAGTTCTGCGGAGAGGTGCTTCTCCCAGCTTGTGCGCCTGGGACAGGAAGCCAAACAGAGGCAGGGTGATTAAGATGAGAAAGGGCTGGTAATTAAAGATCTGGAAGTCGTTAGGAATCCCACTGCAGGGGCTGTGGGGTGTTGCCCCCACAAGTCTGCAGGGGACTCAGAAGAATTACAGCCAAGCCCTCTGAGCCAAGTTTACATTAAGAAAAGAGGGAGATGTGAGGGGCATAGGTGAAAAGAAGGGGCCAGAAGTGGTGTAGAGAAGTTCCCATTCTACCTGTGGTATTTATGTGGCCCCATCATTATAGTATCTGAGAGCCTCACATCACATCTGAGGTAGAGTAGTGCTGAGGTAGAGTAGTGCTGTTATTCCCATTGTACAGACAGGGCACTGAGGCACAGAGACAAAAGGACAGATTTTCATAGGTATTTAGGCACCTAGTGGGATTTTCAAAAGCGCCTAGCGGGTTAAGTGCTTTGTAAACCCCATAGATGCCTAGCTGCATCTTTGGGTTCCTAAAAATCTTTGAAACTCTGTCCATAGGGCACTGGCCTAAGGTCATACAGGAAGTCCATGGGGGGATTAGAACCCAGGTATCTCAGGGCTAACTCCCTATCCACTGGACCTACCTCCCTCTCTGCTGCATGCTGCAAAAAAAGAGAACTCTGACAGATGGGCGCGAAACCAAGAAGGATAGTTCTCTGAGTCTCCAGCAACTGGTCTCAGGCAATTGGGAAGGATGGCATGGTTGACCACATGAAAAGCAGCACAGAGGACAGGAAGGATGAAGAAAAGACAGAGAACGAGAGTCAGATGAGAGGAGAGAACTTAATTGCCATGGGGGGGCATTTCTGCCCCATGCTGGGTTGTAGAGCAATGCATGCTATGCAATTTTAGATTTTAACTGAAAACTATTTTGTTTTGTCATTTTTTGTTCTAGGTTCGAGAAAAGAAAGGAATGAGCGAGTGTTGTATGAGTATCAGATGTGTTTATGCCTCAAATTCTTAAGGTTTCAGCTGTATCAAGGCCAATTCCAGAACAAAGAACAGAAATTGCATTCACAGTCCATAAAGTTGACGATTATTGTCATGATTTGTATTATTCACTGGGCACCATCTGTGTGCTCAGCACTGTTCAGAATATGCCAGAAAATGTAGTCTCTGGGTCAGTGTGTATAGGATGTGTAACTCTGGATAAGATGGCTCAAATATTTAAGTTTGAAGTGTATAGTTATTGATCACGTTATCACATGTTCACTGTGATGTTAATATCTGTGAGTGGTGGCGCTGATGGCAATTAAAATTTTACTTGATTAAGAACTAGAAGATGTGACCATCTAACTTTATTTCAGAGGAAGAACCGCCCAGAAGATCGGTGCCTATTTATTTTATTTTCCTGCCTGCAGTGGCCTTGACATACCTCAGAAGTCTCAATTTTTTTCTCAACTTTAAAACATGGAATTTTCTTGGGGTTTGGTTTTAAATAGTCTCCTGTGAGAACTGCAACTAAATCACTGTAGTGTTGTGTTTAAGAGCCTTCCGGAAAGTAACTGCTTTCACTTCTGTTTAAAGGTTAGTGTTGCCACTTCTCATGATTTTGTTACGTGTTTCATGATCATTACTATTTACCATAAAGTCAAGTGGATATGTGATGATTTCAGCCATCATTTGTAAGAAAAATGAAGTTTCTAGCCCTCATGACTGTGGAGAAAGCTTCAAAAATGTGACCCCAGTGCACCCGAAAGGCTCAAAAAGCAGCAGGCAAATAAAAATAACACCAAATCTATTATTTTTACATAATATGATGATTTTAAAGCCAATCATGATTTTTGGTGAGCCTGATTCATGATTTTTGAACATTTGGGATTCGCAATAGTGTAAAAGTGAGTTGAAAGTGTCAGTTTCACTCCTGTTTCTAGTAGGGTAACACCCCTGGTAGGTGCAATTTAAACTCATGGGGCCTTGTCCTAGTAGAATGTTTCCAAAAATTAAATGATCTATTCCAAACTTGGTGAACTGCAAAAAAGTGATAGAAAGTGAGCTAGATTTTTCTACAATTGTTGTATTCAAGAGTTAGTAACAAAGTAAGAATATACATTAAAATTTTAAACCCTAACCAATGTCCCTTAAGTGAGTTCATACAAGATGTCAGAACATGTTAGTATTAGAGTCTAATATTTATTTAATTTTCTTTATATAAGAATTAGATACAGCTCTCCTGTGAGATCATTTCTAAGTTGTTATCTGCAAAAAAATGAGAATTTTCAGGTGCCTAAATAGCCCCTGGAATCATGGTTAAAGTTGTCTCAACCCCCCCGAAAAAAATCTGAAATGGCACCCCTGCTCTGTGGGGTCCTTAGCACGCCCACTTCCTGTAGAAAGCCCTAACATCTGGGCTGCAGCCTCTTACCCTGCCACTGCCTGGCTAGTAGGCAGGGATGGCACAGCCCAGCATTTCCTTCCCCAGCTGCAACCTCGCAAACCTGCCTTCCACTTATTGGCAATCCCCAGATAATGGCATCTTTTTGCTAGCAACAGAGGGGTTGCTAATAAGTAGATACTACTGTACCTGGAAATTCTTTGAATCACAGGCACACAGAGAACATATAATGCAGAGAATTCACACACAGTAACTTCAACCCACCTTAGAGGAGCAAAATCCAGCTCAGTTTGCTGAAACAGGGTATCGTCCAAAAACTTCTGACCTTGAGCTGAATATGTCATCAGTAGTGGGAGACAGGGAGAGAAGCGACTATCCTGAATTTCTGTTAAGAGTAAAAATATGATGATGATGTGGTAATAATGCAATAGTCATGGCTTGCTAAGCAACCCCTTACTAATCCAACTGCCCTGCCATCTGGCATAGTTTGCAAGGCTAAAAAATGCCAATTATGGTAAAAAATTACATAATCCAGCAATTCTAGTGACTGAAGTAGGTGAATCAAAAAGAAATAATACACATTTCAAAGACGTTGGTATGGAAGATCACATTATGATTCTTTATACAGACATCCAGCTATATAGATGATGGAATTTCAGAAATCAGATGATGTTTAGAATCTTAGAAAGCAGAGCTAGAAAAGTACTCATAAATCAATCTACCTACCCACCCAGCATGCCCAATTGTCGATGCAGCTTCAATATCCTGGTCAAAGGTCCAATTCAGCTAAATGCCAAGCCGCCTCAATTCCCAGTGAAAGGGCTCAGCACTTTACCAGATCAGTCCCTATGGAAGGCTGATGCTTTGCTTTACTGAGCAACACAGGACAGTCAAGATCCCACTAACCTGCAGAAAAATAGTACCTATGTCTCTGTTTTAGGACCTAAATTACAAGAAAATACCAAGTTTGACAAACAATATTTAAACTTATATTGATACAGTCTTCACTTTGAAAGATTTCAAAATGCTGTACATATTGTACACCAAAGGATCAGATCACTCACCCAAAACTAATATGCACCCACTTCTGGAGAAACTCTGGCTTGACAGAGCACACCATCACAACAATACATTTTTGGAAAGGAAAGTAAACAATAGCTACTACAACTGCAGGGGGAATTAATTAGAGAAGAGTATAATTACTCATTGGAATTTGGCTCAGACAGCAAAGCTAATGCCCTTACAATAGTAAAAGTGCCATGGGATTGTCAATGATCATGAGTGGACCCAGACTGTACACCTCATTCAAAAAGTCATCTTCCTTGACTGTTGATTTGACTATATAGTCACTCCCGTCTGACTCCTTCTACTGGTACCAGTCCACTCTTGCATCAAATTTAAGCTTTTTGTCACCAAGTTCAAAGTGCTATATATTTTGACTCCTCCTCCTTGTCCTCCATTGTCAAGCTTCATGTTTCCCCCATCACCTCTGCTCCAACACTCCCCAGCCTTGTCCACCCATTTGCCAGCTTCTCATATAATTACGTCCAGGAAGCCCCATGGTATGTATGAATTCCCTGAGCTCATCTACAAAGATCCTGTACAATCCACATTTTAATCATTTTAAAATATCCACTAATGTCATACCACTTAGTGAACTGAGATGAGTTGTATGTAAATTACCATTTATTCCCCTTTCCCTAATCCCTGTCTGTCCTTAGATTATGAGCTCTGTAAAGACCATCCCTTAAGTGTTTGGAAAGTACCTAGTACATCAAAGCAGCTACTGAAAATAAATTATAAACGTTAAATAGAGGCAGCAGCTACAGCAGTCCAGTTAACTCAATATTGATTTAATGAGAAGAGGGCCACTGAGGCTATGTTTCCACAGCAGCTGGGAAGTGTGATTCCCAACATAGGTAGACAGACTTGTGCTAGCTCAACTCAAACCAATGTCCTAAAAACAGCAGCATGGAGGTTATGCCACTGACAGGAGTTCAGACTAGCTACCTAGGTCGGAGCCTGGGCAGCTAGCATGAGTCACCGCCAGCGCTGCAATGTCCACACTGTTATTTTTAGTGCACTAGCTCTAGCTGAGCTACCACAAGTCTGTCTACCCGGGCTGTGAATCACACCTCCCACCTGCCGTGTAGACATCACCATGAGTAAAGGCAACTCCTTGGACTAACACAATAGTGAGTTTATAAAAAGTAGTACCAAATCACATATTTTTAGATGGACTTACTAGCCTGCTGGTTTCCCTTCCCCTCTGAATCAGAACACATCTGGCCATAGAGTGCTATCTGGGTTAGTTGTCTCTCTACTTGTATTTAAAGCCAAGTGACCTAATAGATCTTTTCCATCTCTAACTTTTATGATGTTGAGTTTTAGACTTATTTGCATCTTGATCCCTTTGTACAAGAAATGGGATCTCTGAACCTCTGTGTAATAGCATAAAATAATCAAAGCCCACAGAATGTGCTAGCGTTAACATCTATTACTGTGCCAAGCACTGTGCCAATGGTCAGTTTACCCAGTATGAAAAAACACATTGCACTTATAAATTATTTTTCATTAATTATCAATAAAAGTAGATATGGATGTTTTATATCACAAGAAGCAAAACAGAAATTTTACAAAAGTTACTTATTTATACAGTATACCAGCAGGGGCCTTTTACAAGCACACACCCATTTTGATACAGGTAATATCGACCATCTAATATTATGATAGGTGAGCAGACCTCTGGCATTTCCAAAGTATTAAATTATAAAAATCCACCTGGAAAAAAAACAACAATTAGAAACATTTCAAACCTGATTGTATCATCAGTCAGGCTGATGCTTGTATCATCAGTCAGGGTGAGAGATTACTGATTCAAATCCTATCTAGTATTTTAGGCTTAGTTTGCAGTTTTGTTTATTTGCTAGATAATCTGCTTTGATCTGTTTGCTATCACATATAATCACTTAAAATCTATCTTTCTGTAGTTGTTAATCTTGTTTTATGCCTTATCTTAACCAGTGTATTTTGAGTGAAGTGTCTGGGATTGTTAACTTGGTTAACACAAGCTTGCTGTGCATATCTTTCTCAGAGAGGGGAAGGTGAACTATATTAATGATCTTACATTGTCCAGATTCCTGTGCAGTGTAAGACAGTATAATTCTGGGTTTATACTACAGCAGGGGGTGCAAACCTGGGGAGCTAGGAAATTGGCTGGCTGTCTTTGAGTGGCTTAGGTAAAGCACTCAGGTAGCTCAGTTGGGGGTATGGCGCCACCTGTTGTCATGTTGGTTTTTTGCCAGAAGCTGGGAATGGGCAACAGAGGATGGATCACTTGATGATTTCCTATCAGAGGGGTAGCCATGTTAGTCTGGGTCTGTAAAAAGCAACAAAGAGTCCTGTGGCACCTTACAGACTAACAGACGTATTGGAGCATAAGCTTTCGTGGGTGAATACTCACTTCATCAGACACATGTGGTGGAAATTTCCAGAGGCAGGTATAAATATGCAGGCTAGAATCAGTCTGGAGATAACTAGGTCAGTTCAATCAGGGAGGATGAGGCCCTCTTCTAGCAGCTGAGGTGTGAAAACCAAAGGAGGAGAAACTGCTTTTGTAGTTGGCTAGCCATTCACAGTCTTTGTTTAACCCTGAGCTGATGGTGTCAAATTTGCAAATGAACTGAAGTTCAGCAGTTTCTCTCTGGAGTCTGGTCCTGAAGTTTTTTTGCTGCAGGATGGCTACCTTTAAATCTGCTATTGTGTGTCCAGGGAGGCTGAAGTGTTTTCCTACAGGGTTTTTGTATATTGCCATTCCTAATATCTGACTTGTGTCCATTAATCCTCTTACGTAGGGATTGTCCAGTTTGGCCAAGGTACATAGCAGAGGGGCATTGCTGGCACATAATGGCATATATTACATTGGTGGATGTGCAGGTGAATGAACCGGTGATGTTGTGGCTGATCTGGTTAGGTCCTGTGATGGTGTCACTAGTGTAAATATGCGGGCAGAGTTGACATCAAGGTTTGTTGCATGGATTGGTTCCTGAGTTAGAGTTACTATGGTGTGGCGTGTGGTTGTTGGTGAGAATATGCTTAAGGTTGGCGGGTTGTCTATGGATGAGGACTGGCCTGCCTCCCAAGGCCTGTGAAAGCGAGGGTCGTTGTCCAGGATGGGTTGTAGATCACTGATGATGCGTTGGAGAGGTTTTAGCTGAGGACTGTAGGGTGATGGCCAGTGGAGTTCTGTTGGTTTCTTTCTTGGGCTTGTCTTGCAGCAGGAGGCTTCTGGGCACATGTTTGGCTCTGTTGATTTGTTTCCTTATTTCCTCATGTGGGTATTGTAGTTTTGAGAATGCTTGGTGAAGATCTTGTAGGTGTTGGTCTCTGTCTGAGGAGTTGGGGCATATGTGGTTATACCTCAGCGCTTGGCTGTAGACGATGGATCATGTGGTGCGTCCAGGATGGAAGCTGGAGGCATGAAGGTAGGCATAGCGGTCGGTGGGTTTTCGGTATAGGGTGTTTGATGAGTACCTGTTCTGTTCATTCCCTCTGGGGCACCTGGCATTGGCCAGTCGGAAGACAGGATACTTGGCTAGATGGACCTTTTGGTCTGACCCAGTATGGCCGTTCTTATGTTCTTATGATAAAAGGGCGTGGTGAGGCTGGATCAATCTCCAGTAGTGTGAGAAAAGGGCCAGCCCAGCTGGAGGGTTAGAGCCCACAGTGGTTCCCCCAGCTCCCAGACTGCATCCTGGGGGTTACAATCCATCACAATACATTTTAGAATTGATGTAGGGATTTTGATTTTGGGGATGGAGGAAGTGGAAGCGAGCGTGGCTCCATTATGCTGTGAGGAGATTATTACATGGACTGACATAATTCCACAGCCACAAAAATCATAGACCAAAGGCGACCCAGAATATGGGTCATTCCTCCCATCAGCCAGAATAATAATGTGATCACAAAGCAATTTCAAAGAATTCATTCTAACTCTGCAGCTGTCTCTACCATGGTACAAGACACTAAACACCTCAGTCCATGCCTCAGAGCAAAGTTCTGTCCCCTGCCCCCTCCATTCTCTCTCTCACTCTAATTTTCAGTATAATGTTAGGAAATACCAACTTTTCTACCATGGTTTGCTGTGTGTGAATGTAGGAGCTTTTGAGATAGCATTTGGAAGTACAGTGGGTATGTGCTTGGGGCTCTTTGATAGCATAGAATGCCAGGTGCAGAAGGCAGCTTGAAAGAAGGCAAAACAAGTATGTGAGAAGGGAGAGGTGATGTGGAATAAATGCCAGTGGAAAACAGCAAAGGGCATGTAATGACAGCAGAGGATCAGTGTGTGGGGAACACCAGAAATGTCCCAAAACATCACACTGTACATGTCTGTTTCCATGGCTTTAAAGTTAATTATTAACTCTACAAACAGGAATAAACTTTCATTTTCTTTAAATTGGCCTTACCTTGAAGCATCTCCATTTATTATTATGAGAGGAGAAAGAGATCGGCAGTGGAGAAAATGAACTACTCTATCTAAACAGTTGTTTTAAACAGAGGAGTAAACTATCTTGTTCTCCCTACCTCTAAATCCTCAACTTCCTGCTCTCGCGCTCTCTCTCTCTCTGCCTCTTGCCTCCCCCCCCCCACACACACACACAATCTGCCACTTCTGAGCTACTGGCCTGCTCCCGGCATGGAGTGACTCTTCACTCCATGTCAGTTCTTTCCTGGGCTGATTGACCAATGCATCCCATTTCCCACCTAGGTGTCCAGTCTTAGGGGAGTGGTGGCAGTGGTCAGTGACCAGCAGCAAACAACTGAATGGGTCAGGGAGGCAAGCTGGAGAACAAGTGGCAAAGGAAGGAGAAATTCTCAGCAAAGAGGAAGAAGAACCAGTTAAATTTACTCTAGTCCAATCTTAGACCCATCTTCCAGCAGCCTGAACCCTTCCTTCCTCAATATAGTGCCCCCTAGAGGCTAACTGGAAACCAAGGAAGCTGGCCGGCTAAACACTCCCCAAGTGTTGCACTAAGCCAATGTTCTAAGGGTTTAAGTCTACAGAACTAATTCCTTACACAAATACAGTCCTATCAGTTTTAGAAAATGCACCTTCCTCTCCCCTCAGCATTTTTTAAGGTTTTCTAATTTTATGCTGCCTGAAATATCACATTTTTGATCACTTATTTACATCAGGAACAGAAAGATCATCACTATCATATTCTGGCTGCTTATGATGACTTAAGGGATCATTACACCAAGATGTACCCTAGGCTTTGTGGGCAGAAAAGCAGGTGCATGATGCTCAAAGCATCAAGCGACGTCAGCGCAACACTCTTTGAGCATCTTGTGTCAAAACAGTAATTCTTCCTGCTGTCACTCTAAAGGTCAAAAGCCTTCTCACAGTTGAATTTACCGAGCAAGCAAACATGGGCACGCTACTTTATCTTATAGTCTACTGACAAATCTGAATGCCAGAATTAAATTGCTGTTCATGGAAGATTAAAGAGAAAGGCAAAAACAAAACAGAACTTTCTTGGCTTTGTCACTTTGCTCTATATGTAGATCCGATGATCTCAATACAAATTTCATAATGGAATTTAAAAGGAAGCTGCAAGACAGAGTTACAGATTCAAAATACTTTTAAAAAAAGAGAAAGCCAATGTTGTTAGAACCAATATTTCCCCCCAATAAAACAATTTTGAAAATTCAAACTTGTGTGTTGAGCTACCGCCTAACGTGTACTGTATCATTCTCTACACACTCAGTTTTTCATTCTCTGCTTCCTAAAGTACCTCGAGAGTCCTCAATATCACATCAAAATTGAGCTCTGTACTCTAGAGTTAAGCAAGACCAACAGATACAATGTTAAACAAAACTGTACTTGTTGACAATGAGTGCTAAGTTGTGTTCATCATTGCATTATTTACCACCGCTCCTCAAGGTCATATTCTAACATGATGCATTTTCTCAGTGTAGACAACCTCTCCATGTATGCAAGGGCAGGCTGAGTTTGCACCATGAGAGCTAATTTTACTGAACTAAGCACTTTTAGATCCTTGGAATATCACAAAAGTGGATTCTTTTAACACCACCCAATCATGATAAATTTCCCTCTACCCACTAGCATGATATATTTTTTTCATTGAATGTACTCTTTTACATCCTTCATAATCACCGCATGATTTCTGATGGGATGCTGCCCCCTAAACAGGTTTAATTCATTTAAGTAATTCATTTGAATGCATTCTTCTACCATAGTGGCCTCTCTGATTGCATGCGTGCACTAACTGAGTTACTAGCAATAGGATATGCCTTGGTCACTAGAGGTGAGTGCTGCCTGGATCCAGCACCCCAAAATCCCTCCTGCGCCCCAACACCCTTCCCCGAGCTCACTCCCACGCTCAAACTCCCTCCCTCTTAGTTAACTGGAATTTTTGACTTACTGGCACTCCCCATTCCCCCGACATGCCGGATAACAAAGCTTTTACTGTATATCCAAGAGGATTCTGATATAATTGAAAAATACATTCAAATAAAAAGATTTGAGTAAGTCTTACTGTGATAAGGTATTTCTAGCTAAAATTCTTCAGAAATAAGTATTATTCAGATGCCTTTTGTAACTGAAAATAAAAATCTTGTGCAACAATAAGTCATTGACCTTGCTGAAGCATAACGACCTATGTTTATACAGCACCTTTCAGCAAAAGTTTCAAAAACACTTTACAAACTATACATGGAGATTATTTTTCCCACCAGCGAAACGTATTACAACACTGCACGACAACTTCAGAGAAAATGAAGAATACTTTATCCACTTCAGAAGAGAAGGCTTTTTTACATCGGCGATTATATACACTTATCACTTAGTGGTTTACGTTATCAAAACACTATACAAACTGGACTACTTCATCTTCAACCTTGCTAAGTATTACTCCCCCTTTGCAAGTGGAGACAGTGAGGTAAAGAGTTTAAGTGACTTGCCCAACGTCACAGTGCAAGCCACTTGCAGAAGCAGGATTACAACTCATACGTTTTTAAGGCCTGCAGGAACCATTATATCATCTAGTCAGGAACCCCCAACTCTGAGTTCACTGAACTATACTATCCTAATTATAGTTACCAAGACTGGAACTTTGTTCAAACACTAAAGAAAACAGGTTCTCTGGCTAAAAGTAAGATACAAGTGGTCAGGTTCTTCATTCCAAAGATGGACCTTGACAACAAAACTACATAAGATGTGTTTTGAAAAACCATTGATCAGAACTGTAATAAATTAAATCCATGCTAACGACTGTGAATGCTCAGTAAGCAACTAAGCTTATCTTGTTAAATGATTATTCAATATACCCAACAGCGGAGTGCGTGCCATGTCGCCTGTATGCCGCCTTCCAAGCTCTTCTGTCTGAGTCAACAAGCCTTCCTCCAGAGTAGGGAACTCTGTCAAGTCATTTCCACCACCAGTCAGGCCCAGCCTCATCCCTGATGTTGCCGCTAGATGGCTGACATCCATTTCTGCTGGAAGTTGATACCATGACTCCATTCCCTAAAACAATGTGGAAGAAAAACTCTTTAATTTTTAATTAGTCTTACTTTTGTTTCCAAAATCAAAAGTTTAATAATAAGCTATTTGTATTATTGTAAGCAGAGTCAGAATGAGCTCTACCCTAACATCTGGAGATGAGCTGTGGAAAAGGACCTCAGGGGCTGATCTCATTTGCCTGGGCACACCCACCCTGCCTAGCATGATGGGACTGCTTGCCCAAAAGGTCACTTTGGCTGCTGTGGGATCCCCAGTCTCTTTGTTACCGGGGCAGGAATAATAAAGTGTTGTTATCCTGGTTATGTGAATCAAGGACAATAGAACTGTGCTTGGCATTTTATGACAGAGGGACTCGCCCTCAACTAAGTAGCACTCGCAAGGCAAGGGACATGGGTTCCAAAGCCCAGTGAATTGAGAGAGGCTGGGGATCCTACAGCAGCCAAAGTGACCATTTGGGCAAGAAGGCCCATCCTGCTAGGTAGGGTGAGTGTGCCCAGGCAAATGAGATCAGCCCCTGAAGTCCTTTTCCACAGCTCACCATCAGATGTCAGGGTAGAGCTCATTCTGACTCTGCTTACGTTATTATTGCATTAAAATGTATTTTATAGTATAAACAGACTGTTCTTCTATTTAAATGTCTTGAATATATTCCTATCTACTCAAGTATAAATAAAGACCCCCAACCAAAGTAAGACAGTAAATCCAAATATGGTAAGCAGAAGCATGCAATATCACTGGTGCATTAAAAACAGACTTCACTTGGATATAAACTTTGAATGTGATTCAACAGCATTACACAAATATGGCCCTTGTACCAGTCAACGCTGGTCAAGTCCCTTTCAGGATGATTCTTTAATACAAGGAAAACTCTTTTGGGATGTCACATTTTCAAAAGGATCTCCCAACTGCACAATCAAGGATTACAAGGTGAATGTCCTACCCTTCAAGTGTGGGTAAGAGAAGGCACCAAAAGTCTTTGACAAAAAGTCACCAACAATGTATATTCATAATTACTAAAGCATGCAATGAGCATTGTACTTGGCAGAAGACAGACCCTCCATAGGGCTAAGACAGAAGGCAACATGAATTGCAGAGGCAGGAAAGGGGTTAAGGCAGGCCTTCAACTAATGTTCCCTCTAATTTTATGTGCACCAATAAGGAGTTGATGTGTGGCAGGGGTGGGGTCGAGAGGTTTGGAGTGTGGGAGGGGGCTCACGGCTGAGGCAGAGGGTTGGGGTGGGTGGGAGGTGAGGGCTCTGGCTTGGAGTGCAAGCTCTGGGGTGGGGCTGGGGATGAGGGGTTTGGGGTGTCGGAGGGGGCTCAGAGCTGGGCAGAGGGTTGGGATGGGAAGGAGGAGGGCTCCAGCTGGGGCTGAGGGGCTCTGGGGCGAGGCCAGAGATGAGGGGTTTGGGGTGCAGGCTGCCCTGGGGCTGCAGCGGGGAAAGAGGACTCCCCCCAGCCATCTCTTGCTGCAGCAGCCCAGGGCCAGGGGAAGAGGCACCTCCCCCCAACTGCAGCAGCTCCGGGGCCAAGGGAAGAGGCACCTCTCTCTCTCTGCCTGCATGGCCCTTTATAGCCTGCTCCTTGGCCACACAGCTTACAGGGAACTTAGCCTTCAACCCCTTATTGCCGGGTCCACTGTTTAAGAAAAGTGAGAGGAGCAAAATATTGAGTGTGCACAGGGAACCTGAGGATACAAAGGGGAGAGGAACAAGAAGTTTTCTTAAGTTTTCCATCTGGATAAAAGCCTCCAATCCTCTCCAATGTCCAACATCTCCATATTCCACTAAGGTACAACTCCCTCCACCAACATACCTCCTACAGATTTGCAAACATTTAGAGGACAGCACCCTGCTTTGATGGGCCACATATTACCTGACCAAGCAAAGGCCCCCTCCAGCAAATCTTGTATACCAACCCAATTTAAATAACATTGGCACTTTTTATTTTAAGAGTTCAGGGAATTTTGTAAACCAAAAACTTTTGCCAAAAAAAAGTTTAAGGTTGAAAATGTGTTTCAAAGGAGCCCAGCTAACTCTTCCCTCAAAATATACTTTCTACACAAAAATACTTTTTTTAAAAGTTACAAAATCTGCAAATGAACAGTTGAAGTATCCAGTCATTTCCCCCATTACCACAAGTCTCTCATCACTCAATATCACCCACCCAAGCTGAACTCTGCCTCCAAATAAAATTTGAAAAAAAATATATGCAAAAGGTCAAAATAAATTACTAGGGGATTATAAATCTTTGTTCTTATTCAAGAGATCAATTTCTAATCATATGTTATTGACCCTTGCATATAGTTTTGGATATATTTTATTGGAAAGCAATGTTAAGTTTGCAGTGTAAATCAGGTAGGACGGCAGTAAGTGATGGAAGATTATATGGCCTTGGGGAACTATCTGGATTCCTTCTTGTTAGAAGCTAGTTAAAGTTCCCATGTGATTGAAAGCATCCCTGTATTCACATCCTACAGACTACTGTAATCATCTTTGTACAAAATATGCCTTGTGAGGTATCATTTCAAAACCAATAACTCGCTGGTCAATAATATGATTAAATGTATATAGCAACGTTATATATAAAGTTATTCAATCCCCCTGTATGATGTTATTAGCACATGTTCAAAACCACACAGCCCTGCACAGCTACAACTACACTACATAGCCAAAGGTTGTTAATCAGATCTGTATTAAACAAAATACTGTGTATTTACCTCAATTTACATATAAGTAGCAAACAGGGCCAGTAAGACAGCAGGGGAAGCAGAGCAGATCAAATTTGCATTTTAGCAAACACAAGTGGGGAGAAAGAGCATGGTGCCCCCTTAATCACCAGACTCCATGTTGCCTTCCTCACTGTTTGAATGAACTTTGCTTTGAGAGGTCATCTTCAGAAGAATCCACTTCAAAGATTCACTAGACTACAAAAGAAAGGGGCATAATACACTGACCTCTCTCTCTCTCTCTTTCACCCATGAAGACAAAGGCACCAGCACCTTTGAGCCTCTGGGTGCTATCCTAACCAAGGAAAGGGTCAGTCACCATCTTGCTGGAAGACTGTGGGTGAGAAGGGCCATCTTAACAAAGCCTTGGACCAAATCTTCCTAGATGCGTGTTTTCCCTTTCATTTGCTTGTAGCCAGGGCCGGCTCCAGGCACCAGCATTCCAAGCTGGTGCTTGGGGAGGCAATTTTCAAGGGGCGGCAGTCCCTGTTGTTTTGCCCCCAGCAGCGCGCCGAATTGCCGCCACGGAAACGTGCCTGCCGCCCTAAGGGCACACGGACTGCCCCCACAGCCCGAGGGTGGCAATTCGGTGCGCTGCTTGGGGCGGCGAAAACTGTAGAGCCGGTCCTGGGTGGAGATAGTCCCAGACCCGTGTCACACATGGTAGGTGTAGCTGAGAAACACCTTTGGGGGCAGCTCCTCAGATGGTGGGAATGGTCAGAGCTGAAGTCAATGTCAATTCACACCAGCTGAGGATCTGCCGCTGCTTTCCTCTGGTCTTTTTGCAGAGCGATCCGAGCCACAGAGGGGAAGGGGGGGGGGTCCCAAACCCAAGCGCCTTTAAGTGCAGCCCTGCTAGCAAAGGAGCATCCAGTAACTCGTGCGGATTATTGTCTAGCTGCGGTAAAACAACAAACAGAAAACCATCCCCAGCAGTAAGTGTAATTCACAGCTGCTTGGATGCAAACCCTGCTAGTGTTGGGGAAGAGAGAGAGAGAGATTCAGGAGCTGAACTGTCCGGGTGAGGTTTTTTCATGGCTCTGGGACAGACTGAGTGGCACCCCCAGACCGTGTTGTCCTAATTCCCCACCCACCCACACTTCCCTTTTGATCTGTAGGATATTTCCTGACCCTAGACATGTGAGGCATTCGCTACAGGAGCAGGTCACTGGAAGGAGGGTGGTGATGGGAAAGCAGGGACTGGGGGGTCAGGGGACATTCCTTCCAATTAAGGTGAAAGGGAAAGACACCAGGAGCCTTTTACCAAAAGGAGGGAGAAGCAAGGAAAGAAACATTGGTGGTTTTTAGACTTTAAGGGCTTGGCTACACTTGCAAGTTGCAGCGCTGGTAGAGGCTTTCCAGCGCTGTAATTACACCCTGTCCACACTTGCAGGGCACAACCAGCGCTGCAACTCCCTGGCTGCAGCGCTGGCCGTACACCCAGGTCTGCTTGGGGTATAAGGGTTGCAGCGCTGGTTCTGCAGCGCTGGTCATCAAGTGTGGACACTCACCAGCGCTGTTATTGGCCTCCAGGGTATAAGGAGTATCCCAAAATGCTTTTAACTAAATTATTCCCTTTGTTTTGTTATGCAGCCTCTCTTTGTTTTGTTGTCAATTCGGAGCTCCGGGCTCCGTGCACCGTACCGGGAGCTGCTTATAGCTCCTGTTTGCTGTCATTAATCTGTAACTACTGTCAACAATGAAATGAGATAACCCCTGCAGGGGTTGAGTGTTTGCTTTGCTTGAGAGAAACGGGGGGGAGGGGGCAGAGGGGAGTATGTTGGATGCAGGTTGTTTGCAGTTAACAGTAAGGGGGTGGGAAAATTTTCTGATTTTGCACAGTGTCGGTTCCAAAAATCCACTCTCTCTCTCTCCCCCCCCGGTCCCTGTCACACTGCCCCACACCCCCCTCTTTTGAAAAGCACGTTGCTGCCACTTGAATGCTGGGATAGCTGCCCATAATTCATCACTCCCAACAGCGCTGCAAATGCTACAAATGTGGCCACACTGCAGCGCTGGTAGCTGTGAGTGTGGCCACACACCAGCGCTGGCCCTGCACAGCTGGATGACCAGCGCTGCAACTACCAGCGCTGCAGATTTGTAAGTGTAGCCATACCCTAAGGAGTGAAACTCTCTGATCTCGCTTCCAGTCTGGGTGGGGCACGCGCTGAAAGAAGAGCAAATGCAAAAGAAATTCTCCTTTAACAAGACAAGTTGCCCCCAATAAACCAAGTGACGAATATAAGCCCCATCTTTCTTTTGAGTCTAAGAGATGCCCTTGGGATGAGGTTACAGAGCCATCAGCAGCCATTGCTGAACAGAGTGGAAAACAACGCAAATCAGGGGCTGTGCAAACATGTGTAAAAGCCACCAAAAAAAAAAAAAGGGGGTGGGGGGAGCAATTTTTTTTTTTTTTTTTTGCTTGAGGCAGCAAAAAAGCTAGAGCCGGCCCTGCTTGTAGCCATTTCTATCTTGATTATACTTGAATTCACTTAAAATCCTATCTTCTTTTGTTAATAAACTTGTTTTATCTTTAATCTCATCAAGCCAGTGCTGTGTTTGAACTGTTTGATAACTCCAGTTAATGTAACAAACTGCTGAATATTTACTCTGTACAAGAGTTACGAATCTTAATATCTGAACTGTCCAGGAGAGGGCTGTACAATGCAGCGCACATTTTTGGGAAAATTCGGGACTGGGAGTGTGTTGAGGTCACCATGCAGGTAGTAAACAGACTGGTGGAAGTCAGATTGTGACTGGTGTGTTGCTGATAAGCTGCTGAGGTCAGAGCTGCAACTATACACAGACACTCAGAGTGCATTGTGAGGCACCCACGGTTATGGGTCACGCGGAGACACAACCCCTCACTGATCTGGACTGCACCCCAGAATATTACACTCCCTAGATGGGCAGTGTAACTTGCCAGGGTGAGAGTGGCAGAAGAAGGAATACATGATCCAAACGAAGCAGCTGAAGCCGTTACCTTTTAATTTCCAGGCTTTCAGATTTTTTGTATTTTTTTAGAAGTGAAAACAACAATAGAAACTTTTCTGGTTGTTAGGTAGACTCCAATGATACACACTTTCAAACTTAACTATTTCTTAACAGGTTTTTTTTGTTCACTGATACTCATTCCAACAAGGTCCTGTTTGTTCCCTACCAGAAGACACTATAGTGCCCAAAAAGTGAAAAGGCACACAGGCACTGTACACCATCAAATCAAAAGTTATTAAGTATGGATTACAGGCCAGTCCCAATGGCATATACTAGCAAACCAGCCCCCACACTCCCAGCATCTGCATCTATGGAATTTAACTAATCCTTTCTACATTAACCCAAACAACAAGATCCTGAAGGTCAGAACACAGCAACTGGGAAGTCTGATGGACATCCTAAATGAGGGAATTCCACCACTGCAAAATTATGCCTCCAAACCACATTGAATCTCTCCACCAAAAAGAACCACCTGGATGATGTCAAATGCCTTAGTATAATAATAATCTTTGAAGTATGTATCTTTAATTCTATAAATTTGTTTTCTTAATGACTGAATTTTAAAACAGCTTTTTTGTATTTTCAAAGGCTTTCAGTTCACTTTTAAGCATAATGCAGCACCTTTTATTTTAAGTATGTTACAGTTCAAGTTATTTCTTAAAGAACTTGCAGTGGGATTATCGAGGAAGCAATTAAACAGACAAAATTTAATTATGAAAAGAGCACTAAGCAGTTTTCAGTGCAGAGAATTAAGTTTATTAGTCATTTGTGATGTACCAAGTAGCACTGCACCGTTAATATGAGCACTTGTAATTTATAACTGCAGAAACATTAAAATAAATGAAGAAATAACGTCTCATTGAACTGTAACAGAATATAAAGAGTTTTATTTAACCTGAATTTAACACATAGTCAGTAAAGGGAATATAATTTCCAGACTCAATTTACTCAGAGTTATTTCTTCTTTTTAAAACACTAATGATATGTCCAGAGGCTGTTTTCTCAAGTTGGGATTTTGCTATACAAAGCAGGACCCTTGACCCAGATTCTGCCAGGCATTATGCTATGCATTTCTGACTGACTCAACAATTCTTTTAAAGAACTGTAATTCTGTATTGTAAGTTTTACAGTAATAAATATTTGGCCCTAATCCCTCAAGGAAAACAACGACTACGTCATTATCTAATTACAACTATTCTCATTCACACATGAACAAACTCTATTGGGCCCAAGTACTGAAAGTAACCCAGTTACACACATTGAACTGAAGCAAACTTTTCTGCTAACATGCAAGTCCGATTATTTGAGACTAGTCTGACAATCTAGTTGCAGCAGAAGACATTGTCACATAAAGAATCCAAATTTGGGGTCCCAACTTACCATAGGAGGGACCACCATGTACTGCTGCTCTTAAGCAACCTGTGGCTGTGAGGATGGATCTGCTAATAGAGGGTCTTTAGGAAGGCAATAAAGGAAGGACACAGAAGAGGGTGCTCAATGACCTCCCATTTGAAAATAAAATAGACATGTAAAGATGAAGACATATCATCACAGGTCCTTCTTGTGCTACCAGGCAGTCAGTCATATCAGTGGTATGAGTTAGAAAAACTGCAGTGAAACCCTGTGAAGAACACTAAATCCAAACCACATGCAAAATGTTTTAACTGGTTTTATCATCATTGTATCGGGGGCATAATCAATAAGTCATGCATCACTTGCAATTACTTTGCATGTCAAGTTTCATTCTGAAGTCTCGGTGCCCACATTGCTACATGATAATTGGATGTTTTCAGTGTTGTACTTTTCCATGTTCCCAAGGCTGATTCAAGAGCCATTACCCTGGGCTCAAAGTAATTGCAAGAAAAAATAATTCCATCTCTTTTCACCAGGAGGAGAAAATGGAATGATGGAGTGTGACTGAATGTACCTGTGTCCACACCCATCACAGTGCTGCAATAATCTTTGTACAAAGAATGCCTAGTAAAATACCATCTGAAAACTCATTTGCTGGGCAATATTGTCCTGATAAAACGTGTGTGGCAACACTGCGAAGTTATAAGATTCCACTATATCATGATCTTAACACGTTCCAAACTTAAGTTGGCAACCAGGTCAGTCTCAAACACAGGAATGTATGCTCTGCTTAATTTGCATTTAAGCAGTAGAGAGAGTCATCAAGCAGGAAGGGAAACAAAAAAAGCTCCAACAGGTGAGGAAAAGCAGGAGAGAACATTCTTTCCCGTAGACTCTGTCTCCTGAATCGCAGTTGGAAATGTTTTCCAAGGGACAGGGATTGGGGGGGGGAGGGGCACGGGGTTGGACACTATAAAAAGGGGGGCCAACATCCTAAGGCACCTCCTCCCTCTCTGCCGATTGATTCACTGCACCAGAAGGAACAAAGGAAGTAGTCATTGAACTGGGGAAGACATCTGGTCAGACTGGTGAGAGTATGTAGTGAGAAAACTTTGCTTTGAATTTTACTGCTTGTTAAAACGCATCTAGTGCCTAACTTATCTTTATTTTTCTTGTAACCAATTCTGACTTTTATGCCTTATTACTTGTATTCACTTAAAATCTTATTATAGTTCATAAAGTTGGTTTACTGTTTTATCTAACCGAGTGTGTTTGAATGGAAGTGTCTGGGAAACTCAATTTGGGGTAACAAAGTGTGCATACTATTTCTATTAAAGAAATATGGACTTTATGTGAATTTGTATTGTCCAGAAGAGGGCTGGGCAATACAACACATACATTGCTGGGGGGAAATCTAGGACTGGGGGTGTGTTCAGGTCACCCCATAATATAACCAAAGCTGATAAGAACCAAGGTGTGGCTGGCTGGCTACAGCACACACTATGACATAGCTGGGAGTGACTTGCATGCTGGAGGCTGTTTGTGAGTAATCCAGACTGGAGGCTACAGCAGCAAAGCCATGTAAAGGGCTCCCCAGTTTAGAAGGCAGGGGAGACACAGCTACTCATTCGTCTGGATTGTACACAGGGTATGTCACAGAGAGTCAACAAAAAACCTCCCCCACCTGAATCCCACTACGGCTTTGCTAAGGAAACATACTACAGTAAAAGCTGTTTTATCTGGAATGTTGGGGAAATGGGGGGGGGAGGGGTGCCAGTAAGTGAAAAATGCTGGTTAATTTAAGAGGGAGGGAGTTTGGGTGCGGGAGAAGGTACGGGGCTGGGGGTTCTGACGCAGGCTCTTGAAGGGAGTTTGGGTGTGAGGAGGGGGCTCAGGCAGGAGGTTGGGGTGCAGGGAGGGGTGCAGGGTGCTGGAGAAGTGCCAGATAAAACAGCTTTTATTGTAATATGCTGCATGAAACAAACAGCTAACTCTGTAATAAAAAAAATTCCACATGATCTCTCATTTGTGCAAGTCGGTCATCACCTGACCTATCTGAAACTCCAAAGCCACTTTTGACATCTGTAGGATCATGACTGATATATGCACAGATCAGCTCAGTAGGAAAAAATATTTTTGATGGCTATCTATATCATACCTCTAATGGCGAACTTTAGAAAAAAATTATTGCTTTTGCAAAATGAGTGTTTTATTTTTAAATTTAAAATAGGGACTTGACAGAGATATTTAAGACACTGCTGTGTTTTAATGTAATACTCCCCAGACCATCTCTAATAGAAGCATTAGGTTAATCTATTGAGTAATTTATTTTAATAAAGTAAAATTACAGATTTGCCTTATGAATCAAAAGTCCCTGATAAAAATTCAGAGTTTTTTTGGTGTTATTCCTTTCTTTCTATTTTTCTTATTATTTACTATAGTTTTATTAACTGTTTTCTACTAGTGCATGTAGTTCTTTGGAAGTCATCATATGGCATTAAAGTGTGTTGCTACATCCACCAGCAAAAGTCTGAACTCACACAAGAAAAGAAGCTGATTCCATTGTGGTAGAACGAGTAAGTCTAACCCTAAAGTAATATTTAGACCAGTGGATGCCCCCCTTTGTGAGAAATAGAAGTTGTAAGTAAGGAAACTAATATTCTCATTATTTGTATTGTGGAACATCTGGAGGCACCAATCAAGATTGTACTAGGAACTCAACAAACACTTAAAAACCATTGTGCTTGACGTACAAACTAATTTAAGACAACTAAAAATCAACCATTTTCTCATCAGAAAACCTCCAAAAGCCAAAACTGGGTCTCTATCCTGCAAATATTTATGCATGTGCTACATTTTACACAATGAAAAGGACCATGTTTCAATGGGACCACTAACATTATGTGAAATTAAGAACATGCATAAATGTTTGCAGAATCACAGCCTTTGGCTGTATTCCCAAAATGTATCAATTGCATTACAAATCTCTCACCTCAATACACTGAATTTCAGGTAAGTGAACTCCTTGTCTGATTCTATTTGGATAAACAAGGATCTACTAAAGGTATATTTGAAATACCTGATTAGCGGCAGACCTCTGTCGGATTGCTTCTCCCAAGGAGATCCCACTGGCAGTTGAAATCTGGGTCCCACTGCTGCTTTGGCTTAACAACTCCTCCTTCCATCCAGGACGTGGTGGTGTTGTAGCAATAGGCTAAAATCATTTTTTAAAAGAAGGAAGTAAAAATTGATTTTCATGATCCTCCAAGGTACAGAGCCATTTAAGTTTTAATGTACTATGCAATATCAGTAAAAGCAGATAGTTGCTGGCCCAAATTAATGAGATAAGAATCACATGCTGTAGCTGGAGGTGAAAAGGGGGAAGTTAATTTGTGCATAACACTTCTAATTTTACATGCTAAAATAGTAATGAAATATCATGTTCTCTGCATAAGATGATCACTTGCATGAGTCAGGAGTTTCTTTTTCCCCATTCATGCAGCATTGCGCATTCACAGGGAGCACTCCCCTTTCTCAGCAGCATCAGGTACTGGGGCCCTGCCAGAGTCAGGGTAACAGATATGCTGGATGAATTGAATGTTAAGTGTTATTCCTTGGATTTATACCAATGGTGTAACTCAAATTTTAAAAAAATAAAGAAAGGAGCTATATAAATCCATCAAGTGACTGCAGATCAGTTTATATATGTAACTTAAGACCCTGAAAAATGTTTAGGGTATTTCTTGGGGAAAAATAAGTTTGACTTGCGCCTGCAAAAACAGCTGTCACAGGGCTTTTGCCTTGATGAGGCACCAGATGAAGCTATTTTGTGGTTGGAGTGACATTTTTTCTCTATAGTATACAAAGCATAAAGAGGGAATTTGTGCAGTTGTCTAAGCTTCTAGCGAATCCTGGAGCCAGCTTCACAGGCGAGGCAGCCAGTTCCAATCACACCAGCACGGAAGTATAAAATGAAACTTGCAGTGTATTATACAGAGATTCAACTGAAACAAAATTGCTCCCTAAAACAAGAAAAGCACTAGTCCAGAAGAGAAGCATCAAACCCAAGCTGATCCAGACAGAGTGTATTGGGCTGCTCAGGTAGGGTAGGGGGAGTGCTGCTGGAGAGTGTCTGGAGTAGCTGAAGTGCATGTCTGCTGTCTAGGTGTTGCTGGGTTCTTTCTGGGTTAGGGAGTGGCTGAGACATCTTGGAGAGCTAGTGTAGGTTGACAGAAGACATCTGGGAGGGGAGCTAGGGTCTGCCTGGGAAGCAAGATTCTGCCTGAAGGGCAGTTGTTTGGGGTCCAGCTGGGATCTCTTTGAAGGACTGGGGATTGGAAGGAGGCACTCCCAGTGGAGGAGCAGGGCATGTCTCTGGGGGTTTAAGGTCTGGCTGAGGTCTCTCTGGGACTAAGATAAGGGATCTGAGGTTCAGCTGGGAGACAGAAACTTGGGGCTAGTACTGAGACCCCTCATCTACTGTCCTCACCAGACACTGCCAGCAACTCCTTTTGTTGCTGCTGCTGCTTCAATCCATCAGTGTCAGTAACCAGAGAGGAAGCACACATGCATCCAAGGCTGTCCAAAAGCCCTATGCCCCAGTGGTCTCTAGTTTCCAGAATGCACAAATGCAGCTCCTGCCCATTGCTTAGCCCAGCGGTTCTCAAACTTCATTGCACCACGATCCCCTTCTGATAACAAAAACTTATTACACAACCCCAGAAGGGGGAACTGAAGCTTGAGTCCTTGGGAGCCCCACAGCACGGGCAGGCGGGGGCCAAAGCCATAGCTCAAGGGCTTCAGCCCCAAGCAGTGGGCCTGTAAACTGAGCCCCACTGCCTGGGGCTGAAGCCGAAGCCTAAGCCCCACCACCCAGGGCTGAAGCCCTCGGGCTTTGGCCCCAGGCAGTGGGGCTTGGACTTTGGCCCTGGGTGGTAGGGCTCGGGCTTCGGCCCCAGGGCTCAGCAAGTCTAATGCCTACTCTGGCAATCCCATTAAAATGGGGTCCCAATCCACAGCTTGAGAACTGTGTGAC
The DNA here is from genome assembly GCF_020497125.1 of Mauremys mutica. Classification (NCBI taxonomy): domain Eukaryota; kingdom Metazoa; phylum Chordata; order Testudines; family Geoemydidae; genus Mauremys; species Mauremys mutica. The sequence continues at coordinate 137,869,598 of NC_059076.1, forward strand.
AAATATGTGACATTCAGGCTGAGCCAGGGCTTGAGTAATAGGGCTGCCAGATGAGTAACAACTGGTACCCAGGGCTGCAAAGAAACCGCAAAATGCAAAGTGGTCATTTCATGGCTCATCAGTGAAAAAAGAATTCATCCCATCCTCAAGAGTAGGAGAAGAAACTGTCCACCAACAGCACCATGCCACCAAACCCCTGGCACTAGCTGAATGAGTGTGAGCTACCGTGAAAAGATGCAACATAAATGGCTTCTGATGCAGCACACCCTGTAGACTATGTTCCCAAAACAAAAAGGAAATAGCACTGTTTGAATCTGATTCTCTCGCTAGTAGGCTCATTCTCAAAGTAAGAGTTCTGGCTGACCTAAGTCCTGGAAAAGATAATGCAGATGTGTTGCACCGATTCTGAGAGCAGTTCATTTACATTAAATGTCTGTGAAACAGTTCTCAAAAACAATGTTAATTTAGAGCTACTGGTCATATGGACAGGGATGACTTGCGTGTTCTTTTGTGGCTTCAATTTCTCTTTCAATATCTGAAGTGATTGTCTTTGCTTCTGAAGAGATAAGTAAGTCTGCCACATAACATTTCAGCTGAAAGGTAGGGAGGGACAGTGAAGCTCTGTAGTAGCATTTACTAACTTATTCAGGGTCAAGCAAGCCTGACTTTTCTCTGCAACTGACAGCAGGAACAAAAAAAGTCACTTGATATATCAGGGGACAGCAAAGCAGATGCTTCATACTGGTAAGATAAAAACACAAACACAAGCTCTCAATGACCTTGTGGAATCTTACAAAGTACCCTTGTGGAAAAACGTCTAAAGAAAGTCCCAGAAAGATGGGGAAAATTGCAATTCCTACAGAAACTTACACTTTATGTAAACATTTAGGGCCAAATTCACCTCTGGAGTAACTCCAGTAAAGAATTATTCCAGGGATGAAACGGACCTAGTCTCTTAATTAAGATTTATGGGAAATAGGCTGGGGGAGGATGAGGAGGATAAACACCTCCACACTAAGGCAGTCAATTATAACCAAGGAGAAAAAGCTTGTAACTGACTCTGCAGTGGAGTTCACAGCTCTGCTCTGGAGTCATATTCAGATGCTGTTTTTCTCTTCGCCCTGGCTCCTCTGACTGTACCTGCAGAGATGGGCACAACAGCAACTGGACACAACTCTAGAGTGACACCATGAACTCCACTACTGAAGCAGATTTCCCCTCCAACAACCCCCTTTGGTTGTTTTCTGAGGAACAAGAGCTCCAAAAAAACTTGCAGGAATGAGATTCCTGCTTGTGGAAGATGAACGTGTCCCCTATTCACACTTTGGAAGGACATCCCTTCACTGATCCCAATTCCCAATATTCCCCCATTTTCTCTCCTCCATAGTCTGCCACAGCCATTCCCATCTCCTCACTCTGACTTCAGTGATGTAACTCCTCAGCTCCATCAGATACAGGCCTCCTCGGCAGCAGGCAATGATCTTCAAAAAAAGAGAGAACCCATGCTTCACAGCTTCAGCATAACATGGAGCACCCCGATTGAGTGTTAGAAGTACTAACTGAGGGTTCGAGGGAGTGCAGCAATAGGGAATTATGCATGACATCACCATCCTCCTTAACCACCAATCACTGCTCATTCCATATTTCACACCACCACCAGAGTATTTCAAGGAGGTCATCTCTGCCCATCACTCCACCCTCAACCATAAACCTCTTGTAATAATGCCACACTCCCAAGCCATCTTTGGATTGTCAGGTCTATGCTCATTCTCTCCACCTGTGCTTTGCTGTCTAAAGAAGACAGCTGTAGAGCAGGTCTCCTAGCTCCATTCCTCAGGCAGCTTCAGGGAGAAGTCCTCTCTCTCCCACCCAAATACTCCATGACACATGACATGTTGGGACAGGCCAGATAAAGGAGTACCTCTGTCTGAAACTGCCTGCAGAGTGGCACTGCCAGGCCTGCTTACATACAGCTTTTCTAACCTGCTTCACACTTAATTGGCCTTTAATAAAGTTTGTGTGTCAGGGAATATTTAATAATGAAGTAAAGTAGAACCTCAGAGTTACGAACACCAGAGTTATGAACTGACCAGTTAACCACACCCCTCATTTGGAACTAGACGTACGCAATCAGGCAGCAGCAGAGACTGTGTTAAATGTAAACTACTAAAAAAAAATATAAAGGGAAAGTATAAAATACAGTATTGACAAAGTAAGGAAACTATTTCTGTGCTTGTTTCATTTAAATTAAGATCATTAAAAAGCATCATTTTTCTTTAAATAGCAAAGTTTCAAAGCTGTATTAAGTCTATGTTCAGTTGTAAACTTTTGAAAGAACCACCATAACATTTTGTTCAGAGTTACGAACAACATCCATTCAAGGTGTTCATAACTCAGGTTTTACTGAAACAGGGAATACACTGGTAAATGAGTTCAACCAATGAGACACAAAAACTACTACATACGAGATCCTTCCTTGTTGAAGAATTACAATAATTTTTTTAGGGCCACAATATAACTAAAAATCTTCCAGTGAATCATTTTTATAGACATTTCTATAGTCATACACAATCTATTCCTGGTCTTCACTTGGAAAGTTGTACTTGGTTGCATAGATCTGCATGCACTGTGGGGTATTCGCCATTTGCACTCCATATGAATGGCAAAGAATGCGATGGCAATTTCATAGAGGGTCTCTGTACCCCAACATGTGAGATAAGGCATTCAATCTTGGCAGACCCCACTCCAGAATGAAGATTTGTCATCAAAGACAAATACATGAAATTCAATAGTTTAGATTCTATAATTATAAAATAAGAGTTAGTCTAATACAAAGGTTGAGAATTTACCCTAATTGACGCTTAAAATGAAAAAAAAAAACTGAATTTCATGTAATAAATGCAGTAGAACAAAAATCAAGCTTAAAAGGAGACTTAGGTTGGAACTCATTAAATAAACATGTTCTTACCTACGTAACTAATTGCATCTTATATTTATTAGATCTGGAAAAACTTTAAAGTGGAATCTATTTTTCACTTACATTGTTTGTTTACATTTTAATTTCTCTCAAATTTGGCATTCATAACAAGTATTTTCAGTTCATCTAACAAAGAATTTCAAGTTCAAGCACATTTGATGGTTCTGTTTATTTTTAATAAAAATATGTAAGTGCATACACAAGTTATATGATTCTCATGCTCCTGGCAAGCCATCGATTCAGGCATAAAGATGAGGCAACCTTGATGAAAGGCATTCAGGGATCAATAATGGTATAAAGATCCTTTCAACTGTAGATCACACATTCAGATATGCCTCAAACTGCTAAAAAATTAAGTTTGTAGCTATCCAGTGGCTGGCTGCTGGCCTATATGAAATGAGTTTAGGGTCTCAGACTAGTTCCCAATGGACAGAGGTCTGTATCACAAAAGACACCAATACATTAGACTCTCATTACATCGTTGGCCATAGTTTCAACTGACACAATGAAGTCTGAATGGATCATAAAGAGTGAATTTCCCTCTCGCCCTTAATGGTGTTTGCCTCAGGTTAGTGTTGGGACACAATGGCAAACAACATTGGGAAACTTGAGCATCTACACCCCACATTCTGTCTGTGAATAAATGGAAGAGTTCACTCTCCTTGGATGTAAATCACAACCCACTTCACTTTTAAGAATGGCAAATTTAATTTTGGGCTTTAAATGCTCAATGGCCCCTTTAACAAAAGCCAGCTTGCCCAAATGGCTAATTTTAAAGAGAGATGCCACCAGCACCATACACCCACATTTCTTCAGCATCAGTTAAAAAAAAGCCACTTCACGAATTAATTTCAGAAATCTTATCTCCGGAGGCGTAACAACAGAGCCAAAATTTCCAGAGTTTGCCTTCCTCAAGTCTTCCAGGAAATCAGATCACTGAAATATATACATGACGTGGTTGTTCCTTGGTACTGAACAATTGTGGGTGTACAACACAGGGGTCTCTTCCTTGAAAATAGCTATTCCAAAGCTGTTGATTGAAACCAGTTTAAAAGCATCAGTATTTGTAAAAGGCTAATAGTATCATTTTGAAAACCTGTGCTGTGCTACCTATTGCTTGTGCATGGAACAATGTTGCTAAAATAAAGGCAAACAGCTTCTAAGAAAATTATTCATGTCACTCAAAGCAAGATGAAAATGTTTATTTAAACTTTTAAGCATTCACAGACATTATTGAACAGGTTTTTTTAAATCAAACTTTCATATGCTCAACTGACAGCAGGCAATCTATGCAATAAAATCATTCTCTAAAGCATTACTGCAGTGTGGATGAAATTCACTCATAACAACAGGGGCCACTTAAAACTGGTAACACTGCAGAACAGTTGTTGCAGCAGCTGTTCTGCTGCACAGGGGAAGGGCAGCTACAAAGCAGGTGAACAGGGTGACTCTCTACCCTCTGAAACCAGTGGAGTGATTATTCTGTGTAACCCACGCATAAGGACTTCAGGGGTAGACCAGGACAAGGCCACTGAATCCACAATTAAATAGACCAGTGGCCATGAATCTCTGCATGGCAGGGTGTGCAATGGTCACAGCTCCTGTTCAGTCCAGATGCCGGAAGCATAGCAACAGATACAATGAGAATCTGCTCCATGCTTTGGCTACTACTGGTTGGGACTGAAGTCCATTCCAAACACCCCTACATGGCAGTTTGCTTGGGATTTGTGCTAGGGCAGAGGAAATTAATTTCATCCTGTATGTATATGTTCCATTATCCATATTAATCAGTCATTAGAACAGGGGTCAGCAACCTTTCACAAGTGGTGTGCCAAGTCTTCATTTATTCACTAATTTAAGGTTTTGCGTGCCAGTAATATATTTTAACATTTTTAGAAAGTCTCTTTCTATAAGTCTATAATATATAACTAAACTATTGTTGTATGTAAAGTAAATAAAGTTTTTAAAATTTTTAAAATTAAATTAAAATGCAGAGCCCCCCAGGACTGGTGGCCAGGACCTGGGCAATGTGAGTGCCACTGAAAATCAGCTTGTGTGCCGCCTTCGGCACGCATGCCATAGGTTGCCTACCCCTGCATTAGAAGAAGGAACACTAGGGTACTTGACAATGGTTTTGAATAAAAACACATTCTAGCAGCTGTCTGATAATTAAATAAGGGGCCTTTTACTTAAAATTTAGATTCTGAAAAGGTTACAATTTGGTATTATAATATACATCTTCAGTACAGGGGAGTTTTATTAATTCCACTTGAAATAAATAGTCTTGAGTATGGGACACACACTGCCCTTAGGAGGCTAATCAAAAATGTGTAATGAGACATGAGCAAAATAGTACAAATTAACGAAGGATTAAATGTGATAGATATTGATTTTATTTAGATATGTTAAGTATGGCTAATTAGCTGGGTGTTCTGAATGGTACTAGAACAGATCAGTAACAAGGGCATGTGTTAAAGATGCATGTAATGAATAGAGTAAGATGGAACAAAAGAGCAGTGGTTGTGATTCTCCATTTAGTTTAAACCTCCTATACCTATGGTGAAATTTGTTACTTTTTGAAGTTATTTTATTATTTATAAATGTGTCAGCCTGCCAGCCTTGAAGACTGGGGTCCTTTGTCTATAGATTAAGTAGTGGCACTGCAGATTTCTTTCCTCCACATTCCCCCCACGCATAACCAGGGGAGAATCAACTGTAGGAAAAAAAGAGAATTCAGGGCCAGATCCACAAAGGTAGATAGGCTCCTAACTTCCACTGAAATCAATGCAAGGTAGGAGTCTCCAAAGCCCACTCATTCCTTGCCTTCTTCCAACAAGTGGGAGTAAGTTCCCCTCTCTACCCGTTTTTTTTGTTTTGTTTCTTCTCCTCCTTTTGGGAGAACTGTCCATTAAGAATTGGACCGAGATCATCAATTCATTTTTTCATCCATCCCCATGGGAAAAGTTTTGAAAAGGGGAACATTCCAATTCAAAACAACTAAAGCAGAGTGGTTAAAATTTATGATTTCTTATTTGAATCAGATTTTTAATTGGCATTTAAATAATACATTTTTCTTTTTAAAAGCAAATCTGAATTTAAACAAAATATGTTATGGGACTAAACTTGTTATAATCCCTTAAAATATTTAAATAAAAAAAATATGTATGCTGAATCCATGAGCCTCTATCAAAAACCTTGAGTGAAAGGCTGCTTTTCTATATAAAGAAAGAATCAGGGGGAAAACATCTTACTTTTGAGGTCAAGCTTTATAAATATTACAGTATATTACCTGTACCAAAAAAAAAAAGATTTTCTTCATCATCATCCAATAAAGCCATGGATGAGTTCGTAATCGGAACCAGTAAATTCCAGCAAGATTCCACAGACTAACAGATTTATCAGTTCGTTTATGCAAAAAATACTCCCTTTCGTCTTGTTCAGAACAAACATTTCATTGATATAGTTCAATCATTACAACAAGGCTACACTCCCACCTGACAGAGCAGACACTACTAGAAGGGTGCTGGATACAGTGTATAAGAAGGAAACTGAACAGTGTGCATGTGATCGGGCATACCTACCACGCACTGGTTCTGCCAGGGTTAATCTCACTCTGTGGACCAAAGAGGCCACATCCCCTTGTCCCTGCTGGGCATACTCCAGCTAGAAGCAGGATATAAAAGGGAGCAGCTCAGCTCAGTCTGGGCTGACCGCCAAAGGAAGCAGAGGTGCATTGCAGGCTCCTGCAGAGAGACTGCCGGCACTCTAGGACTCAGAGGCCATCCAGGCTGCGGCTCCAGTTGAACCCCAGCCACCCAATGCCACAGACGGAGGAGAGACTGCAGAACCTCCGAGACTACCAGCCACAGAAGAAGGGGAAAAAGTAGCCCAGGGGGGACTAAGCATTGCTCTAGTTGAGATACCGGGCATTGACTCAGTGGGTTTCAGAAGGATCCCCACTGAGTTGGTGGAAGATATCCCTGCCCCGGCTGCCGCCCACCCCGCTCTGGCCACTAGACCACACTGACCTGGTGCAAAGGGTGGCTTTATTGACTCTGGCCACTAGGCCGCACTGCCCTACTACAAAAGGTAGTTCTACTGATTCCAGCCGTTAGGCTGCACTGCCCTACCTAGAAGGGTAGCCCTAGCGACTCAGGCCATCGGTCCATGAACGCTTACCACAGGTCTACTGCACTGACCCTCACCATTAGGCCACATCACCTTAGGAGCCAGGGCTGTTGTGGTGGCTGGGAAGACTATGCTATTTGGGCTCCACCCCTGTTCTACTTCAATTCCCCCACAACTCAACACCCCCCTGATAGAGAGGACCTACCCTGTGACAATGCAAAACACACAAGGGGAAATTCGTTAATCTGAATCTTGATGGATGGAGCAATGTACACAATGATCCAGTCCAGTAATGGATGCTAGTGTAACAACGGAAGATTGGGTTGTCAATCATACAGAAACAACTGACAAATCAGGAAATGCCTATATAGCAGAATACTTAAAATAGCAGCAATAAAAGCTCGAACAAACTGAGCAAAATTCAAGTGTCAAGTGCATAGCTTTGTCACAGACAATACTGCAAATGTAGCAAAGAGAAACAATCTAGACTATGATAATGGAGGGAACCTGAAACTTACATGTGCAGTGCTCATTTGCTGCATCTTTTAGTCAAAGGCTTAAGTAAAACTCCAGAAATCAAGAAAAATGTTGAAATTGTTAAAACTTCCGTAAACAACCACTGTGTTTCAGCATCACTGAAGAAAGCAGGAGGATCCGAACTATTTCTCCCCCAAGATGTATAATGGAATTCAGTGGCTGACTGTTTTGATATTTATGAAGAACTGGTCTATTCTGATGACAATTTTTGAAGAAAACCATGACAAAACAGATGAACTATCAGAGCCAAAGTAGTCAACACGGGACTGAAGAGAAATGTAGAAGATATGCTGAATATACTGAAACTTATTTCCATAGCCTTGGACAAACTGCACAGAGATTGCTGCTGTACTGGTGAAGTCACTGAAATTTGGAAAGAATTTCAAGAGATATTGAAGAACAAAATGCCCAACAACGAAGGTAAATTGCAGGAAGAAAAGAAGCACTTACACCACCACATATTTTTGCCAATATTTCCAAACCAAAGTACCAGGGTAAATGCTCAATTGCTAAAGAAGATACTGCTGCTATGACTAATGGACATCTAAATAACTCATCAATCATGACAACCATAATAAATTTCAGGGCTAGAGGTGAACCATTCAAGCAGCACGTTTATTGATGATATTTTAAAGAAAGTCACACCACTGAATTAGTGGAAGTCATTAACTAAGCACCTGGAATCAGAATTTGATGAAGTGCTAAACCAGCTTTTGACATCAGTAGCCTCTTCTGCAGGCACAGAACAAACATTTTCTTCATGTGGATTAATTCACTCAAAGTTGAGAAATCGATTGGGAGCTGAAAAAGCAGGAAAATAGAAGTTACTTACTTTGTAACTGGAGGTTCTTTGAGATGTGTGGTCTCTATTGGAATTCCACTATAGGTATGAATACGTTCCCTGCACCCAGAGGTGGAGAATTCTTGAAAGCAATGTCCATTGGTCTGCTCTCTTTGTACTTCCAACAGAGGAGACAAAGGGCATAGTGGACTGACCACCTCTCCATTTCCTTCTATACGGCAAATCAAAGAATAATCCAAAGCAGAGGAGAAGGATGGTGGGTAGTGGAATGCAGATAGGGACCACATATCTTGAATTGCCACCAGTTACAAAGGTAAGTAACTTTCTCTTCTTCTTCAAGTGCTGGTCCTTATATGTATTCCTCTGGGGGTGACCAACAAGCTGTACTCAAGTAGGAGGTAGGTGCGAGGATGCAGGTGGCAGAGCCATTTGAAGGACTGCCATACCAGAGTATGCATCAGCATTTAGTCTTCACTAAAGCATAATGCCTTCCAAAATGTTTGAATGGAACTCCACTTAGCTCTTCTGCAAATGTCAAGCAGAAGTACTTCTTAGAGCAATGCCACTGACATCACTGGTGCCCTTGTGGAATGAGCCCTTGCCCCATGAGGGGGAAGAATGTTAGACAGCTTACAGCCGAGTATACAGTCCAATATCCATTTAGAGATCCTCTGAGAGACTATAGCTTGACCTCAAACTCTTTCCGCTATGGCAATAAATAATCAGAGATTTTCGGATTGGCTTTGTAGGCAAAAGGCTAGGACTTATCGCATGTCGAGGGAATGAAATGTCCTTTCTTCTTCAGTTGTGTGGACTGCATGTTGATCGGCAACCAAGATGACATGAGTAGAATTTGGGTGCCAAAACTATCTGGGCCAGTTGGGGGTGATGAGGATGACTCGTGCCTTATCTTGATGAATTTTCTGTAAGACCTGAGGTAGGAGTGGTAAGGGAGGGAAGGCATAGTTCAGATGGTCTGACCACAGGAGGAAGAAAGTGCTGCCCTGAGAGTGAAGACTTCAGAGTCTTTCTGGAGCAGGATATGTTAAACTTTGTTCTTTGGACAGGCAAACAGATCTCTTGTGGGGAATCCCCAGAGAGCAAAAATACTGTCTACTACTGAATTGTGCAACTCTCACTCGTGGTCGATAGCAAAGCGTCTTCTGAGAGTCGTACAGCATTTTCTGATTCCCTGGAAAATAAGTTTCCAAGAGGGTGATTTAATTGCTGATGCACCAATTCCACAGAGTGATTGCTTGTGCACACAGGGAAATGGATCTCGCTCCTCTGTCCTTGTTGATGCAAAAGACAGTCGTCATACTGTCCAATATGATGACATGGTGACTTTGAATGAGAGAAAGGCTTCGCAAGCTTCCCGGACTGCCTATCATTCCAGAATGTTGATGTGCATCCTGGTCTCTCAGGAAGTCCAAATGCCCTGTGCTAAACAGGACAAATCCATAATGATTGCATACCATAGTACAGATGAGGTTACTTTGTTGGACACAGTTACTATGGCATTCCTGGATTGCTTGCCTGGTGAGTACACTGCCTGAAGCCATGCTTTCAGACAACAAAGACAGTCTGGCAAATGGCGTGACATAAGTACTTGAAGCCATATGTCCCAGAAGAGAGAAAAATTCTAATTGGTGTTCGAGGGCTCATGATCTGATCTATGAAGGCATTCATCATGTGGAATCTGTTCCTGGGCAAACAGGTCCTTACCATGATTTAATTTAGGGATACACCATGAATTCTAAAGTCTGCAGTGGAGTGAGAACAGACTTTTCCAAATTTATGCTGACTCCTAGGGAAGAGAGAATTTGGAACGCTGACAAAACGGCTTTGTGAGTTTCTTGATGTATCCTGGCAACAAGAAGCCACTCACCAAGATAGGGAAAGACTGTGAAGCCACCATGTCAAGACCCGGGCGGGGGGGTGAGGGGGGGGGGACAGGAGCAAGGCTGAATGGGAGAACTCTGTATTGAAAATGGTCTGGGCCCACCATGAATCTGAGGAAGTGTTTGCGAATGAGGTGAATGTCCACATGAAAAATACTCATCCTTCATATCGAAGGTTGGCACTGAATGGGGTATCTGTTCTATTGTTCCTTCCTGCAAGAGGGATTCTACTTCTTGTTTGAGAATCTCATGAGAATAGCCCCTGAAAAGGAGTGGAGTTGGGAGTTTAGAGGGGCAAGGGAGATAAATTCGATTGCATAGCCAGAATAGATGATGATTAGTACCCACTTGTCTGTTGTTACTTCCAGAGGTGGAAAAAGAGTGCTAGATGACTCAAAGGATGTGTGCAAATCGGAAGGTACTGGCATCATCATTTTGATGGAGGCTGGAATCAGGATGATAATGTTGCCACAGAAGGTACAGGGAAATGGGACTTCTGAACCCTTTGGATTTTACAGGTGCCTCATAAAATCATTGATGGTAAAATTGTTGAGCCATTGGCCTAGGTTTGTATGGTTGCTGTGGAAATCTCTCTTCAGCGCAGGTGTATATATTCCCAGGGAGCAGAGAGCGGCCCTGGAGTCCTTTAAAGTATATACAGACTCATCTCTGTTTTCTGGTTGAGCAGATCAGTTTCATCAAAAGACAGGTCCTCCAGAGTGGTTCTTGACCTCCCTGAGAAACTCTGAAGCATAAAGAAATGATTCACAGCACAATAGCAATAGACATTGCCCTAGAAGATGTACCTACTGCATCCACCACTGATTGAAAAGCACTCTTGGCAACCAACTTGCCTTTCTCAATGAGAGCCTGAAACTGGGCTCTCTCCTCTTGCAGAATAAAGTCTGTGAATTTAGAATAGTTCAGGCAGTCATGTCTAGCCATCAGTGCTTGGTGACTGGCAATTCAAAACTGAAGCGGAGTGCCCCAGAAATCAAGCAGAGTGCCCCAAGGGTCAGTCCTGGGGCCGGTTTTGTTCAATATCTTCATTAATGATCTGGAGGATGGCATGGAAAAATTGGAAAGAGTCCAGTGGAGGACAACAAAAATGACTAGGGTGCTGGAGCACATGACTTATGAGGAGAGGCTGAGGGAACTGGGATTGTTTAGTCTGCAGAAGAGAAGAATTAGGGGAGATTTGATAGCTGCTTTTAACTACCCGAAAGGGGCTTCCAAAGAGGATGGATCTAGACTGTTCTCAGTGGTACCAGATGACAGAACAAGGAGTAATGGTCTCAAGTTGAAGTGGGGGATGTTTAGGTTGGATATTAGGAAAAAACTGTTTCACTAGGAGGGTGGTGAAACACTGGAATGGGTTACCTAGGGAGGTGGTGGAATCTCCTTCCTTAGAGGTTTTTCAAGTCAGGCTTGACAAAGCCCTAGCTGGGATGATTTAGTTGGGGATTGATCCTGCTTTGAGCAGCAGGTTGGACTAGATGACCTCCTAAGGTCCCTTCCAAACCTGATATTCTAAGATTCTATTCTATGAAGGTAAGTAGAAGTGAATATCTTCCTGCCCAATAAGTCGAGTCATTTACCCTCTTTATTGAGTAGAACTAGGGTGCTGCTGTCTAAATCTCTCAACAACAGCCTGGATTACCAAAGAATTAGGAGCAAGATGAGAAAAAAGAAATTCCACCCCTTTGGCCGAGACAAAATAGCATGAGTAGTGGCACAAGTAGCAGGGGTATGCCAGACTGTTCTAGCTAGTTCCAAAATAGCATCACTAGCAAGAAGTGCTACTTGGCTGGAAACACAGGAATAGCGGACGTCTGTGTGTTTGTGTTTGGGATCCTGAACTTCCTCAAGGGAGATCTGTAGCTCCCCTGCAATCCCATGTAACAGTTCCTGGAATTGCCTTGGGTCATCAGGGGGAGATGGAGACACTGGGACAACTGCTTCATCAGGAGATGACAAAGACAATCTCATCAGTACTAGTGGAACTGCCGGATCTGACTCATACTCTTCATCTTCCATGGGGTCAGGAGGAAGCTCTGGCTGACCTCTTGAAGAGGAAAGGAGGGCTGACCCCCTAGTAGATCATGCCTAGTAGATCATGCTAACTTACATCAACTTACCTCATTAGTGTAGATCAGGCCTTAGTCAGACCTGCTGGGAGAATCACAGCAACACGCAAAGGGACTTCAAGCCTAAACTTGTGGTCAGGAGGGAGAGGGATGTGGGTAGGAGGCCTGAAAGGGAATTCTTTGTGCAGACCAAACCAGGGGACAATAGGAGGATCAAAGGTACAATTACCCCAGAACTCTGACAGCCCCAAAATAATGCAAAAACAAAAACGACATAAAAAACAAAGAGAATATAGAAAGATGAAGCATATCTGAGTTCTCCCTTTGGCGCAAAAACTGAAGTAACTGAAATTTTTATTCCCCAGGTACATTATTGCCTCAAAACACACTAATCTCAAAGAAATGGTATGAAACTTGGAATAGGATAGTCTGATCCTGTACAGTGGGGAAAAAAATAGAGTGAAGCTGAATCAGAGATAGATGCACCATGGAAAACTGTGACATGTTTGTCAGCTAATATCAGATATTATATCGTTTACTTTGATGCTTAGAATTTATACATGCTGCTTCCTCATGGAAGTGGAAATTGAGGAGAAAGCTCAGTGAATTATTATTTGCTTACTACAAATACCCATAGTAGCCTATAAGAGGCCCAAAACTAAGGAAGGCGATAATTTTAGAAGCTTTAACTCGGGGGTCTCAAACTCCTGGCCTGTGGGCCATCTGTGGCCCGAGAACCTCCCCACTGCAGCCTGCAGAGGGCAGGCAGACATGCCGCAGACAATGTCTGCTGTAGACAACGCCCCCCGTGGCTCCCATTGGGTGAGGGAGAGGAACAGAGATATCATCATTAGTTGCCGGACAGAGTCAGCCATGAAGGCAGTATTATTAATTGCCGGGGCAGAGTCAGCATCACTTTTTTCCACAATGAATATAAACAAGTCAAAATACCGAACACAACTATCTGATGCACACCTTGCTGCAATCCTGAAGATTTCAACTGCTCAATCACAGAGGCCAAACATCAACAAACTGACAGAACTGAAACATTGCCAGGTGTCTGGCAAACACTAAAAACTCTCTGGTAGGCAAAGAATTGTATGAAGATGTATGACAGCTTTATTATTTCTAAGAAATTCAAAATAAAAAATACAATATAAATGTTTCTTTTCTGAACATCATCTTCAGTGACATTATTGGCCCACTGGGAGGATTTGAGGACCGGCACTGGCCCTAAGGCAAATTGAGTTTGAGACCCCTGCTTTAACTTGAGGAATGAGATTAATAATACATTAAGACAAGACATTAATAATAAAGAATACTTACACAGAGCCTTACATCCAAGGATCTCAAAGTGTTTCACAGATATTAGGCTTCACAATACACTTTGTGGGGTATGAATGAGTATCATTCTTATCTTACAGATCAGGAAACTGAGGCACAAAGAAGTTAAATGACTTGCCTAATGTGACACTATGTGAGAGCCAGCATTAGAACCTAGTTCTCTTGACTTTCAGTACCCAGGTCTAACTACTAGATACTACTGTATTCCTTATTTGCATTTCTAAAAAGTGGTCTGTCCTTTTGCCTTAGAGGTGCAGGAGAGGGGGACAAGCCAGTAGAGAAGCCTGGGAGCAGCCAAACAGAGATGAAAGGATAAGATGGGAAGGGGAGATCAAAGGAGCAGAAGACAATAATGTGATTAACTTTTTTCAAAAAGAACAAAATTACTTACTGCATTAAAGATAGCTGAAGTGTACAAAACAGTTCCTTAACTTTAATATTGCATGTACCAATTGCTGTATATATAACTGTATACGTAAGCGATTTTATGTGATTATGAATGGGAGGAGAAGTGGTCTGCTCAATGCTGAATAAGAGAAAAGGTGTTCACAAGTCAGTTTTTCATTGGACATTAAACACAGCGAATGACAGTGAAAATGAGGTAGGATTAGAGGTTAAAATAGGGAAAGAACAAGTTAAAAATTACTTAGAAGAGTTAGATGTCTCCAAGTCACCAGGGCCTGATGAAATACATCCTAGAATACTCAAGGAGGTGACTGAGTAGATATCTGAGCCATTAGCGATTATCTTCAAAAACTCATGGAAGATGCAAGAGATTCCATAAGACTGGAAAATGGCAAATTTAGTGCCAATCTATAAAAAGGGAAATAAGGAGAGCCCGGGGAATCACACACCAGTCAGCTTAACTTCAGTCCCTTGAAAGATAATGGAGCAAATAATTACACAATCCATTTGCAAACAACTAGAAGATAATAAGGTGATAAGTAACAGTAAGTATGGATTTCTCTAGAACAAATCACATCAAACCAACCGAATACCTTTCTTTGAAAGGTTAACAAGCCTTGTGGATAGGGGGAAGCAGTAGATGTGGTATATCTTGACTTCAGTAAGGCTTTTGATACTGTCTCGCATGACTTTCTCATAAACAAACTAGGGAAATACAAGCTAGATGGAGCTACTATAAGGTGAGTGCATAACTGGTTGGAAAAGTGTTCCCAGAGAGTAATTATCAGTGGTTCACAGTCAAGCTGGAAGGGCATATCAAGTGGAGTCACACAGGGATCAGTTCTGGTTCTGGTATTGTGTCCAGTTCTTGGCATCACATTTCAGGAAAATGTGGACAAACTGGAGAAAGTCCAGAGAAGAGAAACAAAAATGATTAAAAGGTCTTGAAAACATGGCCTATGAGGGAAGGCTGAAAGAACTGAGTTTGTTTAGTCTGGAGAAGAGAAGACAGAGAGGGGACATGCTAACCATTTTCATGTACAGAAAAGGATGTTACGAGGAGGAAGAAAAATTGTTCTCCTTAATTTCTGAGGCTAGGACAAGAAGTAATGGACTTAAATTGCAGCAAGGGCAGTTTAGGTTGGATATTAGGAAAAATTTCCTAACTGTCAGAGTAGATAAGCACAGGAATAAATTGCCTAGGGGGGTTGCGGAATCTCCATCTTTGGAGACTTTTAAGAGCAGGTTAGACAAACACCTGTCAGGGATGGTCTAGATCAGTGCTTATCAAAGTGGTGGTCC